>NC_133171.1:38298521-38993521 GCF_040802235.1 Manis javanica | reverse complement strand
ACAACATTATTTAATTTAAAATTCAGTCACTTCCCAGGGTCACATACCTGGAAGAGGTAGGGTTGGACCATCCACGGCTGTTTAACTCCAGTGCGGATGTATTTGCACCACATCACGTACCCCTTGAGGAATTCCTCAAATCATTCTTTAGAGTGACAGAAACTTTCTTCCTTGCTCTCTGCCATATGCAGAGCTGAGCAGTGCCGGATCCACAGCATTCTGGACACCATCTACACACCTGCAATAACTTAGAAGGAGCAGTGGGATTGCGTGGTTCACCATAGTTATCAGTTAAATCAATTAGACAAATATTAACCTTTTTTTGTATGTGTATCATGGGTCTCAGGAATACTTGGGAAGGTTGGCAGTATGAATAAAATGAAGCAAAATTGTTGACTTAGAGCAAACTCATTTTCTTAGCTAGTTTTTCAGATGAGGATCTTTGATGATGTAGCTATGACTCTTTTGCTTTTATTGGTTGTGTGGGAAACTATGGATGACTAATCTGGAAAAAATACAAAATTGATATAGGTTATGAAAGATGCTAAGAAGCAAGTGTTTTGGGAATATGTTGCTGAAAGTATATCTTGGTTACTATGTTATTGGAAGGCATGCTTTTGAGAAAGAAGGAAGAAGTGGGGGAAGGGAAGGGAAAGAAAGGGAAGGAGAGGTGAAATTTACTGCAAAGAATAGATAGATCTACATTTCCCAAATTCCCTTACCCTACTAAAATACTTTCACATACATAATTTCCTTTTATCCTTAAAAAGAGCATGTGGATTAGCAAACATAGGTATTGTTATCCTTAGAAGTAGATGGAAAAGGTAGAAAATCATGGGTTTGGAATTTATATTGACCTTAGTTTGAAGCAGGGACTCAAATCACTTAGTCACTTAGGACTTTGGATAATTTCTTTAAGCCACTTAGTCATTTAGGACTTTGGATAATTTCTTTAAGCTTCTTGAGTTTTATGTTCTTCATTTGTAAAATGTGGAATACAAGACCCTGCCATATAGGATTATAGTGAGAATAAAATGAGATAAAGATAGCAGTGTCAGATAATGCAGCAGGTGGTCAGTGAGCAATAGTTCTCTTACTTATACAATATTGCCCAGCTGGGGTGGACTGATTATATTTTAGAACTCTGCTGGTTTTAATCAGGCAAGTGGAGAGATGTTAAATTAAGAAGAATCCTTCATTCACAGGCTATAAAGTATTCAAGCAAGAAAAGATACCTCCCAACTCCCAGTGAAGGCTTACCATTTTGACAAGAGTGAGTACAGACATAGTTAATGCATTAACGTGTTTTAAAAATGGCTTCACCCATATTCTTTGGTAGCTACTGATTGCCTCTTCCCCCTTAACATTTGTTTTGGTTTTAATTGTTTCAAAGTTCTTATTTGGCAGGGAGGTGTTCACCAGAAGTTTCTTTGAGTGCAAAGCACAAGAGCAGGTCTTTTGCACGTGATATCAGAGCACTTCAGTTCATGTGAGGAATTGATTCAAGCTGACACAGAAATGCAGTACTAAGGAGACCCACGAATATTTTTTATTTTAAGATTCTTTTTTATCATTTATCTTGAAAGATAAAAGTTAAAAAAGAAGAAAAGAAACAAACAACCCAAGCAAACACTGAACAAGAAACCACAATGTTTTTATTTTCCCAAGGGTTGTTTTCTACAGAGAGAAGTGCTTCATGAAACTCTAAGCACCTTGGTTGTGATTCAGAAAAGAGTCGAAGCCTCATCACTTCCCCACAAATCCCTGTGCTTTTCCCAGAGACAGTGGTACGTACCTGACTATTTCATTAGAGTGGTTAATTAACCCTGTCCAGGGACTGAGACATGGTGGATGTCCACTGGCCCAGCCTGGGCAGTTGCAAGCTCTGTTGCCTGGTGCTCAGGCTCCTGATGGCCTTCTCAGGCACAAGATGCCACACGTATTTGACCTTGACCCATTTACTCCACTTACCAGTGATTCATAAACTTGGGGAGGAGCAAATTTTTAAAAAAGGAAATAATAGTGATCCAGAAACAAAATGCTAAGCAAAGATAAAATCTAACAGGAAGTCTATGATTTTTTTTTAAATCACAATATTAACAGCTACATTTGAAAACTGTGATCAAGATTTCATTGATGATGAACTGGTAACGAACTGTTCTCCCAAAGTTTGTGTTCTTGTCATGAATAGAAGAGCCAAGCAAATAGCTAAGCAGTGGTTGATGGTCAAATATTGTGGCTGAAGGCTGTATGTGGGACTTAATCAACTCTAGTCACGTGTTAATTCAAGTTCTTCAAGAGCACATTTCAACAGCACTTAATTGCCTATTTAATAGGTTACTAATAATTACCCTTGAACTGTATGTAAAAATTAAAACCTATGGAATTGAACTGTCAGCAAAAATTATTAGAGAACTCTGGTTTTAAAAATCAGATAATTTATCAGGAGGACCTTAGCAATCCTTTAGTGGGCCATACATCACACTCTATGATATTAACCATGAGAATATTAACATTGAATATGTGCATTAACATGGTTTGTATAACAGCATATGTTTAATGTGTCTGTTTTATTTAGGTATAGTAGATGGCATATTTCAAGACTACAGACATGCATATATATATAGCAGAAAAGAGCAATAGATACTCTAACGTGCATCTTGTTTATACTTCTGTTATCACAGTTAATCATCTGTTTAATTCAAGGTAGATGTTCTTTCCATAAATGCACCATCCAGTGAGGGAAAAAACAAAATCTTTAAAAAATACCCTGCAATGTAGAGTGTCTAAGCATTAGTGTAAAACATTTTATGGGCATTTGTGAAGAAGTGATATTAAAGCGAGGTAAATTAGTATCTTTGAAAAGAAGTTCCGAAAAAGAGCACAGAAACTTGAGGAAATATAAAAATGATGAGAGGTTGAAACATCACGGCAGTGTGGGGTCAGAGGAGAGACAAAGGAGTGGAGGTCTTCCTCATCAGAAACTTTTGAGAATCTAAAACAACATTTACCTCTGATGTTAAATGGAAAGGAAGAGGAATTCAGGGGGAGGAATGTTGGGGTGTGTGTGTGTGTACAAAATCCAGATTGCTGGAGGTTAGAATTAGAAGAGATGGTCAAACTGCAGGCAGTAGCATTCATTAGAAAAGCCTGGGAGTGTGGATGAGATGAGAAAAAGAATGACATTCTATTAAGCCTTTATTGATGCTGTCCCCTCACATTGAACTTGACTTTCTCTAAATCCTTTTGCACTTAATGAAGCAGTACTTTATTATTTTAGAAAAGCATATCCAAGTTTGCCTGAACATAAGATTCACTGGGCATTATTAAAAGTATAGATTCCTCAATGTAGTAAATTGGAATCTCCAGTGGCTAAAACTGGAAATGTGTATTTTTATAAAAGAATGTCAGATTAAAACAAAAAAGAAAGTCAGGTAATTCTCATAATTGGTGAAGTTTAGGAAACACCATATTAATATGTGAAGTCATATCATAAGGCTGCCTTTTCTGCTAATTGATTGATAATTTAAGTTTTGCTTATCCAAGAATTACATATTGCTAATGGGCATGGATTGTGCCTTATATGTGTTTTGTATTCCATAGGGCAATTAGAATGTCATATTAAATCAAAGTACATAATAAAAGCATGCTGATTAGTTATGTTTCATCTTTTAGAAGCCTTATGATTCATGATTATCAGTCCATCCACAGTGGAGATTTGGAGCACTGGCTCCTAATAAATTGTCATAAGAACTGTTTCTTCCCAATGAGTTCACATGTACTATGTAAAAATGTTTTGAATTATGTGGAAGGATTCTCAGAGTTAACTAGGAGAAGAGCCCCCTCAAAGTTAGGAGCTGAAACTATTTTGCCAGTGAACCAATCCCTGAATCCACTTCTGGGAGAAAAAAACCCACAAATCTGTAAAGCATTTTTCCCGTATTTATCTAGATGCACCGACTGCCTTGACCAAAGGCCTGAGACATTTATTCAGGCCTGCCCGGCCCCCCTTGCTTCTTGCTGCTTCAGGCCGATGAGGGTGTTATTGTTATTGGCACATCTTACCCTTGAGAAAATTTACAATACCCTGTGATCTCTTCAGTTTTCATACACTTGACACATATTTATTGAGCAACTATTATGTTGCAGGAATATTTCTAGGGACTAGGGCCACAGCCAGGAATAAAAGGGGCAAAGGACTTATTCTCAGGGAGTGCACACTTTAGTGGGAGGAAATGACTAAATGAGTATTGTCAGTGGCCTGAAGGAACAAAGAGCAGAGTAAGAGCAGAGTGAGCAAGCAGGGCTCCTTTAGACGAGTCAGTCAGGGAGACCCTGTAAGCAGACCCCCGAGTGTGTGGTATTGGGCAGCCAGGAGAAAGCCCGGGGCAAGAACAGTCTGGCAGAATGGGTAGAAGAAGTACAAATATCTTGGGACGGGAGTGTGTTAAACCTGAAGAGGAGTGAGCAGCATGGAGGCAGGAGGGAAATGATGCCAGAAGGGAAATGGGGTGAGAAGCCAGTATTAGGGACTGAAAAATAACAGATAAAGCTTATATGGCAGCTACTGTATTTCAGGTACTGCTTGAAGAGATCTACAGATGTTATGTAATACTTGCAACAACTCTACAGGTGTGTGCTATTGTTACCCCAATTTTAATAATGAGGTGACAGAGAGGAGTTATTTGAATAAGGTTGCACAGCTGGGTTTTCACGGCCAGTCAGTGTTACCATGGGGATCGGAACCCGCTGCTGCACTCTTACCTATCCTACAGGCATTCAAACAGTTCTTTTATTTTTCCTCCCTTGCCCATTCTACCCTGGCTAATAGAAATAAAATAGGCATAAAATATGTAAGGACTAAGACTTCTAAATACTGTTTATGGACTCCTATCTTCCTTATCAATCCTCTTAACCAGGAAGGGTTTGGAAGATTAAGGAAACTGAATTTTTGAGGTGTGTCTCAATGTCAAGTTTGAGGCTATGGAAACATTGTTTTCTTTATTTTCTTTGTGCATTTCCCCACTTATTTTCTATTTAATTATTGATTTACATTCCATGACCTAGATGCTGTATAGATAGAATTTATGTATTGATTAAGCCTGAAACACACATAGCTTCTGCACATTATTTCTGAGAAGGGGTTATTAAGGTCAACTAGGCATGCAGACTTTACCTACAGCCATTCCTTTGATCCCTTTTGGGGATGATTCACACTCTTGTCAGTCCAGTCCTGTCAGTACAGATGATACAGCATTAGAGATGCATCTACAGACGCAGCTGCATGGAGCCTCTTATTCCATAAGGTTCCCACAGTTTATAGTTTCAGGGAGAAACCAGAATTTACCTTCTGTGTGTACATGTGCATGTGTGAATATTTGTGATTCAGATGTTATTTAGAAAGAATCTCAAGTATCTCATGCTTTTTCTTTGAAGATAACTAGAATCCACTCCCTGGAATGAAAATATGGGAGTATTATTGGGGGCAAGGGATTGAGAGCGTGGGTTGGAGACTGAGGTGGGGACAAAGATCACCCATTCTTCTATGATGCATCTAACAAGGAGGCAGAGAAAAGAATTTGAAAGTGAAGAGTCAAAAACCTCTGAGAACAGAAAATAGACTACAGGGTACATTTCTTTGTTCCTTAGTACTACTTGATGAAAAAAAAGTGGAATGCAAATGGGAAAATTAAGCTTCCAGTCCTAATATTTTTCTTGGCCAAGTCCTTATATTTTTCCCTCCCAACTGTATGACATTAGACTAATCACTTAGGTGTGTGCGCTCACTATAGCTATGACCATTTACAAGTTACATCATCTCTCTGTGTCTTAGTTTTCTCATCATTAATGGTAATAATAATAATAGAATCTACCTCACAGGATGGTTGTAAGGATTAACTAGTTAATATATGCAAATCCTTTGCATAGAGTATGACAAATAGGAAACATTCAATGAATTTCCATTATTATTTTATTATTATTATTATATTACTAATTTCTTAAAACCTTATTTTCTTATATAGAAGGGTGGGCTTCTAATTTGATAAATGCATAGTTCTTGTCCAGTTTCTTCAACTTCTAAAGAACTCCTTCATCTGAAGAACCACTCTTTCCTTCCGTGCTCCAGCAACTGGTTAAGAAAAGTATGAGTTCTCATTGCATATAAAGTACAGAGTCCTTAGCCATGCATTCAGAAGCGTTTGGAATCCAGAACTACCTAAACTTTCCAACCTTATTTCCAATCACTCCTGTTCACGTAGCCTACCCATCAGGAAGATGGTGCCACCTACTCTTTTTCATGTGTGTTGTGGGATCTCCACATACTTTGACTGAACTTCTACCATCCCTCCTGCCCTCTCCTCAGTTCAGAATCTCAAAGTTCTTTCTACCCAACATTTAAGACTTAACCCAAATACCAATTTTTTGGGGAAAACATTTCTGACTCTCCCACGTGGAAGTAGTCTCTTCCTTTTAAACGCTTTCCCAGTACTCTTTTGTATCTCTTTTATGAAAACAGTTGTTTTTATACTAGTATTATAGTCGAGTTTCATGTTATAACATTCTCTGGTGCATTAAAGATGGCCACAAATTCCCTGAAACTCTTCCTGTTGGGAGTTTGGGGTTGTGTTCCCTCTCTTTGAAACCAGGTGGACTCACTGACTGTGTATGATCCATGATCCTGTGCTAGTTTTTGGACTCAGATCTTGAGAGACTGATAGCTTCTTATCCCTTAAACGCTTGGTCTGGAGAAGCCACCCACTATGTAAGATGTCCTGCTCTGTGGCCACCATACTGGAGGGGTACGTACAGGCACTCTTGTTAACAGCCCTAGGTGAGTTTTGCCTTCCAGCCATACCTTCCAAGACTCCAAATATGTGGTCACTCCAGCCCCATCAACCAGATGAATACCACTGAGGGACCTCAGAACAAAGAATCACCCAGCTGAGACCTATCTGAATTCCTGACCAACAAAACTGTGAAATATAAGAAAATGGTAGTTGTTTGAAACCTCTATATTTTGGGTTGGTTGTTATGTAGGCATCATAAACTGTAACACTTCTGGGTTCTGAGTTCTTTAATGTTAGAAACTCACTCATATTCACTTTTATACCTCTACAGCAGTCACCACTAGGCCAGATACTCTTACAGGGCAGGATTCTTTTCCGGAAGTGTCCCCAGATTCTCAATTGTGCTTTTCTAAGTCAGGGGATTTGACCTTGGCCCTACATTAGAAACAAAGAGATTTAAAAATCTTGGAGTAGGAGCCAGACAAATAGGACATTAATTATTCCTTTTGTAGGGGAGGAAAACTTTTCTCTTCTTCCCTTCTAGGCTGGCCTAATAATTAATTGACATGACAGATTAACAAGAAACAAACAAACTTAATTATGTATCTATGGGAGCCCCACATAGCATAAGAGAGTCTCTGGCAGTCAGGCAGCTGAGGTTTTTATGCCATCCTGAGCTAAGGAGAATGGGGTAGGGGTCTGGGTCTTCAAAGGAAAGGAAGACAATTCACAGGAAGATAGGAGGAGCAAATCTTTGGAAAACACATGTTTGCCGTGCTATCTGGAGAAGTCTTACGTAAAAAAAGTTATCTTTGGTAAAAGCTCTTTACCTGGTACAGGCTCCCTATCTAAATTCTTTTAGGCAGTTAAGGAGGAGGTAAAAAGCTCTTCTTGAGCCTGTTGGGTCCCATAATCCACCTGCCAAAGTGGTACGTTGTGGACTGGCCTGCCCTGAATCCTAGCAGTTCCCTCCTCTGAACTTCCCTGAAAGTTTTATATTGAAAGCTGAGCTGATAGAGTGCTTCATTATTTCATTAAATGAGTCTTTAAATCTTGAAATATGTCAGTTTAGTTAAATCATTGTCTCGTTTTAGGAAGTGGTGATACAGCTGAGCTTCCAAAATTAGACCTATGTTGTGTGAGACATCAGGTATTTATTAAGGTATTTCTTTAGAAACAAAAGAAAAATGGCGGTTAGTGTTGGGAGCAAATTATAAACCAGTTTCTGCATTCTGAGGATAACCTGTCAAGAAAATTTCTAGATGTCAGGCTCAAAGCATCTTCAGATGGAGGGAGGGCAGGCAGTGGCAATCTGACAGATTTTCCTGGTTCGCAATTTAAATGTCTCTGGTGATCTTTATGAGTGGTCCACACAGCAACAGGCACAAAGATTGTTGATACATGATTTCTGATTTCTCCAAAGTTTATATCAAATTGTCCAACTTTAATTTCCATGACTTCAGAAAAAGCAGTTTTAGTTAACAATGATTCCAACTCAGAAGGGTAGGGGAAAAATTGGAAACATTCATTTGGAGCAAAAATTCTAGGAAACTAGAATTCAGGATCTAGTCCCACTTACAATTAGAAAACAAAACCCTCAAAGATAATGAACAGAATTAGAATCTAATCTCCATAACTGTTTATTATAGTTTCTACTGAAACATAATTTTTCTCTTTACAATCACCCCCATTTCTATCAAAGATAACCATAAGACTAATTTGTTTGCAAATTAAGGTTAGTTTCAATAAATGTGGTTATTTAAGTACAGCAGGAATAACGATCGGCCATATCGAATCTTTTAATCTGCTTTGCTGGAACTTCTTATAAGGAATCCCAGACTGCACTTTTAGAAGCTTCTTGAGGCCAGGAAGCTAAGCCAAGGACTTCGTCTGCGGTACCTATAGATTTGGGTTAATTCCTTTCTTCTCAAAATAAGTAAATTATATTGAAGTTCCTATACCTTCCTTACTCGTCTGGTAAGGCTACTGGAAACCCTATAATCAAGGTACCAGGTAAATTTTTCCAATGGGCTCTATTGGCCCCATAAAGTCAACCAGAGCTCCTTAAAGCTGTCTGGTCATATCTGAGTCTTTATACATCTCTCTCAAATATGACATTCCAGTCTAAGAATGGTAACAATACCAATGTTTCCAATTATGTCCTGTTACAAGGAGAACAGATTCTGAGTGAACTTATGCAAAGAACTATATTGCCATGAAAATAAGAACATTCAGTGAGAATTCCCATATTCTGAAAGAATCAGATAAGGAGAAAAAGATAAATGTTTCATTTATGTTCACAAAAGTGTATTTTACCAAACTGCTCTTAAGTCATAGGTAGCTTAACAGAAAAGAGGAAAAACTTTCTTTAAATCTGGAAAACAATATATTTAAAAAATCAGTAATGTTTCAAACAAAAAGAATCATAAAAACTTATTAACTATCCTTCTCAGTTCACTCAGACATATGTAATTAATATTCATTTTGCTTGAACCCAGTTTTTCCATTAGCTCTGAAAATTCTTAACTAGTTCAGTCTTTGTATCTTAAAGTTATCAGAAACCTGTATTCTAGACTACTTTCCACGGGTCTCCTTGAAGATGAAGCAGTTTTGCAAACACTTCTGCAAAAGCGTCAGAGTGAAACAATGACAGTCTGTAAATGACAAAAGACTTCAAAATGGCTTTATGTGTATTTCTATATAGATATATAGATATACATAAACATGCAGACAGACACAAACAGAGATCTCATAGGTTTCATTCCAAAACTTTACCCATGAATCAGGTATAATACAAAAATTACTAGCTTATAAATAATGTGTCTCTGGCAGATGGAGGTTATAAGCTGAAAAGCTTTTTCCTAGTATTTATGGAGAAGATTTTTAAGATTTGTATTTGTCCTTGACGAGCAAACTTACGGAAGCTGTGATCTAGAGTTCGGGCAAGAGAGCCTTGTGGAGGCAGACAGGAAAGGCTTTGAATGGACTTTGAGTTGCTCTTCGAGTTATGCTTTTGTTTCTCTAAAAATTTAAGTTGTAAATCAAGAATTGTTAATTCTGACTCTTTCATTATTTTTTTCCCTGTATCCCTTCAAGCTGTTCTCAGAGAACTGAGTAGCTGCTTCTACTACTACACTATTGGCTGGCTGGCCCATCCAGTTACATTATTTTGAATTTGACTCTCTGTCAGGGAGAAAATTTTCTGCTAATATAGAAATTAAAAGATTCCTGTGCTCCAGAGCTTCTGATTTAGTGCAGGATGCCTTCGAAAAGTTTTTGTAAAGCATTCAACAAGGTCTTTGGCTGCTCTCCTTCTCTAAATTCATAGTTCAACATTAGACCAATTCACTTCAGGGGGAAAGCTGCTAATATGGCTTCTGTCAAGCCTTGAATATCAGCTTCCAGCTGAGCCATTTCTTGGTCATTTTCAGGAGAGTCTGGGAGAGTATCTGGCCATCAGTTTCATCTGTGTGGGGGGAGGTCTTTGTCTGGGGGCCACATGGCTTGTCTGATAACTACAAAATAATCATGGGAGGAAACACCCTTTAGTAGCCAATCAAGGTCTCTACGAGTGGGATTGTGGCCATTAATCTTTCTAATAATCTAAATATGGTAGCATCTTCTGGAAGTAAAGATAAAAGGGCTTTATAATGTAAAAGATGTGCTGCTGTCCAAGGGACGTGAGCTCTTTGTGGTAGAGGTCTGGGGTATATCGGCACAGGTCATTGCACATGAGTGACTGAAACAGGGAAGTACGAGTCATAAGTAAAGTGAGCCATACCACTGTCCTACGTGCTTCTGTTCAATTAACTTCCTGATATGCAGCATTTATGTAAGTAACCTGTATACCCTGGGACTGGAGGTCAGGCTGCAGTGCTTTCTGTAAATCTTGTAGGGAGAGGGAAGTTAAAACAGGTATCTGGGTGTTTAAGGGTTTTTCAGGGGAAGTTGGAGGAGTTTTGGGGGCTGAGGGAATTTGTTGAGTAGGGGCTGGATTTTGAGAAGGGGAATTTATATTGGGTGGGGACTCTAATTTGTGTTCTAATTTTGGTTCTTTCATCTTGATAAGGGAGTCCCTAAGACTATCCATTTATACTTCTTTGTATCAATCTTTGGTTTTTCCATAGGTACCAATAATATAATTGTTTAGGATGACAGCTCTCTAAAAAAAATTTTTTTCAAATATACAAGTTTTCCAACTCAAAAGATCCATTGTCTGGCCATTGAGGAGTAGGATCTATTAATCTCAATAGTGACTCAAACCAGTAAGTTTTTTATGGCTTAACCAAGGATACTGGAGGTGTCCCACAAGAACGTACAAAAGATGCAGCCCTTACAAGATCCAGAGAATGCATTCCTAAATTAGCCTAAGAAAGAAAAGACCTTCATTGTCACAGGTTTGTGAGGATTGTGTAGTGAAAATGGCATCTCTGGTCTCTCATGGGAACATGATATACCTCCAGTTACAGATCCACTGAATCTCCCAGTAGTAAGTAGTAGGCACTACTGGAATGGAACTTTTCCAGGGTCAATAAGACAACAAAGGTTGAGACAAAAAAGGCCCCTTATGGATTGGGACCCCTTATCATAACATCCCTTGACTGTTGTTGGCATGGTCAGACCGAGAGAATGCTGTGCGTGACTTCTTGGAATCCCAATCTGGCCACCATATTCATACCAATGTGTGCACCTTCCAGATAGTGGAGGCAAAACAGAATATATATTCTCAGTGGTTAGAAAGCCAGACTTCCAGGACATAGAACAGTAGGAATAGAAAACCTCATCCAGTTTTCACACAGAGAACCTATAGCAAAGTTTGTCTAACAGACTCCAAAGGCAGAGATCCAGGAAACTGACACGGTAAGAATTCTTACCTTCTACCAGGGCTTGTCAGAAGTCCCAGGATCTCTCACTTGCTCATCTCCCAGAGTGAGCACCGTCCAGGCAGTGGAGAGCCCCATGGGGGACCAAAGTTGTAGGAAAAGAAAGCTTTTCCCATCTAGGTTCTTTGGCTGGTCTAATAGATTGACATAAAACAGATTAACAGGAGAAAAACAAATTTAATTACATGGGTATGGGAGCCCTACCATGGCCTAAGAGAATCTGACAGTCAAGCAGTTGAGGTTTATATGCCATCCTGAGCTAAGGAGAAAATTGGGCAGGAGTCAGAGGCAAGGAGGACAATGTGGGAAGAGCAAATGTTTGGTAAACAAATGTTTGCCGCGGCATGTGGAGAAGTCTTTCTTATGTAAAAAGTTACCTCTGCTAATAGCCTCAATCTGGTACAGGCCTCCCTATCTAAATTCTTTTAGGCATTAAGGGAGGGCAAAAAGCTCTTCTTCTGTTGGGCCTTAATCATCTTCAACTCTAAATAATCCACATGCCAAAGTGACACCTTGTGGACCGGCCTACCCTGAACCCCTTCACTTTATGAAATGGAAAAAGAGCAGAGTGAAATTAAAAAACAAACACTTTTAAGTTTGAGAAATAAATGAGTAGGCGGATCAAACATTTCAATTTGGTCATGGACATATGGAGTATTTCTATTAAATTAGTAATCAGTGAAGAGCCTGATTTTTTTCCTGAGCTGTGGCTTCCTAAGTTACGGGGGGGGTCAATGGGAACTGCATTTAAATCTAATAGAAAACCATCACTGGTAGGTATTTATGGACTTACCTGTTATTAATCTCACCTTATTCTGAGTGGAAATGGAGGCTGAAGAAAATATAAAAGATGCCAATCCTGTCCTCAGAGTGGACATAATTATAATTACGTCAAGGAGATGGAACCTAACATCCATGACCCAGTAAGAGTGATGCTTGTTAGAATGTGGGTTTTTGCTGAAGTGTGTGATGCAAAGGAAGGGGAGATGAATGAAAGATAGAACGGTCAAAGTAAATGATAGGCATCATTTGGCCAAGGAAAGGGAATGTCAGGCAAAGAAAAAAGAACATGTGAAACCAGAGACAAAATCAGGTTGGCAAATTTCTTTGTTTGAGGGTATGGGAGACAAGCCTGGAATGTGGGAGTGTTGAGGGAAGGGAGAAATGTGGGTGAGCATATTTCATGAGAGAGAACTGAAAGAGATTTGTTAAAATCCTTCAAATCTTTTCCAAAAATACGTATTCTGTTCTGTGATTTGAAGAAGCACATAACTGTTTGGCCCCTGGTCATTTAAGCAGAGGTAACACTTTGCTCAGGCAAACTAGACATATCTTAGCATAGTTTTTTCAACTTCCTCTCCTCAGTCGTTAAAGTGACCTTTTGCCCCAAGGAGGTGTCTCTCTCACACAGACACCACCTCTGCCCAGGCCTGAGCCGGGGGACAGATGCAGAAGGCAATTGTCCCATGTGGCCAATTGGTCATTAGTCATCAGTCTAGCCTCTAGCAGAATATCTGAATGTAGAGCAAGGGAACAGCCTTCCCCAGACTCTGGGATTTTGAAAAACAGGACAATAACCATGATGCAGGAGGGGGAAAGGGTTCTTATCCCTGTGAAATCTCAAGGGGCTAAGGGAAGAATTGAGAAGTCTGATTATCTTTAAATGCATATGCTTCAAACACCACTTTTCTATGGCTCTTTCTTTGATTAAAGAACTATTGGCCTTTACACGTGAATGACCCAACCACTGCTAATGCTTCCAGTATAAGTCAATACCGTACCTGCATTTAGACTTGTATATAGTTGGGTGTGCTTATGTGTATTGAAGGCCCTGTGTTTGCCTAAGATAGAGCAGTGAGCAAGACAGTCAGGAGCCCCACCCTTGTGGAGGTTGTATTCTGTCAGAGGAATAAGACATTTAGCAATGAGCTACTTACTTACAAATTTGGTAAGTTCTTTAGAGAAATAGAGAGTGTAAATGAGGTTTACCAAAGTGGAAGACAATGCCCTGATCACAAAAGCCCACGAATCCTAGTCCATATGAAGCCTAATTGATAAATGTAAATACACGGGTGCTCTGATTTCATTCCTCAATCCCACAAACATGTTTATGAACCAATCCTTGAAAGAGGAAACTGCTCACTGTGCTGATACAGTTGGAGGTAACAGGAACGTCGGCCTGGAAGTGGCCATGCCGCCTACCAGGGGATGAGCTTCTTCATTGGTCTTTCCTAAATGTCTGCACCTTACCTCAGACGAAACAGAGCAAATGTGCTTTTGAAAAACTGCTGCCTACAAGGCTTAAAGCAGAAAAGTGTTTCTGATCAAATAAATTAATTTTAAAATTCAATTAACCAAAATCTCCTCTCCTCTCAGTATTTTGGTTGACTTTGGCTGGATCACATCAATGTATTGGTCCTCTGGAGAATGTGGGGGGTGACTGAATAATTCCAAGATTAAGGAATGATGACCTTCACTCATTTTAATTAAAATTTAATAATCTTTTAAAGTAATTCTATGCATATATAGAAGTTGGAGGATTTTACAACTATGAATTTTTGTCTATGAAATCAATACTCTGTGGACATGAGAAAATTTGCCATAATGACCAGGAAGGATTCATCTTTCAAGTTTTAGTTTTGAATATCCCTTGTAAATATCAATGCTAAAAACATTAAGGAATTGTCTCTTCCTTTTTAACAAAGTGCATCCCTTTGCAGGGACAATACAGCCATTTGAGAAAGAGTTTCGTTAGCTGTCGTTAAATGAGCTGAGTTAATCTAAAGGTGAGCTGAAAGACTCAGTGTTACAAAATACATAGTTTTTTAATGGCTTAGAGATAATTCATTGATAGAAGACAATGCCAGTCCTAGAAGTAAATATTAAAATTGGCTGCTGCCCTGAGGCACACCTCCTTTGACTTGAATCACATTAACCATAATTTGGAAACACAATTAACTTTTGAATTGGTCTGTGTGATCTTTGGTCTCCCTCCTGTACTCTCTACCCACTCATCCACACTGGACTGTATTTCTTATGCACTAAAAAAGAGGAACCTCTTCTTTCTCCCTACATTAGTTCCCTATGGATGCAATAACAAATTATTATCAATTTAGTGGCTTAAAACAACAGAAATTTATACTTTCACAGATCTAAAGGCCAAAAGTCTGAAATCAAGGTGTCAGCAGGTCCACACTTCCTCTGGGGGCTGTACCAGAAACCCCATTCCTTCCTTGCCTCTTCCAGCTGCTGGTGGTGGCTGACGTTCCTGAACTGGAGGTTGAATCACTACAATTCCTGGCCCCGTCTTTCCATTGTCTTTTCTCTTCCAAGTCTTCCCTCAATGGGTGTGTCTATTTCTCTTATCCTTCATAAGGCAAATTTTGGTAACATGTAGGGCCCACCTTTAGTATTCCAGGATTATCTCCTCATCTCAAGATATTTAATCCTATCAGCAACTAACTTTTTTCCAAATAAGGTAACATTCACAGAATCCAGGGACATAATGGGGACACCTTGTAGGGGGCTGTTTTTCTGCCTACCATACCTACCACCAGATGTTGACACTCTTTCATGTGGATATGTTCATATTTCCTACAAGAATGTAAACTTCTAGATGACAAGGAGCAATCCTTTGTGGTGTCTTATACAGGGTCAGGAGCACATAATAGGGAGTTAATTCTTGCTAAAATGTAATAAATACATGAAATTGCATTAGATAACATATGGGAAAAAATGACCTCTGGAGGAAAAGAAGTTGCCGATAACCAGAAGTCCAAGAACAAGTTGCCAGAATTGACCATCTGGCCTATTGCATCATCACCTACCCATGCCAGAAATGATATACAGGAATACTAAAACCCATCTTGTCGCTCGCTCACTGAGCTGAGTTGTCCTCATTCGGATCATGTAGCCTCTCCCACTTCCCCAGCCACTGCCACTCACTCTAGGGGTGAATCTTTCTTCCCACTCAAACATACCTTTTGCCCTGGGCTTGTCACTACCATGTATTCCACCACTGAAACTCACCTAATCTAACTCTTAGCTGCTTAGATCTCAATTAGCTAATGTAATAAGCTAGTCTTTCAGAACATCTCATTGATCCTGCTAATCAGCCTCATTAATAAGGGTTTCTAAGTAACATATGCTTTTTAATTGTGGCCAACTTGGAATAATAGTGCTCAAACATTGAACTAGGGAGCTCAGGGTCTCAATGGCAGTAGGGTGTCTTAAGTGGGTTTTCTAAGATCACCTGTAATAAATGGCAGCACTGGGCCATGGGTCTATTGATGCCCCTAATCCTATCCTGTTTTTCTTTTACTGCAACTACATTTAATCCATCAGCTGCTCAGAGGTGTCACTAATCTTGTCCCAGATCTGACCATATTTGCCCCTATAGTAGGGGATCGTCCTGCCCCCAAATTTGGGGCCCTTTAATTTTTTTCACCTCAAATTATTTTAAGTTTGAGTTGGACATGGCTCCATTTCCTTCTTCCGGCTCCTCAAGGACAGAGAAACAGGAACAGAGTTGGACTCCTCTGTCAGTGACACTACGGACATTTATCACCGCACCCTCTTCTTATCTTAGAATTTAGGAGCACAAATTGGAAACTTTTAAAAGTTCATTTTATGACATTTCCCCTTTTCAGTCATATAGCTTTAAAAATGCCCCAACCAATTTATTTATTTTTTAAAAAGTAGTAGAAAATTTCCTCCTGGACTTATTTTCCATGTGCCGAGTTTGAGCCTGGAGCACATTTTTAGTGCTGGAAATAGGGGTTTATAATGAAAATGCTGACACAACCTCAACCATAGAGGTGCTAGCAGGCATGGCTATAATAAATAATGTGGGAAATATTTTACACTTCAAGGCAATTACATGTTCAGCCATCTTTAGGATAGCTGGCCCATGAAGGGTAGGGATTAGGTTTCTGTGACAAGTGTAAAAGACCCATGACTCATGAATGCCGGGAGGTACGAATGAATTACAAGAGCTGAGAGAAAGCCACATAATCACCTATCATAGGTGAAAATTATTCTGTTTATTTTCAGGGGACAAAGATAGCAAAATCCAGCTCGGGCATTTCTGCCAGTTTGGGCTTTGACCAACAAGGCTGGAGGTGCTGAATATTGCGCAACGCTCTCTGTGAACTCTGCAGGCACTTCACAAAGAAGCTGATTTTTATTCTTGACCTTTCCCTCATATAAGTATGTTTCCAGTGGACAGCAAAGTGATGACTTATGTTCCCAGAAGGATGAGATTGTCTGCGCGCATACAGATAGTAATGTGGCCTGGGAGGCACTGGAGATAGTGACGGAGCATTCACTAACTCAGATTTGCTCAGTCTGTGTGCTCCTTGGCATGCCCTGTCTTGTATTTTGATTGCTACATTCATTCCTTCCTCTGTAGCTGAGAATAATGGCAGAGGCTGTTCAGGCATCTCTTCCCAGGGGCTATTCACCTGCAGGTATGGGAAGTTTGCTTTTACTTCTCTTCCTCTTTAGGTGCCTTAAACAAATGTGGGAGTAATGAATTAGGTTGTATAAATTACAGATTCCCCTGTGTCTGGGTTCTGTGCTCCCTAACAGTTTCTACCTTCCCAAACAGAGCATTTAAAGCACTTAACTGCCACTGCTTTTTCACTGAATACAACCTTCCTTTAGACTATAAGCTTCGTTCGGATAGAAACTGCGTCTATCCGAGTTTGTGTTCCCAAAGCCTAGCAGAGTACATGGTATGTGGGGGATTAATTAAATAAAGGAGTGAATTGCCTTATGGGTTAAGGCATCTCAAATGTCCATTCATTTCACAAACAACACTGTATCTGATCCTCCGTGCAATTGTTACCTAATCGGGTGCTGAATATTGGGCAATGCATAAGTGAATCACCCTTCTTGCCCTAGAGGGGTTCCCATTTTAGTACAGAGCTTAACTGAATGAATAATCACAATTAGTCTGACAGAGACTACATGACAGTGGCATGGACCAGAGAGAAAGTTGACAAGAAGGTGAAGTGACCAGCACAGCATACATCGCTTATTAACTGTAGAAAATTACAGTATTTGGCTTTATATTGTTAGTTATCAGTTTATTTATGTGTTCTGTCACCTCTGCTGCATCATTCATCAGTCATATAGTCATCAGTCATATCTGCTACATCATTATAACTTCTTCAATACTTGGAACAGTGCTTGTTACACCTAGATAATTATTGAATAGGATATTGTGATTGGAGTAGACAGACTGGGAACATGACTTAAATTAAAATACTTAGGATTAGATACCAGTCTTGCTACATCCTGGCTTGTGACCTGCAGTTCATTGTAAATCTTGGTTAAACCTTTCTAAGCATTAAGTTTCCTAGTCTATAAAATGATCTCTCCCACAGTTCCATTTTGAGCATTAGGCAGATAACAATTAAACAAATTATAAGTGTTCAGTAAATGTTTCTTTTAGCATCTAAAATAATATTCGTTAGTTTGTTGATGGTCAGTGTTGAACTAAAAATATGGATGGTTAGAAATTGTGAATGTGGTAGTTTCCTTGAAGTGGCCTAGTGTTTTAGGGTGTATAACAGTTTGGCTGTACTTTGTTAAGATGCATTACATAACGCAATAGAATTTGTTTAGGTTCACTAATTAGTAGGTTTATGTGGGTGAATCTCTTCATATCACTGATTCTCAGTCAGTTTCCCTATAATTGTTCATCAAAACTTTCCTTTCAAATTAAAATCTGAAAATCCACTGAAAGTGGTGGCAGCGTGGCAACAATAGAGAGCAGTTGCCACCATTCATCCTGTGCTCCACTCATTTCTTTCCTCACATGTGAGAAAGTATAGATAATGTCAAGACAAAGGGAGAAATAGGATTCCCTTGAGCAAGTTCTTTAAAGTTTCTGGATTTCAGCTGCAGTGTCCACATTCCTGATGGAAGAGCAAGTGAGAACGGTGCGTTTCACGTGCGTGCATGCGTGCGTGTCACTGACAGTAGTCAGAGCACGTAGGGAAAACAGGAAAGTCCTAAGCAATAGATGTTCTACTCTGCGTATCACCTTGAGTCACACAGCTTCTAGGACTTTTTCATTTGGGGCCATGCAGGCTGAAGCCAAACTGGCTGATCCTTCATGAGAGCCATTTTGTGTTCAAGATTGTTCACTCTGGGAAAGAATAAGAAAAAGCCTTGGGACCACAAATTGATATTTATTATATTTTAAATTTTAACATGGCTAAGTGTGGTATCCTAGTTAGACTACTATTTGATTAAGTAATTGCCAAATAGCTGCTTTAGCACAGTTTTCTCAAATGTATTACTTTTGATAACAGAGAACCTAGTGAATTAAATTATTTTAAACCCATGCTTTTGCTGTCTGAGCTATGAGTAGAAACCTTTATAAATACTGTATTTAATTTTTGCTTAATAAAAAATGTGAAAGGAGCCACAGTATCTCAGAGAGGTTCTCTTTAAATATTTGCAAGGCTGTATTAAGAAACATATTAAGGTACGTGTATTATTGCATATGTATACATTTTTCATTCCGAGACAAAGCCATGATTATTCAAAAGGTTTAAAATAACATGCACTAATTTATTATCACTGGTTATAAAGACTTTAGAAGGGTGCACTGAACATAATGTTAGCATTGATGTGTCAATCTTTTAGTTGAAGGATGGCATGTCTGAATCCCAGAACAGCCTTAATTAACAGAAAATAATTAGCATCATTTCCCCAGCAGAGAATATGACTTTTTTTTAAGAGGATTCATTGATTGATAATTAAGGAGGAGTTAGTTGTAATAAAACTCCCAGTATTGCAATTTCTAATTGGTCTTTCAGGACATTTTACTGTTACAGTTACTTTGTTCCAGGCATTTTCTGCCTTTTGAAGAGTTTTAATAAGAATCCTTCCTCTCCAGCACCGAGGCTCTGCAGGTGATGAGGAAAAGAGTGTGGTGACACACAGGAGCACATTGGTGTTAGGTGGGCAGAGCAGTGGCTGGAGAGCTGTTCATCTCCTTTTAACTTTTTGTGGACACCATACCTTGCTCCTTCAGAGCTCAACCTGTTTGTGGGACAAGTAGGATCTGCCTGAGGGTGTCTCTCTGCAGGAAGTGGGGCTGTTCTGCAGTGTGGGGCTGTTTCTTCCCTCTATAGGATGCCCAAATCTCTGATCACCTCCTCTTTAAGCACTTAAAGCTTCATTTGAAAACATAGGCTTGATAAAACCTGTCACCCCACCACCTCAAACATCTCCTTTCTGTTAATTTCCTAAATTTCTCTGTGTCTCCTTTTTTGCATCCAGAACACCAAGAGGAACACATTTGATGTACTTATTGTAGAAATGTTGGAAACTGTTAGCAAACTAAAGAAGAAAATAAGAATACTTTCTACTGAGTATACTGTTATGTACACACTAAAAATTTGGAGTATTTCCTTCTGGTTATTTTTTTTCTAGGCTCTTTCCTACATAATTGAGTTCATGTAACTTTTTATGAAACATGCGCTTCTGAAAATTTGTCTTTGTTAGCTGCAAAACCTGCAAAACTGTACTAAAGTTTTGACTGAACTGAAATAGCTGTTTGCTGTTCTTTATTTGTTATTTGGTGAATAATTAGTTTGAGGATAAGCATACTGCTTTTCTTATCTATAGTACTTCTGTATTTGTCTTCATTTGTGATGTGAGAACAAAATGAGCTTTCACTTACACTAATATAGCTGTAATTTTGAAAATTTAAGCCAATTAGATAAATTATAGGAAGAAGTATATTAGTTTCATAACAAAAGTTCATAAATATGTGTTCCTTGTTTGAACTAAAAAACAGCCATCTGATATAACACACTAAAGTACAAGCCATGGATCACTTTATTGACTTTTAAAAAGATAATAATTCTCATATAATAAGCGTTCAGAAGAAAGAAAAAAGAAATTTGAACTTTTGATAGTGTTTCAAGATATATCCATTCATAAAGTCCCCATAGGTTACAACAGATGTTTGATTTAAAGGGAACAGACAGGAAATAAATAGGAATTTTAAAAATTAGAGGAAAAACACACTAAACAGACAAATGTAATAAGTATTTTCACTTAATATATTTGGCTACATTTACATTGCCCTCTATAAATACTAACAAATTTATGGGAAATGTTTAGAGAAAATAAATTGGAAAATTTCTATATTATGGAATATGTGAAAACAATAGATGCCCAATGGTTTTATTTTGACTAATTTATAAATAAAATAAAAAATTCAACAGAATGTTGATTAGGATATATGTAAGACACAAAATGTCACTAACATTTAAAAAAATGTCTGCTGAATTAAAAGTGCACAGGTGTTACTTGAGCTACCTCCACTTGTTTTTAGTCTCTCTCATCTGAGGAATGAAGTTTTTTCCTTACACACATGAATAAACAGTTGTTTACATCGCTGGAAATGCACACAATAGAACAGCAGGACATGGTTTGGTTTGGCCATTATTTTTGAGGGGTACGTTAGCAGTTGTCTAGGGCCATAAAGATATCTCAGTAATCTTCCTTTAGAATACTGGCTTTGAGTTACACAGCTTCCTGCTGAATATACAGGATAAGTTAATCACAAAAAGCGATTGAATTGAATGAATTTTACTGGCCATAATTAAATATGAACCAATCGCATTTTAGAGAGGATATCTACCCTCAAATATCAGATAGTTGTAGAGTCATTTCTATTGACTCATATTTTTGGGGTTGTAGCTCACTTCCTATCTTAATTATCTAGAGTTAAGAAAATTAAAACTTGAGTGTTGGCTCTGCTGTTTATATTAGGAAGAAGTACATGATTTAAAAGTAGTTAAAAGATAATTACACAGAAAAATTATTATAAAGATCCTTGATTTTAACATTAGCATATATTAGTATCTCATTTAAGGTCTTAAAAATTACGTGTGCAATAGATAAACACACACACATATAGACACACATGCACAGTAGCTTACAGAACACTATTCAATGTGCCATGATCCAAGGAGAAGCCAACCCTATGAGAGGTGGCCTATTTGGAACATACAATTATCACATCAAAACTGGTAAGTTACCACATTGCAACCTATTGGAGACAGAGAGTGCTAGCGCCTCCCATCTTGGGTTCTGAGTGATCTGCAATGTGCATTGTTTATTCTCTGGCAGCTTCCTCTCTTTTTTGCCAATTGTTTCAATTATGTTAGATTTTGGATCCTGACAGCTGACATATTTTGCACATGACGGTTCTTCACCTTCTGTGTATTTTGTTAAAGGTGCCACAGTATTAGGAAACCCCAAATCAGAATAGTTTAAACAAGACAGAATTCAGATGTTCCTCATGTGAAGTTCCAGAGGTGTGCCATTCAAAGCTGATCCTGCGCTCTCGTAGAGTCTTCACGAACCTGAACTCTCTTCATCTTGCTGTTCTGTCATCCCTCGATGGTGTGGTTTTCATCCTGGTGGCTAGAGATGGTGCCCATTTTAGGCAGGAGGATAGGTAAAAGAACAAGGAACAGGGGCAGACAATGCAGATAATTTACTTGTGAAAAGGAAGTTTACTCCCTGCAGCTACCAAAAACACTTCTGTTAATTTCTTATTAAACAAAACTTAGTCCCGTAGCCTCATGAAGCCTGCCAAAGAGCCTGGGCAATTAACTCTTTATTCTAGGAGGCCATGTGCCCAGATACAAGTCTATTATTATAGAGGAAAACAGAGAATGGGTGATTGGGGCAACCAAATGCTTCAAAGAAACAAAGGACGAGTTTTGTCTCAGATCAGCTTCTTCAGAAACAGCTCAAGCCAGGCATCCGTGAGCACATGTTAAGTGTGGTGAGTGCTGCAGGGAGGAGGTGAGATGAGCAGGGCAGGGAGGGGAAAGGGCTGCAGAATGTGGTTTCAGCAAAATTCATCACAAAGATCTGTCCCACCTAAAACAAGGAAAGGGGCCTGTGGAATCCTATCACAGACACTTCAACAGTCATGGCTCATTTTTTTTCTCTCTCAATAACTGATAGCTTTCCCACCTTTGGTGGTGGGGCAGGAGACGGGAGGCAGGGATAGCAGGAGGACTGGGAGTGGGCAGGTTTCTTTGTTCTTTAGAATTATGGTGTCTGATATCAGGAATTTGAGGTCACTTAGTTGATTATGTAATTTAGACAGAAATTCCATTTCATATAACCATCTCCACACACTTACCTTAAGTATGAACACAGGAACCTGCTATAAGAGTTCCAAAAATTGCTTCTGACAAGATGACTCTGATGATCCCTTGGGAAAAATACACTTGGGTAAATGTATTTGGTGTCTTCTTTTTCTTTTCTCATCTCTATTCCTCCTTTGTGCTTGTTGTTTGCCTTTTCTTTGATGCCTACTTAAAATGGAAGAGCTCAAATGGATTATAACCGTTAGAATTTTTTTTTCCCCCAAAACAAAATAGAAGAATAGGACTCTTGTCCATAAGGCCATCAAAAACTAGGAGGAACATTTGGTGCAATCAATCTATTACAAACCAATTTTATAGCTATATAATGAGATCTAATTGCTGCTTTATTAGTCCGGCTAATATTAAAAGTGTCAGTAATTGCTTTGCATTTAAGTTGGTTTTCCAATTTAAATTGCATGTCCAATACATTACCATTAACTTATGTACTTCTTTTATGTAACAGATTTTTTCCTTTTGAGTCCACATTTATAGGATTTATTCTTCCTAACTAGTTGAAATGGGAAAAGGAGAGAAATGAGGATAAGTGAAAATTTTATACAGTGAATCCTTATATTTCTGGGATGTATATCTTTTATACTATAAATCTGAAGGGTTCATATAGTCTGAATGTCTGTCTGAACATTGTCCTGCATGCAAAAGAAAAACTAAACAATGAACTGTTTTATCCTAGAGTCTACAAGATGCTATTAATTGAAATAACTGGATTAGTCATTTCTAATTCTTTTCATTCAATCCCATTAAAGTAGATGAAGGGCATATTTAATGAAGTGACTCAGTGAACGGCTATTGGGGGAAATCAAACAGATCATTTATATAGTTATTTTAAACTGTTACGGAAATATACCCCATGCCCACTATATTAATCATCTATGACCATATCCTCTAAAAAAAGTCTTTATTTTCTAAAAATAAGAGTATATTTAGTCCCTACCACCTTGGAATAAACTACATAAGCTTTCCACAGAAGCCAGTAGAGCCTTGTGTTAATTGTGGAAAAAATTTTGTGTTTCATGGATAGTTTATTGAACCTGAATTTTCACTTCAATCACTGTGGGCGAATAATCAAAAAGCAAATGAAAGACAAAACAGAATTGGCTCCTGCAAGCTGTAGGTTTGAGGTTCTGTGCTAATCCATTCCTCTGCCTTCTGCAGTGCAAGGGCAATCCCAAACCCCATGGATTTTTCTCTCCATACCTGTCGTCTGCTCCATCATCCTCATTCATCAAGCTCTCACCATATTTGTCTCCTCAAGTTCTCGCAGTTCCTTTTGCCTTCACAGTGAAGCCTAAATGCCGTTTTTAACACACGAATTCAGCCACAGCATCTCCTTTAACCCCTTGAGTATCTGCCCAATTCTCTCAGAATGAGACCCGGCTCGCTTCCCTCTCCGTGACCCAGCATGCTGCTGTATTCTTCGTCTGGGGAATGCTCTTTCCCTCACCTCTTCTGGTGCTCTGTACGTGCTAATAACTCCTTACCCCCTGTACTGGATTGGACATCCCTCAAAAGTTCATGTCCACCCAAAACTTGTGAATGTGACTTTATCTAGAAATAGGGTCTCTGAAGATGTAATCAAGTAAAGCTGAGGTCATTACAGACTAGGATGCGTCCTAAATCCAATGACTGGTGTCCTTATAAGAAGGACACAGAAAGAGAGAGAGAATGCCATGTGATGACAGAAGCAGCATTTGGAATAATGCTGCCACAAACCAAGGAATGTCAAGGATTGTGGGAAACTAGGAGAGAGGTATTGTTACAGAGTGAATTGTGTCCCCCAGTTATTATTTGTAGCACTAATCCCTATGGTGATTGTATTAAACACAGAGCTTTAAGGAGGTAATTAAAATTAAATGAGGTCATCAGGGTGGGACCCTAAGCTAAGACTGGAGTCCTTTTAAGAAAAGAAGTGCACAGAATTCTTTCACTCTCTGAACATTATCACAGAGACGTCATGTAAGGACATGGCAAGCAGGCTGCTGTTTACAAGCCAGAATAGAAGCCTTACTGGAAACCAATCCTGCTGGCACCTTGATCTTGGACTTTCAGCCTCTGGACTGTAAGACAGTGAAGTTTTGTTGTTAAAGCCACCCGGTCTGAAGTGTTGCGTTACTGCAGCCCAAGTATACTCACACAGGCAACGAAACAGGTCCCCCCTCTGAGCCTCCAAGAAGGACTCAATCTTACCGACACCTTGATTTTGGACTTCTGGCCTCCAGAACTGGGAGAGATTGCATTTCTGTTGTTTTTAGCCACCAAGTTTGAGGTCATTTTTTACAACAGCCACAGTAAACTAATATACTCTCCAAATCTCCCTTACTCTCTCTCTCTCTGCCTCTCTTCCCCACTCCCTGCTTAATGTCCCCGCATCCTTCAGTTCTCTGCTCATTTCCTCAGAGAAGCCTTTTCAGATTCCCCACTTAAGTCCGGTGTAAGCTTCATATAATCAATGAAGCAAAATTACATAGGGATTTTTATTTATTTACTTACTTGTATTTATTTGGGAGAATAATTGATTACTATTTGTCTAAAGTACTAGATTTTAAACTCGTAAGGGTAAACAGCAACCTTTCCTGTTTTGTTCATCATTTTATCCCCCAACCATTCAGTGAATGAATTAAATGAAAAATAAGAAAGGTGGCTATGGATGATTTACAAAGAACCAGAATGTATAAATGGTTAATTTCCCAGTTATAGCTGCTTAATTGTTATGTATCTGCAAGCAAAATCAATCTCTTCTAGGAATCCTTTTGTCATTTGTAAAATAAGGCAAGTGAATTAGATTATTTCTGAGGCCTGATACAGTGTTAACATTCTATGGGGCTGTGATTCCTTCTTTTGGAAATTATTCCTGAGGCACTGGTCACAAATATATGGTCAAGCTCATCTGCTTATGAAAAATAGGTCAGATTCAAGACTAGTTTTTACAGCCACTATTGTTTACCATCTATTGTGACCTGAATGTAGTGGACATTCAAATCATGACTGTTTACATATTACAGTCTAAAAGCCTAACAATGTGCCTAGTAATTTTCGGTAGTCAATGTTTGTTGAAGCAATTAAAGGAGGGACTAAATGTATGTGTGGAATGGAGGCTTTGTACACTGGAACACCAGGGTGTACCCAAACTGTAGCATGACTGTTTTCTATTACTCCAAATAGTGGTGACTGAAACCAGTACGAGAATTTAGAAGATCAATATTTTTCATTTTTTTCTTATTTGGGTCTTCTAAATACTTTTGTCATTGAAAAAAGCCACAGAAAAGAATCCAGGAAGGTTAAAACTTAAGACCAGGCATCCAAAATAATTAGATTCATTCTATCTGAACTCCATCATCAGCCGGGTCCTTGGAGTCTGTCAGTGGGGAAAATGTAGAAAGAAAACAGATTTTCAAGAAGTTACTTTACTTCATGCAAGATTTTGAAAGCAAATACTTTGGGGCTTTTTCTCCTCTTTTTTCCCTGTCTGGTCTGGTTGTGAATCTCCATCCAACATTCTGTGATGCTGGTAATTTGTTAAATATTGTGCAGATCCTCAGCTCTGAGTGAGGCTTTGTATATTGCACATGTTAGATAGTAATTGGGGATTTGTATTTTCCATGGGGAAATTTATTGGCGTAGTAAGGTCTGTTTCTCTTTTATGAAAAGATTGCTTTTTATCCTTCCCTGGATTGGCTGTTGTGATCTCAGATTGTGTTTTTTATGGGATTACCTGTGCTACCCCAGTATGGTGATTATGATTTCTGATGTTGATTATTTATTGCCTTGGGCAAGGTATGCCAGGGTCCCATCCTCTAGAAAAGAGCATTTCAGGGACCACTAAGAAAGTGAAGTGTTGTCTTTTATATATTCCCAAACTGGGGGAAAAAAAATCTGACAGGTCTCCTTTGTAATACTTATTAGAGGAAAAATTAAATATTCATATAATTATTTGCTTAGTGGTCATCATTATTGCTAGAATTTAAGTTTTATTGAAGGGCCAAAGGTTGTTAAGAATGCAGTATGCGTCCAGGTATTTGGAGAAAGAAAGAACCCACATCCTCTTCTTTTTGTTCAAGTTTAGGCCTCCTTGCTCTGACTGTGGGAGGTTCTCAAAGACAGAGGTCCCCTGCCCCCCAGAATAAAGCCACAGGCAGTTTGTTTGAAACAAGGATGACAGATGGTAACTAAGTTATCATGCTGAGGCTTTCATAATGTATATAAATGTCGAATCACTATGGTGTACACCTGAAACTAATATAGTATGGCACGTCAACTATACTTCAATTAAAAAGAAAAACAACAAAACCTGATACCAGGGAATAGGAGTGAAAGACAGGGGAAGAGTGGAATGGGGTAAAGAAAGAAAGCCAGTGTAAGGATGCGTTGTTGAGTTGACCGCTACTTGCATATCTGGTGCTCATTGCCCTGGGACCTTCTGAGGAGTAGTATAGAATGCATTTCACTTTTGTCAGGACAGGATCAAAAGGAAAAAACATTTATGACCTGCCATGTTCTGTTGGTGCCCCAAGTATGAAGTGCCCAGTAATTTAGAATTATGTATATGCAAATGCCAAGTGGGCTCCAACAGGTGGTGTCCCAGAAGCACTGGGATGAGAGAGTCACATTGTCTTGTTTGAGACAGGCCTGTCAGTGCACAGCTGGCAGAAGTTTGAATAGAATTATGACTTGTTATGATTGGATGAAAGATGAAGCTGAGAGAATGCGAGGCAGGCAAACAGCCTTGCTTGATGTCAGCAGTCACTCTTTTCATCTAGATAAGCGTCCTGTCAAAATAGAGGATAGCCCACAGACGGCCTGTGGGCTAACTGGTTCTCAGTCTGTGTGGTAAACACTAGGTACTTCTAATTAAGATTAACCAGCAAAGGTATTATTCAATCCCATATTCCAGTTTGTTAGGATGGTCTTGTTCATCAGCCTGGGCCTGGAATTTCTTAGTTCCATAACTTCCATGGATCCCAAAGTAGAAAGACCGTGTCCAGTGATGTGCTGGTAAATACTTAACAAACCAGCTCCCTAAGGGGGCAAAAAAGGCCTGATTTGTAGTGTTGCCAATTTCCAAGGTGTAAATACTTTCACCATGGCCAGTTTCAAGCAGCCAACATCATGCCAGTTAATGAACATTTTGGAAGAGACATGCACAGTCTGCTCCTGAGAACTAATACTGATCGGCTCCAGTGCACCAGTGGTGGTGTGTAGGGCACACAGTTAATGAGAGCGCATGGCTCTGTAGCAGACTGGTTAAGATCATAGGGCTTACTACTTGAACACAGGTTTAAATTTTGACCATTATTTGTGCAACTTTAGCAAATTTCCTGTCCTCTGCATGCCTGTGTTCCTTCTATAAAATGGGAAAATTAAAAGTACCATCATATACCATTGCTGTAGTGATCTAGATACTCATGCAAAGCATTACCCATTGGTCCTGTGGTAGGTGGCACAGTGGTGGTAGAAGAGGCAGTGCAGAGGCATAAATGAGTTGAGGAGTAACAAAGGGAGTTTAAATGAAAGTTTAGACTTTAGAATAACCAGAGTAACTGAGAAGAGCTTAGGAACATTGCAACTTAGGAACATCTATTCTTCCATTCTGCTTGCACTGTGCATAACATAAAATAAAAAATACCTTATGTAAAATGATCCTTATATAGTAATGGGGCAAAGAAAACTTTAATTTATAGGAATAGTAACAATAGGGAATGTGATATACTCAAGCTAAAATATAATTTTTTTCTATGGCTCATCTTCTAGGGACCTGGATATTATTTTGTTCTGAGGAGATTTTAGAAGGCGTTTATAGATCTATCAGCAATATTTTTTATCAAGAAAACAATAGGATAAAGAAAGGAAAAAAATAGTAAGCTTCTTTGATAGTGAAACTAGTGGTCACCTTTGCATTTTAAACACTGGATGTACTGATTTTAATATATATATTTATTTGTATTTTTCCAAGAATATTCATACCAGTAATACTTCCTTCTGTTAAGAGTCTAGTACTTTTCAGCTGCTTTGCTACATGAACTTGGACTAATAAAATTATATTGTCTTCAAAAATGCCCTTCTCTGTTGAGACTTTTCATTAATTCAGACTGGCCTCACAACACATAATTTGCCCTTAATTAGGGCAAATTAATGAGGTTTAATGATGTGATGTATCAAGTAAAGAGATGGCACATAGATTCAATAGCCTTCTAACTGGCCATTTCCCAAAAAAGGATTCAAAATGATTTCAGCCCTAACAATTTCATTTTCCCCATCACACAAGCTTGGAGCCCCCACTGAACTTTTCATTTCTTTCTCGCCATTTACTGTTAGTCTCCATAAGCAATTTGGTTGATATTAAATATCACTTGACTCATAAGCTTGTTGTATGTGCTAAATTAAAATGTACTTGTAGGGTTTAGAACAGTGCTGGACAAATTGTAAGCTAAATTGCTCTATCTATCTATCTACCTATCTGTCAATCAATCAATCATATATCCACCCATCCACCCACCCATCCATCTCCATTATAATAATAGGCACTATTGTAATGCCTCTTGCACGCAGCTCTGTGTAGCTTTCACAGAGTTATAACCCTTTTCTTTCAGTCCGGACTACTGGATGGACGTCACAACTTGTGTACCTGGCTATGACTCCTCTTCTCTCCAGGTTGACAGTGAAAGATAAGAAATCAATGTTTTCCACAATTTAGCCCCCAACTGTCATTTTGGCCCATCTTCCCTGATATGACTTGTCAAGGAACTCTCAAGATCATTACTTTCAGCTTTTGCAATTTTTTTCTGTTTTAACATGATACTTAAAAAAAAAATAGGCTGGAGGAAATGTACAGATTAACGAGAGACGGAGAAAGCTAAAGACTAAAGAAACAATCGAGAGCATGGCATTTTTTGTCCCCCAGTTCATTGCCTGAATAGTTGCGAAATATCTAGGGGAACCTAATATCTATGGGAAACAATTTATTTTGATTGATCTTTTTACAAGACACCAGGGCATGATACTGGCTAAGGTAAATAAAGTCAATGTGTGCAGCGATTGGGGTGAGGGCCCGGAAGGCCACCTGCTGGGATCCCTTGCCTCATCTGCTCTAAATGCAGGGAGAGAAGACTGAGAAAATTAGTTTCCATCAATTGGAAAGAATTGCTTTTATCTGATAATCAAATGCAAGCCTATTTAGTCCATTTACGTATTCAAAAATGAAGATTTAGCAATGATCCAAACACACTATGTAATTTAAAAAACATGATTGAGTGCTGCTTTGAGTCAATCTTCAATTGGTAAAAGTATATTCAGATATTTTGGAGGTGATACGGATTTCAATATGGTACCATACACAGCAATGAACCAAACTGCCATTACCCTGTAATCAGTAAATAAACCATCTGATATTTCTCAACAGAGCAAGTTGCTTCGATTTTTAAAAGGAATTGAGGTAACCTACTCCTCCCAATATACATTCTGTGTAGATTATTGCACATCCTGGAAAACCAATGTTCAACATGCCTAATTTTGAGGCAGAATGAGAAATTTAGTGACTGCACTTAAATGCTTAGACATTCTTGAGTGAAAATAACGTTATAAATGCAATAGTGCCTAGAGATTTGCATTTAAAGATGGCAAAACTAACAGTTTTATTTAGATTCATGAGAATTTAAGTATTGAAATGAAGATTTTAGGTTTCTAAGGGAAGAGGAGATGTTTCTCGTACTCCGTATATAGGGGAGCAGTGGTTTGGTAGCAGACACTTGACATTTGGTTAGTCCCAGTTTCTGCTCCAGAGTAAAACCATATTGAGTGAGTTGACCCTCTTACCTTAAAGGTTACAATTGCTTAACACATTGCAGATTTTTAACCTGGGGCCACAGCAGGAGCTGGAAGAAGGATTTCAAAACCTGTGCCCAACAACACAATCAGCTCCATTATGTGACTTGTTTCATGTTACATTCATGCTTTATTGAGTCCTGCTTCTGACACATTTGTTTTAAAGGGATTTGTGTGTTGGCTTGCTCTTTCCTCCTTCTGAGCAGATATATGTTTCTGGGAAATAGTTGGTGTTATTGTTGTTATTTTCTTCCTCTCTGAAACATCTATCAATTTGGAGACGTTTATTTCCTGAGCACCAACAATAGTATTAAGTCTGAATAGCTGAAGGCCAATTAGAATTCAGAATATTTAAAAATTCAGAGCCCTGCAGAGAAATTTCCTCTTTGGGAAAGGATGAGATGTTTTGGGAGGAAAATTGAACTGGTGCAATGGACAAAAAGCTGTTTTGTTCCTTAGTCTATACAAGCAATTATATCATTATATAAAATTGTCTATTTATATGCCTGTCTCCCCCATCTGACTTGGAGCTCCTTGACAGCAGAATCCATTTATTAGTCATCTCTGTATCCTCAGCCACTTACCAGGTACACAGTGGGTCAACGATAAATGTACTAATGGATTAAAGAAACAAGTTACTTGACCTTCCCCTTTGAGCTCTCAGGACTACAGCAGCACACATCCTCATGGAAGGCATCCACTCCTGTTTAATAAGCTCCACTTCAATGAGTTATAGCAACAGTATTATTACTAAGCAAGGCTCCCTTTCCTAGGTGTTAACAGGTGATTCTCAAACCCCTGAGCATGTACAGAGAAGCTGAAACATACAGCAGTAGGAACAGGATGTGCGGCCTCCCAGAAAATGCTATGCTACCATTTTACTGCCAAGAATGCAAGCTAGAATCAAAGGGAGGTGCCCCTGGTACACACCTAATAGGAATTACCATCTGGTGCCACCAGAGTGCTTGGAATTCCCTTGAGAAGTGACTCTTCATCGAACAAACACATCTTGAGTACTTGGTGTTGTGCTGGGTGCTGGAGAAGACACAGGAAGACACAGAGATGTGACCTCTGCTCTCAAGAGGTCCCCAGTTCAGTGCAAACTATTAATTATCTGGGCTCACCAATGTTATACAAATAAATATTAAATTATATTATTATTGGCACCTGTTGGGAATGACACATGATGTACAGCATTTGCATCATCATAAAGAGCATTTGGTGTTTATTTATATTCTTTATTTTTTATTTTTATACTCTTTTATTTAGTGCCTAAGATGCATTGTAGGTATAAAAATGAAGATTAGGTACTGGCATTCAAGGACTCGCAAAGCAGTGGTATCATCAGAGTAAAACACCTAAGGAAAGGTCCATAGAATACTGGAAAGTGGTCGGAACAAAGAGAGGTGTACCAAGAAGTTGGTATTAGAACTGAATCTTTCCAAACATTGCATACCTCATCCTGTGATGGGTTCATCATGGTTCCTAAATAAGGGAAGAATTTGATTTTGTTCCAAAGAAACTTTAGGTGAGCAGAGAAAAATGTTCTGACTCTATGACCTTGGATAAACTCCATCTCTCTGATTTTCACCTGAGCTAAAGGAGCTCTAAGGCATTTTGGAATTCTCATGATTGATCAGTCTGCAGGTACACATCCTAAAATAACTTTGGCACCATATGGAACAGAATGTAGAAAATCCTAAAGTGGTGAGGCTCAGGTCTAGAGGGCCCAGATTCAGACTCTCAGGGGACATTCATGATGTAAGTAAGCCAAGTTGAACTTTAAATAAAAAAGAAGATGTTTATTCAAGTGTATGATTCTTTACAATTTCCTGATGAGATACTGTTCAGCAGCGGAAAACAGAGGTAATGGTAGACCACCAAGTTTTGCAATTTTCATTAGATATAAATCAGTGCTTAGTGATTTCCATTTTGAGGTTTTGGAAAGCATGAGAACAACTGATGTCTCCAAATTGTGTGGAGAATTCTATTTCCTACATACATACCCTCTTATCTCTGTTATAGTCACAACCTGGTGAACTGTTAGCATCATGCATTGCCCTGTAGGTAACAGATCAGCTGAGAAAAGGAAGCAGTGCCAAGCCTATGGCATTTTTCCTTCCTGACAATTGTTTGTTATACTCTTATGAGCTCCATATAGTTTTAGTTTTTGGATTTTCCCCCCTTGCCTAGACCAATAAAGATTTAGTGGATTAAAATACAAAGGAAGTTTAAGCATTCTAACTAACCTCCATTTCACGTACCCCCACACCCAAAATTAAAAGGGTCCTGAACTGCATTGTTCAACTCCCTAAAGGCCTCTTAGGTTACTACCAATCACTGAAAAAAAAATGTTTGATCCACTCTCAGTCTATCTACTTGAAGCCTTTACTTTAAGATGTTTCTACCTTCTCCTTAGAAAACAAGAAAAATTATAGTGGCTTTTTATTTTAGCAAGGTGTAAGAAAATTAAAATTAAAATTAGGCCTCCCACATTTTGGCCTAGCAACACTCGTACCCCGGAAACTCTGGGACCAGGACTAACCTTGGACGTTGAGGGTCATTGGGAGGATCTGCTCTCTGGGAAGCTCAATTTACATTACTTTAGTTAGTTGCTCCAAAATTGTGGCAAGGATTGAGGTGAAGTTAACTAATTTTACTTTCCAGAATGATCTATCTCTTTTCTGTGAACGCTAGGTCAATATTTGGCCATTTCCAGTTTATGATAGAGATGATATGATATTCATAAATGTTTTGAGGCCTTTAAATGAAAATTATGGTGTTTGGACACTATCCATTAGATAGACTGTAAATTTTCAAGGGTGAATATGAAAAATGCCTGCAGTTGGTAATCAGCAAGGTTAATACTTTGCTCTGGGTGGGGAGGGCCTTTACTCACTCTGACCCTGTGTCCTGCATTTCTCCATCCTTACCCTGCTAACTCATGCACCTGATGAAAATTATTCACCTTTCCACTTCAGCTTTTCCCTTGATTTATCCCAAGGAGAAATTTCCCGCTCCCCTAGGTGTACCCTATTATAGTATTTACTGTACATACGAACAGCATAGAGTTTTAACCCTTTTCCATCAAATTGTTTATATTCAGTCTGTGACATCCAAATCTGTGAGCTTGATTTGGCCAGCAAACTATGTTCTCCTAAGAAGACATGGGGAAAGAAATACAGAAGCAAAGAAAAGTCTGTTTTCTCTACTTGGACTACAGCATTTAACACATAGGAGGCAATAAAGCCTATTGAATGGAATAGATGGAATTCAGCCTTAATTCTTATGCATCAAAGATCCAATGAAAATTGTAATCTAGATGCTGTTTGTTCCCTTTGTCTCTTTTCCTTGGTAAATAGGAGTAACATAACCTTCTAAAGGTGGTAGATTAATAGTACAATTTCCGAGATCTGATAATAAATTAATGAGGTTGCATTTGAAAGTGTGGCAGGATATTCACCCAAATGAACATTATCTGCTTCCAAGTAGGCATCTTGGAAAGTTAAGCATTTGGCATGAGGCTGTTGCCATTGCTCAAAACAACAGTTTTGGAACTTACTTGCAAAATTGTTTTTCCAGTTCTTTTTGAATATCTTGCACATGGCAAATTTTAATTTTTGGAGGTTGAATTAGATTCTGGAAATAGCCATAACATTTTGGAAGCTAAGGTTGGCTGAAGAAGTGAATGTTTAAGCCGTGTAATGTCATTTTTGGCTATTTTGGTGTCCTATGCCACAGGAGAACGGTGCCTTACATAATTGTAAATTGCCTCCATTGTGGAATAGTACAACAGCTGGCCTCCTTCCTCTTTTCTTCAGAATTCCATCTTGTGTGGTCTGCTGTGCATTGACCTATTTCCATAGAGTTAAGAAATGATTGCTTTTCAAGTGCTTTTTTTTTATGATTGGGATAGACACACACACACACACACACACACACACACACCCTCTCCAGGTCTTACTCATCGAAGTCTGTCTCTTCTTAATCCCCCACATAACACCTTGGAAAGCTCTCTATGCTGGACTCTAGAACCAACCTTGCTCTTTACTGGCTATGAGCCTTTGGGCAAGTGATTGAGCCTCAGTTTACTTATTCGTAAAGTGCACATTTGTAAAGTACTTATTTGTAAAGTACCAGGCCTACACCTCTCAAAGACTGGTTGGAGGGTTAGATGAGAAAGTGAATATGAAGGCACTGTGGAAACCGCAGAGCCCTGTAAAGCCACGTGGCAGTGTAGATGATCCCCGCACTGGTAGCTCCTGCTGTCACAACTTCTTCATGAATCTCTCCTGAACACCTGCCTGCAATCCCCTGACCCGGAGAGAAGGCAAACATTCTTCTTTTTTGTCTCGCCCTTTATTACGTGCATTATTCTGACATAGTGTCTGTAACCCTTTGTAGCACTAGTTATTTTTGTTTGTTTTGCTGCTCTGCTTCCCTAACAAAGAGTTTGAGCACCTTAAGATTAAGGACCATGTGAGAATCTTATAAGTACGCCCTGCTCATATTTTGGCATAGAGCAAGTGCTCCAACAATGATTTTGGTAAAAAATACAGAAATTAATGAAGTCTTGATCTCTATGAAATAAAATTTTCAATTCCAAGGAAATGTATCCATTACCACTTTGCCATTTTTCTTGGTGACCTGGACATTTGTGGGAGAAGTGCTAATTGTCCCCTGCTGTCATCTCTTCCCTTGTTCCCTTTATAATAGAACTTTTGAGGTTTGGCTAGACACATGGCCAATCAACTACAGACCCTGTGGAGGTGTGGCCATATTGCTAAGATATTATATGTGGGCAGAAGAAGTATGTTCAACTTCCTTAAGAGGAAACAGCTTCTCCTTAACTTTCTTTTCCCTCTGGATATAATGATGGTGAGCCAGCTTGGGCCGCAGGGATGAGGGATGTATCCAGGTACTAGAGCAATGAGTGTCTGCATCTCTGCTTGACCTCATGCAGCCCAGCAACCTACTTCCTTGGTCTTCTTTCCTACAGCTGGGCTCTTATGAGAGAGAGAAGTAAACTTTTATCTTATTGAAGCCACTGTGTTTTGTGGTCTATTACCACACCTTAAATTTTACTGTAATAAGGACTCTTAGATCCTGTAAGATCTGTCACCTCCTTGCTGCCATCACTTTTCCTCACTACACCTTAGATGTCCTTTGTCTTAGTCATTCTTCTTGTTGGCACTGATGGCTCCGTTGCCTCCGAGATCTGTCTTTAGCATCCTGCTCTGTAACTGCTGCAATTCTTTGATTGCATCTACATATCCAGTCCATTGAAGGTGCTTTTTTCCTAATTCCACTGCTAATTCCAAAACCCAAATAAATTTTTTTCTGATTCTCATTTACTTCCTTCTCTTGGTAAGACCTTATGTGTCTCTTTAAAATTACTGCTCTTTTATAGGTCCTTTCACCTGGCGAAATTGATGAAACCCCAAGCCCCATAAGCTGTACTTACACAGCTGGATATTGCTGGGGAAAAGCACAAGACCACAAAACTGAACTCATGTTTTTCATACTGTTTTGTTTCTCTTCGACCCTCCTAAATACTTGCTTTGCCACAATTCTTAGATGAGACCATTTCTTCAAAGTTCCTTAAGTGAAAAATAGAAGCCAAGAGGTTCCACATCTTTCCACCTTTGTAATTACCAATCTGCCCATGTCTACACCCAAAATCCTGCCTCTTTATTACTGTGAATAAGTGTGTCTGCATCCATCAGAGGCCAATTCCATTCCTGTGCTTAGGGTCCAACTTGTCTTGCACCCTTAGGGGCTTTCTTCTAGCAACCACCATCGATTTCCTCCTCTCTGCTGTATCTTACCCAACAGCAAATAAACTTGTTATTTTATCTACAACTTAAATAAAATTTTTCTGTTCACCTTCATCTTCCCCCAGCTACCTCCCATTTCTTTAGCCCTCATTCACTATAAAACTTACTGTAAAATTGTGTGTAGTTCCCATACCCACTTCCTTACCTCCTATTTTCTTCTTAAGCCCCTCAAATTAGGCTTCTTTCTCTACATCTCCATTGACGCTGGGCTCCTCATAGTCACCGATGGTATCTATGTTGTCAAATCAAACAGCCTCTTCTCTTTTGGTCTTACGACCTCTCCACAGCTTTCCATGCTTTCCGAGACCAGTTAACCTGCCCTCCTTTGCGATGCTCTTTGTCTTCCTTGGTTCTACGATACTGTCCTTCTCTGGTTCTGCTTCTACTTCACTGGCTGCCCCCTTTCCAGCTCCTCTGTTGCTTTCTCCTCTTACACTTATCTAAGTATGAGTGTCCAGTTGGTAACCAGAACCTTCATGTTTCCAAATTCCTCAGGAATTTTATCATTTCTTTCACTGCTCTATTGCCAATGCCTAGAACAGTACTTGGCACACAGTGAGACCTCACTAAATATTTGCAAGGTAAATGCATACATTTATCTGGCTTTTTAGAAAAAGTTACATTAAGACATGACCCTCTGTCCTGCTCCATACATCTACTTTTGGAGTATCTGTGGTATAGACCAACAGTATTTTGTCTACTTAAGACTTCCTCATATGTTGGAATCTAATAATTACACCCAAAGTACAATGACTCAGCAATTGTCTTTGTGTGAGTTTATGTAATCACCCATAGAATAAAGTAAACTTACTGAATGGCCCATCCATATGTAGACAAAAACACTGGAGTGTTGAATACTTACTATGTGAATTTGATTCAGCTAGACAACTAATATAGATAACTGTTTTTAAACTCATATCCCTCAGCACAGCTCTTATTTTTTTCTTGTAATGTGAATTATGTAACAACAATTCTAATTATAAGGTCCTTCTAAGAGAACTGAGAGCTCTAGCTTCCAGTTGACTGTACCACACTCCACCCTTTGCTGAATGGAGAAGGTACTTTGTTTGCAGGGTGCTTTGAGGTCAGGGATGAAAGATCTGGTAAGACTATGACATTATAAGTGCAATGTATTTAAAGTGGCCTAAGCTGTTTGCACAGGGAAATAACACGTTCTAATCCATTTGAGGGCCTTTGTAAGAGGCAGGTCTCCAACCCTTAATCCACCTCATTATGCCTAGGTAGTGAAGCATAGAGGGTTTTAGGTACCTACAATTATTAGTTGATAAGGTACACTGACTACCAAAGACAGGTTAGGCAATGATATTCTAAAGAAAGCCCTTCTAGCCTGTGATCGCATGACACAGAGAGGCATGTTGGGCTGAGTGTATGCTGAGGTACTACATGTTTGTATGAATTTGCTTACATTGTCCCTAAGAACAAGCCACCTGGTTAGGGTTGCCAATCACCATCCTCACTGAGTATAAGGCATTACTGATGCCCCCAGAAACTCAGGCCATAAAACCTGTATTCCCAGGTGTTGATTACACACCTCATAAGCCAATTTTTCTCCAATTTATAACCCCCAAATAACTGTCCTGAATTTTATGTCCAAGGCTTCATTCACCCTGGCCTCTAACATTCATCCTTATATGTTCTAATTAAAGATAAAGCATGATTGATGACATCCTGGCACAAGAGCTATACTGCTTAGTGTCCAATGACTGAGCTTGAATGATGGGCGGCAACTGCACAGGGACAGACAGGCCTTCCTGGAAGCAGTTGGGTTAGCAACAGTGCCATAAACAGATCTAAGCTCTCCTGCATGCCCACCAGTTTACTAGACCTTCCATCTGCATGTAGATGCTATGATCCTCCTTTATACACTGCAAACCAGGCTAATACTCTTTCTGAAGAAAACTTCAAGTGTGACTACTCTACTGTGGGCCAGTAACATCTCCTTGCATGTAAATCTATCAGGAACAGTATGAGATAATTTACTGTGTTTTAAATTTTGTAAAATAATTTGCTACAATCCAATCTGTATGAGATCAGTATAGACCACTGGTTACTTTTTGTTTGTTTGTTTTTTAGGAAGTATTTGCGCATTAATTAAAACTTCATTTGGTAGTCATCAAGTATAGCCATTCAGTATCTGTTAGCTGGTTATATCTCATACATTTCCTGGAATGTACTCAATATTTAGCTTTCAGACTTTACTAAAGTTGGGATTAAATTTTCCCATGTTTTGGTGTCTGAAGAAAGAATGAGTGAATTACTGACTGTCATATTTTATTGCTAACAGAAATATATAAGACCTTGATATCTGTCGTTTCATTGATTTGGTCTCTTTTATAATGCACTGTTTCTGATTCTGAAGTTTGAATTTTCTCCATATTCTCCAACTTTTACATGTTTACTTATCAAATTGAGTCCATAAATAATATTGTAGACAAATGAATATTGTTAATTATAATGTGGTTATCTATTGATTACCGTGAGATTGGGAGTGCCACTTCTTAAAAAGTGAACAGTGTTTAGTCTGAGTTACTCTTTGTCTTGTGTATTTGAATGCCATACAGTAGAATGTGATTCAGACTTTATTAAATCAAATTAACTTGTCCCTTCCGCATACTCACATATACTCACACACAGATTGTAAGAATACTATTAGTAAATTTGATGCTGCAGAAACTTCTCAGGTGTCCTTAAGAGTGGAGGCTGCAGGTGTTCCAGGTGAGAGTATGAGGAACAAACGAAGGTATTTACTTACTTGTTTTTTGTTTTAGGAATCCTTTCAGCAAGTTTTCCATAAAGATAAAACTGGATCTGAGGCTTTTTCTGGTCTTCTAAACCTCCTGGGATCTGATAAGCCACATAGAAAGGGTTTTTCCAACTACCCGAACTCCCCATCCCAGTTCTTGGGGCATCTCATCCTTGTAAGGTAAGTGTACTCTTCTGTTTAGGACTGTAAATGGGCAGTGAGATTAGGTATGTTAGTACTTTATTCTATATTCTGCTTTCCCTTTTAGGGGACCCCTTTCTATGTCACCAAACTCCCCAGGGTTCTCATGTAAACCTATACTTTTCCATGGTTATCAGGAGCCTCCTTCAAGAGGAAGCCAATCTGGACAATGCCTTTGCTCCAGATTTCCTATTTCTTATTCCCTTCAAAATGTCTGCTTTATGCATCATCCTATTTTACCATTAGCTAAATTCATAATCACATCTAGAAAGATGTTAAAAAATTCCACTCTGTGATGCTCCTTCTCTTCCTCCTGAGAGTGTATATTTTAAAAAGGACCTTATGGGGGCAATGGTAGAAGGTTCGTGTAACCTGACAGACTGGTAAAAGAGACCTGTTGATCATCCTGGCCTCGTAGTAGCTCACAACACACCATGTGAAAGTGGGGCATCACCGTTTAGTAGTCAGCTGGGAAAAGTCACTGTTTTGTCCTGAGTGAGTGCCGTTATGAACAGAGAGGACTTGCAAGGACATGGGCAAAGCGCAGGTGGGGCATGCACTTCCTCCTAGATCCTGGTCATTGTTTTAATTAGGGCTAATTTGGCTGGAGTTGTCACTGCACTAAAAATAGAAGATAACTGACACAGTCATAGGGTATGGTTTGGCAAGAATTTCGGGAGCTTGATTAGGAGATGGTCATTGTTAGGAATTTAATCAGTGCAAGCTAATGGTCAGACAGCACAGTGCCACTTGTTCCCAAATTCGTATGTTCTTATTCCAATCACAGCTTCTGTCTGGTGTTTCATTATCTTAGCATAAATTCACACGTGCATGCAAAGAAATGTTCACAAGCTACATGCTGCTGTTCTTCCTGAGAATGTACATTTTTACAAGGACTTTCTGGAGGCAGTGCCTTAACTGCAATAAATGACTATTATGGTGAAAGTTTCATGAGCACAAGGGACTGATAAAAGAGGTATATTTGAGAGGTCAGAGCCTTATGCCAGTCATCATATCATACCTTGTGGGTATGGGGCATCTGAGTTTGGTAGGGGGTCTGGGGAAAAGTCACTATTCTGTCCATTAGCAAAGTTTACCTTTTTTATTTCTAAGTAGAGTGGCATTCTTATATTAAGCTATTACAGAGTTCCTTTGCAAGCTTATTTTGGTCTCCAATATTATTGCCATGTCAATTTATAGTACATGAACATAAGTGATTACATTATAAAAGAGACACATACATTTTAAGCTATTGTCGGAAACCCAATTATGGAAACCACCATCATATTCTTAGTACAATTAAGAAAAAATATTAAATGAATTTTTCAGATTTCTGCATTTAAATTCACAAAATATTTTGGATAGAGTTTTCATATTGTCTTTTTTGCATTAAATATTTTTTAGGGCACATCTAAGATTATGTGGAAGAATATGAGAAAATAATTCACGTTTGTATTTCCTTACTGTTCACATTCTCTTTGTAATGGTGTTTATTTCCCTTCTATTATATATATGTGTTATCTAAGTGATCATTTTAAATATAGATGGTAGCAAAAGCCTATGGCATTCAGTAGATGTGAATTTCCTATCTAAAATAAAAGCAAAGGATAAAAGAAAGTGTGATTGATCCACCCTCTTTTTAATACCATCAGAAAAATAATATTCTTATATTAAGGAAATTTTAAATCAACACAAATGTTTAATAAGATGGAAGTTAAGCATAGGGCATGGCACTTCTGAGCCACTGAACACTCACTGTACAAAGTTTATGAAAATAGAAAAAAGTTAAGATTACATCACTTCTGTTTGAAAGTTTCCATATTTAAATTGAAAGAATCTCCAAAGTTTCCTTGTTTTCATTTAGGATTAGAACTTGGCACTATTATATCAAATATCTTAAAATTATGTTATGACCATTTGGATTAAAGCCACCTAAGAGAAATTACTGTGTGAAAATTGTTTTGAATCCTCTATAACTTTATAGTATTTTTCAGAAATCTTTAAGAGCTTGTAATTTTCTCTAAATTGAAAAGGGGGGATTTATGGAATAACTAAGGGGCTTATACTCTTTGAGTAACACATTTACTCACTGAACGTAATGGGAAAAATGTTTTATCGATAAGTTAAAAACATTTTTGGAAGGTTTATTTAAATTAAAAACTAAACTATTATGTCTTTTTCTTAGCCAATTTGAAAAATATTTGCAAATACATGCATTTCTGAGGGCATATAATTAAATCTATAAAAAACAGTTTGACAGTATTTACAAATATTAAAAATATCCTTAATACTATGACCCAGAAAAAAATTCCACTTCAATGTGTGTATAACCTATAGCAATTTTCCTCAAACTTCAATAATTTGCGTCCAAAGCACCTGGAGATCTTGTTAAAATTAAAATTTAATTCAGTAGGTCTGGGTTGGAGTCTGAAATTCTATAGGTCTTTCTCCTAGGTGGTACCTATGATGCTGGTCCATTGGCCAACTTTGAGTAGCAAAGGCCAGAGCAGTGTTTCTTAAAGTGTTGACCCCCGACCCCCAGCAGCACTGGCATCATTTGGGGGTAGATTAAAACTGTAAATTCACCCCACCAGGTCTGCTGCATCAGAAACTGTAAGGCGGGGTCCCAGAGATCTGTGTTTTAACAAACCTTCCATGTGATCCTGTTATATGTTAAAGTGTTTCAGGGTACACATATAGAAATGCTCATAACAGCATTGTTCATAAAAGCTCAAACTGGAAAAATCCATCTCTCAAAAAATGATTAAATAAATCATCATGTATTTCTACAATAGAATACTACACAGCAATGAAAATAAACAAGCAACAGTTATCTACAACAGACATGGCTATTTATGAACAAATTCAGCATAGGAAGCAAAATAGAATACATGTTCTTCTATATATATGAAGTTCAAAAATAGTTACCATATTTTTAGGGATGCTTGCTTCAGTGGTAAAACTATAAAGAAAGCAAAAAAGTCAGGGTAAGGATTACCTCTAGTTGAAGTGAAGGGGTTGTGGTATAATGATGGGGGACATACATGGAACCTGGCGGGCTGCCCTGTAATATGGTCTGGCCCAGTAGTGGTTATATTGATAGTGACGTGAATGATTGCTCTGTAATTATTCTCTATTCATTTATGTTTTATGAACTTATAAAATTTGCAAAAATACAAGAAAATAATAGGGCACATTTCTACCAGATCTATTTTATAATGATGTTTTTCTCTGTTAAGGACTGAAGAATCATTCTTAAAGAAATTACCTGGTAGTTCACAAAAGTTATTTCTAAAGCAAAAGAAATTCAGTCTAGTGTCTCATTGGATAGCATTGAGAAAGTATGTTTATGGATTGAACAAACTTATCTGTAACATTTCCTATATAATACATATGCTTGATAATGATTGATGACAACATTAGTGGTTGTTAAGTTCCCTTATGTGATTATACGCTTGGTGATAAACACAGAGTGGGGAACGATTTACATACTATGGTAGACATGGGATGTTCGCCTGCCCTGCTTCTCTTCTGTGCATGAGCTGTGCTCTGTCACATGTCTGGCAAGACTGTCACTCACAGTGCCACCCTGCCCTTGCCATGGTGGTCATGTGGTCCAGGCCTGGCCAATCATGGGGTTTTATCTTTATATCCACAATAATAAATTACAACGCAGAATTAGTCCTTCTGTTAGATGTGCTGTGAAGATGCTGGAAGTAGAGAATTCTTTCTGTGTCTGGGATAATGCTTTGGGGGACCACAGAAGACTGAATACCTAATGCCATTTCCCTTCCTCTTGGAAAGAAGCGACTTGAAAATGCAGTGCACAACAAAGAACACAGAGTTGAATGCTGTTGGGAAAAGATGTATGATTTTTTTTTAAGTACTTGGATCAAGCCATACTTCAATCCAGTGGATGAGCCAGTAAATTATTGTTGCTTTTTGTTTTATGTTGTTGTTTCAGCTACTTTGGGTTCAGTTCCTAGTATTATGATAGTAAGAGTCCTGGTTAAGTTTTAAACACAGTTTTAAATATGTCCAGCATTCACAATCTAAAATTGCTGATTTCTTTATGTGCTTTTTGGTCACCTTTTTGGAATAATAGAATTAACTCATAATTACTTGTGCTAATGAAGGTCCTAAAATATGAGATATTTACGCATAGGTTACCGACCACTGCGTGCTCTGCTGTGTCTCTCTGGTCACAGAGATTTCTTTCTCCATGCTAATAATGAATTGAAGAGCAGTTACAACAAAACGAACTGCAGCAGAATGAAATGAGGTTGTGACAAAGTGTCCTTATTCTGCTGTCACTCCATACACTTCGAAGATGTTAACTACTCGGCTTCATCCACTGAAAGGCTTATCCAGGGGACAGGGAACGTGCACCCTGAGCCCAGAGGTGACACCTAGGTGAGGCTGCTAATGCCCACCCCCCAAAGCCTCGCCGAGAAGGGCTGTAAAGCAGTGGCTATACATTGAGTCGCCAGAGGAACTTCCTAAAACCCAAATGCTTGGATCTCACCCAAGAGAGAGATTGGTTTACTGGTCTGGGATATGGCCAAGGCATCAGGATTTTCAAAATCTCCCCAAATGATTCTGTTGCAGCCAAATTTAAGAAATGCTGCATAAAGGACCCATTCAGCCTGAGTCTTAGTCCCTCCTATGGGTTTGGAAGGACTTGGACTACTCAGTGTCAGTGGAGAGCGTGGAGGTGGTCTGGAGAGAAGCTGAAAGCCGTATCTTCTGGGAGGATTCAGGGGTTCCCCTTAGGTGGCACCACCCTTAGGGGTTCACCACATTGTTCTTGGGCTGCTCACGGTGCCTCCCCTGGACACTCGATCCTCCCCAGGTCTGCAGAGTGCTTCCAGCTAATTACAGTGAATTGCTCCTGGATCTGATCTCATTTACAGCTTGCTTCTCAATCACTCACCATAGATTTCAACTGCCTTCCTTCAGAGTTCCTTATTCCTCCCCACTTTTCACTCAATAAAACCAGAAACCAAAAAACGCCACATGGGAAGGTCCTTAGCCAAAGCTTCAGAGATCCCAATGGGTAGACATGATCACTTTGGAGTAAACTCATCTACAAAGATTTTTAAAAATACTGTCTTCCCATTCCTCCAGATCCAATATCCATTGCTTCCAACTCAGGTAAGTTCCACAGGTAATTCTGATAGACATATCTAGTATAACCATTCATTGGTAACTTGGTGCCTGGATGGATTCCAAGAGTTCCAGGGACCACCCCCTCCTGGCAAATGATAAACATTTTAACCTTGTGACTTTGGCATATGGGAATAGATCATTTCAAAATTATATTATTAAATGGGCCTATAACCTTTCTTGTATGTAAGAATCACTCCATTACATTAATAATATAAATCCTACCAGAAGACATGTTTTCACTTTTCTCATAGGAAAGATAAAACAGTTCCTCTGCCTGTTATCAACAGGACTTCTAACAAGAATTTCTAGGTAGACAAAACTGGATATTTACTTTAAAAAAAAAGATTTCACTTCAATTATTAAACACTAATTGATTCTGACCAATAGCCATACACACTCTTCTATGGTACTGAGAAGGCAGGGCTGTCTTGGTCTCAGGAAAGGTTCAGTGCTATAAGAAAACTAAGTTTACTTCAGTTTAGCCATGATTCCATAACTGTTTTATCAGAAGTCAAGTTCTTTTTTTTTATTATAAAAAAGTGTACTTGTAGTATCATTTTCTACTTCTTCTACTCCCATTCCCTAGAGATGGTCAAAATGAATAATGTATCAAACAAGTGCAAACACATACTGTGAATGTGTCTGTGTCATATTTAACTCATGCAATCATATCATTCTATTTGACTTCTCACTTAACAATGTATCTTGGACATTATTCCTGGTTACAAAACTGCCGTTGAAAGAGCAGACAATGTTATTTTCCAAAAGCATCAGGATCTCTTGTAATGAGCATCCTTTCTGTAAATGGAAGCAGCAATCTAGTCTCTGAATATCAAAGTCAACTGCTTTCAGCAAAGCAGAACTTTTCTGTTTCCTTCCCCTGCACACACTACCCAGTCCTTAGCCGTCCACCTCCTTGCATTCGCCCCCAGAGGTGACAGAGCCCAGTAAGCCCTCATTCTGGGCAGTCCCTTCAGAAGACATTCGCAAGGCTCTGGGGTTGCCTCGTGCGGTAGTTTGCTCTGAATACAGATTTCACTCAGAACCCATTCTGTCAAGTGAATTCACACTCCATGTTTCCCATTGTGAGCAAAGAAAAAGAGATTTAGCCCTAAAATATACCATCTGTGTCAATATGTGTCAATATGTGATGGTGTCAGTTTAAACCTGAGCACATTTGTTAGTTTTAATTCTAAGGCATGCAGTGCTGCAGTCATTGTTTCCTCTAGCCCTCAGAAGAGAGATCTTCCTGGGATCGCCAAATCCCTCCTTAGAAGTCAGGTCAAAACAGCTGCCCTAGAAGACCTCTCTTGGGGAGAAGGTACCAGACCTTCCTTGGCTGGCTTGCGCAGCGATACACCACAAACAGCCCTGGGTTAAAGGACTTGAGAGAACGGTTAAAAGTGAGTTCTTTTTATCTCCCATACCACAAATCCTTACTCTGTTGCCTTATGCTTTGTATTATGCCTCGCTGCAGCACAAACATTTAAAATTAGTTTTGCACCCCCTTGCCACCCCCACATTGAAAAGATTCTTCCTAGTGTGAGCCAGGATACGAGGAATGTAGAAAAGCCAGTGAAGTTTTAATTGGATTAAACTCTGTGTGTCCCTCGACCCCCAACCTCCTTATTGGCAACTTTCTTGACAGCTTAACTAACCCGATAACATGCAACAAAGAAAAGTGGCATTCAGCAGGGCCTCCTGCCTTACCTGGGGGGAATACACCTGGGCCAGCTGTGAGTCGCAACAGAATAACAGGTAACTGACAACAACCCCCACTCGGATACTGTCACGGGCTCCCAGCCTTTGTGCATTTCTGAGATGAAATTCAAACCTGAAATTTTAGCTGCTCAAAGTGATTGGATTCAGCAGGCGCCTCCTGAACTTGCCGTGGAAGCGCCAGAGGGGGAGCAAAGCCACTTCCCTGGTCTTTAATTCCCTTGGCCAAGAAAAATCAAAATCTGTCCATTTGGCTCGTTTGAGAGGGAAAAAGGGCAATACAAATTTTCCTTAATAAAATAATGCCGGCTATTAAAGAGCAGTCTTGCTGATGTCACTTGACGCCCTTCTCCCACAGGGCTGGCGGGCACGAAGCCAGGTGCGGGGAAGTGCAATTGGAGGCATTAGTTACACCACCTTAGGTACGGTAGCAAAATAATGTTTGATAAATGAAAATAAATCCAGGCAGAGGCAATTTCCAAATAGTTTTTAGATATACCTGTCACTTCCAGACTCTCTTTCTAAGCATAACCCTTGGGGAGTGAATCCATTTTACCGTTTCTTCGAGGCAGAAAATTTCAGTGTGTCCTAAAAGAATTCAGTGTTTCCAGAAGAAGGGTGACAGTCACATGTTCATGAGAAGCAGGGACTCTTTGCAAAAACTCCTTTCAGGGAGTTCTTACCTGAAGGGAGCGTAGTTGGACACCTGTACTTGCATTTCACAAGTGCATAGAGGAATCAAGGGACCCCTGAAGTGTTTCCTTCACGAGCATAAGAGTTACTATCTCAAGTATCTTACACAGGAGAGTACCCATTTCATGCCATTATTAGAACTAATGTTTAGATGCAAATGCCCCTCAAAGGGGTAGCCTGCTTCAAATCCTCACTGAGGTGTGAAGGGTTTCTATGTGACCCATACTAAGAGAGGCTGTGATACTGGGGAGGATAAAGGTGTGGGGAATACAAGGGGATTTGTAACCTAGGGGTCCGAAGATCCACTTCTCTTGACTGTGTTTCTCATTTCATGCAGTCCATCTGGTAATTTGTGGCAGATTGAACCAAGAGTTCTAGGAACCAAAAGATAAAGGAGGGGAAAGAAAGAAAAGATATACAAATAAAATTAAAATGACCGGGGTAGGGAGGGGACTCTAATTTGACATAGTTAGGAGTAGCATACTCTTCTGACTTTTCCATGTTTCAAAATCACTGTGCCCGGTAATACTGAAGGCAATTATTACCTGTGTTCTGGGAGACCTGACTGCACTTGAGAATCAGAAGTAGTAGAATGGAGAAGTGTGAGGACAACCTGGGTTCCAGGTCTAGTCCAGTAATTATGTGACCTGTGGTCCATCACTTAAAATAGAGCAAGTACCTACTGCGTTACTGGCATTACATAGTGAACGTCCAAATATTCTATGTCAGGCTGTCTAGGAAGCTTTAATTTCCTCACAACATACATGCTTCTTTCTTATTGAAAGGACTGAATTTAATAACGTAAGGGAACTACTAAGTCTGTCTTTCTTTCTTTATCTCTTTTTTCCTTCTTTCTTTTTTTTCTTTTTAATTTTTTGGTAAATTCTCTAGTTTAACCCTCTGTTGCTCAGTTTCCTTGGCTATAACATGCATAATAATAGTACCTACCATATAAGGTTGTTGGGACGGTTAGATGAGGTAATTCATTTTAAATGCTTAGAAAGGTACATTGCATGTAATAAACAGCAATCAAGCATTTTCTCAGGAGCTAACATTGCAGCTGTTTGATTATGTCTGAATGCATGGAATAAGTCGTCCTGATACACATGACAAGCAGGAAGCTTTCACCCTTTTCCTATTGAAAAATTGCTTCAACCATAAGCCTCTTATGGTTGGCCTGACACCGTCTTAAGAACACAAGCCCAGACACCTCTTCCTTGGACTGCCAGGAGAGTCTATTGCCAACAACTACAAATCAGGAGGAAAAAATCCAAACAGGAAAAACCAAACAAACAAAATGAAAACAACCCTCATCCCTTGAAAAACAAACTTGAAACAAGATATGTTTCTCTATAGCTTGGAAGTCTAGAAAGCCAGGCCTTAGTGGAAAGCAATGAAAGGGTAGTTCACTGTTATCTTATATTGCAAACCTTTTAAAAATGATATGAAATACTGGGACTCTTGACTGATGACAGTTAAGATAAAGAAAGAAGAAAAAATGCTTAGGGTAGGAATTATTTTCCTGAGCCTGTGAACCCGTAGCAGGCACATGGATTGACTTCAGGGCGTCTCTGAATACTCTAAAGTTATAAACCAAATTTAGTGGTTGTACACATGCATTTTTGTGAAATGGGTTTATAGCTTTCATCTGATGCTCAAAGGGTTAAGAACCCTGGATTAGACAACAGTACACTTAGGTTTATAAATAAGGGTCATTATCTTTTTTATCTTCATGTTGCACAAGAAAGCTCCAAAGTTGGGATCTTGGCGAGAGAGATGTTGATTCTCACTTTCTTGGGAGCCAAGAGGAAGTGAGGGGGTGGGAGGTACCCCAGGTCCTGGGTGTGTGGCCTCCACTGATGAGTTCAGCTTGCTTTTCTTATGCTGACTGAGTGTAGGAGTTTTCTGCTTCTGTCCTAGACTCTGAGCAAGTCATGCAACAGTGGCCAGAATTTAACCTGAAGGTGATCTGGGTACTTAGAACTGCTCCTCTCTAAGAGTGGCTGAGGAAGTCAGTAACTTAAAGATTTTGTTTTTTTAATTCATGTTTCAAATTTTACTGTGGTACTTTGTTTCTGTACCGTTCCATTGGTTGGGAGGGGATGGGGTGAGACTGTGAATGGCTCATTACAACCCAGACCCATTCTGGAGACCTACTAAGAGCAAGTGAGGAGGGGCATATTTTATACAGAGTGGCTTATGTTGGACGTAGCATAATCTTCTTTAATAGTAGTATCTGGCATTAGTGAAAGTTATGTTGATTATGCCAAGCACTATACAAGGTACTCTAAAGACATTTTCACAGTTAATCCCTGTAATAACCCTATATGATCAGTATAATTATCAGTTTTCAAATAAGTGAATCATGGCTTAAAGGAGTTAAGTAACTTGTTCAAGGTAAAACAGCTAGCAAATAACAGAGTTGGAATGCATGCCCCAGTCTATATAACTTCAAAGTCTAATCTCTTAACCATGTTCTGTGGTAGTAAGTTATTTCTATAAGCTTGTAAAGTATCCTGCAGTTTGGGTTATCTCTAGACTCTTTTGAAAGAAGTACAACTGTTTGGTTTGAAAGGATATTCCCTAAACACAAGCTGCCTGTATGTTCCCATGATTGAAGAAATCAATCCTTCTGTACCTCCAAATTGTGAGTTGCAAACCCAGATACTGAAAGGTAGGAAACATCAGTGAATGAAGTAGGCTGGGTGGTACTCGAATACCGGCATGGATGCTTTTTGCATCAGCTGGAATAATATTTAAGAATTAATAGACTAGCTCAAAGCCTGTTTTAAATACATAAGGTCTTTGATTTTCACACTGTAACTCTGGGGGGAAATATGTTCCCAGCCTGGGGCAAATAACCTTCGAAGGTGAAATCAGTCAAAGGGAGAAATAAAGTGGGAGAAACCCATTTATTGCTTACAAGCAGTCATCTACTTCTGCTCAGCTGTATCTCTATCAACTGGTTGCAAAAGGACCCCACCAAACCTCTGTGGTCCAGGTGTGCCCAAGCTCCTCACCCTCTTTGTAATCACCTATTGATATGGAGATGCTACTCTCCACCCCTTGGAAATACCTATTGATACAGAGATGACTAAGGCTAGGCAAGAGATTCTGGAAATACTGCAGTTTTACCCACACACATTTAACAAAAAGTCTGTGGTTGAGTCTGATGACTCAAGTGTGTCATCAGAAGCCAGCCTCCTCCTCTCTTCCTGTTTCACCAAACTTAGCAGATACTTGTCCTCACATTCATAAAATGATAGCTGTACCTCCAGCCATCATGTTTATATTCCAAGAAGGAAGAGCAAAAAGCAGATAGAGCACAGAGAGCATTCCAACCGGTCTGTCCCCAGACCCAGTCATATGGTGATTCCTTGTCTGGGGAAACTGGGGAGGTGAGTATTCGAGCTGAGCACATTGCCATTCCAAAAATGTTAGTGAGGAAGACAGGGAAGTATATTATATTTGGATGGACAATTATTTAAGCAGCAATACTTCACATAGGGAAGTGGCCTCAAGACCATTCTGCAGAAGCTCCCTTTTTCTATAGCTGCAGTTCAGTGTTTTTAAATCAGCTACGTCACACCCCCCACCCCCACAGTCCCTGGGATCCTAGCCAAGACCTGCATACTGTATGACCCCAGCTTGTGTATGTTGCATGCCGTGTCAGATACAAATAACTCACCAAAGAAATAGGGCTAAGTGTGATATATTACAAAAGCATGGGGATGAATTCAGAAGAACCACATTCAGGTCCCTCATCTGCCTTATGTCCCAGTATGGCCTCAGGCAAGTTACCAACCTTGAGTTCTTCATGTGAAAAGGGGAGTGATAATACTAAGACTCTGGGTTGTTCTGAGGTTTAAATGAGGTTTAGACATGTAAAAAAAACTTACAGGAAGTTGAGCATAAATATTACCTACGGATTTCTACAGTTTTCAGCTGAACAACACTGAGTTGGTTTGCTTAATTCGTTTCGTTAGGGAAGACACTTCATTTTGATGAACTCACATTTAAGCCCTGCTTGGCATCCGGTGTTATGCTATGCTCTGATGCTGTAGAAAGGGAGATCTGTAGGCTTGTTGTGAGCATCTTTGGGTGCTGATTTCTCACAGCATTGGTCTTCCACTAAGGTATGTCCTTCCCCATCTTCTCCCCCAGAATAGTTCCTCTTTGGACCTCAGAATTCAGCTCAGGAGCCTTTAGACCTCAGCGGCCTCCTCAGGTCCTCCGTGGTTTGTCTGCTCCGCTGGCTTCCATGGCACTGGGCTTGCCTGGTTCTTCTCTAATTGTGTCCCCTTTCCTTTTTGTTTTTCCCTTTTGTCTTTCCCTCCACCAGTGATTCCTTTCCCTCCACCAGTGGCCAGGATGTAGAGATTCCAAGAGTTGGGCAGGGTCTTAGCCATGACTTTTTAACTGATATGCTGCATGGGCTGATCTCAGGCACACTCATGGTTCCTTCTATTTCAGTGTGCTGATAACTCATTCAATTCATCTGCACGTGTGGTTCAGGCCTGTGTCTCAAGCTTCAGACCACATATCCAACAGCTTGTGGGACATGCCTTCAGTGGGTGTTCCAAAACACTGCAAATGCAAAATATTCAAAACAGATGTTTCCTCATCCTGTGGTCTCTGGTCCTATTCCTAAATTCTCTGCTTCAGGTAGCCCTATTATATCCCCTAAGCGAGAAAACTCCAATCTTTGGCCCTTTCTCTTGTCCCTCCCACATCTAATCACTTACAAAGTCTTATCTTAGCTGTAACATTCTTTTCCCCTCTCTTCTTCACCATAACCACTGCTATTGATTTAGAAGCTCTGTCTGCCTTCTGATGGAATATCTTAACAACTTTCCACTTCACCCCCAATGTCCTTCCACTGAGCACAGCTGCAGGAGTTAAGAGTGACATAACTGAACTGAACTTGGCCAAGTCACTTAAAACCCTTCAGCAGCTCCCATGGTGTTTCTCACTGACCATTTCCAACACTCACTTACCGCTGCAGAAAGTGGAGAACTCAGGGCATCCATGAGTTGCCCAGGGACTCATCCAGCATGGGACTTCTCTATTTTGGCTTGTGTTCACGTGCATGGCATGAGGTCTGGTGCCCCACAGCTCCGCATTATCTGTATTCCTCAGTCTCAGGCTCAATCTATGGGGTTGCATTCAGTAGTCCATGTAAATTTTTGTCACATGGTTTAGATTATTTTTATCTGAACAGTTAAAATATTTAGGACACTTAAATGGCTTCACTTAAATCTAAATTTGTGAAGACTGGGTCTTTTTGCCACGCATATTCTGTAAACCCTGCATAACATTCCAAGGCAGAGCCAGGTAAGGGCATGACAATTGGAAGATTGATCAGAATTCCTGAGCATTGCTCAGCCTCTGCCTAGATTTTTTTTTTCTCCAACTGGTGTACAGATCCCATTAATATGGAAGTGCCTGAGCAGTTAAAGTTAGTCACTCTGAAAGACTGTGGGTAGGAAAAGTATGTCCTTTGATGTTAACCTTCCTAAAAGGCTTGGGTACCTAACTACACATATGGTGACATCACCCCTTTGTGTTTGTGTAAATGGACCAGATTAAGGAGATTAAGAAGGGAGTCAGTCAGAGGTAAAAGTGATTGAGTGGTAGTGGAGGGGAGGCAGTAAATCCTTCCCATCCTCTGAAAGCAGTCATCACTCGTGCCTTTACATGTTTTCTAGGGCAGAGAAGCAGTTAGACTTCTGAATCAAAACCTCTGGGCTCCGAGTTCAATATTTAGCTGTGACTCAAGCATACTGAGGACAGGGTTCACAAGCACATGGGGGTCTTATTTACTTTTCAGAGAGGAAGGAGACCCATAGAGCCTCATCTTGTGAGGTGACACAACAATGCTTATAAAATGCCTTTGCAAAAGTGAGGGGAAAATGAACCTACCTAAAGTGAATGATTAACGAATGATGTATTCATTTATCTTCCTCTAGGACTGACCTGCTAATAGATAGTTCAGCTTTTATTTCAGGTTTTTAGATACCTGAGACAAAGGATATGCATTCTATAAAGTATGTAAGAATGTCAGCTTTAAATATTTTGTTTTCTAATTCGTAAGAAGCTATCAAAATGTATACATACATCCCTTTTGTAAGTAGAAATGTTCCTGTCCAGTTGTTGGTTCATACTGCAACCAGTATGAGCAGTCAAAAATGCAAATTTATCCATAGTATTTTTGGTTTGAAACCTGTCTACCTCTAGGATGAGTTCCAGTCCTGATGTGGAAAATCCTTTACCCTCTGGACTCTGAGAATATCTTTCCACACTAACTTCTCCCTCCCACCCAATTTCCTCATCTATACCATGTGCAAGTAATATACACATATGTACTGAAGCACACACACACAAGCACATGGACACACATCCCACACAAGGACACACACACTGTGCACACACACATACACATATGGGCAAACATAAGAAACACATGGGCACATGTATAAGACACACTGACACATATAAAAAGCCATGCACACAAGTGTGTACATAGGCACACATGCACAAGAGTGTGCATGCACAGAGGCACACACATAGGCACACAAATGCAGGAGCACGCCAGAAGTGCACAGACACAAGGGCATGCATTTATGCACATAGTCCCAAACACATGGGCATGTGTTTACACACAGATGCACATACAAGAACACACACAGGGATATACATACACATACACTATGGGGCTACTTAGAAGGACATGCACACACATATGCAGACATGGACAAATATCCAAACTCCCACATATGTACCCCATCTCATGCAGATTAGCCTAAGTCTCACTCCCAGCAAGGTGGCATAGCTTTTTATTTGGTTCATGAACTAATCAGGCTTTCTACCTCTCCCAAGAGTACATTAATGCTACTAGTATTTTAGCTGATTGCTAAAACAACCAGCTCTTTCCCTCACCAAGCACAAAGAAGTTCTCAGCATAGATATTTGTCCAAAAACATCATTTGAACTCACAATTATTCAGAAAGAGGCCTTTATAGATGATAATCTATAATCCTGTATAGCCTATACATTCCTCTGGATCAGGTATAGCTAAAAGAAATATATTGAGAGCCACAGATGTGAGGCATACATGTAATTTAAAATTTCTAGTAGCCATATTAAAAAAAAAAGAAAAACAATTCAAATAAATTTTTGTAGTGCATTTTATTTAATCTATTGCAAACCATTTAAACATGTAATCATTACAAAATTATTAAGGAGATTTTTAGTTTTTTTGTGTGTGTGTGTATGCTGATCTTAATTGTATTTTACACTTAGGACACTTGACAATTTGAACTAAACACATTTCAAGTCATAGTCGCAGGTGGCTGGTGACTACCACATGGTAGAGTGCAGCATCGACTTCACAAAATTCCCTCTGGATCAGATCAGACCAGTAGAAAACCAGATATTGATAGCTCGGGAGCTTAGAGGCAGATGAGTGGTTCACATCTAGAAGAGATGTGCAATGGCACTTTGGTGTGCTTTCTCTAAGCTTTCCAACACCAGGATTTACCTTGTTCTTCTCTTTTTATTTCTCTCTGCCTAATTTTTAAAAGTTATTTTTCATGTATTTTGTCTTGTTGCATTTAAGTTTCATAAGCCTTTTTAAGTCCTTTTTTGTTAGTGGGCTTATAATGACACAGGTCAAAAAGAATGAAAGCAAATAAAGGTGCTTCTGATCTTCCATGTTGCTGGGATTCTGCATGTTTGTCTCTGGGGAAGGCTCTTCCTGGACCTCTTCTCTCCTCCCCCAGGGCAAGAGCTCCAGGCTTTCTGCTCTCAAGGGTTTTCTGTACAGTCAGGTCTGCAATAATACCAACTGTGTGCTCCTATGAAATCACGGTGCTATGTAAAACCAAGCAAAGAAAACCATAGGATTTGTGGGAAATGGGATTAGGGACACAACATGCAGAAACTTTGTTAGGTGACAAATTAAAACAAACAGACAAAAGAAACTGAATGAGTACAACAGCACAGTTTTGCACATGTAAAATGGTTAAGAAATACACAAATCTTACAATAAATATGCCACTTGAGCTTGAAAAAGACCTGAAGTTTGCTTTTGGAATTGGGCAGTGGGAGGGTGCAGCTTATGAGTTAGGGTGAAGGGGTGGAAAGGAGTTATCTGAAATCTGAGGGTATGGGGTAATTCCAGAGGATGATGCACGTAGCTCAGAAATTACTCGGTGAGCTGAGGGAGGAGATGCATGCTTAGATGTGTGTGTGTATTTTTGGGTATTCCTACACTGCTTGGTTCATCTGGGTGCAGTTTTCTACATTCATGTAGTGTTGTTCCTTGCTGGTGAAATTGCACATAATCAGATGTAAAAATTTACATTATGCTCAAATCATTCCCTAACATAATAATGGTTAGAACAAATTTATATTTTTGATAATAAGCATTACAGCATAACTGACTGTAGTTATTTCTATTATCACCATATCTGTACCTCTTTGCTTTTGGTTGCTTTCGTGTGAGTCTTCGGCTCTCTGTTCTAGACTGAATTCCTTGGAGGTTAAGAATCGCATCTCATCTTCTTATCTGTCTCTCCCCAGCCCAGTGCCTGATACACAGGGTGTAGTCAGTGCATCACTCACATATTGTTAATCTAAGCTGTGTTCTACTGCCTCATATTAAAATTTGAATTTATCAGGGGCAAATACCACACGCTTATGTATATCTTCAAGCCCTTTTTCTGTGTGAAACAGTAAGTTTGGAATGAAGTGGAGAGCATGTATACTTAGTACACTCTGCTGCCTGTACTCATCCATCCACCGCCCTGTCGTTCCCTTATCTTTGGGAGACTTAGCCCGTCCTAAGAAAATGTCAGAGGCCTGGTCAATAGGTTCTGTGTCTTAACAGAGCAGACTAAGGGGAGCCGAAGCAGGCTAAGGAAACAATGGTTGCCGTTGTTTTTCCAAGTCTTTCTCGAGTCCCTCCCCCAGCATGGCAGCCCTTCCAGACTGCTTTCCGTATCAGGACCCAACCCTCGCCAGTCCTGTAGAAACGCTTTTGCACAGGATCGAGGTAATAAAAGCAGCATTCTTTTCCCATTGGTTAGCCTGGGATCCTTCCTCACCCTGGGCAAATGGGCAAGTGGAAATTCAAATAGAAAAATTAGAACATCAGGTCACTGAACCACACTGGAAACACCCAATGGAGTTGAATGTCCTTTCTACAAACATACATTGCATAGAAAAAACAGTAAAAGTGATGGAAAAAAAACAGTTGAATCCAGAAAAGTCACTTAATTTTGTTTGCATAATGCCAATGTGTTTCTCACTTTTTAATTTGTGATTTTGAGTCTTACAAAGAATCTAAATATCCACATGTGTATCATTGCCCTCTACTGGATAAAATGGGTAATGTTGATGCCCTCATTTAATACATTATATTATAATATTAAATAATAGCTCATATTTGCCTAGCATTCGGTCTTTTTATGTTTCATGTTTTTACATGTAGCATTTTATCTTGACAGAATGCTTTGAAATACCTGAACTATTTTCATTCCCATTTTACAGATGAAAAAACTGAGGCTGAGAGGTAACTTAAATCATTCAATATGAATACTTTAAAGAAGCTATATGCAAAGAACTATATGCTAGGCGGTTTGCAAAGATGAGTAAGATGGTGTCTGTGCTCTGGGAACTTACGATGTATTGCAGATAAGATATATATATATACACACACATACACACGCACACAAATAACTATACTGAAAATAAAATTTGTGTTACATGAATAAGTGAAATTAAGATTTATCCATTGCCCACTCTGCACCAGGTGTTCATGTATGTTATTTTCGCTTTTTTTTTTAATAGCAAGTTCCTTGTATGTGTAATGTGCCCTGCTTTACAAATGACAGAGTTGAGGTTGGGTGCTCACAGGTCATTTGTTAAATGCCCACAGCAAAAAATACTGTGGGAAACGAGGAGAGAGAGAATTTGCAGCTGGTGTAGATTGAGCAAGGCTTCATGAAGGTGGTGCCGTTTGAGCCAGGGCTTCAAAGATGAGCCAAAGGAGGCATACGTTCCAGGGAAGCTCTGCTCATGATGTGAGCCAAGTGTGAGTTTCTCCTGCAGAGAAAGTGCTGCTTAGGCTCCTGGAGGTGAGCTGTTCCCAGTGTAGAATGAGCCTCCAAAGGAAGTCTGCCGGGAGCAAGGGTAAAGCGCGGTCGGGTGCAGGTCTGCGGCTCTGTGCTGAGGACAGGGCCGGCGGGCGGGGGTCCTGGCTCCGGCCCGGGCTGGCAGGGGGCGGTGCCCACCTGCATGGGCCGTGAGGTTGCAGGTGGTGAGGCCTGGTTTCTGCTGCTTGTGGATGCGGGCACAGCCCAATGGGAGCCTGGTGTGGGGAGCGTGGGCTGGCCAAGGCAGGGTGAACTCCTGGGAGTCAGTAAGGAGTGTCACATAACAAGGGGCGATCGGAAAATCATTCACTTTCACATTAGGGGTTGCTGACCTGTGGCACCTTCTCTTTCCTTTAACAACCTTGACCAGCGGCCTAAAAAGCAGCATGTAAAAAAAAAAAAAAATCAAACTGAAGACACTGCAGTGAATGAAACAGGGCTCTCTTTGTCCTTTGAACGTGATGACAAGCCTCATTTAGTAGAGGATATGGGTGATTCTTGCCTAGAGTTTTCCTTTTATGCCCAACAATTTCACAAGTCCTCCAGAGTAGACCCTTCCCCCGGCCCGTGTGTCCTGCGCCTGCTGGCCTCCCAGAGGGTCTCAGGGAGAGAGTAAGCTGCAGGGACTGCCGAGAGTTCTTCGCACTGACCAGGCCACGGCCCTGCTGCCAGAGGCCTGGCGGGGCTGGGGCTGGGTGCTAGGAAAGAAACGAAGGGGCAGAAGAGCTAAATCAGGCTGCAGGCGTGAATCTAATCCTTTGTTTGACTTAGAAGCCCTAGTTTCCCTCCGAAACTCTTCTGCTGTGACTCCTTCAAGCCCCTGAGAAAGCGAAGTGAGCCGACAGGAAAGACAGGAGGGAAGGAGGGAGGGAGACCTGGAGTCGGTAGGTGGGCCCACACGTCCGTCCAGCCATGTGCGAAGGGATGGAAGATGAACAGAGACAGACGAGGAGACCAGAAGCGGAGTGACCGCGACCCTGCTACAGGTGCTTCTGAAGAAAGGGCCGCTTCAGTTGACTCAGTCTTGACCCTCCAATAACACACCGGGCTGAGGCAGTACATGCAGCTCTTTATACCAGGACACCTGTCGTGCCCCGCATTTAGCTGTGTGAGAATCTACGGCACACCGAGGAGGTGCCAGAGCCGCGCCAGGAGCACGCTGTGCCAGGTAAAAACCCAAGACCCCTCTCGGGAACCAGCTCAGAGGCTTTGCCCCGCTGCGTGTGCACATTTGGGGTGTCTGACAAATGCTGGATTGAGCCGCGCTGGTGCGCCTCACCCTTATTTAGGAGGACTGGGAGCTGGAGCACCGGCATGACTGGGAAAACACACAACTGCACGTCAGGTGGTATTTTGTGACTCTGGGTCCTTGTGAAGATCAATGTAAAGCTTTGAGTTTGGCAGAAGGAAACATGCCATCTGCACGGAAGACATGAAGACATTAAAGTCCAAGTTCTTGGCTCTCTGGCAAAGCAATAAACTCACCTGCAGCCCACTGCTGCCATTACCGTCAGCTCTCTGACTTTATTATTAGCCAGACCCACAGAGTGGGCGCTGCTAAAATGAGGCTCATCTCTTCTTCTGTTACTGACCTATCAACGTTCCTTATTGCCGTCTGATACATGTTTTGGAAGAGGTGAGGACACAGCGTGTTGTTAACATTGAGGTGGAGGCGGTTGACAGTTGCACTGCAGCCTCCTGTCGTCAGGAAGGCCCGACTGAAGTGGAGGGGGCCCTGGCGGTGTTTATCCTCTAAAGCAGAAAAATAAACTAACTTGGAGTTACAGTTCTTTCTTTTCAGAGCACCTCACCAGCAGTTAGTCTCGTTTTCACGTAAGTGGCTCTTGTTCCTCACATTGTGCAAGATGTTTAAGGAGCGTGAGTTTCCAGGAGTCAAAAAATTGGGTATTTCCCTATGGTTTGAGCAATTTGTCAAAAACAAAATGTGCATGAAAGAGAGTTGGAAAATGAGTGATAGAGTTAAAGCCAGGACTTCCAGAATGTCTTTTTTGTCCTTTTGAAAGTCTACTGAAAGTTTCTAGAATGTTTCCTATCAACAAACTCTATGCATAGACTGACCTCAAAATTGTCTATTCAGTTAGTGCCTTCTGGATTTTGGATTTCAAGCATCATTTAAAAGAAAAAAATTCGAAATAAGGCCCAAGGAGCTGACAGAGAATAATAATTGTGAGTCTACTTTTGTAGAAAAGAAGTTCCAAAAACAACAGCAGTTGCCATCCACTGGAATCATATCCTAAATGGATGTTTTATATCAGAAAAGGGGGAAGGAAAGAATTTGTTACACATGAATAGTCTCTTCAATTTAATCAATATAGATTCATGAAAACTCACAACCTTGGCTTTGTGTTTTTCATTTTGCCAAGGAACCAGTGACAGGTCACCACAGAGCATCTCTGGACCAGCCTCTGATAACCCCTGGCCTGAACCACAAGGTCCAGTGCTCTCGAAGGAGGCAGTCTAGTGTGAGGAACAAGCCCACACAGGCCTTCCTAGTTAGGATCCTTTCTCTTGTAGAAGAAATCTTGGGTAAGTTACTCTGAAACTCAGGTTCTTCATCTACAAATGGAGATGCTGCTATTTGCCTTGGGAGCTATTAATGCCCGTTTAATCAGTTAGTAAGCTGAAGCATGAGCAGAGGGCCTTGTCACTGGCCCAGTATGAGATGATTTCCCTTATCTTCCTCATCTTCTTTACAATAAGGCCCAGACCTTACTCTTTTTATCCACTGGGACACCTGGCCAAGGACCTTGTATTTAGGAAGGACTTCATAAAGATTTGCCGAATTGAATTTCTATGAATAGGATTCATAATGGAGCATTTGTTACAAATCACCTTATTTAGTTATTGTTCCTTGTCTTGTCACCCTTACAAATTCTGTGTACCTTTTGAGTTAGGGATGGTACTGTCCATTTTTGTACTATCACCCTCCGCCCAAAGTGCCTGGGACAGTGCAGGTTGTATCCTAAAGGCTCTGTAAAAGCTTGATCATCAGTCATGACTAAAGCAGACAGCATGCCCCTTCCTCTGGGCGCACTGAAAATTCCTAAGTAGCCCGCATGCATGTGTATGCACATACCCATTCTCATGGGCCCTTTGTTTCTAGAAATCTCAGTTCACTTTGGAATCCTGCCATAATTCTGAGTTTACAGACATTCAGCAAAGATGATCAGACTGCACTTTTAGAAAAATCTATTTCGAGTGTGATAGCTTATGTGCCAAGGGCAAGGGTTTTTCCTTTTGCTACTAATAACTCCACAGGGATGGCAGGCCATACACCACCTATAGGGTCTTCATTCTTCATGGGTGGAGCAGTATTACCTTGGATGAGCAGCTACATTTTACTTAGTGGTGATCTGATTATCTCCATCTTAAGCATTTTAACTTTGTGCTATCTGTGCCCACAGAGAGTTGGGCAAAATGAGAAGGGCCTGTGGAAATACATCTAATTTTATATTGCAGAGGTATTGGCAATTGCAACAAAACCAGCTTTACTGCTAGTTTGGGAGGAAAGTGAAATTACATGTGATAATAAAATTTTTGGAGAAGTGGATATGATCCATAAGAGCCTTTCTTGATCGAGTAGCTAATACCAAGTACATATATGGAATTCGAAAAAATATGTTGTTTATTAAGGATAATTTATTCAATGGTCAATGACAAAGTAATTGAGAAGGAACATTCAGGGAGAGTGTGCTATGTGCCTACTTTTAAAAAATTAAAATGGTATCCTTTGTATGTGTGGGGGCCCGGCCTATGGCCGAGGCTGAGCCCCACTCTAGCTAGACAACGCCCTAAAGATGGCGCCTTGTCTAATCTCCCGCGGCGGTTACAGCAGTTGTCAGGAAGCTCCTCTCCCTCCCGGCGGGCTCCCTTATATTCAGTCACCCAACCAATCCGGGACAGTATCATGCGTGACCTTTAAGCGGATAGGTGTCACGTGCCACTCTAAGCGGGCAGCACGAGCTGTGCACGGGTACGGAAGTCTGCTGGGCCAATCCCCAACAGGGAAGAGGGGAAAGGGTGGTGAGCAGGAAGCAGGCGCCATCTTTAGGGCGTTGTCCAGCTAGAGTGGGGCTCAGCCTCGGCGGCCGGGCCCCCACATCATGTTTGGTGGAAGGGTTCACAGAGGCTGGGATGGGGAGGGTCTTGCAGACCCTTTGCAAATTAGAGTCTTCATAGGGATATGGATCCCATCAGATCAAGACTAGGAAATTCTCAGGGAATGGTCCATGATATTGGTTAACTGAGCTTGATTATTCAGATCAGTATTTTCTTTTTTATCATCTTGGGTACCATAGTTGACCAAGAAATTTTGAACAAACACCTCCAGTGATTTATACTGGAGTTGAATCATGTGAATCCACCAGGTTTCTCAAAGTGTCCTCTGTGTTCTGTGGAAAGAGTAACCCAGCTTTCTGTCATCCAGTTTTTTATTCTGTAATAATTACTACGTGTTAGAAGTGTGCCAGGTACAGCTTGATTTGGTGTTGACTAATCTCAAAGTCAGCCCTAGTGCCAGTTCTTGCTCAACATTTAAGGGTATCAAAATGTAAGTACAAAAGTAAAAATACATATATAAATGGAAGCACCTAGTTAATTAACCCTTCATCCAGCTCTCATATTGGGGCCCTTTTAGGGGAGAATGGGACCCTTTATGAATGGGATTCAATAAGGGACCCTTTCCTTCATGAAGAAATTATGGACATGCCCTGAGCCAGTTTAATTTGCTATTAGCAGTTCACTGTACAGCTCTCATTTTTGAATTTATCTAAGCCCTTCCTGTGCCTATTTTTACTTTCAACTCATATAAATAACTGGTATAATAAATTCCATATGTTACCTTATTTGCAGTTAAGAACTTCCTTTCAATCTTCAAGAATGTTCCTCTAAGTTTGCTCTCATGGGCTAAGGGGAAAAATGCCTCTAATCATTATTCCCTCTTAAGTTCCATCACTTTCAAATTATCAATTTATAATAGTCAAAGTTAGCTTAACATTGTAAACAACAATAACAACAGTATTTAATAGAAACTTTGCCTTAAAATATAGCATTATCTAAATGCACAATCCAGCCATTACTTATGGAGTTGATAATTGGAAGCCAGACAAAAAGATGCAAAGTAGAATGAACATATAGCTCCTGTTTTCCAGAAGCTCTCAGCCCAGCTAGAGAGGCAGAGTATAAACTGGTAAGTATAATGTGAATACAGTTGAGTTCTGTAAAATGTGATAGCAACACAGTTGGGGAGAAATTGCTCCTGAGAGAAAGGAATATGTGAAGGCTGAAGTGTTGAGGAGATATTTGAGTTTTAAAGGGAGGGGAAGCTTTGTCTCAAACATGATTGGTGAAAAGCAATGCAGGGATTCAGAATATGGAAGCTGCATTCAAAAAGAGGTGGGTCTGATTCACTTTGGTTGCTTCAGAGATGTGTAAACTTGAGCAGATTGCTTCACCTTTTAAAACCTGGGTTTGCTCTGAAATGAAGTTAACACTGCTGCTCTCCACCTTACAGTGCTGTGTGTAAAGCCTTTAGCATAGTGTGGTACATTGTGAGCATTTATGCGATGACTATCGCCATCATCATTACCACTGTTCGATCGTCCAGGTAGAGATCCAAGTTCCGGCTTCATCCTGAGTCTTCAGAGAAGCTTCCAGTTGTCCTTTCCCCTTTTATTGTTTCCAAATAAAGCATGTTTAGTACTTTGGCTTTGTAAATGGTATTGCTAAGCCTTGGAGGGAGGCCAGAGGTGCTGGGGCAAAGGAGGCACTAAAAGGCACAGAAGGAGACTCAGAGCATGCTGCCTCAAGTGCGGGCCCTGGATCCCATGTCCAAATCACTTGTTAAGATGCAGGTGTGTGGACCAATCCTTTCCACCTATTGAATAAGAAACTCTGGGGATAAGACTCCAGAGTATATTTTATAGGCTGTCCAGGGGGGTTATTCACACCGGAGTATGGAACTTCCTTTCTAAGCTGACTTAGCTCCCGTCTGCCCAGGACTCTGTTTACCAGGGTTTTTCCCAGAGCCCTGGAGTTCCTTTTCCTCTTCAGTTCCTCACCATGACTTCCTGCCAAACCCCATTCCTAACTTCATGCAGTTCCTATTGAGTGCTCTCCTGTCCTCAACTACACAGGTCAGTCTGAGGAAGATTTCATGTGCAAAATATTTAGCTACAAGTACAAAATCAAAGGCACTGACATTTAAGGCCTTGGGAGGGGAAGTCAAGGGGCGCAGCAAAAGAGACTTGAATCAGAGTCAAGAGACCAGAGTTCAAGTGTGGTTCTACCTCTGATTATCTGTGGAAATGGATTGAACCCACTTTGCATTATAAAATATCAGTGTTATGTCTCTACTTCAGGAGCTGGACCAAAGGGTATCTAAGATTCTTTCCAGCTTTATCATTCTATGTCCATATAAGTTTATAATTCCTCCCTAGAATACTCTGGGCTCTGAATATCATGTACTGTGCTTGAAGGTCAAATTCCTAGTATGCATCTTGGAATTGATATCTATGGTTTTATATATAGGTAATATATAATATATTTTAATAAAAAACAATATATGGTTATATTGTATTTATATATCACTTTATAGATTTTACATTTTTACATACATTACTTCATAATTAAAACAACCTTTTGAGTTGTGTTGTGAAGGAATTATCTATTTTTCAAATGAAGACCCTGAAGCTAAGGAAGATGATTTACCCCAAGCCACACTGCTACTATGTGACAGTGATGGAACTCACTTCACTTTCCCCCAGTCCACACAACTGCTCAGATTAAAATAGAGAAGGTAACTTCTCTATTTAAATAGAAGAAAGAAAGCTTCATAACTGTGAAGCCCAGACCTCCCCCAAGCATCACCTCAATGAACCACAGCTTCTAGTGACATCAGACAGAAGCTCTGACAATCCCTGGATCTCAGAAAGATGGGCTTATCTGTTCAGGCTGTTGGTTTATAAGATGAAAGTGAAAAGATCTAATATCTGCATATAACTTTATAGTTTTCAAAAGCCAGTCCAGTGTATTACTATATAGAGATGTTTTTAATGATAAACAAATTAATATAAGTGGGAAACTGAAGCTCAGTTAAGGGCCATCAGATAGAGGAACAGGGTCAGATCACATCCAGGTTTTCTGACCCCTAGACCCCAGTGCCGCTCCAACACATAGGGTGACCTGCTGATCAAAGTTTGCCTGAGTCTGATGGATTTCCTAGGATGTGAAACTTTCAGTGTCAGAACTGTGAAATTTATAGGCAAGCTGGGATAAGTTGGTCACCATACCACCAAGTTTCCTAAGTTCTGACACACACTGTCACCGTTCAGATTTTACCACTAGGCAATCAGTGGTTAAGACAACAGGTCCCTGGGATCATTAAGTGGCCCATCTTGTTATCAAGATGAAACAGGAATAATAATGATAATTGTGTAACCAAGATCTTGATTATGATACTAATCAAAACATTTGCCATAACAATGTCAATTATCATTAAATAGCATTTCCTTACTTACAGTATGGGAAGCAAGCCAACACTATAATAAACCACCCACGATGGAGTGCAGGAATGGTGCCTTTGTTCTAGACAAGGACCACATAAAAATAAACTCTATAGACTGATTTATAAACTGATGAGATAATTTGGGTTTATTTTCCTGATAGGTCCTTTAAATGCATGTCTGTTAATCCCCAAACAGAAAAAATGTCTTTCACCCAGCCTAGGAATTGATTATAAAATGTAGTCATTTGAAGAAACGACACTCTCTCCAGCATAAATAGAGGTCAACTGCATAGAATTCTTGTTTCTGTTACTTCTTTTGTGGTACTAGTTACCAAATGCTTTAAAACTATCCTCAGACTGTAGATATAATTTTGTTCCTGTAGTCTCCCAATTCTAATATCATTTGTGAATTTCTTCTAGTTCTGAGCTCTTTTTATCCCTGTCAGCTTAGATTAAGTCAAATGGGTTCTCATTTCAATATTGACAAAGATTCTGTTTGACGGCAAGAATGACCTCTGGTTCTTTCCCAAGGGCAACTTATCTATAGAATGAATTATAAACTCTGAGAGGATGGCTCAGATATTGATGGTGTTTCTATTTAAACGGAGTCAGGGAACACAGAGAAAAGGACTTAAAATCATGGTGCAGGACATCCACGTTAAACAAAAGGAAGGACTGCTGGCTGAAAGTTAGGGGAATCGGGGGATTTATTTCTAACATAAGTCAAGGAATCCCCTGAAGTGGAGACTTTGAGGGAAATGTGTGACTAGACTGATTTCAGGGTAGTTCTGACCCATGTTGTAATGAATGAAAAGTTTGACTGGATGACGAGTAGTGAGGTGGGGATAAAATACTCATGAGAAGAGGAGAGAGCGGTGCCATTTATGAAGGTTAAGATATTGCAAAATCAATTTGAATCTAGACTCCTAAAGCTGAAGGGCATCTCTAATCCAGCTTCTTCCAGTCAGGCTGCTTTATTTCTTAGCTTTTGTATCTTTTATACAAGAACACTTCCCTTCTGATTCCTTAAAACAATACAACATACAAGTGAAAAGAATGATAGTTGTTAACCAGCTGAATTTCTTCATTTTATAGGTGAGAATATTTAGGCACAGATTTGTCAAATGATTTGCCCAAAGCTACAAACTGGGAATTTGCAAAGTAACCGAGAACGTAGGCTTCTTGTCTTCTTGTTCTGTGTATGTTCACTGATCCCTTTCTCTTGTCCATTTGCCACATATAAGAGGCATTTTCCCCACACTGCTTAGTAGTCTAAGCTTATGCAAGGTTGTTGTGACAGGTTGGTGAATGAAAAAGCGATTAAGTCATCTGTCCCTACACGTTTCCTATGCTAGGCTGGCCTTCCCAGAAGCCCTCAGTCTGATGGCTGTGCACCTCTACCAAGTTCTTCATACTTCTGCCATGTGCATATTATTTCATTTGATCTCAGTATAAGATCTTTGTTCTACAAGTTCATTAGGGAATAAAATGTATACCCCCAAATAAGAACCAAATAGGGCTATGAAGCAAATTGTGTGAACAGATACAAAGTGTGACAATAACATAATAAAGTTGATTTCTAAATGAGTTAAAACAGAAGGCAGCTGTTTAAATGAACAGTATGCTGTGTACCCATTCTAATGAGGTTTGGTACATTACTGGACCACCACTTTAGAAAGTGTCTTCCATTTCAGTTTTTTGAACTGAGACTGTCAGTTTAAGAGTTATATAGTTATGCCTAAATTTAACAAAGGAAATTAAAATTGTTATCCAGAAAGGTCATTCATCTTTATGCAGATTTCCACCTTGTTCATCTCTATCCTGTCACATGATACGAACAATGTATGTTTGATTGAATCAAATTGAATGTAATGGAGTAAGTGTTAACTACCACAACTCCTCATGGAGGGTATATTTAAAGATATTGAACAGAATGTACATAAGCTCTGGAAACATTTGCAGAGAGGAATGACAAATGCATTTGTGATAATAGGGACACAGTCTTGGAAGGCACGTATCAACTTTAGAGAGTGACTTTGCAGGGTAGCATTTTCTGACTTGAAGTTTCTGGTACATTTGTTGAAATCTCAAACCATACTTGCTGTACAAGATAATTTGCCAATTGTTTATATTTAAATGTGATGGATTTGTTAATAGATTTGTAAAACATGTTAATTTAGTCTCACCAGGCTTGGTGGGACAATTCTAGCAATGACTACTAATTAAAGGTTTTGTGAGATTCTCTTGTTTTCTTTTGTTTAAAAATATCGGTGAAAACTGGACTTTAATTTGAGATCAGTAAGCATAGGCTGTCTAGGTGGTCAAATATCTGTGCTTTAAGATGGAATTATATTCAATCACTGTCTGGATTCAGGTAGTCTTAACAACTGGGATAGATGCATTTGATTGAAATAAAATTCAGACAGGTGAACTATTGCTTAATATAATTAGTAGTTTATTTGTTAGATAGAAATCATCTAACCTCTAGAGTTTAATCAGTGTTTTTCAAACTTGTGCACAGGCACTTGGGGAAGACTCATTTTCTCCGTGCTGAATCATCCTAGCTTTGCAGGATGTATGGCATCCCTGGTCACATACCAAAAACCCGAAGGACATAGGCAGAAGCGTGACGAACAAAAATGCTCCACCTATTTCCAAATGCTCCTTGGGGTAGGACAAAAGGTCTGCTTGTGGTGCGGCTAGATAAAAATAACATAAATGGTAAAAAAGTAGGGCTTACTGTTAGTTCTGTGGGCTAGAGTAAATTATGTAACCCTGGGCCTCAGTTTCTTTATTTGTGCAATGAGAATAATAAGGAGCCTCATAAGAGTATTGCTAATGTGATTTTAAGTAATGAATGTAATAATGCATATAAATTTCCTAGTGAATCACTTAGGGAAAGTAGGTAGATAGCATTTAATTAATCAACTTCTATTCTTTCTCTTCCAAGATTTTCCTTTTATAGGAAAGGGTGGACTTGGTTGCTAGAGAACCAGGGCTGTTAAGGCAGATGTGTCTAGACATGAAACAGGGCCTTGGACAGTTGGTTTGGGGCTGTAACTCTTCCAGAAATGGAATATAGTCTCTAGAGTAAATTTGAGAATATCACTTGGTTCCAGTTTATGTTCCTAGTACACTTCCCTCAACATTTCATTTTCACTTCACTCTTCAGTTTGTTATGGAGTCCAGCAAATCAGTGCCCTACTAGTAGGTTTTATCTGCTACAGACTAGCTTACTGAACAGCAGTAACTTCCAAGGAGTAGACACAATGCAGATTTTTGTCATTTCAGACTATGGGTTTTCATGGTAGAGATAAAACAAAACAGGCTGAGTAGGACACCCATCATTTCCTGAAAATTTGACTTCTGGATAGTCAGGTAGGCTTCCTTTCAAATTCTTACCATCATCTGTTACTTTGAAGTGTTGTATATGTTGAAGTATCTTCAATTCTGTGTATGTTTCTGAAGCACAGGATCATGGATGAAAATCCTGGAAGCGTTTTTTTTCTCAGTGCTGTTTCGCCTGTTGTGCCTTTTTAATCTGAAAAAGCTTCCCAGAGAATCCAAAGTATATATACTCCCAGTGTCTGAGCTCTTCATTTCTCTTCAATGCAAGTCCATAAGAAAGTCAGAATGGAACTCTAGATCTAACAGTTTTCAGGGTCTCCTTGGAAATGGAAAGCAGCCCAGAGGACAGAACATTAGCCACGGGACTCATTGTTTCTAAGATTTGGTAAATTTACTGAGAATCCACTAGTCAAGACCAAGGCCAGGGAGACCGAGACACAGCATTGGCAACCTAGTGATGTAGATTGAAAGTAACATTCATGATAACAACAATGACTGCTTATTGATTCACGTTCCAAGTGGTGTTTGAGAACATTAAAGTTATTAACTACTGTAACTCACAATAGCATTATGAGGGAGTTAGTATTAATGTTTCTTTTTTACAAATAAGAAATTTGATGTCCAGGAAAATGAAGTGATGCATCTGATGTCATGTCCTACGACCAGTAAATGGTGGAGCTAGGATTTGAATCCAGGCCCCTTGGCTCAGGATCTCAGCCTAGAGAAGGGCATGACTCACTGTCTGGAGGACCAGAGGGAAGGCTTCACAGAAGAGCTGTCCCTGATATTATGTCTCAAAAGATGAGTAGGTATTCTCCAGGCAGGTAAGACAGGGAATGGTGTGCTAGGTAGAGGGGACAGAATCTGAACAGGCTTTAAAGCTTAAAGGCCTTTAATAGTAAGTATGCTGTGGCAAACTCAAAATGGCTAATTTCAGGAACTTTAGTATGGGATGAATTAACAGCACAGGTGGACTTTAAGGAACCACCAGGGAGGATGCAGTACCCCAGAGCTAGTAGCATCAGGAAGTCATTCTCATTCCAAGATCTAAAGAGACAAAGGTGTGAGGGGAGGGAGTGACCGTCCAGGACCACTTAGAGTAACTGTGTGGAAGCAGGATCAGGATGGGAGCCTCTGGTAGAGGATGCAGCCAACCCGCAGCAGCCCAGCATGAGGGGAGCAGGGAATACATCTACAGATTCATGCTTCTCTCACCCTCCCTATGCTGCCCATTGGCTGAAACCGGCTAGAAGCACAAGAGCAAATGAATCCAGGGATGGATTCATCTAACATATCTTTGAATGGTTTTGGACAAAGTTAACTTTTGGGTATTTTCCAAAGGTCAAGTATGCTTGCTGAATGACAGTAGAATATGTATCTATTTCCTTAGAGAAAGATCATAAAGCCACAGTGATATTTGATGGGAATCTGTTCCCAGATGCTTCTGAAACTTGACTCCATACAAATATAGTAGTAACTTAATACTAGGTCTCATTGAGCAGATTCAAAAGTAACTTTTTTCAATTGCCCCTAAATTAATTAATATTTTTATAATTAGCTAGGAGACTTCCTGAATAAAGAAGAGATATTTGGAATCTTTCAGCTATTAGTGAATCATCTGGGCACAGAAACAGCCCTATGTTTCTTTCAGGCAGAAAAATAAAATAAAGTTACTTTCATCTGGTTCTAATTCAAAAGTAGACAGAGTGAATTTGATTCAACATTACAAAAAAGTCACCTTTTGGCTGAGATCTTGCATGGAAAAATTCAACCCCAAAGGACAGAATTATGAAACGTAATATATAAGCAAAGAAGTGGGCTAGATAAAAAGGAAGGAAGAATATTCTAGTTGAAATCTGTAAATAATATGAGCTTACCTATTCAAGTTCACTTTTGCAAATAATCTAAAAAGAAGGTAATAGTGTTACCACCAAGGGAGATAGAATACCTACCCCTTTGGAGAAAATGAGTAGGGTTTGGATAATTGAACTATTTAATAATAATTATAATAGTTAACATTTGTATTTGTCCAGACACTGTAATTAATACACATATTTAATCCTCTCCCTAGAAGGTAAGCTGTATTATTAGCTTCACTTTACATACAAGTAAACTACAGTTTATAGAGACTGAACGATGTTTCCCAGGTTCTGTATCTACCAAATGACTTTGTTGAGCCACATAGTCAGACCTTTTGACTCTATTGGCCAACATACTGTGTTAAGAAAAAGAGGGTGGATGGCAAGGTATCCCTGCAGTGGGCACACTGGTCTCCGATGATTTGAATTAGTTCATTGAAAATCTAGTGGACTTGAAAAGAGAGCTGATGACCTGTCACCTCTGTCGGGTATACAGGGTCTTTCTTCACTTTGTGTCTGAACTCCTTATATTTCCTGATCAGAGTTCAGAACGGCTGATAGACTTTAGAGCTGTTAAGAGAAAAAAGCTAGGGCAAAACACAGACTATCTTTTAGGAGAGATATTATAAGCATCCATGATTAACCAAGGCTAACCCTGGCCTCTGTTGTGTTTTGGAGTAAGGTGCCTTAAGAACTGTGTGCCATAGAATCTGTGCTTATCCTGTTGGTTAACACAGCAGAGATTGGTGATATTCCCTGGTATGCCTTTTCTTAAATAAGGTGATCAGTCAACTGATACAACGATACAAGTGAAAATAGATACTAAATTTAGTAGGTTTGCGATCCACCAATTAATACAGGTAAAATATATACTAAATCTATTAGGTTTTCAAACTAAACTGTCTCTTGAGATTAGTGTATATACATTTTTCATATCTAAAACTAGGAACCCCATATATCTGTTCTTCTGGGATTGGGTAAGTAAGTCTTAGGTATATAAAAACTGTCAATGAGTTATTGACTTCATGAGGGAAATGTTTCCATGCTCACGAAATCCATATTTTTATAGCAGTTGACCTTGATCAGCTTCCCATTCAGTGTTTATATTTATGTATTGAAAAACAATACTGGAAGGATTTTAGTGTCAGTAAAGTGATATATTAAGTCTGTCCTCTCTTCCCCCTTCTTTTCTCTGATACATATATGATTGTTCTTGGTGATAACACATAGAGGTAAGGTAGCATTATGGGGCAGTGGGGCAGTAGTACACAACTATTTACCCCACTCATGTTAAAAAGGTTCGGAGGGGCAAATGGATAATCCACAAAAGATCCAGCCTCACCAGGAGTGCTGACAGAGAGCTAGGGAGAACCCTGTTCCTAGCAGATCATGTTCCCAGCATCCTCCTAGGTGTATGCACTGAGGCAGAGGCCCTGCTGCCTATCTGGGAGTGTGAGGCAATATAAAATGTAAGGAATCATGTGGCTTTGATACGGACTTCTGGTCTGTCTTGGTGCTGCCTAACCATATTATCTGAATTCTCACCTTTGGTTAGTTGTAAAAGCAGAGGCATTATCTCGAGAAAAACCCTCACTAAAATGCACATTATATACCTGTGAGAGAAGGATGGATCAATGGTCTATAAATAAATATGAGCTGCTTTTTAGGCTGGCACAATGCCTCTTGACTAGGAGCTTTGAGAGCAGGGCACAGTCTTTGCCTGGGAGCCTGAGGCTCTCTGGATGTGGTAAGAAGAGACCAGATAGAGAGCTGAGGCTGGGCTGGAACAAAGCCTTCAGACCAAGGAACAAGGCCAGTGTCTGAGTGTGTGGGGTCTCTCCATTGGAGGGTAAGGAAATAGAGGAAAGGATAGTAAAAGGGCCAGGGATGTGACCAAACATGGGAAGGTCCCCCCAAACAACTGAACCTCTTTGCCTCTTTGCCAGTTTTACTTTTGGTCAGCTCTGGGCATAAGGGCATTGTAGTCTCAAGTAATTCATGACTACAAAAGAGTTTCTTTACTTTTCGTACAAGGCAACTGAGATTAAGAGACAAAGGCCCCAGTGCTCTTTCCATTGCTAATGTTGGGACTTTGAGTGTGACCACTCCTTGCCTGAGCCTTTTTAAATTCAGGTTAACATCTGTCCTACCTCAGTGGACAAACTGCAGTGTCAAAAAATGGGAAGTGACTTTGAAAAGTGTAAAATGTTATATCAGTGTAAGAATAGGTATGACAAAACAGTTCTTCTTCAAAATAGCTTATTAATTACTTGGCACTATTTGATCAACTCTACATATATTTCCATTTTTATGCTGAGGCAGATGTTACCTGCACATGTACATATGTACATATGGTACAGACGTGAACTTAGTTTCCTTTTTCTCCTCATTTTATAAATCACTGCTACCAGCTGATAGAAAAGAATACCAGGAAAGTGTTTTTTAAGAGGTTAAGTAACAGAATGTATAAAAGTATATAAAGGAAATATATGAGAAGAAACTAGACAATGAAAGGATTTTTTAAAAATAAGGAAGTGGAACATAAAGCACATATCAGGTATTTACTTCTGAGGTTGTAAAGTGAACAACTTAGCAGTCTCCTTTTCTTACTTAACTTCCTATAGTGTGTCTACATAGGAAATAATTTGACCAACCCATGAAATGCCTCTTCTGTAGATTCCAGGCCCTTTTGTTTCATCTGTACAAAAACTGCCTCACCAACAAAATATGAGTAACCACTTCCATTTTCCCCACTGTAATCTGTTCCTTACTGCAGGGCCAGTGTATTATCAAATGTGGAATCCGTGGTTCCCTTAGACGTAATTAGACAGGCAACAGTTTAACCCAGCTCATCTCACCTTCAACCTGTCAGCTCTCAGGGGTCCTGTACCTGTGTGTTATGAGCATTTTAAAGAAGTTTCCTCAGAAATGAAAGACTCATGTAAAATATGATGTGTGCAAGGAATTTTTTTCTTTTAAAGCTAAGGCAATTAAAAACATGAGTATGAATTTTTTAAAAAAGACTTCCTTGAAATTACAGAGTCTACTATAAGCTTGGTATCTGGAGTTGAGAAAATAATATATGCTTCTAGAGATGAAGTGTTCAAATAAGATAGTACATATCTAGGGAGTGATGAGACTGATGGAATAAGGAAAGGAGGAGTTAAAAGAAAAGTAGTAACTGTGCAATAGTTGCGACAGCCCTGTGGTGCAAAACCTAAGGCTGGGTATATATTTGTGTATACTTGTATTGCTGGAGTTGTCTAAAAGAAGACCCTTTTGGGGATCAGGACCACCAATTAAATGGCACTGTGACCTAGATAATGGGATTGTCCCTCTAACTGGTTAAGCTTATTGAACTTAAATACAATATGAACTGATGCAATTTGATTATGACATCATCTTTAAGATTGATTGGCTATGCATATTTATAGGTTAACTATTGGTTTAGTTATGGTTAGCTCTGCATACTTACTTGGTTAACTGTGCATACTTAAAGGATGTGTGAACTACTCATGTCTGAGCAGCTACATTCTTGAATGCCTGGCAACTCTTGGTAGGAGTCAGCATTCCAGCCAGTTGGCTGTAATGCACACAGAGAATCTAATGTCAACACGACCCTTACCCATGCTACTGTTATGTGGCTCAAACACTACCTGCTGATGAAAGCATTGTTCCCTGCTGGGAAAGAAAAATCCAGTTTCTTGAGACACATAAGATTCCAAAGGAATTCTGCAACCTTCTCTGCCATCTACAAGTGATAGTAATTTCCAATTCCCTTGTGTGGTAGTGATCCGCCTCCACTCATCCCTACTGGATCTTGGGAGCTGGAAGGTGACATTAAAGCTAGTGTATTTCCTGAACTTACATTGTCTAACTTTGTGTACAGTCATAGTTATTCTGGAGGAAAAAGAATCTGCTTGTAAATCTACCTCTGGACTAGAAAGTTAATGCATACTCTGCCAAAGAACATTCATCAGTTTGTTATACTGTAAAAATTGAACCACTGCTTTGGAAATTAAGGTTATTATCCTGCCAAACTATGTTATTGGGGATCCTATGGTAGGTAGCTTTATTGGAGCTGGTTTTTGACCTAAGAAAATTTAGGTTCCACTATTTATTCTTTCTTTATTTACTTGGAAAGTCATTTAACCTAACTTGGACTGTAGACTCATCAGGGCTATAACAATGGTAAAGAGTTCCCTTGGGAATCCAGGAGATAATAGTGAATTTGTTTGTTAGCTCTGAAGCCCTACCAAGCAGAAAAAAGTCACTCTAAAATGTCCTCACATGGTTATATTGTACCCCTTAAATGTGTAATGTAAATCAAGTTTTGCACATTACTCAAGTTTTCATGCATCACAAAATAAAAATATAGCTTTGCTTCTCCTGTGTTACTTATCTTTAAAGATTGTCTAGAACCATTCAGTTCTCTGAACTGTAATTTTAACAGTTTTTTAAAACGAACAGTCCATATGGTGTTGCCTGATCAAACTATGAGTGTTTCCATTTGTTTCATCTCAAGAAACCCCATTGGCAGCATGTAATGAGTGCTCGGTGCCTATGTTCTGAGGGAATTGTGGGAAGGGGGCAACTGGAGCGGTGGCCCTGGCTCTCATTCCCTCCCGTCCTCCTCCGCTGCATGAGGCTTCGCTAGGGCAGGCAGGCTGGAAGGTCCTGGAGAGGGCTTACGTTTCAGTTCTAAGGCTAGAGCAGGTCCAGGTTTGGGTTCTGCATGGCCAGGGTGTCAGTTGTGAAGAGGAGGTCTTATTTGTCCCTGAGGAAGGAGGAGAAGTGCAGAATTCTGTGTATGCCACAGTGGTCAGCTGGCGTGACCCCATTCAGCAGATACTGCATTGGCCAGCTTTGTGTCATCCTGGGGAGGCTTGCCAGCTAACCCTGGAGGGCACGGTGGGGGCAGTCATGTGGGTGGGGGTGAGTTGCTCCAAGTCCCTGAGACTCTGAGAGAGTGGTCACATGTTCTTAGGAAGCCCAGGAGCAGAAAGCCTCAACAGAATGTAACTACTTGTCAGCTTGTTCTCTGATGGACCGTGAGGATGGAGATGGCATTCTTTCCCCATTTTCTGGTTTTCCATTGTTTAAAAGGTTTTACAGTTGAACTGGATTTCCCAGTGCTTATATACTATGAGGCAAAGACAAGTTACAACTCAAGGGCACTAACAACCTGAGAGGGGAAGACCTCTCTGATTGTCTGGAGCAGGCAGCCTCCACTGAAGTAGAGACAATGAAAATGTCCATTGTTATGTTTTATAAAGAATTCTAGAACTCTCAAGTGAGTAAAACAGGAGTGTGAAAAATGACCTCTGTTTTGAAATTATGAAACATGGTGCATGACTTTCAAAATCTAATAGATGACTTCAAGAAAAGTGTAGAAAAAAAAGTGGTGAGTGGAAGATGAACAGAAGAAACAGCTCATCTCATGAATGGGCAAAGATATAGAAACCAAGAGGGGAAAGTGAGAGGCTGAAAGAGCAGTTCAGGACTAATATACAGTCAATAGGAATTCCAGAGACAGGAAGAGTGTTACTCACCTATATGATAGAAGAAGATCTCCCTGATTCCAGGACTTGAATGAGCATGTTGACTGGGCTGATTTAGTCTCAGGCAGGATAATAAAGGACACACATCCAGGATATTACTAAACCTAAGAATAAAGAGAATGTATCATAAGCTTTCACCCAGAAAGGACAATTCACTGATGAACTGGGAATCACACTAGCATCAAATTTCTCATCTACAATTCTGGATCATGAAATAACAGTGACTAGTTAGAATAAGAAGAGAAATTAAAACGAGATGCCACTTATCCAAGGAAAAATTCACAAAAATATTTTAAGTAATCAACAATTGATTCATAGCCACAAGGCAAAAATCAAGAAAAGTGAAAATATTGGCAGGCAGCAAATCATGCCATACATACATTAATGTAAATAGTTGGAAATGTAAAAACAAATGTATATTTGTTAAATAATGAGTTTTGGAACAGAAGAGGCATTCTGTTATGGGAGAAAATAAAGTGCACAGCCAGGAACTAAAATTTTTCTCAACAAAACCTAAGAGCTGAGAGGAAGGGTGGGACATTGGAAAATGATGTCAGAAGTTGTATTTCATTTTGCTGAGCTGCAGTGCAATGAGGGAAAGTTGGAAGGCTACCTCTGATATTCAAATATAATAGAATAATAAAGGTTTTATTAACAGCTGGTCACATTCAAAACAGTAGTAGAATTTCCAAGTTTTTAACAGAGACAAAGACAATGATTAGAATCTTGAGCCAGAAAGTATTAAGAAAGAGAAAATGGGAAATGATAATAAACTACGATTGACATTGAACATAACATGGAAGGAGTAAAGTCACTCATTTAGTCATTCCACTAAATGTGAATGGGATGAAATCCTCTTCCCTCATACAGGATGCATGAAGAGGGATCAAGTAAGATTTATACTGATCCCCTAGCGAGAAGACAAGACATAAATACTGGGTTGACTAAATTAATCTATATGTGTAATTTCCTAGATTTATCTTCCCAGATTACTTATATCCACTATGCTATGCAAACCCTTTTGTGAGTGTAGCTAAATATTTCTATTTCGTGTCATCTCAGTAGCAGGGGATCCCTGTGTTAGCCCTTTGTGGTGGACATCGCTCTCCCTGAACAGGCAGGACTGTGGGCCGAGGGACACAGGGATCCCACCTGGATTGTGGGGTCAAGTCAGCCTCGATCTGAATTCTGTCTCTGCCCTTCACTTGCTGTGTAGTTCTAGAAGAGTGACTCCCTCTCAATGAGGTTCGGTTTCACTCGGTGATACATATGTGGATCTTGAACAGTGGTTGTGAATATTTCATTTGTTTATGTAGAGTTCTTTAGAATTTCCGGCACATAGTAGGCACTCAGTGTATATCAGCTATTTTCTTATATCTTCTTTTACTGTCTTCTAGTCTCATCCAGTGCATCTTCCCAAACAAAATTCACAGGTTGGGAGAAGATGTGTCATTCAGGCTTGACATGGATAGCCAGGAAGAACATGGAAAGATAGAAGGTCACAGGGACTCCAGGAATCTTTCCACATTTTAGGTTGTGGCTGCAGTGACACAAGGAAAGCAAAGAGCGCACCTGTTTGAACAATGAGTTTGTGCCAAATTGAATGTATGCAAAGGCAGAATTTCCAATTCAATAGATTCTATCCAGACTTTCTCTAGTGTTCGCCTGAATATTCTCTGGTAACTGTGCTTCATTTTAAAGTGTATCTTTGAAAATAATTTACATCTTGTAGATATGATACTTCCGGGTGCCATTATTTATTAAGATCATTAAATAGTTAAGTGTATGACTCTCCCTTCTGCCCTTTGCTGTGTCTTTTAAAATTGTCATGTAAAACCTGTTTTGGAATATCAGTTTAGTCGATTCCAACAAATACTCAGATGATGTTTGTTTTGTACTGGCCCCTATTAGAGGAGGATTTCCAGGGCAGGTGAAATATACTCACTGACCTTACACAACTCAGAGTAATGTGAGAACATGAAGAAGTAAATAAACACATCAATTATAGGGGTGCAATATGCACAGAGAGAAACCCAGGGTGCTAGAACATGAAAGAGAAGCCATTAACTCAGACTTGGAGTGTTGGAGATGAATGATCAAGGAGCCTCGTCTTAAAGGAGGGTTAGGAAGAGGGAGTGAGTAAAGCGGAAAGGAGACATCAGAGGGGTGCAGAAGCGGGCAACAGTAAGGTGGGTGTTGGCAGCCAAGGAATAGTGAAAACGAAGGGCCAGGGGCTGTCAAGAGCTCTGGGGAGGGCCTGACTGTCAATGTTGATTAAATAAACAATCCTTACTGGAACCTCATGGCATTGATTATGCAAATAGACCTGGGCTCTTGACGCCTTGATTCCTTCTTAACCAGAAGAGTCTGTGATTTTGGTCCCATTCAACAAAGTTCCTGGCAATTTTGTTCTTTGGGGAAGTATTCCCCTGAATAGAGAATACTAGAATCTCTGGGATGGGTGGAAGCACATACAGTTTTGAAAGCATCATGTTATTCTCCACATTGAGAGAATCACCACAATAAAGTGAGGTCTTCAATGATTCATCCACCTTGTCTTCCAGACCAATCAGTGAGTAGATCCCGCCCCCCACCTTAGCTGTACAGAGGTTACCTCTTCTGTAGGAGGCCACACACTCTCCCTCCAATCTCCTGGGTCCACCTTCTTTCTAGTCCTCAGAACCACTCTACTAGTTCTATATAATTTTCCCTGTTTGATTAAAAGTTTTTACTGTCCAGGACTTAATTACCAACTTATGTAGGCTTACATTCTTGTTTTTGTTTGCCACATGTTCTCTGACCTAAAATCCCTACACTCCTGCGTCATGCAAAAACTCATGGTCATAATAATTTTTAGGCTTTTAGATCAACTGCAAGCAAGGATCAGAAGCAAAATACTTATGCAGTCAAAATACTCATTGGCTATAAAGAGTCCTACTCCTTATTTTGAGTCATCAAACCTGGTTTATTTAAGAGAATGTTTAAAAAAGTTGGGGGTAGGGAAGAAAATAAAAGCGGATTTCATTATACTTGTAATTTTATAGAAACTATGTGGCTTTTACGCAAAGATACTGTCATTTTCGTGCACAGAAAAGTATTCATTAAAGGTGTGACACACACACGCACACACACACACACACATACCCCAAAGCAAAAGAGCAAATAAACTCTTATAAGGCAGCATTCAAAGTACAGAAGCATCTTGCAGGCTGTATAATCATGCATAGATTATTTTTAAAAGGGAAAAATTTTTGGCCCTTTTAAAGTTAAAAATTATATCAATATATATATATAAATCTAATTGCTTAGGTTGTATAGTATTCTCTTTGTGGGAGGAACCCACAATTTCTCTCTCTCTCATGTGTTTCAGCAATTGTTCACATGCTCTGAAGCCTCAGATGTTGTTATCAAATACATTTTTGCATAAGACTGGAGTCAATTTGGTCATAGCTGGGGAAAGAATGTTGTTGTTTTGGTAACGTCTGTCCCCTGTTATTTTTTTTTTTATCTCTTTAATCTGACTCCAGTTAAGTCTGCAAGCCAATCTATTAGTGTTTTCTCCTGCAAAGTCCTGAGAGCGGAGTTGGTAAATTCTTTTATATTTCACTGGGTTGTGTTGTGACTCAATAAAATGGGAGATTCATTCTGAAAAGATAAGGCAGGGGTACTGAAATTCCAGTTCCAAGGGCCCACCTTTCTTCTTTTATACGCTCCCATTTCTCCTGATTTCTTCTCTTTCAGCATTCACTTTTCCTTCCCTCTGAAGACCCCATTGTTTATTTATGAACAAAGTTTGATCAGTAAAATCTTCAACTTGGTGGCAGACCAAGCTGCCCCTAAATGAACAGGTTTCCTCCTTACAACGCCAAGAGGTGCAGGTGGCTATTACAGGGGACATTTTTCATAGGCCCGACAGGAGATTATAACTCTACAGTTTGGCATTAGGCCTGTAAAGCAATGCCGGTTCCCAGAATTTGGAAGAGGAGAACCAGGGGCTGCATTGAGCAAGTCTACCTTGTCACCACCTTGGTTCTAAGCCTTCTTAGACTCAGAGCTTCAGTAGGTCCCTTGTCACTTTGAGATTCATAGTGATGGAGATGATGCTGGTGGTGACTATATTGACCAATGAATGATAAAACCAAATTTCAGAGGGAAATGCTCCTTATAAAATTGGGGAAATTTTCAAAGGCCTCTTAGCTTGTTGAATAAATAAGTGACTGACTAAATAAATGAATAAGAAAAAAATCCAGGTTGAAGGGCAATTCAGTCAAGCTACCCTAACATAGACTGTATTTTTGTCTGTTCAAAAATGTGTTTGCCCCAGAGTCAAACAGCCAGCTGTGTTCTATGAAGCAGAAAGAACACTGTCTAATTTTTATATCCAGTTGAGACTGAAGTACCTTGAGATGGGGAGGGAGGTGGTACATCTCACTCCTCCTCAGGAATTACTATTCATGCAAGAATCACTCTTCAGCTATCCTGGTAACCCTCCCTAATTCCATTAGCCCCTCAACCACTGGGTGGTAAGCAGGGGGGCTTGTGATCTAATTAAAATATATAGGTTGCCTGCCAATTAAAGAGGAGCTTTTTGTGTTTAATTAAGAGGGGGTGGCTGTGTTTTATTTATTTTCTATTTCCTTTGTAGGCAATGGTAAATACCCTCTAACTCTCTTCCTATACTCTTCTTTCACCCTTAGCTTATTTTGGAATACTCACCTGTGCTGGGGTTAAGCGCTCATGCAAAGAAAGAAAGATCCCCAGCTACTTATTTAGTGATCTTCTCAGGTAGAAATTCTCATAGGAAGGCCTCTCTACCTGGGCAGTTTAGCTAGTTGATATCTTGTCCATTTTTATACGGTTTTGAGAAGTTGCCTTTTAGATGTTTTACTTCCCTAATGACTCCACACAACACCTATATAGAACCATCTAGAAGTCTCAGAAGTGAAATCAAGTGTACAAGGAACCGAACAGAATGTTCCTTGCCTTTGACAAAAGACTAAACAGAGAATAGGACACTGAATCATCTGCCCAGGTCTAGATAATTATTAATTAATTTGCATTTATTCATTTTACAATTTACTATTGTACATTTAAATTAATTGTAGTTACAACTGTAATTTTCCATGATTTACATTATAATATTCCATTTATTGGACTGTAGGGTCCATTGAAATAATGTCTACAAAGTGTCTGTAGCATTCATAGAGTTAAAAAGGAGACTGAGGTCATATCGATACAGGAAAATAAATTAAAATTCCAGCACTGTGGTTACAGAGCGCTTAGTCTGCTAAACCCTTAAATAGGGTTGCGGTATGTTTGGTCCAATTGTAATGCAAAGGATTAAAGATTGCATAAAATACTTAATAGGTTCTAAAAAAGTCTGTAAATTTCATAGCCATCTGTAGATAAGAACTTGTGGAAACTCAGATGTTAAAAGAAAAGAGACATATGAGTTTCAAAAAAAATGCCGCTGCTTTCCAATCCCCCTGCTACCAGGAACATGGTGTGCCTTGCGCCACACCTTCCACTCTGTCAACAGGTTACTGGCAAGAAGAGAGAGCATGCCACATGCCAGCTTTTTAAAGGATGCCCCACACCACTTACTGCTTCCAGGTAGTAGACTTGACAGATTCTTCAAGTGGAGTCGCAATTCCAAGTAGACATGCTGCATTAGGAAAGTGGATAACACTCCATTGGCTAAAATATGGCTTTTGGAGCCAGACTGACTGGGTTCAAATCCCAGGTCTATCCACGTGTGATGTTAACCTCTCAGTGCCCCACTTTTATCATCTAGAAAATCAGTGATAGAATGGCACCTACTCATACAGCTATCATGTGGCGTGAGTGAGCTAATATTTGTAAGGAACTTAGAGCTTTACATGCAGTAATGTTGTTTTTTGAATCTGGAATAAGTAATGTCCTTCCTTAGTAACCTTTGAAGAGCTGGGTATATATTATTCCTTGTGGCTGTTGTTAATTTTAAATCAGTGCCTTTAGATCCAGCCTCTTCTTACTTGTAAAGAAGTCCCTGGCCAATCCATCCCTCACTGATCGCCTGTGTCTCTGAACTGGAAAGGGAATGAGTGTTTGCTGAGTACTCACAACATCCTTGTAAAATAAACTTACGAAGTTGATATGATTAGTTCCATTGGACACACGAGCAAATGGAGGAAAACATAACTTTGCCTCCTCTATTAGTCTTAGTTTGAGCACAAATAAATGAGGACAGTAATACTTGCTTCTCAAAATATCCAACTAAAGTGACTCATAAACTATAAAATCATATGACTTTATAGGTCTGAGAAGGAAATACGTTTCATGTAATGCATAACATGCGCCCTTTCCAGCCGCAGTTGGCCAGAGCAGGTCAGGGTGTGGTCACTGTCAGGGGCAGCCATGGCATTCCTCTTTGGCACCTCCCTCCTCCACAGAGGCAGTGCTGCCTGGTGACTCTCTGCAGTGTTTATAAGAGTAACCCCAAAAAGACTTCTGCCCACATTCAAGGAAAGTTGGTATGGGGTGGAGTGGTGTGGTAATTGTGAGTTCTGTTCCCCAAATATTTCTGGTCCTCTCTAGCATGTGGCAGGATTAGTACCTGCATCATTGAGGTAAAGTGTGGCCCTGTGACTTGCTTTGGACTGTGAAGTGATACATGTGACAACCCATGAAGGTCAGGTAGATGATCAAGAAATAAGTCTTGTTGGTTTAGGCCACTCACTTTTGGGCTTTTGTTATGAGAGTTTAACTCAACTTATACGAGTGGGAATGGGTTCTTAGCTGTACCTGAAAGTTCTATAATATTAAAGCAGTTGCTTTGCAATTTACAGTTCTGGTTGGGGAAGAGATAGAAGACAGGGAAAGGAGAAGAGAGAAAATAGGAAATAAAATGTTCCAGGATACCCAACCAGTTTTGTAGAAGTCAGTCTAACTTCAGATGAGGTACCCAGTTCTTTGACAAGCATTTGCCTTTGATGTACAGCTGGATATTTTTCCTTACACACCACCTACTCTCTTGATTTCCCTCCTTTTTGTTAATAGCATGGTAATTCATTTGGAAAATGCAGGGTGTATGGTGGGCAGTAAGAACACAATGAAAACATGGAATCATTTCAGTCTGTCGCAGCAAAACAGAGACAGGATTGCTTCAAATCATCATTGCCAAAAAGTCAACATCAATTTAAGAATATCAAAGGAACCAAAGCTATTTGTGAGCGACTATTGAATGTCTGTTGCCTCTCCTTTTTTCTAGTGTGTCAGACTTCGCAAAATCTTTAAATATATAGCTGAGCTTAAAAGAAAAAAAGGGAGGGAAAGAGAGAGGGAAGGAGGAATCTAAAAAACAAAAGGGGAGAGGAAGTAAAAAAAAAGAAAGAAAGAAATCCCTCTAGCATCACAAATGGAAAGGGGAATTGAAGCCAGAACATACATCTCCTGAACTGATGTCATCAGTGGGCCCTAAGGGCTAAGGAATTGGGCTTGGACACCCAAATAAGGTCAAGAAATGTGGCCCCAGGCGCATGTGAGGTAAAGAACTTGAATTTACATAAAGCCAGAACCCTGAAGGGGCAGAACTAGGAATATGCTTCCCATCGGCACAGGCAAGTAACCTAGATATATTTTTCTGCCCTGGGACTTTGGGTAGACAAAAAGTCTTCTATAAGAAATTGAAAAACTAGGCTTGCTGTACAGGTTATGGGTGCTGGTTAGAATTTTCACTACATGCATGGTATAGGTCTCTCCTCAAGGGTATAAATTAGTATAAAACTTACCCTGGGGCAGAGAAATTTCTAAAGTGCCACCAAGAAACTAATGCACACTTCTCTGGAGCAGGACTGCTACCATTTTCCACCTGGTAAGGTGAGCTCACAATAAAAATTATAAACCACATGAGGAAATGATGGATCCTAAGACATTAAGATAGCAGAAAAATACAAAAGAAGATTTAAATAAGAATGTTTCAAATAGTTAAAATAGCATGGAGGCCATAGGGGAAAGAACCGACTATGACCCAGAATAGGCATATTTGAAAAAGATCCAAATAGAATATCTAGCAATAAAACATATAATCACTGAAATTTTATAAAATCTAATTGTGTTAAACATTTGGATTAGACATAAAGCATTAATAAACAGAAAGACATATCTAAGGCAATTAATTATTCAAAATGCAGTATGGAGAGAGAAAGACCAAACGATATAGAGGCTGAGACCTAAAATGAGATGATTCAGAAGCAGAGAATAAAAGTAGCGGTGATCAGATGATGTTTAATTGTATTAATAATGACTGACAATGATGGAACTAGAGGGTGTGATACTAAGTGAAATGGTCAGGCAGAGAAAGACACATATCATATGATCTCACTTATATATGGAATCTAAAAAACAAAACAAATGAACAGAAACAAACCAATAAAACAGAAATAGACTCATAAACACAGAGAACAGACTGGAGGTTGCCGCAGTGCAGGGGGTGGGGGGATGTGTGAATAGTGAAGGGATAAAGAGCTACAAATTTCCAATTATAAAATAAATGAATCATGGGGATGAAAGTACAGCATAGGGAATATAGTAACTTCTTTGTGGGGAGCATTTAGTAATGTCTATCATTGTTGAGGCACTATGTTGTACACCTGAAACCAATATCGTATACCAACTATATTTCAATTTAAAAAAATAAATAATAACTGACAATTTACTAAATAGGATGACAAGATGACACTTTAGATGCAAGAAGCACAATAAGTACCAAGTAGGATAAATAAAAATAAATCCATACAAGACTCTTCTTGGGAAAACTGCAAAACACCAACTAGAAAGTAGAGAAGGATCTATGAAGAACATTCTTGTGTAAAGAGGATTTCACATCAGCAAAAAGAAGGCAAGAAATAATGAGAGGAATACCTTCATAGAGCTGATTGAAAAAAAAAAAGCCATCTCAGAAATCCATTTAGATAAAGACAGAATGTTGCTGAATGAGAAAGTTTCAGGTGAATAAGAAGGAAATTAAATCCAGAAGGATAGAGATGCAGGAAGCAAGGGTGAACCAGGAGCTAATAAACTGTGAGCCAGATGTGAGCATGCCTGAGATATGAGGCTGGTGGGTAGAAAGGGCCCTGGGCCCGGGGAGAACCTAGGGTCGGCCTCCATCTCTCAGAGCAAAGGGTTTGAACAGCAAGAGTACAGGGACTTCAGTGACCCCCAGAGGACATTCTTCTTCAACTTCTGGGAAGATTTTTAATTTTGAAAGGTCAATTTTTAAGCCTCGATTTACAGTAAATGCTCATTTGCTGGTGGTCTCAATGTTCAGGCTTCTGATCTTCCCTCTGAGTTGGACCTTTATGAGGAAGAGATCCCATGTCACATTCTCTGTGTTGGGTCCTGGACTGGTAAGACTTTGGATAACCAAGAAAACAGTCCTTGCAATGTCAGGCATCCCACTTGGCTTTTCACCATTCCTTGCCAATCTTAGTTGCCAGAACCTCAACCTGTCTGGTTGGACCATACATTTGCCCACACCTGGCTCCTGAGCTTAGTTCACTCCACCCCTGGCTCACCTTTGTCATACTTAGCTGCCCACCCCCACTTTCTGCAGTCTTCCTCTCCAATCCACAGATCTAATCTTGGTCCCTTCCCATCCATTGAATTTTTACTTCTGAGTTGTCATTTATAGTCCAAATAGCTCAATTTAGTATTTGATGCTCTTTCTATATCCATCTCTCTGCCACTAGTTCCCCTCTCATTCCTGTTGGTTTGGGGTAATAGTTCTCATATTTAGGGTGCATCAGAATCCCATGGAGAGATTGTTAAAACAGACTGCTAAACCACAACCCTGAGTTCCAGATTCAGTGAATCTGGACAGAGCCTGAGAATTTGCATTTTAAGAAGTTCCTAGGTGTGGGTAAAATTGCAGTATTTCCAGAATCTCCTGCCTGGCCTTGGTACATCTCCATATCAGTAGGTGTTTCCAAGGGGTGGGGAGAAGTAGTCCCTCTCCCTATCAATAGTTGATTACAAAGGCGAGGCCAGGGCATATCTGTACTGGAGAGACTGGGTGGGTCTCTTCTTCTACAGCCAGGAGGGATGTGAGGTAGGGACCCGGGAGAGTGGTAGATGACTGCTTGCAAGAAACACATGGGTTTCTCCCACTTTATTTCTCCCTTTGACTGATTTTGGTTTCAAAGGTATTTTGCCCCAGGATTCCCCGCCCCCCCTCCAGAGTTACACTAGGTAATGCAGATGATGCTGGTCGACAGTCTGACAACTGCTACAAGTCCCTACTCTGGGATGAAAACAAATCTTCTGCTGTCACTAGATCCCCCTTGTTTATGCTCCCTTGAAATTTTGTTGACACCATTAATGCGATATTATATTATATATTTAAATCATATTAAGTGGGAGTTATTTACCAATACCTTTATCCAGATAAAAGTCCTTTATCCTGATATAGGCAGGTATTTTCAGAGCATGAATCATCTCTTTTAATTTATGTTCAGATAATTTGTAACCTAATGTCTATCTGCTGAAGATATAGGGATGGAAATAGGTGGTTTGGCCAAGGAAACTCCCTAAAGAGCTCACAGATGGTAAGTTACGTAACTGAAACTCAAAGCCTGGTCAGAATAAGCTCAATGACCATACTCTTGACCACAGGGCTGTCCTGTTTCACTTCCTTCTTATTTCATTAAACTATTGGGAAGGGCTACAATATGACTTGTTATTGGCTACATGGGACATTTCTGAGAAGCTAAGGTCTTGTCAACATCAGGCTTAGGGGTGAAGGTTGAGATGACTTTGGACCGCTACCTCCTGAGAAAGGACCAGGCATAAATTAAAATACATTACTGGGAATAAAATCAGAAATTCTTAAATAAAAAGAGGGGGCAACTGTTAGGAAAGAGTATGAAAACTAAATATGATTTATTCCCACTAGCATGTTTAAACATTTTAACAGTAAGGTATTAACAAAGGGCCACATGTTAGAAGCTGCTTGGGCTGAGAGTGGGGGTTGGGGAATTGATAAGGGCCTGGCTATACCTGTTTAAGATTAAGACAAATGTAAAGGAAAGATATAACTGGCTTAGGTGATGTCTGGGGAAGAATATGAACCCTGTAGTACTCAGCCAATGAGGAACCAGGGGAGTGACTTGCGCACTAGGAGATAAATTACTGGCACCAAACTCCCCAGGTGTGCCTGCCCACCAGACGCCCGATCTTGAAGACCATCATTAAAGCTCTTTCTGCTGTTAAAAAAAAAAAAAATTTTTTTACCCAGAAGGGTGCATGGCTAGTGACTCCAGGTTATGATGGGACCAGTCACACCCATTATTCATTAAACACTTGGGGAAAGATTTAGGGGCTTCTCAGAAGATGATGTTTCTCTACATTACTGCATCATTTTGGTAGCCAGGAAACGACTGGTTTCTGCAACTGGTAATGAAGGAAGGTTAATGCACTTTAATCACCCAGAGTCCTTCTCTTTGGTGGAAACATCCCCCTTGTCCTCAGTTCCACAGCAACCCAGTACTGCATCATTCTTGGCCTGGTTTATGGTTATCGGAAGAGCACTATGAGGTTCACCTCTAATCACCAATGTCCATAATTGCTAAATGGTTTCTGTTAGGATCAAGAAATTATTTTTGACTCAGAGCAAAATAACTTCCATTTCCCCAGAAAAAACTGCTGTGGCCTTCCTTTCCCTGCCCTTCTCCTCTCTTTTCTTCTCTCCTCCCCTCCCTTCTCCTCTTCTCTTTCCATTTCATCTTTCTGTTTCTTTGTCTCACTGTGCCCTTCCTTTCTGTCTTCCTCTTTCCCTCCCTCCCTTTCCTTCCCTCTTCCTCTTTCTCTTTCCTTCCTGTTGTTATTAGCCTTCACCCCCATTTTTTCTTAAACTGGAGGATCTTTGTCAATTTTTTTGTATTCATTCAGTCTCACTTAGCCTCCTGTCAAAGATGGGGTACACAGTTACCTAATCGAATAGCACTGATACAAACCATATGTTCAAGAACTTGAGCGCTCTCCCACTAGAGAGAGAATTAAATAAGGCTGGTCTTTATATCAATAGTTAAACAGTTTAAGAAAAAATAAGAGTCTTGCCTCTCAGATTGCTAACACTTGACATTTCTTTGAAGCAGTGGTTTCTAAAACCTAGTTTCTTTATAGAATTGCATGAAATGCTTTTAAAAAATATTAATGTCCGATGCTTGTCTCTCCCCCCACCCACCAAGATTCAGATTCAATTAGTCTGGACTGGGACCTGTGCATCAGTATTTTAAAGACAAAGCAAAACAAACAAAAAACAATTTAAAAATACTCCAGGCAATTACAAATGCTGTAAGGTATTGGTGCACAAGTGTTTGTTCTTATCCAACACCCCTGTGATAAATGATACACTGATCTGAGGACCAATGAATTGCTATAGAAACTAGAAGGGGCCTGTACCAGCATTGCTTACACCAGTGGTTCTCAAAGTATGGTCTCTGGATCAACAGCATCCACATTTCCTGGGAACTTGTTAGAAATATGAATTCTTGGGTCTGATCTCAGCACTCTGGGTAGGGGTCCAGCAACCCATATCTTGACAAGCCCCCCCCACCACAGGGCATTCTGATGCCCAGTTAAATTTGAGAACCAGTGTGTTGGAGCTTTACCAATCCAAGTATGTTCCAGTCTCTGCATCATATCAGTGCCTGATAGAAATGCAGAAGTCAGGCCCTACTTCACACTTAACACATGAGCACCAATATTTTAACAAGACCCTTGGTCATTTTTATGCATATTAAATTTTGAGAAGCACTGTGTTAGAGGGAGAAGTGTGTGTATTTTTAAAAATTCCACTGATCCTTTGCCAAGATATATTCATGAAGGCAACACTGGCAGTTGTGTCAGGTAAATTCAGAAATCTGTGGTTCGACATAATGCAAATTAATATTTTAATCGTCTTTATTGAAGTATAGTTGACATACAATATTATATTGGTTTCAAGTATATAGCATAGTGATTCAACAGTTACGTTATTAGATCCTCACCTCCACTGTGCGGTTACTCTCCGTCAACATAGGAAGATGTTACAGAATCATTGGCTCTATTCTCTAGGCTGTATTTCTATCCCCATGACCAACTTACATTATGATAGAGATTTTATGCCTCTTTATCCCTCTCACCCTCCCCATGCATGTGCTCCAGCCCCTCCCCCATGGTAACCACCAGTCACTTCTCAGTGTCTGTGAGTCTACTGCTATTCTGTTCATTTTGTTTTGTTCTGTTTTGTTTTTAGATTCCACATATACATGAAATTATATGGTACTTGTTTTCCTCCACACAGCTTATTTCACTGAGCATAATACCCTCTAGGTCCATCCATGTTGTTGCAAATGGCAGGATTTCTTTCTTTCATGACTGAATAATATTCTATTGTGTATATGTACTACATTCCTCTTTATTCATTTATCTATTGATGGTTACTTTGGTTGCTTCCATACATATCTTTTCGAATCAGAGATTTGTTTTCTTTGGGTAAATTCCCAGAAATGGAGTTAGTGGATTATATGGTATTTCTATTTTTCCTTCTTTTAGGAACCTCCGTACTGTTTTCCATAATGGCTGCACCAATTTACATTCCCACCACCAGTGAAGGAAGGTTCCCTTTTCTCTACATCCTCGCCAACACTTCTTATCTCTTGTCTTTTGGAGAGTGGTCATTCTAACTGGTGTGAGGTGATAGATCCTTGTGGTTTTGATTTACATTTACCTGATGATTAACAGTGTGGAGCATATTTTCATGTGCCTGTTGGCCATCTGTATTTCTTTGAAGAAACTGTTCAGTTTCTCTGCTCATTTTTTAATCAGATTATTTGTGTTTTTTTTGGTGTTGAGTCATATATTTTGGATGTTAACCCTTTACTGGATAAATCATTTATGAATATACTTTCCCATACTGTAGGTTGCCTTTTTGTTTTGATAATGGTGTCCTTTGCTGTACAGAAGTTTTTTAGTTTGATATAGTCCCTGTTCATTTTTGCTTTTATTTACCTTGCCTGGTGTCCAGAAAAAAAGTATGCTTATGTTAAAGAGATTTTTTCCTATGTTTTCTTCTAAAAGTTTTATGGTTTTGTGTCTTATATTTAGGTCTCTAACCCATTTTGGGTTTACTTTTGTGTATGGACTTAGATAATAATCCAGTTTCATTCTCTTGGCATGTAGCTGTCCAGTTTTCCCAACACCATTTGTTGGTAAATCTTTCAAACTGCCACCTCTTGGTTGGGTCTCAGTGGGACCACCAGCGTGTGCCTCTCCTCTGTAAGTGACCTGAGTCTCAGCCTCCTAGAGTTCTCCAGCTGCTCCTGGCATCCAGCCCCATTAGTCACCAAAGCCCAATGGAATGTGGACTCATGTGCTCAGAACAGATCTCCCAGGCCTAGTGTGCAGGATTCCCGTGCACTTGTCCCCTCCCTACTCCATTCCTCTCCCTCCTGCTTGTGGGCTGAGATGGGAGAAGGCCTGAGGTCCTGACTGATCCTGGCTCTGCCACTTTACCCTTCTCTGTGTGGTCTTCTCTTCTTCCCCAGGTGTAGATGGTCTGCTCTGCAGTCTTTAGGTCATTTTAGGATTGGTTGGATTTGCTGTAGTTGCTTCTTTGGTGTGTATGTGGGAGGAGGTTTCTAACTTGACTTCCTACTCCACCATCCTTTCCCCACCACAAATTTACTTCTTATTTAACTTAGAGTCTAATCGGTGGAGTGGGGAGCTGTGTTCTACAGTCAGGGCCTGGAGATGACAGAGACTGATGCTTTCAAACTGGGCTCCCAAAGTCACTCTGAACATGTCAGCATCTAGTGGAAAAGTGTGGGGAGGAGAGAATGGAGGATCCTTTGGGAGGTTTTCTTGGTCCTGGCCTGGAAGGAGTACATATCATTTTTTCCCCACATGCCATTGGTCAGCTGCCAGCCACATACTTCTTCCTTGATGCAAAGTAGGGCTGCAAAATATAATTGCAGGCTGGGGAGCTGCTACCTAGCAACAACTCTATCCCATTCAAGGGAATCATGAATCTGTAGCAACCATTTACCAGCCTTTGCCACATTTTGGGTTCCAAAACTGACCACACAGGAAGAGTAGGATGGGACTGATACCACTTTCCAGAATCACTCTGCAGGACAAAGCCCTGTCCCTTACAGTTACTTGTTCACATTTTGGTATGGATTGCAGAAACCCTCTCATAGTTTTTAAGTTTTGAGAATTTTTAGAAAATAGATTCAGAAGCTGGTTATCATAAAGATTCAGATATAATAAAACTACAGGGGAGCTTCTAGGGTAGAGGAAAATGCAAAGAGGGGAGGCCTGGTTGGCCAATTAATGGTAACTGAATTCAGTGTTTACAAAGCATATTCATATTTATTATATTTTAGATGCAACAATGTTATTAACTCAGTATTATTGTCTATAATTTTCATAAGAGGAAATGAGTCCCAGAGGATTAAGAAACTTTCCTGGGGTCACAAAGGTAGTAAATCCAAGGCTTTCCTCTTCAAAGGGTATCTCTTGTAAGACATGACATGGTTGTAACACACAGTCTTGAAGGTGTCCTCCATTACCCCTGACTCTTGGTGTTTGCACCTTTGTGTAAACTCCTTTCCTGAGTGTGAGCAGGACTTGGGACTTACTCCTAACCAGTAGAAAATGGCAAAGGTGATGAGATGTCACTCCCATGAGTATGTCATGTTCCATAGACTCTGTATGTATTGCTGGCAGACTTGCTGGAAGTCTCTCCCCATTGCTGACTTTGAAGAAGCCCCCACATCCCATAGGCACAAGGAAATGGGTTCTGCCAATAATCTCAGGGAGCTTAGCAGTGGGTCCTTCTCCAGTTGAGCCTCTGATGAGAACCCAGCCCCAGCTGACACCCCAACTGCAGCTTTATAAGTCTAACCAGACCTTCAGCTAAGCTGTGCCAGGACTTCTAAACCACAGAAACTGTGAGATAATAAATGCATGATTTCTTTCAACTTTCAACTGCTTTCGTTTGCATTTTATATAGTTAAGGCATACATGGCTTTCGTATGGCCTGATTAGCTCTGATCTGACAATTGCTTCACTGGTGTCCTGTATGTAAATCGCATTTTCTGCATCCAGTTATTTTGAAAAAGATACAAAATGATGGCTATTGGATTTTTCAGTTGCCATATCCCTAATAACCAAGGATTCTGATATTTCACCAATAGGGGAAAAGGATTTAATATCCTTTGTTATAATTTCTCATCTCAAATTTCCAACCAACACATGAAAATTACTAATAGTCTCTTCCGGTAATACATACTGATTCTTTCATGCTGTTGCCCAGTTCGTTTTGACCTCTTTTATCAGAAACGTTCTCCCATTTATGGCAGCTAATGTAGCGGCTGCATGTTGGTGTTCATGGAATTCCATAAGATATTATGGGTCACTGCCTGTGGTCTCTGTTATTATCTTAAAGCTTTTACAGGGTCCCTTTGGACTGAATAAGAGTATGAGGGCTTTGGCCATCTTTTCAGTGACTTCACTACACAAGGTGTTCCTCTCTACCTGTCCATCTTGGAGGCTGTGAAGAAACCACAGGCAAGGGCAGGACCAAGGAAGAATGGGGGAGGAGATAATAAACAAGAAGTTTTGAGCTTCTTGTTTGGTGGGATCAGAGGAAAACAGGCACAACCCTGATTCCATGCTGTCTCCTTCCAGCCTACCCTGGATATTTTGCTATAACCAGTAGGAAGACATGGAAAAGGATGGACAAAATAAATTATGATCTTTAAAGATAGGAGGCAGGTTCTTCTATTTTCTAACACCAATCAATTCTGAAGCCAGTAGTGATGCTGTATGTATTTTATGTATTTTTTTTAAGTCTATAAACATTTGGACTTAAAAAAATTCTGTTTGGTGAAAAGTTTTCAGTATAAGATCCTCTTAAGGATTATTTACTTCAGCATACTCACAGGTAAATATATATATTTTTTGCACATAAAACTAAAAAAGATTTCATTCTGTTATAAGTACTATAAATTTAATTTATACTATACTATACTATAAATTTATACTATAAATTTAATAAATACTATCTGGGCCAAGTATAGCACTAAAGTTAAGACCAGGGGTCTTGTCCTGGATATCTTCATTCATTGATTATTTCATTAATCATACTGGCATTTATTGATCTCTTGCTATGTGCTACCTGCTACCAACATGGCTTACACCAGTGGTTTGCAAACTACAGACCACAGGCCAAATCTAGTCTGCTGTCTGCTTTTATACATAAAGTTTTATTGGAACACAGTTATGCCCATCCATTTCCATATTGTCTGTGGCTGCTTTTGCACTAGAGACCATATGCACTAGAGACAAAATAAAAAATACTAGCTGGCCTTCTGCAGAAAAAGTTTGTGACCTCTGGCTTAGAGAATCAAAAATGTTATTCCTGGCTTATTTTCTTGACCTGACTAATGATGACATAAATGTCTACCTTGTCCAACTTACAACATTCTTCTGTATATCGAAAAGCAATATTTTAAAATATGAAGTAACAATAGCTGTCATTTTTTAAGAACTCACTATGAATCAGGTGTTTAGGTAAATCCTTTATATGGATCATCTCACTGATTGCTCACAAGGTAGCTGCTATCGTGGGTCCCTTGTAATAATGAAGAAACTGGGTCATCAAGAACTTCATTGATGTGGCTGGTGTAACACTGCCAGCAAGCCCAAAGCCTGGCTCCCCAATTCAGGAGAACTGGTTCTCAGTTCCCTTGTCTGTGTGGTGAGGATCAAGTGTGTCTATCAGCAGGGTTGAAATGTAATACGGAAGCCAGTGTGAAGAACTCACACAGCACAGTGCAGTGACACAATAATGCTAGATTGGTTTCAGCACATCCATCTTTAAGGATTATTTTACCAGAGCTACTCAATAAATATATTTAAATGTATTTAAACAGCTATTCCCTTTGAGTATATTTATTCTTTATGAGCACTTAGGACAAGTGATATAAGGAGGCTTAGAAATTACATGTAAATGAATCAAACTCATGTAAACTTGCTATAGTGTCTGAATGTTATTCCCTGTCTGGTGTGTCTCACAAGGTATTGAAGGCTACACACTTTCTGTAGAATGCTCAATATTAAATGCTCCATTTTACATGGCATTTCTTACAATGGCATATGCTGTGAAAGATACTTGGGGGAGGGGAGGAGAGTGGGTGAGTAAGTAACTATCCTCAATGATGAATCACTCTCTGTTTAAATGCTGTTTCGTTAATTCAAGTGACATTTTGACAATAGCATGCTGTCAGTCCAATGGTTTGACCTATACAACAACCTCTAATTATTACTAATTAAATAATTAATTATTCATAGAAGTACGTTCCATTAGCATAGCAGAGATGTGTTGGAATATGAGTTATATGTGGTTTATGAATCTTCAGAAAATAGATTCTTTAATAAATTAATAAAGGGGCTCTGGGGTTTCATTAAAAGGTGGCTGGAGGGTGTGCTTGCCTGTTTCCAAGGAGACCACAGGTGGTTCGTTGCTTTTTTTTTTTAAGTTAAACTTGTTTGGGCTAGATGATTTTTTTTTTTTCACCCTTTTCTCACTGCTCTGTCCTCAGGCAGAGAAGGGAACATTTTAATGAAACCCCTGTTGTCTTCCTATCACTTTGATCCCCTTGCGCTCTCTCCAGTCTACACATTGGCCAGTTGGATGAAGGCTTTCAGATTTCCCCCCCAGTATTAAAAACGGCGGCCTGCCCTCCATGAATAAACAACATTTCGGTGGAGACCCAGAGCAGAGAAAGGCAGGGCAAACAAAGGGATGAAGGAAAATGCATGAATTCAAATGACACGGGCCTCATTTACCCACTTAATTACCCTGACTCCTGACTCTGTTAGCCAGTGTGATTATTTTTCCAGTTAAGGCTGATTTAAAGAACTTTGCGAAAAATAGGCTCATCCATTTTTTTGCTCCTCAACAATCTCTTTGCCACATGGAGTTCTGCTTCTTCGTTATCTCACCGCAATAATGATCATGGTGATATTATGTCTTCCAGCGCTGCTCACTAAATAGTGATAAAAATAGTATATTAATGTTTTCTAGCATCCATTTTTGATGCTCTGAGGCACATTATAAATTCTGTCTTTGTTTAAGCAGTGGGGAACCCACAAAATATCATTACAGTTATCATTAGAACTCAAGGGCACTCTCTAGAATCTGACTACGTGGGGCTATGTCAGCAAGCATTCCAGGACCAGGGATGGAACCCAAATATGAATAAAACAGAATTTTTTATACTGTTTCAACATTTGACCTATTTTAGAAGAGATTACTTTTTTAATACCTGCTGATTATTCTCCCAGAAGACAGCAGAACTTGTTTTTCTGAAACCGGCTACAACCTTCAAAGTCATTAGAACCCATCCATTTTTCCCCTGCCAGTCCCTTTCCCCTTCTTCTACAAATAGGAGGGGAAATGCATCCCTACCTAACAACAGTGACTTGCTTTCTAGGGTTCAGGAACCATACCACTTGTTACCTGGGTGGCATTTAGCCCAGGTGAGGCTGGCAGAAAGACAGCAAAGGACCCCCTTCCCAGGACTGCTGCCGTCCAAAGAGGACAGGCTGAGTACATTTTCATTACCAGTGGAGCCTGATAAATGGAAAGAAAGCATTCTCTGGAAACCTGTAGAAGAAGACACTCTTTAGCCAAGAGTTCAATTTTCTGACATTTCCCTTTACTTCCGTCTTTTCTATATGAAAAACCAGCTTTGAGCTTTAGCTTGACTCACCTACTTTGCATATGGCTGTCAGTCTCGGGGGGAGCGGAGATCCCTTCCACACACTTGGGGTGTGGTGTTGCAGGACCTTGGCCTTAGTCAAACACTGGCTTTCCTCTCTCCTTCTCCACTTCCCTGGCTTTGAAGTGGTCTTGTTCGTTTGTTTTCTTTTGTTCTGTGTATTTCTCACTTTTAAAATTCTCTTGTTTCTCTTCCCAGCTCCTCAGATACACTTTTCTCCGGCTCCCCCATCGCCTTCCCTCTCCTATCATTTCTCTGGTTATTTTCTTGAAGCTGTCTGCTAAGTTGGCAATTGTATTTGGCTTTTTTTTTAAATTCAGAAAAATATATAGATGGCACCATTTATAAGTATCTGGACTGGAACCTATAATCAAGAGAGGTAAAATAATATCAAGCTATTAAAGTTAATTACTAACACAAACGGATGTTTACTAATACTTACAGGAATACGAATCATTTTAGGAAAATATTATCAACCCCATAGGCATCCAGGGCTCCACCTCCTTTCCTAAAAAAATGAACTCAGGGAAGATTAAAGCCTTAATTAAACACATACTTTATTTCTGTATATGGTTTTCTCAAACGACATCCTTTTAATATGAAACTGACATTCTGGCATCATTCACATGCCCAGAAGAGCTGGATAATCAACAACAGTTTATAATAACATTACACCAGAATAATTAATAAAGTCTGAAATTTAATGAAATGTGTGTTCCCCAGTAACACAATGAGGAGATATTCATTTCCGCATATGATACTTAGAAGGTTTGAAGCTCTGAAAATTAGAGAAAGAAACTACGTGTTGAGGGCTTGTCTTGAACTTTGTCCACTGTATCCATTTTGGTTTTCTAGTTTTCCTTAACTCTTGTTCCTTTTTTTTTGTTTCACTAATGAGATTTGCTCCTCAAATTTTCTGGCTTTCAGAACTACATAGATCCTTTAGCAAGTTAAAGCCATAACATCATGAAAAAAATGCCAGTATTCTGTGTTATATCTAATGCTTATTTACATTCTTACACATAGATAATTGTCTGTTAGCTCCAGCCCTGGAAGGGACTAGATGATCTCTTAGAATTCTTTCCAGGCTTAAAAGTCCATCGTTAACTTACCGGGCTATGGCAATGTCTGTGCTGGCCCACTGAATTACTGTTTTTCTGTAAAATCAAAGCAAGAGGTTAATACACTTGGTTTGTTCATACAAAGGGTTGAAAACAGGAAGTGAGCTTTTAGAGGCACTTTTTTTTTAAATCTAAGCCGCTTACTAATATTAATTAGGATTCATCATTATAGTCTTTCCATTCACTGACCATCCATTACAACATTACCAAGTGTGATGAGGAAGTCAGCATTCTGAGTCCTATTTGGAGACTTAGAAAATAATAATGGAAACTTAACAGTGAAAACCCAGTATGGTTTTAAATGTTCAATTGGGAAGCACGTGTGAAATCCAGGAAGGATCTTAAGTTGGGCCTTCAAATTTAGCCACAAATTTGCTTTTTAAAGCAGATTCATGTTGCTACTCTCCAGGCTGGGTATTTTGTGTGTCTCGTCTTGTGACCCCCATGTTGTTCAAGAAGAGGGTTGAAAAGAAACTACTGCTCTGTTCAGATTTTCCCTCCTGCCTGGGTAGGAATACAGGCAAATCTTCTACCTACTGCAACTCTTCCCTCGCCTCTCCACTCCTTTTTTTCCTATTTCCTTTCCACAGATACTCATGCTCTTTGCAGTGAGGGAGTGAGACAATCTTGACGGCAGGGTCTGTGTCTTATTTTATTTCCAGAATGTCCACATTTAACATATTGGGGAGCACATAGAATAATACATTTTTGTTGTTGAATAAATGGCTCAAATCAAGCCTAATGAACAGTGTAGTGCAGGTACGTGTGAGTGCAATAGAGGGGATTTTGTAAGCTCTGAAGGTATTCCCCTGGTCAAGGACAGACCCAGCCAAAATTTTAGATCAAGTGCATTTTATTTCTGACCCTAATATACTCATTTTTGTGCTCTATTCTTCCTTTTAATCACTCTCTCACCTCCTCCCAGCTTCTAGATTTCCTGTTTTCATAACTTTGACATCTCTTCCACCACCGTTCTTCATCTCTCCCCGCCGGGACCTTGCTCCACTTTCCCTAAGATGAACTGATTTTCCATCCCATGCAGTCATGCATGTTCTAGATCACATTCTTTCAGGAACATTTACTCCAAGGCATTTACTTCTCTGGAAAATATATTTACTACTCTTATAATGCATTTTAATAATAATAGTTTACATTTTTGCATTTACCGGCCTCTCTCTCTTAGGTGCTAATAACTGGTAAGCATTAATGGACTATCTCTCAGAGGTATTTGCCTTTTAATAGGAGGTATTAACTTAATGAAAATTAACTACATACTGGTGGTGTTTCATACAAAGTGGGAAAAATGTTTTTGGGTAAAAGAGCTTCCAGTGTCTCTCACATTCTGTCACATCTTGGTCTTCTCCTGGTCCCTTCATTAGTGGCATGCAGTGTTTTTCACATGTCTATATGGTTAGATCATCAATTCCCAAGTTAGTAGGAAAATCCTTGGACTGGATCCCAAAGAGAATTTTTATCATTATATTAGTTTTCTATTGCCATTATGTGATACCACAAATTTAGTAGCTTAAAACATCATAAATTCAGTATCTTAGAATTCTGCAGGTCAGAGGTTCAATGTGGTTGTCACTGGGTATAAATCAAAGTGTCAGCATGGCTACATTCTTTTCTGTAAATCTGAGGGAAGAAACATCCCCGTGCACTCACATTCCTTTGTTCATGGCTTCCTTCCTTCATTTTCAAAGCCAGCAATGTTGTGTATCTCTCACCTTTCTTTCATAGCCACATCTCCCTCTGAACACAAGCCAGGAAAGTTTCTCTGGTCTTAATGGACTCATGTGATTATATTAGGCCAATCCGGATAATCCCCCACATCTCATCTCAGTGCCTATGCCCTTAATCGCAGCAGCAAAGCCCCTTTGGCCATGTAAGGTTGCATGCTCACAGGCCCTGGGGTCAGGGCCTGGACGGCGAGGGAGCCTCTTTTCTGCCTGCCATACTCATCATACTGATGGAGTACTTCAGGAGGAGAATACTGTCTCAATACGACCAGAAGCCTGGATACTCTAGCCTTAGGGTTGAGATGGGAACACATGGCTCACACAAGCTGGATAATGGAGGATAATTTTGTGTAGACTGTTTACAAAGGTGAGAGATGGGGTAGAGATACCACAGGGGTGGTGCAGCCTCTCATAGCTAAGTAGGAGCAGGGCAGTTATCACCAGCCATCAGCTGAATGGGTAGGGGGAGTGGATAGAATTATAGCTTTGGGTAATGCTACTAAAAAGAGTCAACCTGGGATGACTCAGCAGGATGAGAATTTGGGGAACGAATACTTGAACACCACTCTCCTCCTATCCTCCAGTCTCCTGCCAGTGCCCTGCCTGTCCTCCCCCGAGTCCACCTGTGTTGGCTAAGCACAACCTGCAGAAGCCAGCAAGGGAGCCCATTGACAGTCGTTGGGCAGGGAAGGCTGGAGAGGAGTGGAAAGTGTATTTGGAATGGCAGATGGAAGACAGGGCATCATGTGAATGACCGAGGCATAACTGGAGAAGGTGAGGGGCACAGGTCCGGAAGAACAGAAAGTTAGACCAAACAATAGTAGAGCTTGATGAATACTTACCTGAAATCTTTATATTTGTCTGGCCAGGCACACCATTTCCCTAGTTTAAGTCAGATTCTGAGTAGAGTGAGGCAATGGATGGGCTTTCATATTTATTAATATTATTAATAGCACCTTCTACAAGTTTGACACTTTATATATATATTATATTACAAAATGTTCACATAAACCCAGAGACAAGTTTTATTATCCCCATTTTACTGTTGACAAAGTGGAGGCTCCTTGACATGAGTCATCTGTTTATGTGTCCATTCAGCAGGGACTGTTCACTGAATGCCTACCGAGTACCAGGTAGGATGTGAGGTATTTCGATTCAGAGTTAATTAAGGCACAGTCTCTGTTTCTGTTCTCTCTAAAGCAGAAAGAAACTCTTTAACAGATCATTTCTATAAAACATAGAACAGGAGAAGAAATATGTTCTTGAAAACTCACCTGTTTTCTTCCTTTCTCCTGAGCTCAGGCTCCCACTAAATGGAGCCTCTGCTCCCTGCCCTACCTGCAGCTCTCCCGGCCATGTCACTACTGGCAGCACTCTTCCGTGCAAGCCAGGAGAGCTCTAGAAAACAGTCAGAATCCAGTTAGACAGTAACCATATGACAGAGGACGATGGATTGTATTTCTTTGGTTTATATTCTCTTTCCCAGTGATAGGGAAAGGAAGGAAGGCGATGATATTCCAATGTTTTGAATTCAAAGAAAGAAATGTTGTGGCTCAGATATTTTCCATTCCATGGATATGAATGTTTTTAATGGATCATATACTAGGTTCCCTTTCAATACACACACACAGACATATACACACACACGAACACATCACTCCTGCACATCCCAAGTCTAGGTTCAGACTTCTAATCCTCGGCCCAGCATCACAGGGGGCCATTTCCATTGGGTCAAAGTACATTTAGACTAATGCAGAGTAATGGGACAATTGGGGCTACACACGTCAGTGCTGGGACTTTTAAATGGTCACGTTATGTTCACAAGGATAGGACCTCAGGAAAATATCAGGTAACTTGTAGGTGTGTTTTGCTGTATCCCTTCCCTGTAGGCCCCTCATTACCTGTTCGATTGCCTTGCAACTGAAATGTAGGTGATCCAAAGATGTCTTCTAAAGTTTTGACCATTCCAGTTGAATAAGTTACCATTAAGCTTCAGGAGCCCTTAATGATGTGTCTTCCTTTTCAAGGTCCTTGCTGTGGTCACCTCAAGGCAAGGCTACTTTGAGAACCAGGGCAAATGGAAGGCAAAATACATCTTATAAGCCCTCTCTGAGTCTTTGGGAAGTAACATTAAGGTAAGGCTAAAAGCTAGTGTAAAAGAGTTGATCTTGGACTGAATATATTTTATTGCTTTGACTAGGCTACAACTAAACAGTCAAACACTTCCTAAGCCTTGGTGATCTCTAAGCAATCCCATTTTCTAACAGTTCCTAGATGAAGCCTGGAAGGACAGTTTATTGCTAACCTCAGGGCCAAACCATGGAAGAGATTACTGGTTCACCAGATGGCCTAATATCTGAGTCATACTTTGCATCAAATCTTAAAAACAGAAGTTAGTTTCTTGGATATGATAATGCAGTGACTCATGCACCAAGGTGTATGAGCCATGTGGTGTCTGTCAACTGACAGAATTTCTGAGGAGATTGGAGGCCAGCCTCTGCGTGAGCTGGTGCTTCCAGGAGGGCTTCTGGGCTGGTTCCACCTCCAGTTTATTTCAATGAACTTATCTCTAATTTCTCTAACTTTTGCTCTTTCTCTGTGTCTTTGAGCACTTCTAATGCCAGCCTTAACTGGATATAGGAAAGTGAAGTATGTGCAAATATGAAAATGCAAATGAGAGCCATGGATATTTCTGGGCCTTTTGCCTCTGGCTCAGACCTACAAATGGGAAAAGATGGCGCTGTAAGCAGGCTGGCTAGAATGTTCCAGATTCCAACACAGCTTTGACCATGTTAGTGCTGATGCATCAGTAAGTACTTTATTACCTCACTCACATAACTGCTGTTTTTTCTTCTCAGATATTTCTACACTTGTTGAATCTCATTTGAAATATACCCTGAAAATATGATTCAAATGCTAAAAGTTACAAACCCCTCACTGTCCATTTGAGAAGAGATATTAGACTAAACAAACATCACAGCAAGACCTCTCCAGCTACTGTACCTCCTTATCATAAAAACAATAGCATAGATATTCTTTCCTTTTGAAAGATAAGATATGAAACATGATATAATATATAAAACATATATAACATAAATGTTCAAAGCACTTTTATGCATAAACATGTACATGTATAAGGCATACAAATGTATGTGCATTTGAAGTCTGTGTCACATATTCATTTAGCACATGTGTGCATGAACACATGTCTGTGATAACAGCACATGCATACATGTAAAATATGTCTAACAGGCATGGCATGTAACATGCATGCATGGAACATATACATATTTAGGCATGATAAGGTATGAGGTGAACATATACATGGAACATGTACATATTTAGGCATGATAAGGTGAACATGGTATGCACATATATAACATGTTTATGTGAGCAAGCATATAATATCCATAACATAAATAATATTTATATCATACATGTACAATATATTACCCATATATGTAGCACATATATCTATAACATGTAACATATACCAATACTGTTTTACATATGAGATATATGTATGTAAATATGTAATATATGGAACATAAATTATATTTCAGAATATATATCTGTAACACACATACAATTTATAAAATGTTTTATAATATATGTACATGTTATAGTCTCTTTCTATTATAAATTGAAAATTCTTAAATATAAATATGATTTCATATACAATTTAAATATTTAATAAAATATCCTTTTATAAAGGAAAGATAGAAAGGAAGCAATTGATAATAAAATAATGTTCCAATTTGGAAAATCTTGGGCATGACTATACTAGAAGTTGTGATGATGAACTAGATTTTTTGAACCCACTTAAAATGACTAACTCTGGATGAAGAGCTGTAAAAAGATCAGAAGCCATTCCAGTCAAGCACACAGGAAAATAAAAGGACAGAGGTGGAAGCAAACACTAGGCTAAAAGCTAGCAATAGGCTGCATAATGACAGACTAGATTTATTAGCATGTTATGAGGCGAAGAGGGAAATAACCCTAACCGATGTAGGCATAACATGCCAAGCACATTACCTGATTTTTGAATATATGAATGTCCAGTGGGATACAAAAAAAGTCTTGGGGGACATGAGACAACTTTTCATTGAGTCAGACCGTCTGCATGTTGCAGGACACGAATAACCCTGGATCTGGCCCATTGAATACCAATAGCACACTGGGTCACCTGATCACTGGAGCAACGAGAATTACCCCTGCAGATTTCCGAAGCACATGCAGGGCTGGACCTCTGCCATTGAGGGCCGCTACTGTGGGGAATGGACTAAGTACTGCTTTGATCCAGCAATCTGCTCTCCCATTAATGGATTTGAATGAGCAATGTATACTATTTAAAACTGTTTTTTTGAGATTCATATTTTTTCTGTCCATATTTAAAGCAATTTTACAAATTTTCCTATGTGCAGGCTTCTTTAGTTTTCCTTGCATGTGTATAATAATGTAGATGGATCTAAAACCTTTGGTGTGTTTGGTCCATTCAGAGCAGTCTAAAAATCTATCAGCAGTAGGTACAGCATGATAGCCCTACCATCCTCTCTGCTCGTGGATAATCTTCTGTGACAATATATGGTAGGGGAGATGCTGGTTCTCTATTTAAGTGATTCTTTAACAATAGCAGCAACAAGCATACATTGAACACTTATGATACGCCAGACACCCTTCTAAGTGTGTGCCAGGCACCCATACTAACCCATTTAATCTTCACAACAAACTTCCATGGTACTTTCTACTAATATTTCCAAATTACATATGAAAAACAGAGACACAGAAAACTTGAGTCACCTGCCCAAGGTTACATGGTAATGAATGATGGAGCTACTTTGAATCCATGTAGTCCGGATCTAGAGTCTTTTTTCTTAACCATTATGCCCTGCTGACTCATTCTTTCCTCTCCTTGGGATATTATCAGCCATGTTTCAAATATTAAGAAAAAAATTTGGTGATTGATTAGTCTGTAATAATGATCAAGGCTCTATCCCTAAAAACACCTTAAGCTTTCTTAATAGCCTTAAAAAAAATTTAAGGTCAGCTGATTGACCCTATTATGAAATGTCATGAGTGGCAGAGAAACAACTCACTGTAATGTTGCCCAAGGGAACTACAGCTGGCTGATGCAGTATGTTTGGGCTAAAGGACACAGAAAGTATGTTTTTCTGGCCACCAGCTCTGCTTTTCTGTTTGCATCAGTCATCATCCATCCTAATTTTCTGACTTGCAAGGATATTCGAACTCACAGCACTGCTCCTTCCCTTTAGCTTCCCTTTCTATGCCCACCCTTCCTCTTGAAATCTGCATTAACTATGCGGAGACTTCACAAGAGATTTTCCAAGTGGCAGGGCAAGGTTGACACACTGGGCCTCCCCTTAGTCCGGCCAGCAGCCCCCAAGGCCCCCGTTCCCCGCACACCCCTTTCCCCCCTGGTGGAACACACCACACCCCTCATCTTTTTGACTGTGTGTGCTTTTCCCTTTCATTACTGCTAAAGGCTCTGAATGGGCCTCTTGTGTGAAGGAGAGACAATGGTCTTTATTTCATGGGATTATTTACAATAGGAAAAATAGCTTTAAAAAGAGAAAGCAGGAGAGACAGTTATAGCAAGAGGCCTGACTGTGAAGCCATTCTTCTCTTAGGAGTCTGGCAACCTCCGCACCTTTTCCTGGCCATCTGCCAGGCTCTCCTCCACTGAGAGTGGCCCTTGAGTTTTGTTCCAGTTTCCCTGGAAGCTGCAGCAGCCAGGCTCTGTGGTGTGACTCATTTCCGCAGCCAGGGTGCTCCGGTACATTAACAGCTCCATCTCCTTTGATCAAGTGACACCGTGGCATCCGTTCCCATGGACAACATTTTCAGATGATTAGTCTTTTCCTGGGCACACCCGCCTGGAGAACAGAACACAAGCTGCAGAGGAGGGCGCTGAGCCTGGCCCCACAGGGTGAGCACATGCTAGACCAGGTCCTGGTCCAGGAAAGGCCCTCGTGAGAATGGGAAAATCAGTGGGTTAGGAAAATGGGGCCCGTGGATCAGGAAAAGTTGCCTCCACTCACTGGGCACGGTCCTCTAGCCCCACACCGGGACTCACACTCGGCATAAAGGCAGGACTGTTGGGCAGCTTGAGTAGACCACGACACCTCTATCCGCCGTTTGAACTTCAGCCAACAATGGCCGCCATCCACAGCCAGACCGTGCTGGAAGTTTGAATCTGAGGTTTACTATTTTACTGTTAGCTGTGCATCTCGGACAAGGTACTTAAATGCTCCAGGTGGTTGTCTTCTCTGTAGAATAGTCACACAACGATTGCATCTAATCAGAGGTCATTTTGAGATAAAGTGAGAAAATTCATAGAAAGCATATAAAACAGTGTCCAATGCAAAGAAAGCTCTCCTTAAATGTTGGCTATTACTATTCATACACAGCAAAGTGCTGAGGTACTCTAGACATTAGCAAAAACACAAAGTAGCAAGTGCGACTTTGAGAATGGCTAACCTCATCCTTCTGCACATTTTTCTTTAATATTGAGAATTTTCCCTATTTCTGAGTAAAAAGCAACTAATGATAGTAATGACTGATGTTGACTTTTATTGTGCATTTGTCACATTTCAGGCCCTGTGTTAAGGACTTTGCATACATAAAATCATTTAATAATCCCAACATCTTTCTAGAATAGGTTCTTCTTTGAACCTCAAGTTTTAGATGAAGAGTCTGATGCTCACAGAAGCTAAGCAACTTGTGCAAGACCTAACAGCCAGCAAGTGATTCAGTTGGCATTTGGAAAAACCCCTTATCTCACTATTCTCCCCTCTGCTGAAATCTGCTTCAATCTGCGTAAATCCATCAGTACAGTGGCTTTAAGGCGATGGTTGGTACAATCGCTCTATATTACAAGTGCAATTGAAGTGATAAACTTGTAAATAGAAACATCCTGTCCACAATGATATAAGTTAAGAATAAAGCATAATGCATTACCCTTTTCAATGGGCAAGTTAGTGTGCCACGGAAGAATCAGTCACATCCTCTCAAATGCCAGTGTGGCTGGTGAAGATGGGGTGGGCTCTGGGGCCGTCCCCCTGTCCTTGAAATCAAAGCATCAACCACGTCCAGTTTTGTTTATTTGATAAAGTCTGGTTCTGTTCTCTGTACTGGCTAGTTTGTCAAGTAATACACTATCATTATTATTATGATTTTTAATGTAGATAGGTTTGCTAACAGACATTTTTTTCTCATTGCTTTTCTGGACTATGGTTTCACTTTTCTCCTTATTTTACTTAATTCAGTTTTCTTCAAATTGCACCATTTGTTACTTGGCCTTAGGAGCACTGGCTATTAAAACTGCATTAATACATTTAATTGACTTAAAATGATGTAAGAACAGCACACCAGCTAAGACATCCAGGGCCTCCAAATAGGTGCTACAGCAGAAGGAAGCATTGAACAAAGCAAGGTGCCTAAGCCTCTGAACCTCCAAATTCAGCAGAATATTACCGAAGAAGTGAGGTTCTCATCAAGAAGCCCATGAGGAGCCCATTAGAATGCAGCTATGCTTCCACTTTACATTGTAGTAGAAAGTTAAGCTTCTAGGACACTGGAGGCAGGGGGTGCCACAAGGTATAGTTATTCACTGTGTAAAGTCTCCATTGAACAGGGCTTCTGCATATTTAAAATTAATTGAAAGAACTGTTCCTACACAATTACTCAGGCACCTATCTCTGCCAGAGCATGAGATACATCTATGCTTATCCATACCTCTGACCAACTCTATTCTAATATCAGATCTAATGAATATTTAGTTTTAAAAGAGAAAGCTTAAGATTGTTGGGCAGCATCTATTTCAGCAAAGCAGCTTGCACACAGTCACTTGAGCACTGGAAAAGACAACTGCCTTTCAAGTGATGATGGGGGGTGTCATAGTCTCAGTTTTCACCTTGAAAAACATGAAAACACAAATACCCACTTCAGCTAGCTGTGTAGGCAGAAAGAGATGATGCACGAGGGAGCATTTTGACAGTCAATGCCCGATTCAGCTAGGAGGAATTTCATGGCAGTGCTTTGGGGAGAGCCACATAATAAGTTTTAGTGTCAGTTCCTAGAAAGTGGAGTCTTTCTAGGTGGCAGTTCCTGTATAGTGTAGTAATCACAACACAAAGGTAATTCTCACTATGAAGTGATGGCAGCCATCTACTCTGCCTTTAGGTTAGGCCAGAGAAAAGTATAGTCATACAACATATTGGAAATCTTAGGGATTCTTAAGTCCAACTCTCATATTTTACAGTAGAAAAAAAACGAAGATCCAGAGAAATGTAGTTACTTACCAAAGGTCACCATCTAATTACGGGCAGAAGCAATACTAGAACTCATGTCTCTCAACAATTTATCCCACGGTTTTTCCCTGCAATGTCACTCTCCCTGTTTTAGAAATAATCCCATTTTAGTCTAGACTTCTTATCTGCTCTGCGTGGGAGAGAGTCATGCATTTATGTGTTGTGTCTTATGAATGGAGCTGTAATTATTTCATTCAAAATATTGGCTCAACTGCATTGTAGGCTAGGAAATAACAGCTGCCTAATCAAAAGTTGTCATGTGCTTCCCAGTAGAAACTGCTGTCATAGAAATGCAATACCTTGGAAGGTACGTTTTAGTCCTTACTTTGTTACTACTATTTTCCAGGCTCAGCAATAATGGAAAAGACCCACATTCTCCCTCCTATCATGCTTTCAGGACCTCTGTTGGATCATACATTATCTCCATCAGAGCAGCAGCTGAGAGTTATCAATTATTCTATCTCTGATAATTAGCACAGTGCCTGAGTACCTAAGAGGTGCTAAATAAAAGTTTGAAAAACAAAATGAGTGAGTGGACTGGAGCAATGGCCTACTGGTCTTGGATTGTGCTGGGATATAAATTTTGGGGAGGTCATAATTCGACAGAAGTTTGGGTCAGACTAGATTACAAACTAGGCTAGGTGGAGGCTGGGCTTGATCACACATGGCAAAATGGTAAGAAGGACTGGGAAGGCCCAGTCAGGCATGATTAGGTACAGACATTGAGGAAAGATCCTTACTGGAGGATGGCTACAACAGATTTCATTAATTATTATCCCTCCTTTTAATTTGTGTGGTATTTTCCTAATAAAATTCTTATTTATTTATTTATATTAAGGTATCATTGATATACAATCTCATGAAGGTTTCACATGAACAACTTTGTGGTTACTACATTTACCCATATTATCAAGTCTCCCCGCCCAACACCCCAATGCAGTCACTGTCCACCAGTATAGTTAAGATGCTTTAAAATCATTACTTCTCTGTGCTATATATACTACGTTCCCCATGACCCTGCTACATTATGTGTGTTAATCATAATGCCCTTTAATCCCCTTCTCCCTCCCTCCCCATCCACCCTCCCCAGCCCTTCCCTTTGGTAACCACTAGTCTCTTGGAGTCTGAGTCTGCTGCTGTTTTTTTCCTTCAGGTATTGCTTTGTTATACTCCACGAATGAGAGAAATCATTTGGTACTTGTCTTTCTCTGCCTGGCGTGTTCAACTGAGCATAATACCCTTTACCTCCATCCATGTTGTTGCAAATGGTAGGATTCATTTTCTTCTTATGGCTGAATAATATTCCACTGTGTGTATGGACCACCTCTGCTTTATCCATTCATCTACTGATGGGCACTTAGGTTGCATCCATATCTTGGCTATTGTAAATAGTGTTCTGATAAACATAGGGGTGCATATATCTTTTTGAATCTGGGATCTTGTTTTCTTTGGGTAAATTCCTAGGAGTGGAATTCCTGGGTCAAATGGTATTTCTATTTTTAGTTTTTTGAGGAACCTCCATATTGCTTTCCACAATGGTTGAACTAATTTATATTCCCACAAACAGTGTAGGAGGGTTCCTTTTTCTCCACAACCTCGCCAGCATTTGTTGTTGCTTGTCTTTTGGGTGTTGGCCATCCTAACTGTTGTGAGGTGATATCTCATTTGGTTTTAATTTGCATTTCCCTGATAATTAGCAACATGGAGAAATTTTTCATGTGCCTGTTGGCCATCTGAATTTTTCTTTGGAGAAATGTCTCTTCAGATCATCTGCCCATTTATTAATCACGTTATTTGCTTTTTGGATGTTGAGGCATGAGTTCTTTACATATTTTGGATTTTAACTTCTTATTGGACATGTCATTTACGAATGTATTCTCTCATACTATATGATGCCTTTTTGTTTTACTGATGGTAGTCTTTTACTGTACAGAAGACTTTTAGTTTGGTGTAGTCCCATTTGTTCATTTTGTTTTTGTTTCCCTTGCCTGAGGAGATGTATTCAGGAAAAAGTTGCTCATGTTTATATTCAAGAGATTTTTGCCTGTGTTTTCTTCTAAGGGTTTTATGGCTTCATGACTTACATTCAGGTCTTTGATCCATTTTGCGTTTACTTTTATGTATGGAGTTAGACAGTAATCCAGTTTCATTCTCTTACATGTAACTGTCCAGTTTTGCCAACACTAGTTGTTGAAGAGGCTGTTATTTCCCCATTGTATGTCTGTGGTTTCTTTATCATATATTAAATGACCACATATATGCTTGGGTTTATATCTGGGCTCTCTATTCTACTGCATTGATCTGTGGGTCTTTCTGTGCCAGTACCCAATTGTCTTGATTACTGTGGCTTTGTAGTAGAGATTGAAGTTGGAGAGCGTAATCTCCCCCACTTTGTTCTTCCTTCTCAGAATTGCTTAGGCTATTTGGGATCTTTACTGGTTCCATATGCATTTTAGAACTATTTGTTCTAGTTCATTGGAGAATGCTGTCAGTATTTTGATAGGGATTGCCTTGAATCTGTAGATTACTTTAGGCAGGATGGCCATTTTGACAATATTTATAATTCTTCCTATCCATGAGCATGGAATGTATTTCCTTTTATTGGTATCTTCTTTAATTTCTCTCATGAGTGTCTTGTAGTTTTTAGGATATAGGTCCTTCACCTCCTTGATTAGGTTTATTCCTAGGTATTTTATTCTTTTGGATGCAATTATAAATGGAATTGTTTTCCTGATTTCACTTTCTGCTAGTTTTCATTGTTGGTATGTAGGAATGCCAACAGTTTTCTGTGTATTAATTTTGTATCCTGCAACTTTGCTGAATTCAGTTATGAGTTCTAGTAGTTTTAGATGTATTTTTTAGGGTTTTTTATGTACAATATCATACCATCTACAAACAGTGACAGTTTAACTTCTTTATTACCAATATGGATGCCTTTTATTTCTTTGTGTTGTCTGATTGCTGTGGCTAGGACCTCTAGGACTATGTTGAATAAAAGTGGGGAGAGTGGGTATCTGTCTTGTTCCCAATCTTAGAGGAAGAGGTTCAGCTTTTTGCTGTTTGAATATGATGTTGGCTGTGGGTTTGTTGTATACAGCCTTTATTGTATTGAGATATGTGCCCTTTATGCCCATTTTGTTGAGAGTTTTTATCATAAATGAATGTTGAATTTTATGAAATGCTTTTATAGCATCTATTGAAATGATCATGTGATTTTTGTCCTTCTTTTTCTTGATGTGGTGTATGGTGTTAATGGATTTTCAAATACTGTACCATCCTTGCATACCTGGAATGAATCCCATTTGATCATGATGGGTGATCTTTTTGATGTATTTTTGAATTTGGTTTGCTCATATTTTGTTGAGTATTTTTACATCTATGTTCATCAGGGATATTGGTCTGTAATTTTCTTTTTTGTGATGTCTTTGCCTGGTTTTGGTATTTGAGTGATGCTGGCCTCATAGAATGAGTTTGAAAGTATTTCCTACTCTTCAACTTTTTGGAAAACCTTAAGGAGGTTGGGTATTAGATATTCTCTAAATGTTTGATAAAGTTAATCAGTGAAGCCATCCATTAGGTCTAGGGATTTTGTTCTTAGGTAGTTTTTTGATTACCAATTCAATTTCATTGCTCCTAACTAGTCTGTTCAGATTTTTGGTTTCTTCCTGGGTCAGTCTTGGAAGGTTGTATTTTCTAGAAAGTTGCCCATTTCTTCTAAGTTATTCAATTTGTTAGCATATAATTTTTTCAGAGTATACTCTAATAATTTCTTGCATTTCTGTGGTGTCTGTAGTGATTTTTCCATTCTCATTTATGATTCTGCTTATGTGTGTAGACTCTTTTTTTCTTGATAAGTCTGGCTGGGAATTTATCTATTTTGTTTCCTTGAAAACCCGCTCCTGGTTTCATTGATTCTTTCCATTGTTTTATTCTTCTCAATTTTATTTATTTCTGCTATGATCTTTTTTATGTCCCTCCCACTACTGACATTGGGCCTCATGTGTTCTTCTTTTTTTAGTTTCATTAATTGTGAATTTAGACTGTTCATTTGGAACTGTTCTCTTTTCTTGAGGTAAGCATGTATTGCAATGTACTTCCCTCTTAGAATGGCCTTTGCTGCATCCCACAGATTTTGGGTTGTTGAGTTGCTATTTTCATTTGTCTCCATATATTGCCTGATCTCTGTTTTTATTTGGCCATTGAACCATTGATTTTTTTAGGGGCATGTTGTTAAGCCTCCACCTATTTGTGGGAATTTTGTTTTCTTTGCATAATTTATTTCTAGTTGTATACCTTTGTAGTCTGAGAAGCTGGTTGGTACAATTTTAATCCTTCTAAATATACTGTCACTCTTTTTGTGTCCCAGTATGTGATCTGTACTTCAAAATGTTCCATCTGCAGCTAAGAAGAATGTGTATCCTGCTGCTTTTGGGTGGAGTGTTCTGTAGATGTCTGTTAGGTCCATCTGTTCTAATGTGTTGTTCAGTGCCTCTGTCTCCTTACTTATTTTCTGTCCAGTTGATCTGCCCTTTGGAGTGTGTGGTGTGTTGATGTCTCCTAAAATGAATCTATTGCATTCTATTTCCCCCTTTAATTCTGTGAGTATTTGTTTCACATATTTAGGTGCCCCTGTGTTGGGTGTGTAGATATTTATAATGGTTATATCCTCTTGTTGGACTGACTCCTTCATTGTTATGTAACGGACTTCTTTGTCTCTTGTTACTTTCTTTGTTGAAGTCTATTTTGTCTGATCCAAGTACTGCAGCTCCTGCTTTTTTCTCCCTATTATTTGCATGAAATATCTTTTTCCATCACTTCACTTTTTTTCTGTGTATGTCTTTGGGCTTGAAGTAAGTCTTTTGTAGGCAGCATGTAGATGGGTGTTCATTTTTTGTCCATTCTGTAACTGTGTCTTTTGATTGATGCATTCAGTGCATTTAGATTTAGGGTGATTATTAATGGATATGTACTTATTGCCATTGCAGGCTTTAGATTTATGGTTACCAAAGGTTCTAGGGTGGCTTCTTTACTACATAGCAGTCTAACTTAACTCACTTATTACACTATTTCAAACAAAATCTAAAGGTTTTTTTTTCTTTACCCTCCTTCTTTTTCTTCCTTCTCCACTCTATATAATAGGTGACATATTCTGTACTCTTTGTGTATCCTTTGACTGACTTTGTGGGCAGCTGATTTAATTTTGTATTTGCTTAGTAATTAATTGGTCTTCTTTCTTTACTGTGGTTTTATTATCTCTGGTGACAGCTATTTAGCCTTAGGAGCACTTCCATCTATAGAAGTCCCTTTAAAATACACTGTAGCGATGGTTTGTGGGAGGTAAATTCCCTCAACTTTTGCTTATCTGGAAATTGTTTAATCCCTGCTTCAAATTTAAATGATAATGTTTCCAAGTAGAGTATTCTCTGTTTGAAGCCCTTCTGTTTCATTGCATTAAATATATCATGCCACTTCCTTTTTGCCTGTAAGGTTTCTTCTGAGAAGTCTGATGATAGCCTGGTGGGTCTTCTTTTGTATGTGATCTTTTTTCTCTCTCTGGCTGCTTTTAATACTCTGTCTTTATCCTTGATCTTTTCCATTTTAATTATTATATATCTTGGTGTTGTCTTCCTTGGGTCCCTTGTGTTGGGAGATCTGTACACTTCCATGGCCTGAGAGAATATTTCCTTCCCCAGAATGGAGACATTTTCAGCAATTATTTCCTCAAAGAGACTTTCTATCCAATTTTCCCTCTTCCTCTGGTATCCCTATAATGTGAATATTGTTCTCTTTGGATTGATCACACAATTCTCTTATTATTCTTTCATTCCTAGAGATCCTTTTTTATCTCTCTGTGCCTCAGCTTTTTTGTACTCCTGTTCTCTAATTTCTGTTTCATTTACTATCTCCCCTACCTCATCTTACCTGCTTTTAAATTCCTCAACTGTATGTTTCATTTCAGATATTGTATTTTTCAATGTTTTTGTCTCTTTCTTGAAGTCTTCCCTGAGATCTTGTATTTTTTCCTGTAGCTGCATGAGCATGTTTATGATTTTTATTTTGAAATCTTTATGAAGAAGATTTCAGTTTCACTTAGCCCTCTTTCTGATGTTTGAGGGATTTTGGTTTGTCCAAGATTCTTTAGCTGTTTTATATTTATAATGATTACTATGGAATAATAACTTTGTGTAGGCAGTGCACTCTAGTGCCCAGAAGTTCTACTCTCTGTAGCTGCTCCAGCACCTGGAGCAATGGCAGGTGTCACAGGCAATTGGCACCAATGCCTGCTGGGAGGAAAGAGCTCTTTCTTGCTTCCCAGTTGCAGTGCCTGCCTCCACTGCCAGGGCCAGTGGGCTGAGTGCATAAGGAGGAGCCTCTCTGTTATGCCCTTGTAGCTGTTGTAGGTGGAGCTGCACTCATGCTGGCCTGGCATGATGGTGCAGTAACCAGGTTTGTGAACTGGTGCTGCCCAGAAGGAGTAGCAGGCTGCATATCGCACTGGGGGTGCGGGAAGGACTCAGCTCTGCATTGCCAACCTGGGAGATGGAGTGCCTGAAGCTCCTGAAAGTTCCCAACCTGCTGGGCTGAGTGTGCCAGGATGATTTTGGCCACCTATCCTTTCTCCTAAGCAGCAAGCTCTGTGTAATCCTTGCCCCTTTAGCAGCCCTCTTGCTGTTTGGAAGTCTTTCTTTTGTCCCTTAGCAGCCAGTTGTGGGTGCCTGTTCTGCACAAGTGGTGGGAATCTCAGTCTTTCTAAGTATTCTGCCTGTCTTTGCTTTCCAACCTCACTAATCTCCAGAGCACCATATAATGTGGGTTTGTACTCCCCGAGCTGATCTCTAGGGCTGTGTAATCAGCAGCCCTAAACTTCTACCCTCTTCCTGTTCTGTTTCTCTTCCTCCTGCTGGTAAGCTGGGGTTGGGGGAGGGCTTGGTCCTACTGGATCACGGCTTTGCTACTTTACCCTTTTCCATGAGGTCTTCTCTTTTCCCCAGATGTAAGCCATCTTTTGCAGTCTTCTTTCTGGTCACTCTTTCAGGAGTAGTTGTATTTGCTGTATTTTCCTGTTATGTGTGGTTTTGGGAGGAGGTTTTTGCTTTACTTCTCATGCCACCATCTTTTTCCACCCTGCCTAATAAAACTCTTTAAAAAGAGGTTTTGTATTGTTTTGTTTCTGAACAACTAGATTTACAAAGAGTGATTAGAGCTAGAACAGCAAAGTGTGCTAAATCTGGGGATTGGGTCTGTGCTGGCACAGTACCAGGGTGAGCTCCTGAAAGCTTTTGGTGCCTCTCTAGAAGCTGGCTATGGAGAGTCATGGGTATTTGAAGGAGCCTTTGAGGTCTCTGATATTGACCCTTGGGCCTGTGAACACAATCTTCATTAGTATCAGGATGCTGAGGCTTGGTAAGGTAAGTATCGCTGCTTCACTCCAGAGCTTTTGTCTTGCCCTCCATTCCTGTAGCTTTGTAAGCCCCAGTTATGACAAAGAGGACTCTGGGCAGGCTGGGAGCTCAAGATTGGAACTTTTTTTTCTCCTAAGTTGGTTGAGGAATTTTGTTTCTTCCTGCAGGGTCTTATTCATCTGACTCCTCCCCACTAGGGCCTTGAGAACTGAGTTCTTGGTTAGAGCCTTGGTAGCAACTGGCTGCTATTACATGACTCTCTGAAGGCAACTCTGCCTCTGTAGTCTCCATGTCATTATTTTAAAATAAGGTATATGAACCTGATCCAGAATTTTAAAGGCATATCTCTATGCCTCCTTGTACTGATGGCAGACACAGCTTATCAATCTTACTATTATTTGTTCCTTAGCACAGATTTTATTTGAAAACTCTTCTTGATGCAGTATAACAATTGGTAAGATTGGCCCTCTATCACATAATTTCATAAATGAATTTCTTGTAAATGAGCATGGTAAAATACTAAATGCCTAAGTTCTGGCTTCTTATGTTTTTTAGGTTGGCCCACTGGTCACAAAATCAGGTGACTGAAATTAGACAATCTTCTTAATATAATTTCAGCCCTGAACTGGTTGTATCTTAGTTTCCTACATCCCAGACTGCAGAAAATATTTCTCATGGGTGTCAAGGATGAAAAAAAAATTAGACATGAAGAAATCTATTAGATGCTCTTTTTGTCTGGCTGACCTAAGAGCTGGCTTTTACAAATGATAACTGAGAGTCTCCCATTAGTCAGGGAGAGTGATTTGATGGTCTACACCAAGCCTCATATGTACTACTGACTTTCCTCCTGTTTCCTATAAACTCAAAGGGACAAAAGCTATGTGAATGACCTATTGTGCAAAGTTACTTGCTACAGCTTGAATTTTATGGGAGTTGGCATTAGATTACAGAGTAAGCTCTGCAGCTGAGAAGCAGTGAAATGTGGTACATTTGTCTTGGCCTCTAATAGATGTGCACTGATGGAAGTGGTGGGTATTTGGAGCCAGGCAAGTGGGTATTTGTGCTCCTGGAAATAGCAGGATTAGTGCCAGATTAACTCTGATAGTTCTGTGGCAAACATTAAAACTTCTATCACTGTGGTACTTAACAAATTTCATTCAAGCTTCTTTTCTACAAAGACACATACATGCAGAGAAATGAGATGTATTTCTTAATTAGCCACTTGTACTTCTTAGGAAATCTTGGACCAGAGAGAATAATCCTTGATTTTCTAAACTACCACAAAGTAATAATTTCTATGAATTGGTTTTTCCTTTTATTAACTTAATTCATTCACCTTTCCCCCTCCACCAATTGACTCAAATCTTTCAGACTTTGCATAGAACCTTTTCCTATGATTATTGATCAGTCCACATAGTAAAATATCTGGTAATCCTCACATGTATTGCAAGCATTGTGCCAGAGTCAAATCTATTATTTTGACTTGCTGCTGTCTTTCCCACCTGGACAGTGTCAAATACAGAAAGTGTCAAATGCATTTTCAAAAGGGCTCCATAATAGTTTTAACAGGGCAATGAATGTCTGTGCTGAACTGAAGGTTAACTTAGGTACAATTTCAATTATTTCTCTATGCAGTGAAAGAAGATTTAACAACTTGCCAGTAGGCTGCTTCTGTTTTAATTTTCTTTTAAAAAGTGGAAAGGCACCATGTTAGCAATGTTTTTAGAGGTATTATATACATTACACATGTATATATACATGTATATATATACATACACACACACACACACACACACACATATATACATATATATACATTTCTGAAAATGTAAATCAATTTTCTATGAAGTAAAACTTTCCTTGCCAGTAACTTAGCTCATATATTGGAGATGAACAGCACATCCAATTTCTGTTTGCCTATGAAAAACATCTCTAAAACATACACCTAAAAGATACAATTTCATAAATGTAGATGTATCTAAATAGATCTGAAAAAGAGAATTTACCATTATAAAGATACATGGATAGATGGCCTCTTTTGTCAGAGATAGTGTATAATTCGAGAGCACACCTGCTGCCTGCTTCTGCACCTGCAGTCTACATACTGAGCAAGAAAAATGCAAATGAACAAGAGGCGGAGTAATGGGCATGGCGGAAAAGGAGTGTAAAAAATGCCTGATTTCATGCCCGCCCTCTAAATAACTCGTTTCAATTTCTCTTCTTAACATATTAGACAATGGTGACATTTCTAGAAAAGCACATATAATTGGACCTGAACTAATAAAAATCAGTGGATATAAAAGGAAGAGACCAGTGTATTCTTTGCCTCTTGACATTTTCTACCACTGTCCCAATTCCATACTGTTTTCTTCTTTTCATGTTGCTGCAATTTAAGTTATACAATTCAGGAAGTACTTTACTGAGCGTGTGCTGTGTGCCAGGTGCTGGACTTCGCAATAGCATTCTAGAAATTAATTACATGACATCCATGCCTCCAAATAACTCATAGCTGGAAGACCTAATGCAGCATGGGGTAAGGAAATTGGAAGTAGGGTTGGTGGTTAGCTTAAGTGCTTTCAAATAAGCAGAGAGATGAAATAAGTGTTCAAGGATGAAAGGCACTTAGCTGGGGATAAGGAGGGAAACAGTATTCTGGAAAGGTATAAAGTCAGGAGAGAACCTAGGTTTCTAAGGGAATCATAAGTAGTCCAGGGAGGCCATAATATAGATTTTAAAGCAACAGTCACCAAAGGATGAACAGGGAGAGGAATATGTCGAATCCAAAAGACGAATAGAAAAAAACTGAAAAGTAGGTAATGCTAGCTTTTCTGTCCCCCTTTAAGAACCCTCTGTTCTTAGTTTTCTAAAGACCATATTAGATCGGTAGAAAAAAAAGGGTAGAAAAATGTCCTGTTTTATTTGTATTGTTTTGTTTCAGGTACTGTAGCAGAAACAAAGCCACAGACTTCTAGAGGAGCCCCTGGGCCATGTGGCAGCAATGGGGCTCTGTAACCACCAGATTAGTGGTGTGAAGGTAAGACAGGAAAGATGACTGTCTCTCTTCTAGTGTATTGCATGTGGGTAATCACAGGTACAATTGAAAGTAGACTGGGTTACACATAGGGCTTATGTCAGTTTTAAGGATATTCAGGTCATTTCTAACTACAACCCATTAAAAAGAAAACTTGGGCATGGTCCACCTGCATTCATTTATTCAACAAATGTGTGCCTGAATATCTCTACGTGACAGGAGCTGTTTCCAGTTCTGGGGCTGTAGAAGTGAGTAAGAGCCAACAAGCTGTCCTAATGGGGCTTTTAGTCTGGTGGAGGGAGACTGACCCCTAAAACTAAATAGGAAATGAGCAAGGTAGTTTCAGATAGTGGTGACATGATGAATGAGTGGAGCATAAACTAAAGAGAGCATAAACTCTCCAATTAAAGAGAGTGGTCAAGGGATGCCCTTTCTAAAGAGATGTTTGCACACACACTTGAATGAAATCAAGGAAAATATGAAGATCTGGGGGCAAAGTTTTCCTGGCAGTAGAAATGGACAAGGCTGTAATGTGGAAATGAGCTTGGATTGTTGGAAGACAACAAAGTCAGTTTAGCTAGAGCAAAGCAAGCAAGGGAAAGAGTGGAAGGAACTGAGGGCCAGAGAAGCTAGAATGGAACAAACTGTAGAGGGTTATGCAGGTCATGGTAAGAAGTGTGAATTTAATTTCCAGTATAATGGAAGTGTTGGTTAGTGTTAAGTTGGAGGTGTGACACGATCTTTTCCAACCATTCTCTTGATGCCAAATCTGACACCTTAGGAGTCACTGATCTCTCACTCCCTGTTTTTTTTTTTCTTTGCTCTTTCCTAATTTCAGAAGGTTTTTGTTTGTTTGTTTTTGTTTTTTTGCAAAAGAGAAGCAGGTGCAGTTCCCTCATATACGCTTGGCTCAGATTCAAGAGTAAGTCAGCTCTACAGTTCTGGATGTTCCGGAGCGGAGCTCAATGATCTCTCCTGAGTCAAGCCGTGAAGAATGCCTGACCAAGCATCATCTTCTGCAACTCTTTCTGTTCGTTCTTTCCCTCTCTTTCTTCATACAGCTCCAGGCATCTTCATTTCAGTATTTTATTGTTATTGTTAGTCAAGCAAGTGAGTTTCATCACAGCAGCAAATAGCTGGTGACTGTTTTCTTTGGTCCGCATGGTTCTGTAGATATGTGTTTTGTATCTGGCTTAGTTAGATATTCACGACTATGAAACATAGGACAGCTCATTGATTAACTGATCATCACAGAGTGAGAACTCTTCCTCTTAACATGCCAGGATGACCCAAGTCTGATTATCTCATCTCACAGATCTATTGATTTTAGTAATAGTGTATACTTAATATTCATACATTACTGACTGCTTAAGCATCTGGTAACAAAACTGTAGCCATTTCATCTTATCCTGAATGGACAAGTCAATGAGTTTATAGACAAGTATGGGAATGAATGTAGCTCTTTCCACATCCATAAACATCAATAAAGGCAGGATTATGTAGATGAGAACAAAAATAAAATAAAGCCCCTGACTTCATATAACATTCAGATCTTTTTAGAGAAAGAGGAAAAAATAGAACGGATATCCTGTGGGACTTTTATGCCCATCAATTGTAGGAGGCAGAAAGCTGAAGCCATTCTCAACTATGGAAAATATTTTGACTTGGCGTTGCAGTGATTTAGTTTAAGTAAACAGTTAGCGCCAGTAGTCTGTTGGCTCAGCAACCAATATGCAAGTCAGTCCAAATAAATTATTTTCTATGATCTTTCTAATCTTACACAAAGTAACTCTTCATAGTCTAATTAAGTTTTTTAAAAAGGCTCTAAATAGCCATCAATTAACTTTCTATTTCCTGTTAGAAAATGTGAACATTATGATAGTCTTGAGTCACCCATGGACTCCAGGGGAAAAATCACTTTGGTCCTATGACCTCCTTTACATGGAGCATAAATGTAGCCTTTATATATTACTAATCATAACCACAATGGGACTAATCATATTCTGATACTAAGTTAAATCAAGGATTAGAAGAGTTCTTTTCATTTTAAGTCTTTGGAAATCTGGATACAATCCAGAAATTACCCAAAGGAAGTCTTTAGAGAGCTTGGTTTTGGCAGAACACAGTCAGTGGAAGGAGCTACCAGAGCTTGGTAGCTCTGGTAGTGCTCTGATGGTGTTTCATACATCGCTTTTGGAAAATATTGAAGTTCCTTTTGGATTATTTTTCCTAATGATCAAAAAAAGCTGAAATGAATGGATGTTGTCAACTTAAATAGCATCACACCATTTGTCATAAATCTCTCAAGAGTAAGAAGCATATTAGCATTATTATTTTAAATGATCAGCAAGTTGCTCAGGCTGCATCCTTTTTACTGGACAAATTTGTCAATTTGAGGTCGGCTGCTGTCATTGTGCCTTGTCGATCCATTTCATCTGGCTGCAAGATACACCAACATATTTTGTTTTGAGTAACTGCTACTTTATACAGAGTGATCTATTTGGGAAGGAGGTGGCCAGAGGGAAGAGTGAAGAAATAGAGTTAATGTAATTACAACGCAATATTTTTTCTTTTTAGTAATTTATACAGGATGTCTTGAAATGTCTCTTTTTGTAAATGTAGTGTCTGCAAACATAAAGAAAATGTAATCTTCCCTTTATCAGGACAAAGTAAGTGAGGATGCTAATTAATTTCAAGCCAAATTGCTTGGGTTAATTCTCATTTTTTTGGTGTTTGAAGGAATAGGATTCCTCTTCCCACAGCCAGGCTTCAAATCTGAATAGTCTGCTGAGGCTATTTTGTTGGAGCATCTAAGTTTCATGAAGAAGGCTGGGTCATAGGAGCCCTTGCAGCAAATGCAGGGACTGGTCCCTGAAGCTTTGATCCATGGGAGTTGCTCTGCCTGCAGGTCCCTTCTTAACATTTGGCACCTTAAGGAAGAGCATCCCTACCCCTCTGTCTTATCGGCCTTCGCACATCTTTAATACTGTGCTCATTTGATATTATTTACATGTCTTTCTCCAGTGCCATCTCCTTCTCTGACCCAAAAAGAAGAACAACAAAAGACTATGGCTTCCCCAATGTGGAGATCCTACTTTATTCTTCATTATAATCCATGGATTTAGTGCCAAGTATCTGGCATGTGTAGACAGTGATACTGGCTGGTGAAAAGCTAAAGGGCTGTCCCTAAATGGTCATCATAGAAGAAGCGGGGTTCTCTTTCAAACATGACTGATATAGCAGGAAAATATTGACGTTTCTTACCTTTCAAGCCAACATTTCATTTGGTTCTCTTATCTGTAGTAGTTGATATTGGACCACAAGATCAACAGGTTTGAATGCCCTGTGAGAGGCCTGTAAGTTTCCTAAAAGAATAGAAATCATTCCTCCTTTAAGTTGAGGGAACAGAATAGTCCCAAACAGATAAATAGAAATTCCAGTTCTTTGATTACAGATGCATGGAACCATGCATGAATATTTAAAATAAGGAATGGTATAGATAAGTTGTTCTTGACCTAGTGTGTTGCAGGTTGGCTGAAATGCTTGTTAAAAATGCAGATTCCGATTCTTCAGGTCTGGGGTGGAGCTCAGGCACTTGCATTTGAAATGAGCGCTCCAACTAATCCTGACACTGGTGCCCACAGACCCGTACTCTGAAGAAACAATGATCTGGGTGAGGAGCTCACTTTCTTAGGAATCTGTTTTCACCTATGTTTCTATGTATGTCTATGTGATTTTTTTTCTCTCCTCAATGTAGAAGAATACCATCAGAACAAATGCCTGGTGTTTTACTTTCTTATTAACTTCCTCGCGCTGAATCCAGTGTTCTGCCCTCGTGATACCATCAGGGCGGGCATGGGCAGAAGCTCATTTCTTCTTTGAGTTTAGATGAGGCAGGGAGAAAGAGCAGAATCTGAGGTGACTGGCAGGCCACAGAGAGTTTCGCTTTTCTCAGTGTTGCGTGAATATTTCTGGGCTTTAATATCTGCACGTGAAAGCAAGTCCCTGGGAGTCAGTGAGTATTTGTGCACATCTTTGTCAAATGTCCCTGCTTCAGTCATCTCCCAAGGCTTTTGACCCAGCACTGACCCACAAGCATCCATGTATCACTGTCCTGCCTAAAGGCTGCTGGCTCCACCTGCCTCTAGGAATGAGTCCAAACGCTGAGCCTGACTTACAGGCTCCTCATGAGCGGCCTCCAACCTCCCTTTCCAACTTCACCCGTATCCTCTGCATCAGGTAAGTGCCTCTCTAGCTGACGGGACTTTGCAGTTTCCAAAATACTGTATTAGGCTCTTTCAGTTTCCTGGTACTTGTCGCCTCCCACCTAGAAGGCCTTTACATCTTTGCCTTTCTGCTTACTTAGTCTTCAGTGCTCCACTCAGTTGTCAACTTCAGTGGGAAGCCTAGAATGATAAAACCAACTGGTCTGATGTGTTTAATTTCTATACGCTCATATGTTCATCAGACTGTCATAAAAAAAAATAGAAACCCTAACACAGGCTAACTGCAAGAGTATTAACTCATTTGATCGTTTAACATTGATTAATTAACAACCCCATGTGGCAGTTCCCCTTTTTACCATTGAGAAAATTAAGGCACTGAGATGGGAGGTTGACTTGCTCAAGTTCACACTAGTAACTGGATGCATGAGGATTCAAACTGATAAATCTTGTCTCTAGCTCTATGCTCTTTACACTGTATCTAAGTGGTCTTTTACTTGTGTGCCTTCTCTGCTAGGTTAGGAATTGCATGTTCCAGTTTTCCCTGGATTCTACTTTGCTAGCAAAGTGTCCAGCCCACAGTAGGACTTGATATTCAATTAATATGTGACTAGATAAGTCCTTTACAGAGGTCACTGTCGTTTGCCTTGACAAGGAGTAGAAGAGCAGTGGATGCCATGGAAAGACCTACTTGAGCCACCCAGCCCATTCAGACCACCCAGTTATAGCATCTAAGGTCTACAGAGACTTAATTTCTACATTAAGGTAGAAATGAGTAAAATGTAAAACAATACAACAGTGATTTATTTGCGATTGACTTCTGGAGACAGAGATGTGAGTCAAGGATGATTTGTTCTTTCAGTCTCTTGTACCTATACCTGGATTTCTTTGTGGCAAGGGACATTAGTTTCACTCATGTGATGTGGGGTAGTGATGGGACCAGTGATCAAAGTGCCAGTGGTGCTTTGTGCTCAGAGGCCTCTGACTATCTCTCCTTCCGGTCAGTGTTCCCAGAGAGCACAGGCCAGCTCCACTGCAGAACAGCTGTGTCCTCTGAGCGTTCAACACGTGCCTAATCTTGACGGTGTCTTGTTAGTTGTCACAGGGCCTGATCGGTTTCAACCATATCCAAACACATACTCTATGTTTCTGGGTCAGAGAGACCTGGGTTTAAATTGTGGCTTTACTATTTTGAGAGGAAGGTGAACAGCAGAGTGCCAGGATGAAGTTCTGTGGCCCAGGCCCCAAAGTGGCAAACATCACCTCCACTCCTCATTCTGTAGGGAGAACATACAGACTAATTGTGAGGACAGACAGGAGAGGAGAATGTGGATTTTCCTGAGTGGCCAGAAACTCTTTGTTTGAAAGAAGTCAAAACTCTTATTAACTTTAAATTTCTCCAAAATCTTTCTTACCCTTTCTTGAGCTATTTCTGTCCTTCCCCAATACACTGTTTGTATCAAACTTCCCGTTCTATCTAAGTGCTCAGAATTACTTTCGTTCCCACCAGAACTCTTTGAGGCAAAGCACAATACCACCTCTTTCCCTAAGCCTTCTCTCATCCTTCCTCTCAGAAGGAGGAAGATGGAGGTAGACAGCAAACTTTCTCTGCTTTAGGTCATTTAACATCAAATCAGAGCAAAGGAAGGGGAACCAACGTATGTTCAGGCCAAAGCTTTCCTCGTGTGGAAGGAGAAGGGAAGGCCTAGAGATATAAAGGCATTGCGGGGGTCAAGCCATGCCTGCAAACTAACTCTACTAGATTCCATTCCTGTCTCTATCAACACCTCAGGTTATCTCCATTTGGTGTAGGGCCAGCCATCAATATTTTTCAGAATTTCTCCTATTAACTCAAAGTGTATATTTGAAAAAGTAAAATTCTAGGACTTACAAAAACAATGCCAATAAAATCTTCCTTATACAGACTGACAGATGAAAAACATTTTTCCTAGTTCTTCGATCATGACCCTGTAAGTTTTAAAAATCACGTAGTTTTTCCTCGTGATCGCTCAAATTTCAGTGAGAATGAATGTATATATATCCTAACTCTTGGCAGTTAAGTCTACTGATAATTGTTGTTGTACATTAGTCATAATCACTTGTTAAGCAGCAAAGCCTATTACTGTTACAGGGGAAGTTTTAGATGCCCTGCAGATTTGAGTAATTTGGAGTAATGCAGCTGTGTGTGGTAAAAAGATTTTATAACGCTTATAAAAAGTTGCCTCGTGACATGTTCAGCAGTGAATCTGTGGCACCATATAGCAATTTCACTGCCTTTCATTAAATATGCCAGCTACCGTTCACACTGTGCAGTTTTTAAACAAGAGCCATCCTCCAAGATCAGAAGGGTCTGCAAATTGCAAGGCATGTGGGGGTCCTGGAATAAGTGGTAGGGTCTTACATGTTTTTCTGGAAATAAAACACCAAAAGAGAAAACAAGCCAACAAAAAATATTACACATGAGGGAATTGCAATTGATCTACACTGGCCTTAGCTTCTTGTAAGAATATTAGCACCTCTTTCTGCATCTCTCATCTTCCCACAAAAGATGAGAAGCTATGACTTGTAGCATACCATTTGCCTGAAAATTCAGTTTCCTATGAAAACCCAACAAGAAGAGAATAAAAAAACCACAGTGAATGTATAGTATTTCTTTTGTTCCTTGGATCCTCCTCCTGGCCTCAACTCACTTTAATGCTATAATTGTTATTGTAGATAAGATAACGGAATTAGTCAGTCAAGCATTCATTCTTTCAAACAATTTACATACGCTTATTTAGCACCAACATATGCCAGGTAAATGGAGAGACTCCCCAAATGAAAGATGACTATGAGAAAATAGGACGAATTTTTAAAAATGATTTCTGCTTCCAAGAGCTCACAGTGTCATTGCTTGAAACTCTGGCTTTTCACCCAGTCGGGGCCCAACTGACCACATCTACTTGAACGTCCCAGCATCTTTTTGAGTTCAACCCATTCAAAGCTTAATTCATCATTTTTGTCTAAATCAACTTCTTTCCTTGACTAAAGGGAATTATGGTATCTTATAACAGCAAAGCACCGCACAAGTATTTACTTTTCCTTAGAAATATTCCCTACGTTGCTAATTATCTAAGACACAGAAAAAAATAAGATTTTGGATTCATCATCCTTCCAGGTCCCACATACTGTGAAATAGCCCAGCCTCTGTGCATCTTTCTGGAAGGCTGCACTTTTTTCTCTCTCTGTCTGCTGCCCGTAGCCTCTCTCCCCTTCTCATGTGCTCATTGTCCTTTTCTGAGCTGTCCATCTTTCTCAAGCCCCATGGTGTTACCACAGCTTGGTCACAGGCTCTTGGAATTCAGAGCCTGTATCTTAAGCCTCTTTCCTCAGCTGTGATGATGAGTGAGTATAAGTTTGGATCTGAAACACGTGCTCAAATGCGGGTCCTAAAGCTGACTCGCTGTGCCAACCCAGGGAGAGCAAATGATTTGCAAACCTCTGTGTCCTCTTCTGTGCCAAAAATAGGAGAATAATGCCCAACTCTCAGGGCTGTGCTGCAAATTAAAGAGAAAGTCGGCTATGCTCAAAAGTCATTTATAAATGTGAGCCCCACCCACATGTAAATCATTAGTATTCTTCTCCACAGTTCTTGGCTCAGGGCAGCAAATATTAGTAGATTAATGTATTTACTGACGTTAGGTGAGTCTCCTAAATGTAGGAAGACCCAGGAACATTTACTGAACAGCATGTGTTGGGAGTTTTACACACATTATCTTCTGTCTTGATGAGGAGCCCCGCATGCAGGCAGTATCCACATCTCAGGTGACACAACAGATACTTGGAGGGTGAAAGCAGAGGTGCTGAGGAGGTGGGCTGTGCAGGCAGACTGCTCGAGTAGGACCCACACCTCTGCCCTTACCTTTATGGGTCTAACCTCAGGCAAGCTTTCTGTCTTTGCTTAGTCTTATCTTGTTCACCCGTAGGATGGGAATGATAGTTTCTTCTGCCATTCAAGGGTTTTCTTCCATTTATTTGTTGAATTACTGCTGTCTAACAGTGACACTGTTCCAGAAACTACCAGACTGGCAAGACCTCTGCTCTCCTGAGCTTTCATTTTGCAAAGAAAGGAGATAATAAATACATCAACACATTTAAAATAACTTTAGAGAGAGAAAAGTGATATGAAGGGGGAAAAAAAAGAAAAGTGACCTGGAGGAGGAAATCTTCTCTGAAGACGTGACACGGGTAATATTTGAGCTGAGATGCTGGCAGTTTGAATGGTCATATGCAAAAACAGAATATGCAAAGCACTTATAATTATTATTGCTCTGTTTAAATAACCAGAAGTGGAGTTCAGAATTAAATCCAGGTCTCCCTGGCTCCAAAGCCTGGGTTTTTCGCCCTACCACAGAGGAGTGTGTGATTGGCTTGGAGCCTGGAGCATTTGTGTATCTCTCCCCGGCTGGCTGTGATGCTGAAGCAGAGGTGAAGAGCTCAAGCAAAAGCCATAGACAGGAAGGAAGTGGGAGTGAAGCCCCGCCCAGGTTCCACAGCAGCACAGCTCTGTCACCCACTCTGTCTCCTCTCTCTCAGGTGCACCTGCTGTCTCTAGAGACTGAGTTCTGTCAGTATCAGAAGCTGTCAAGGAGGAGAGCAAAGTGCTGGGGCAGGGAGCCAAGCACTCTGCCTGAATGCAGTGGGTCATCCTTTCCAAACGTACTTGTTTGCATCTGGGAAGACTCCATTGAACGTAACAGAATGGCAGAGCCTTACATAAAGGTGTTTTTAAAATTGTACGATGATGTTCACATTGCTACTGCTGCTGCTGGAGGTCTTTACTATGTATCTTAGGTGGATAAAGATTTTAATTTTGACAAAGGGTAGCCCTGAGCGTCTCATAACACACAGGGAGGGATATAGGTAGCCCACAGCCGTTTGTCCTTCTCCGGGTCTCAGCCTGGTCCACAGGGGCAGACCATTTTACTTCGGCCACTACTGGCCAACTTAACTTTTTTGTCTCTTGAGGATGAGACAATAAACTGCAGTTTTTATTGTGCGTGTGGAGCTGTTCTCATGACTAGAGAGTTCGTCAAGCCTCACCTAACTGACATTAAAACCTAAGCTGATGCACTTTTCCCCCTCAAGTTCTGAAGGTTTGTAAAAGGATTTTCCAGCTCAAGTGTTTACATTTATTGCGAGTAATTTTTATTTAATCTTTTTAAGAAGTAGGCCAGTCTTTGTAATATAGTGATTTAGTTTTGCAGATAATTAAAAGGAAAAATCCTCCTTCTGCTCAAATGATCTATGTAAACCAATAAAAGTCACTTTGGGGCCTAGATAATTATCTGGATAATTATCTCAGCCCTTTTAATTCGGCTGTTCTGGTCTCTTAGTAGACGCTCAATAGAAACTTGTTGATTGATTTGCTTTCAACTATGAAGACTTGACCCAATAATTCTTTTTACCCCATATTTGAATGGAAGTCTCCTTTTTCTTTTATTTGAGGGATATTTGGCAGTGAAAAGTTTTATGTATTTAACATGAATTTGATGATTTGATATACATATACATTGTGAGATCATCCCTATAATCTAGCTAATTAACATATCCATTGCTCATCAGTTAGTTACCATTTGTGTGTGTGTGTGTGAGTGTGTGTGTGTGTGTGTGTGGTTGGAATGCTTAGGACCTACCCTCTGAGCAAACTTCAAGTATACACAAAGTATTGTTAACCATAATCACATTGTTGTACATTAGCTCTCCAGAATATAATCATTTTGCAAAACCAAAACTTTGTACCCATTGACCGACATCTCCCATTTCTCCCAACCCGCATCCTGCAGTAATCACCATTGTATCCTCTGCTGCTTCTGAGTTCGACTATTTTGGATTCTACACATAAGTGAGATCATATAATACTTCTATTTCTGCATCTGGCTAATTGCATTTAGTATAATGCCCTCCCAGTTCACCCATGTTGTTGCAAATGGCAGGATTTATTCTTTTTTAAAGGCTGAATACTATTCCCAATAATTTTGAAGACCAAATGAGCCTCAAGAAGAATGTATTTATTTACTCTTGCTTATATTAGATTATAAAACCTTACTGAGAGCAAACATCACTCTAGTTATTTTTAAAAAGTGAAAGGAAGTAGCATTCACCCAGCCTGAAGTGACGTAACAGGACATCATATTTGCTTGGCAATGAGTTATTTTGTCCTATTTGCCACTGGTTTGGAAGTTCTCTCTTACGTCTGTCTTCGAACTGCACTGAATACTGTTATCTGGTTGACTCATTTAAGTTTTGCCATTCCCTCGATGCTGCTCCACTGAAAAATATAGAGAGAAACGAGTTTTCTTCTTTTGCTTTTATGTTAGAATTGGTAACCTGGAAATTCATGATGACTTGCTACGATTTGGTTTTTGAGAATGTAAAGAAGAAATGATATCTAAATTAGAAGTATAAGGATATGTGCTCTCTCTCCAGATTTCTAATGGTACGTGAGGTGACCTTGTGTCCATTTTCAACATTAGACTTCATTTCTGAGATGGTAGCAATTGATGTGAAAAGTTATGTTTAGTTTCAAAAAAAAAACCTTTAAGAAATAATAATATCTTATTTTTTAATGTAATTTTTGAGGTATCATTTACATACAAGAAAGTACACGGATTTTTAGTGCTCAACTTGATGTATATTGGTAATTCATATACAACATTTTCATGAGCCTAAAAAGTTCCTTGTGCCCCAGCCGATTCTTAACTCTTTAGAGGCAACCATATTCTATTTGCTATTACCATAGCTCGTTTGGCCTATTCCAGGACTTCATGTAGATGGAATCCTACAGTATTAATATCTTACTTTTAAACTTAAACGTTACAAAGCACTTTTACTTTCATCACTCCATTAGATCCTTATAGCCACAGAGGTAAAGATCCCAAGATAAAATTTTTTACAGATGGGAATATCGACACGTGGTGAGTTTTCACAACTTGCTTAAAGCCACTCAGTAGGAAGGCTGCAGAGGCACAGTTGAAGCTGAGTGTTCTGTTGCTGGGTTTGGGACTCTTTCTGTTGAATTCTAGTAAATCCTGGAAAGATACCTGAACTGATCATAACAACAGTGATAATAAAAATAAGTACGTGGGTCTGAATCCCAACATTGCCATTCTTTATGTGCATGCTTTTCAGTAAGTGTTCGATATATTTCAGACCCAGTTACTTCATCTGCAATGTAAAGATAGTAATATTTCCGGCCCTGACATTCTTGTTTGACTCGGACATGATTTCCACGGGAGGCTCTGTAAAGCCTTAATACCGACAGGCAGAGTCAGAAGCTAACTGTTGGATTAGTACACATATAGTTTAAGACGTCTTGATTGTGCTCCATTTCCATTTTTCTCTCCCTGTGAAATGATGAGCTTCTTGAAAATGGGGTCCAGTTCTTGCTCACCACTATTTGTCAAGTGCTTAGTACACAGTCTGGCCAGAAGTGATGCGCACTGTAAGTGCCCTGAACCTGTTACAAATAGCCAGAAATAAGTCAAGCAAAGTTTCTTTGGAGAAACGACTGGCTTCTGCCTTTACTGTCACTACTCAGACTTGCCCAGGTGAGTCCTACCAGGTAGAAACTGTACATCTGTGACTCACGTGGATAGGACTGTATCTTTCAGGGGCAAACTCCTGGGCTCAGTATCTAATAAGAGAATATGAAAAATGTGATGAGATTATTTTCATGGGTCATGCTAAAAATGTTAAATACACCATGGATCTCCAAGTCATCAAATTTTATAATGCAAATCCATTCATGAGGAGAGGGTCTGCCTACCCGTTGGAGGCGGCAGCCTGTGTGGGCTGTGGAAGGACCCTCTTGCCTAGTGCACATTTCCTCAGCTTGCCACCTACTGACTCCGCATGCTGCCTTTTGCCAGCCTATTGTTAACTGCAGGGCTGTGTTGGTATTAAGGGAAACAGTAATGCCTGCTAATGCTGTCAACACCTTGGCAATATCTGCCTTTCTTCAATTACTTTTGTTTACAAATTACTCCTAATTTTGTTCTTAAAAGCTAGTTAAGAACAAATGCTGCTAGGATTGATGGGAAGCTAACTGCATGATTAAGTAATTACGTTTTTAAAGCTTGCCTTACACTAGGACTAATGATATGTCACCCAGTAGCAGAAACCCCAGATAATGAATGAGAAATGTTTATATGTACTTAGTTGCTTTTAAATCTCCCTTCACGCTAGAGCTGGTGCTATGCATGGGGCACAGGGACCAAGAAAAGGAGTGACAGCTCGGCACTGGCAGCCTTTGTGCAGAACTGCCAACCCTCACCAAGGGCTCTTTTCTGCCCTCGTTGACGCTTTATTTTTTGTAGGGCTGATTGTTAATTGGTTCACTGATGAAAGTGCTGTGTTGTTTTGTTGAATAAAGAGCCGAAAGAACAACTAGTAGGTGATTGTCCTTTCACTACAGGGACCAGATTTAGAGCTGATCTTCTGAGTATGTAGAATAGAATTAGAGTTGGGACTGGAGGGGCTCTGCCAGCCCTCCTCCAACTAGGGACCTTCATTGTGTGAGTGTTGGCAAAGTGGGATTTGGGGGCACAGGGGATGGAGAGAGGGGAAAGAAGGTCCCATTTACACCTGAACATTCTTAGGTCAGTTCGTAGAGATACACAGCCTCTGGATTTGAGACAAGCATTAACTCCTTTCCTCCCAAGCTGCAATCTTGAAGGTAGATTCAGAACTCAATTTGCAGTGAGGAGGTAATGTTTCCTCAACTATGCCATAGGCTCTCCAATTGTCAGCAATTTTATTTTCTAGGTAAGGACAATATGAAAATAATTTTATATTTATATATGTGTATAACAGAGCAATGTTTTAATCTAGTGCATATGTAATTTTATGTATAAACTATATACACATATATTTCTATATAATTTATGTATTATTTTATATATAGTATATATGACATGCGTATAGAAAGGATAGTACAAGTATTCAATGTGTTGCTGTATAATACATATGAATTTGATATTATAATGTATGTCTATATATCACACATAAACACATAGGTGTGTAATAGCTACATATGTTCATACTGCCTATCTGTACCATATTCTCAAAAAATATGTAACTCAACAGTAATGTTAGAAAATGTATGAGTTAATGAATGTGTTCTAATGTGGTAAGTTCTCATTTGTTGGCCTGTATTGATTGGTGAGAGAAAAATAAGCTTGGGTTTAAATCTAGAATCATTGGCCAGTTAACTTCATTTTCTTAATATTTTTCTCTGTAGATTAAAAATATCAACCTTGAGCGATTGCTGTGAGGAATAAATGATGAAAGATGGAGTTCACCCATCTTGCACATAGTAGGTACTCAATAAATGCTAACTTCATTTTCTAAGAACTGCAATTGCTTTTACTCAAACATTGACTAATAGTGACCCCCAAGAGAAGCAGCAGACTATGCGATCTTCTCTACTTGTGAAATTCCAACTAGTTATCTCTTACTGCTGAGTAATAATGGCTGTAATAAACTGAAGAGATTTCCGTTTAGATAAGTGGATGATTTTAGCTGAATCTGGAAATGTAAATGGACCCTAATTAACGAATGCCTTAATCATTCTTCCTGTTTCTTCTTTACAAGACACATTGTTTCCTGCCTAGAGCTGAATACATCCTGTGTACATGCACTCAGATATGAATACATGTGTGCGTATACGTTTGCAAGGTACCAGCTTTACTGGAGAAGAACAAAGGATATTCATTAATTAGGGTTACAAAAATCTCTTCAAAGACTTCTATTTGCATCAACATATGCAAGACTTCCTTAGTCTGGCATTCAAGGTCTTCTGAATTGGACTTGAACTACATTACATGAGATACTTTCTTTTCCCCCAGAAACTAGCTCTTTTTTCTGGCTCTCCAGAGAACTCATTCCCTGTACTAATTATTTGACATTTTATGGCTCTATTTAAAAGTCTTCTGCTATCTCACTTCCCAGAGCAGGGAAACTGGCTGTTGAATACAGCTGATGAAGAATTGTCTTATTACTTAAAAATAGATATAATTATTTTTTCAGTATAAAATATTACCAAGTTATGATCAAAAATTTAAATATATAAGAAAATATTAAAAAATGACCCATGATTTCCTCACAGAGAGATACCTTGATAACACCACAAGAGATATTGGCTAAGTTCCAACAAAGATTTTTCCATGTTTGAAAAACAAAATAGATCAGGCTCAGGTTATTTATAGACATATCCCATGTCGATTTTTTAAAATTTAAGATCATGTGTTATATATATATTCTGCATTGTCATTAATATTTTATGGATGCTTTTACAATTTTGTGAACTATTACTTGGAAACATTTTTAATAACTATATAATAATCTTATAAGAGAGTACCATAGTTAATTTATCCCTTCTATCTACTTTTGGCTATATAAATCATCATACTTTTATTCTCTTAATGAATAATGATGAGCTAAATCTCTTTACACAAGTCTTTATCTTCAACTGATTCTACTGTGAGCATAGATATTCTCTAAATTGAATCCAAACTTGTCAGAGTCTTGATACATTGAACCAAATTGGTTTCTGAAATACTTCTATCCATTGATACCTCCTCCAACAATATTAGTACCTCTTTCACTGCCACCTCAAAATTTTGGAGAGACTTGTTTTTAAAAACATTTTTAGCAGCATCATTCATTATAAATTTCATCTCTCTGTTTACTAACAAAATAGAATATTTTCATGTCATGAACTTCTCTAGTTGGGTAGAGACATCTGAGATTAGCCTAAACTCATTTCTTTAAAATTAGCTTTCTCTTTATTTGTGAATTGTATCTCAATAAAACTGGAAAAAAAATTAAAAAATTTTAAATTAACTTTCTTTTTCCCCTTGTCTGGTCCTTGGATCATTTCCCCCTTTTATTCCAGAAACGTCAAAGTTTTCCTGAGATGTATCTATTTTCTTGAACATGGTCAGTGATTTCACTGTGTAGATTCTAACTCTGGGAAGGTTGATTATTATTCAAGTGTATACAAAAAGTAATCTGTGGTCTCCTTTTACTAGATACCTGAGAGTCCTTCCACTGTCCTTCCTGCCTCTAATTCTGGATGCACATTTGAGGATGGTAAATATGAGTATTCACCACCTTTTACTCCTAGCACTGCAGGTTAGATGTAGTCTCTCAAAGAGGGACCACAACACAGGTCTTCTGTTGGAGTTGAAAACAGGATTCAAGGAGGGAAGAGATATCTCTGAGCATCTGAATCAGTGGGATCAATCATGGGCTGTTATTGGTGATATGGCCCAATTCTGTCTTAAGAGAATTTGAGGTGGTGGGGGCAAGTATGGAGGGGAGTGACTGTGAGCTTGTTTAATATTTTACCATTTTTTACCTGTTTAGCTGAGCTACTTTGTTTGATAGGTGTTGGCATGAGTTGGTGACTAAGTTTCCGAATTCATTTTAGCCCTGCTGCAGCTGAGGAGGATTCTTCCATAGAACTGAGATGATGAAAAGTTTGTGACATGAACCTATTTTTCAGGTTTCATAGGTGAATGAAAATGAATCAGGTACATATTTCTAAGTGCCATCATGTCCTCAGTATATTTCACAAAAATAACTTTTATTGGAAAAACATTTGTATTTGGAGAATAACATCTCAATGGCAGTCATATTTCTCAATCCAACTTGTTGGTCCCCACAAGCAAGAAATGAAATGGCCGTTCTTCCTACTATAAATAGTCTATTTTGCTACTTGCTTTTTTGAAATTAGAAAATACAAGTCAGAGATTAGAGTTTGTTGATGTTTAATGAATTGGTAAAATTAATTTTTGAGTTATAATTTTGCTTTCAATTTCTAACACACTAACACCTAATCACACTTTCCGATCCCAGTAGCAATTACTGCTGGGCAAGTTACTTAAGGTGGAACATTTCTTGAGGGGTCAGTTGTAGTGATGGGATTTGAAGTCCCTTAACCCACCTCTTCCCTGTACATATATATTTTCTCTTCTAGCCTGTAAGGGCACACAAAAGGAAGATATAAGGATTAGTTTTTATTCATATTCCACTATGAGCTACTCAGATTATGGATTCCAAGATTCAGAGATTCCTGCATTATGGAATTCTGTGGGACCTTCCAATGTCTTTGTCTACTATCTATCTATCATCTATCTATCTATCTATCTATCTATCTATCTATCTATCTATCTATCTATCTATCTATCTATCTATCATCTATCTATCTATATCATCTCTATTGTCTATGTAATCTACCAATTTATTAATCTATCATCTATTAGATCTATCTAATCAATATAATCTAATATCCATATTCCTAAACTGTTTGCCTATGTCCACATTATTTTCAGTCTGCATTAGAGATAATGTTTGAAATGTAAATAACCCTAGGAAAATACAGGTTAACAAAGTTTTGCTAAGGAAATGACATCTCTTGGATCCTCTTGGGTAGATAGGTTTTGACGTGTGGACTCCATCCCAAAACAGAGTCCAGAAGAAAAGGTCAGCTGATTTGGTCTTTGTCATAATCTTGATCCACCCTACCTCACCTTTCCCTATGCCTGAATTGGAATATGCAAATGCCAAAAAAAAAAAAAAAGCTGGAAACTGCTACCTCAGCCAAAATGAAAGTGCCTGTAATTTCTAACATCTGTGGGTTGCATCTCCTCCTTATAAAAAAGGCAGGACATTTGTATTATTGAATGAATCACTCTAGTCTTTTCCTCTCAAATCACCTAAGTTCAAATTGGGCTAAGGTCAAGGTAGCACTTGTTTTTTTGAGGTTCACAGTCAATATTAACGTCTAGCCAGAGAAAGTACACTGGAGAGAAAGGGGGTGAGACGTTTGCTCCCAGAACCGAGTGACTTGTTGGATGAGATGAGCTAATTCTTTTCACCTTGCTGAGCTTCAGGTGCCAAGATTTAAAAATATAATAACCAGGTAATAAAATAGGAAAGGGTTTGAGCTCCTTGGGCAATACAGATTCATAGTGTTAATATAGTGAAAACTATACCCATTTTCCAGGACACTGAACCTTTAGTTGCAGTCCTCTAATGCAGTGCTTCTGGTATATCAGAATTGCCTGGGGAAGCTCCTAAGGCATGGTAATGCCTGTGTCCCACTGCCAGGCCACTTAAACCAGAAGGTGTCTCTTGGAGAGGAGCAGCAGGCCATAAATGCTCAAGTAATTCTAATGTGAACCATGCCGTTAGTTTTGTAGCTTTGATAAAATTGGGGTAGGGATGGTCAAGGAGGGAGTGGTTTTCCCAACATGTGACTCCCAGCCAGGTCTGGCTCTTAGCACAAAGGGTATCTTTAAACTGAAATCAAGTAAAGTTCGTGTGAGTCCCCTGTCATTTCTCTGGCCATCGTAAGTGCCGTATCTGTGCCTGCTGTTTCAGTCCCAACACTTCACTGTTTTCATGTCATCACTCCATTCCATGTTGCAGAAATCACTCCTGTCAGCTCCCATTCATCGGGAAGGGTCAGGCCTACACTTACAACCTGAGGCCCCGCTGTGCTTCTGACAAGCTCTGTCACATAGCGGCTGTCACCAGGCCTAACACACATTGGCTTCAGTCCGGTGCCACTTCAGACCACAGGCAGTTGATTGTTAGAATTTCAACTTACCAATCACACCACCCAATCCTAGAACTGAAAATAAATGGCAAAATAAATCACTTGGGGGAATGAGAGACTGTTGGACTTCTGGCCAAGTCCCCAGAGGTGATTTATAAGCTTTTCTTGGCTCTGCCAAAACCCTTCCATTAAGCATACAAACACCAGGGCTGAGAGAGCATCTTTAAGGTAGTCTTGCAGAAATGTTCAGAAAATCACTTGGTAGTTTACTTTCCTAGGTAGGTAGTGGACCTGGACCTTGGGAAAGAGTCTAAGGGTTGGAAGAGAAGCCAGGCCTAGAGGCATTTCTGCTGGCATTGTTTTCTCAGTCTCATTTCCTCCATGGGGCTGGGAGGAATGGAATGGGAGGTAAGCAATGACTGTACATTGTTTTTCCACTTAATCACCTATGTTTTCACAATGCTGGTGGGAAGTGATATAAACAGAAATCGGGAATATAGCATGGGTACTTACAGGTCATAGCAGTGCCATTCAATGTCCGGAACTGTTTGGAAGTGATCTCGTTTTGCATGGAATTTCTTGGGCCTGATTGGGATTCACTTGAAGAAAGATGCCGAGCGCTGCCTCACAGCCTGCCATCCTACATCCCCTACCCCAGCAGCGCAGAGAGGAGGAGCAGCAGGTGACTCACTCAACACTGCCCCCTACTGCTTCACCCCTCACGTCAAATCCCAGAGTATGTAGCAATACTCAGTTATCAATGGATCAAGCTTGATACTTAACCAGGAAGCGGGGAACCACAATGGGGGAGGCTCAGCAGCACTTTATAATATCTGAGATACTAGAGAATAAAAATCTTGAGTTGACTTTTTCAGTTTAATATGGTCAGAACTGCTGGTTTAATAGGCAAATACTATCAAGTCCACAGATACCCCAGAGACAGAATAATACATGTATACTCCTGACATAATATCTTGAGTTCATATGAATTATCTATTCATTTGCCTAACTCTTGGCAAACTAAAGAGGCACGTAAAAGCCAGCAAGGTAATATAGTAATAAAGCAAACTTGAAATGGTAAGTTAGAAAGTCTATTGTATTTTTCCTTACTAAATTTCCATGTGCGAAATCTTCTCTAAAATGACCATGAAAGTCAATGGGAATATGTGACCCTCTGTATAACATACTCTCTTCACTCATTTATTTTTTCAGAAAAAACCCTCCTTGAATGTCATGATCTCTGTAAGACTATACTCACCACCTCAAAGAAGCTAATCTAATAGAAGCTCGGATTCCAAGAGTAGTTGCATAACAAATAAACCTTACCTGCTAAGGAACTAGTTAGGTTTTCAAAGAATGGATCAGTGTCTTGCTACTTAGCTTAATAATTACATACATTAAAATTACCATTCTCCTAATGCTTGCTCTTCTCTCAACGAGGCCACCACACGGGATGACACTGTAGAGTCTGCACATTCCAACGTGTCATGGGCAAAAAAAAAATGATTTCAATGACCACTCTTATTGTGACACATACAAAATTCCATTTCCTTCTTTTGGGGGTTATATATTAAATGGAGACTTAAAATATCCATAATAACATAAAATTCGTAATTTAGAAGCTGATTATTTATACTTCATGAACACCAAGGCCCCAACACAGAGTGTATGCACCTGGCATAACAGGTGTCTTGACACGGAGAGAGCTTGACACCTCCTGGCAGTCCCTCCCATTCTCTGGGAAGACACAGACTTCCTTACCTGGCATACAGTGTTCCAAGACACTTAAGGGTCTAACCAAAGGCCAAGGATCTCCCAGCAAATATTTGAGTCTTATCTACCACAGGAGTTTAAATGCATGCATGTGTCAGCCCTTCTAAGGGAGGAATTCTTGAATGAATCCCAAGTGCAGTGGGATAATATAGAAATTAAGAGAAAAAAAATATTCACTCTCTTGCAGCAGGTGTTTGTAAAGTGGATCAGACTCAGTAGCAGAGTCTGGAGTGGAAACAAACAAGTGATTCAGGGTATATATAGTAAGGGTTTACTTCTGACCCACCCTTATCCAGCCTCTTCCCCAAGAAATATGTACTCTTCTAAGACTGTGTAGTAGAATAGGCTGAAAGAACTGCTAGGGACCCAGCAATTCTACTCTAGGTATCCCTTTCCTGTGGGCACTTTTCCCCTTTTGACCCAAGAAAAGGTGAGCATTGGAGACCTACATGGAGGCATCTCAAAGGGGGCAAGACACACCCTATAGTGACAGCAGAGAAACTGAGAGAAACAGCAAGTGAGAGGAAGGACCAGTACTTTAAAGTAGATCATGCAGCATCAGGGTCCGAGTGTGAGTCCATCCCTCTGGGAGAGCAGGAAAGGTGGGCAGTGGAGCCTCAGAAATCCATACCAAGAAGGCGTCAATGAGGGCTTGCAACAGAGCAGCAGCAGATGTCTTCGAGGCACTGCCCTCCCTTGTATTGCCTAGGGTCTGTGGACAGGTGACGCTGGGGAACGCAGCTGACAGTCTGTCACCTGGTTGATGGAAATGTTGCTCAGCACACCCATGGACGCACCATGACAGTGATGTTCCTTTGGAATTTAGGGGATGGGGTCTAGTGAACATTTGGCTTACATTGTTGGTCCGGGGAACTTTTCTACCGGTCTAACAGAAACACCTGCCATATTGATTAACAGCTCCTTTTCCAGTATCTCTAAATTGTATGTAAAAATTCCTTGAGTAAGTAATAGGCAAGTTATGTCCAGATTAGACTCCTAAGACTGAAATGCAGGTACCACGCCTTGCAGTCATGGTGCCCCCAGTCACTGGCATGACCCCACACCCCCAATAGTGTTCAATAGGTATTTGTTGAAAGAATGAATAAATAAAGAGAATGAATGAATGAATGAATATGCAGTCTACCAGCTTTTATGTAGAATTAAGATCCCTAGAGTTAAAAATGAAAATATACAATGTTTAGCTCACAACTCCTATGATGTTATTCATCATGCACAGCTCAGATCAAGGAATGCATTTAATTAATTTCAAAATTACACACATGTTTATGAATGGCTTTCCCAGTAGTCAAAGAGAATTTGTCTTGAATGCTTTATTAAGGAGCTGTTCCTTGTCACAAGCCAGTGCTAATGCATGTTAATATATATGCCAGTGCTAATGCATGTTAATATATACAGGCCGCAGACGTAACCCGGGATTGCCAATGGCTCATTAGAAACACACAAATGATGTAAAATCTGAAATCCTTCAATCATCTTTGTTCAAGATTCCAAATCAAGTACAAGATGTTTAAAAAAAAAAAAACTGTTTCTACCCTTTGGGCATATTAGTACAGCAGTAAAGCACTTAGTCTTTATTTGCAGTTTTATTTTACATACTCAGTAGGGAGAGTTGCTCACACCATAGATTCTCAATTGAGAGGAACTTGTGCACCCAGCACACATCAGTGGGTGAAAAGATGACTTTGTTGTAGGGGGCATGGGCTAAGGAATATAGTCTGTTTGCAGTTGTTTGCTGTACTCTTCTAGATGTTCATCTCACCATATGGTCCAGGTCACATATTCACTTGAGAAATGTAGAGAGAGGACAAATGTTTTAGAACTGTACTGTCTGGTATGGTAGCCCCTAACCACACGTGTGTCTACTGAACACTTCAGATGTGGTTAATCTGAGCTAGATATGCAGTAGGCACAAAACACCCACTGGATTTTGAAGACTTAGTCTAGAAAGGAAAAAATGTAAAATACTGATGCATGCTACAATGATAACACTTTGAGTTAAACAAAACAGATTATTAAAATTAACTGCACCTGTTTCTTTTTACATTTTTTATGTGGTTTCAGGGAAATTTAACATTATATATGCAGTTTATTTGTTAACTCACATTATATCTATATTGTGTTGTTTTAGAGGAGCCACCAGATCAGGAGATATATTTGTTAGTTATTTATGGGTATTTGTTCATTCAATGAATATTTATTGAATATTTTGTTATGTGCCAGGCATTGGGCAAGATGTGGATTTAATGGTACGTAAAACAGACCAGTGATAGGTGGCTCACAACTGGCCTCTGGTGCCTCAAAGTCTGCTCTCTCTCAGCTGCTACTGCAGAAAATTCTATTCCTTGCCATCTTTGGCCTACATCCAGGTGTCTGGTGCTCTTCTCCCACTCCAACCAGGAGTGAAAAATAATGTTATTTTCCAGTATTCAGATCTGTCTTGAGGGATCAAGAGAGGGACCCGTAAAGGTACTTGAACTCCTGATAGTACAGTTCTTGTTTTTACACCTAAGTTCAGTCTTCATGGGGTCCACAGCTAGGAGGGAAATGGAGGCATTAACCAATAGTCAAACCCCTTAAAAATGTGAACACAAACTCTGTTAAATACAAAATGTGTTAAGTGTTGTGAAGGAGAAGTACAGGCATCAGAGCGGGTCCAAAGGTCAACTCCAAGGAATGAATGTGAATGGGCCAGGTGCATCGGAGCTGGGGGCAGGAAAAAATGGGGACAAAGAAGAAAAACTGTGTAGAAGAAAGGATATATTTGAAGGCTTGAGATGAGAGGGAGCCTGCTAACTTCAAAGAATGGAAAGGAAGTCAGTGTGGATGGAATACAGAGTGACAGAGGAGTTCCTGAAGGTGTTGCTCAGAACTTGAAGGGTCTTCCAGGCAGGCCCTAGCTACTTAAAGTGTCATTTGTGGCCCACCAGCATTGGCTCACCAGGGAGCTTGCTATCAGTGCACAATTTCAAGCCCAGCCTGACATGCTGAATCAGTCTGCATTTTAAAAAGATCTCCAGGTGATTTGTATATACGTTAAAGTAGGAGACTATGATCTAAAATTAATTAAGATTTTTAGTGATGCTTAGAGCAATGGAAAGTCATTGCAGAATTTTTGAGTGTTGGTGAAATGATCAAATTTATATTTTTTAAAAGGTTGCCCTAGATGTGAAGAATAGACTAGAGTGGTTGGGTAGGGCAGAGCAATACCAAGTAGGATATTGGTGCAATTAGACAAGAAACAACAGCAGCATGGACTAGAGAGGAGATGGTCTACAGAAAGAGTGAGGACGATGGAGAGACATTTAGACGGCAAAAATTCCCTGGCCTTCTTGGTGATGAATCGATGCACCCGCTGAGAGAGATGCTCAGGATGAGTGCCAGACTCCCAGCTTCATGAATGGCGACATTTTCACCAAGCAAGAAAATATCGGAGTAAGATCTGATGTGGTGCTGTTTGGCAAACATAATGAGTTTGACTTTGAATATACAGAGGATGAAATGTTTTTGAGGCATCAAATGTGGAAATGTGAAGAAAAGAGCGCGCTCTTCTACCCGCACACACAGCGCCCCAACCCCCGCTTCTCTCTCTATTTCAGCTTTCATTTCCTTCTTACACATGGCATGTTCTCTCTCATCTCAGGTGTTTGAACATAGAAGCACGCCTTAGATATCTTAGGTTCAGTTCTAGACCACTTCAGTAAAGCAAATATGGCCATAAAGTGAGTGAAATGAATTCTTTGATCTCCCGGTGCATGTGAAAGTTATGTTTACACTACACTGTAACCTATTAAGTGTGCAGTAGCATTATGTATGAAAAAACAACATGTATACCTTAATTAAAAAATACTTTATTGCTAAAATATGCTAACCATCATCTAGGCCTTCAGAAAAGCATAATCTTTCTTCTGGCGGAAGGTCTCCCTCGATGTTGATGGCTGCCACCTGGTCAGGGTGGTCAGTCACATTTCCAGGCTCACGTAAATTCTGTGTCTCTTGCTATTTACACCACATCTGCAGTAATCCCTCAAAGTCAACCATAAGGGTTGGAGCAGCTTTTCCCAAACTTCTGTTGATGGTGCTATTTTGACCTCTTCCCATAAATCACGAATGTTCTTAATGGCATCTGGATTGGTGGATCCTTTCCTGAATATTTTTCATTCACTTTACCCAGATCCATCAGAGGAATTACTCTCTATGGCAGCTATAGCCTTATGAAATGTATTTCTTAAATATAAGACTATCAATTTGAAATGGTTCCTTGATCCAGGGGCTGCAGTTGCAGCATTAGAAGGCATGAAAACAGTATGAACATCATTGTATATGCCTATCAGAGCTCTGAGTGATCAGATACATTGTCAATGAGCGGTATTATTTTTAAAGGAATCTTCCTGAACAGTAGATCACAACTATGGCCTTAAAATATTCAATAAAGCATGTCATAAACAGACATACTGTCATGTAGGCTTTGTTGTTCCATTTATAGAGCACAGGGAAGAGTAGATTTAGCATAACTCTACGGGCCCTAGGACTTTCAGAATGGTTAGTGAGCTTAGGCTTCAGCTGAAAGTCACCAACTGTATTAGCCCTTGAGAAAAGCGTCAGCCTGTCTTTTGAAGCTGTGAAGCCAGGCACTGACTTCTCCTCCCTAGCTGTGAAGCCTAGATGGCACCCTCTTCCAATGGAAGGCTGTTTCATCTACACTGAAAATCTTTTTAGTGTAGCCGCCTTCATGAACTTTCTCAGCTAGATCTTCTGGGTAAGTTGAGGCAGCTTCTCCATCAGCACTTGCACTTTTATGTTCTGGAGACGGCTTCTTTCCTTCAGCCACATGAACTGACCTCTGCTGGCTTCAAACTTTCCTTCTGTAGCTTCCTTACCTCTTTCAGCCTGCAAAGAATCAAAGAATATTAGGGCCTTGCTCTGAATTAAGTTTTGGTTTAAGGGAATGTTGTGGCTGGTTTGCTGTTCTACCCAGAACACAAAAAATTTCTCCATATCAGCGATAAGGCTGTTTTAACTTTCGTATCATTCATGTGTTCACTGGAGTAGCACTTCTAATTTCCTTCAGGAATTTTCACTTTACTTCACAGCTTGGCTATTTGACACAAGAGGCCTGGCTTTCGGTCTCTTTTGGCTTTTCACACTTGGCCTTCTTCACTAAGCCTGATCATTTCTAGCTTTTGATTTGAAGTGAGAGAGAGAGACACATGATTCGCCCTTTCGCTTGAACACTTAGAGGCTACTGTAGTGTTATTCGTTGGCCTAATTTTAATATTGTGGTGTCGCACAGAGCGGGGAGGCCTGAAGAAAGGGGGACAGATGGGGGGAGGGCCAGTTGGTGGAGCAGTCAGACACACATTTATCAAGTTCGCAGTTTTATATGGGTGCGATTTGTGATGTTCCAAACAAATACAAGAGTAATATCGAAGATCGCTGCCCACAGATCACCAGGACAAATGTGACAATGGTGAGAATGTTTGCAGTATTGGAAGATTTACCAAAACACGACAGAGAGACACAAAGTGAGCAAATGCCACTGGAAAAATGGTACCACTAGACTTGCCCAATACAGGGCTGCTACACACCTTCAATTTATAAAAATCATAAAACCTTCAAAGTACAGTAAGGTGAAGTGCAACAAAATGAGGTATGCCTATGTTCTTCACTCTGCCTGGAAATGTTTCTCTTTTATCTCCATTGCTCCCCAATCTCACAACTCCTGTTCACCTAAATTACTTGTATATGTTTGCATACATGTTGTAGAGACAAGTTCTGAGCTGACAATACATATTTGATTTTGGAGGGAATGGAACAAATTATCCATGGAGAGATGGCTATGCATGCAAATCTTATTAGTCCTGATTCTGCTTTAGACTGAACATATGGACTTCTAAAAGTTTACTAATCTGGAAAACAAAAAGAACAGAAATAATAACAAATATCTTACAATAATAAATATGCTACAATGGGAGTAAAAATGGATGTAAAACTACTTTGAGAAATATGAAGTATATTGACTTTTACTAACGTTATGAGACATGTTGTCCAGGTACAGTGTAAAAAGATATAAAATCAAGTTGCTTATTTCAGAGTCTCAGTTTTCTCATTTCTTGAAGGAATTTGCTAGAGGAAATGAGCTCTAAGATTCTTTCCAGTTCAGCCTAGCTCTAAGTATGAAATAATTTTCCCGTCCACAAAATCAAGTTCCTTCCACTACCTTTGGTTCTGTGCTATAGGCAGTGAGTTCCTGATCCTTTTTAGAGATAGTCAATAGCTTATATTTTTTCCTCCTCTTTAGTTGAAGCAGAGACCCAGGAAATGGAATGACAATTCTGCATTTACTGTTTAAAAGGAAATCATCAAGCATTAATTGAGTATCTACTGTATGCTAAACACTGAAAACCAAAGGAGACATGCTGATAACTTAATTAGCGACATAAAGCATTAATGTGTAAAATGATGCTACCAAAATAAAAAAGCAATAATTGTAAAAATACAGAAATGTCTTGGGGCAAAACATGATTTATTGTTCTGGTTCTGGGAGCAGAGCTTTTCGGCATCGTACACATGCTAAGTGCATGGAGGTCAGAAAAAGAAAGCACCATGGTCAGTTGGAATGGTCAGGTTGAAAAAAGTAAGATTTACCAGAGGTAGGGAAGGTGTTTCCTGTGACAGGAATTGTTTGTACAGCCCAGAAATGGGAATATATATGCGTGTCTGCAGGATGTGACAACAGCAGACTAATTACAGAGGGAAATCCATGAGGGGAAATGCTGAGGAATGAGACTGAAAATAAACATTGCATATCAAATAGAGGGACACATTAATATCACAGTAAGCAGTTTGAACTAAGACAAATAAGGTGATTTCCTGTATTGGGAAAAAGTATGCAAAAAACCCCCTACAATATCTAAACTATAAGAACCAAACAAAAATATAGCTTTAAAATAAAAGTCCAAGCTATTCTTTGCATTTATAGTATTTGCTTTCTCATTTTCAATTGAACATAGCAAATAATATTCTTCATATGTGTTAAATTAAGAATATGAGGATATTAGCATATTCATGATAAATAACCATTTAAATGGAAGGACAACATATTATAGGGTCCAGATACTTTCCAATCGTGCAGATGAGCCATTTCCCACAATCAGCAGGTGTGAGGACAGACACACGGTGGAATGGAAAGTATATAGATTAACTCTGCAGTGGTTCTGTAAGTTGCCTTATGGAAAAAAAGCCCTAGAGAGCAAGCCATGGGTTTTCTTTTTAATGGGGAAATTTTTTGATATGAAAGAACATCCTGACCTCTGACATAGATTTCATATTTCTACACCATGGTGTGCCATTATCCTTTTCTGATATCAAAGTGTTCAGTGAAATAGCCTCTTTCTGGACAAACTACAGAAACCACTGTAGAGTCAGTCTTCCGTTCCTCCACATCTACCCCTCCATCCTCCATCCCCACCAGCCCCCGGGAGCCTAAGACCAGAAGAAACACCCCGAAGTTCCCTGTATTTGCTTTCCCTGAAGCAAATGACACTTAGGAAAGTAACTGATTATTCTTAAAAATCAATCAACAAACACTGTCTGAAGAAGACTATATGATCGTTTATGTCTAGTGATCCGAAATACTTGCAGCCTGGAAGATTCTGTCAGTGCTTGGACTAAACTTATTCTAAGGTATTTTGCTTTCTACTCTTACTTTTCTGCCACAGTTAGATACCACTCTTCGTGTAAGTAAAGCCACTATCTCAGTCTCTGTTTTACAATTCATACTGGGAATCATAAAGACCAACTTAATTCAAGATATTATATAAATATAAAACTAGCTCTGTCCACAGTTCTGGGACCAAGAGGAAACACCAGAAGTACCCTTGCCTCCCAGGTTGTCTGTCTTGCAGGCCAGAAAGAGCCTGAAGCCACATGGTCTGCAGAAGATGAATGACAGACTGGAATGGTTGAGGAAGGTTTCATGGAAGAGCCGAGTCTGGAAGAGGAAAGAGTAGAATCTGACTACGTCAGGAAGAGCAAAGGATGGGACCAAGGTGTGTGTCAGGTGATGGCAATGTAGTGGCTGCTGATAAATAAATTCCTGAAATTAAATTGCCTTTATCAGAGCATTTCCATGCACCAGAAAGCAAATCTCTCCTGGCTGCTTTGCTGAAGCTCTTCAGACTGCCTCTTAATGCTAAACTCTTTCCAGTTACATTAACTCCCACCTTGGATGAAGCTGAGAGTGCATGTCTCCCGGAATGAGACCAGACAACCAAGAGAAATTAAAGCCAAAGAGGAGATTTTCACTCTGACCTTCCTGGATTTATTTCCCACACTCATGCCAAGCACACCCGCCCCCCCCCCCATCCAGGGAACCCCTGTGGGTCCTAAGGTTTCCTGGAACTCACAGTCTTTCCAGTTTCTCCAAATGCTTTGTCTCTTACCTGAATGGAAATAGATCAGTTTTAAAAAGGGGTAAACAAAAATCAGAACCAAAAATATCAGTTCTTTTAAAATCCTTGTTGCTTGGCTTTGTGCAAAAATTAATGCTTTCCTCCTGCTGTGCTACTGTTTTTCATTCTTTTCCTGGTTTCTACAGTAAGTGCATATTGTAAATTACAAAGCATACATAGGCACATGCATGTGCACACACACACACACACACACACACATGCACCATACACAGAAGCACATGCCAAAATTTGGATTCTGCCCTTTCTAATTACAAATCACCACCTGTGGTAAAATTATTGAAAAACAGATGAGCTGTTCATTCCAGCAATAGCCTTAAAACAAGCAGCAGTTCCAGCTGCCAGTGTGATATATGGACAGCACGGAGGGCAGATGAGGGATTAATTAGGTCTGTCCTTGCACATTGCCAGGGGAGCACTTCTGTAGAGGTGATTGAAAACTAGAAAGAGTGGCATTCGTCTTCATTGTTGGTTAAAGGCAACAAAAATAAAGATGCAATTGAGTTGACAAAGCTTCAAGGTATGTGGCTGAGTCATTTGGAGGTGTCAAAACGATCAAACCATAATTAATTAGCTAAAGTGCTATATATAATCCCTCAGCCTTAATGAAGAACTCTGCTTCCAAGAACAAATAATGAAAGAGGTACCATCGGTTTCTGATATTCGTTAGGGTTGTGGGGGTTAGTTGTTGAGGGAGAACAAAAGTTGTTCTCTGGCTGTAATGATCAGCGCCCCTTGCTTTTAATCTTACTGTCATTTCCCTTTCTCTTATATAGAACAGTGGTGGTGTTCTCTGCATTTCTATGAGGGGAACAATTATAGGCATACAGCCCTCCCTGCAGCCTGTGAAGGCTGTCTAAGGAGGCTTGGAGACCGACTTGAGGGCGGGGGTCTTTGGCTTTTGACCCCTTGCAGGTTCCTTGTACAATTTTCTACCAGATAATGGATGTATTTTAGAGCTTTAGGAATGTACCTTTGGGCCATAAAGTCATAAATAATTCCTAATTATAATCATAAAATGTTACCTGAATGCCTACTATGTGGAAGATACTGCTTCCTTACCTTTAAAAATATGTGCACATGGGACAAGCACATGATGCAAAATTCTACTTCTGAAGAGGATGATTTCATTTTTTTTCCTGCTGTCTGTAAATTTTTTTGCCCACATTATTATTTTATAAATTGGTTTCTGAGCCCCAGGGGAGCAGGAAACAAGTCTGTGTTGTTCTCTTTGTATGGGGCCTAACTTGAGCCCCTAATGGTTCCTTGATGAGATTCAGGATTCAACCAGCTCTAAGCGAAGGCAGAATTGAAATGTATTAATATTTAGTATTTTAATAAATTGGCTATAAATCAACAGATATCTTCCTTACGATTATGTAGACTTCGTGTTTACCAGCTGTAATTTAGTACCGGTTACCAGTTTTTTAATTTGTAAATCACGTTCTTTTCTTTCCTATAAATTACTATTCAAAAGACTTAGGAAAAGCACCAACCTTTTTATAAAATAAAAAAACAGAAACAGAATTGAGGACATGATCAACAGAATTCAAAAAAGCCATTCATTTTAGCTTTTCAGCCTAGCAAATTACTCAACCATTCCCTTTAGAACGTGGGTTGTCTCAAGTATCACCTAATATTGACTTTTCATGTAAAAATGGTGTCCCTTCTCTTTTTAACAATCTATATTCAAATCACTGTTTTAGTAACTTTTTAAATATAAATCACCATTTAAAAGGAAGAAATTACACCACACATTGATAATTACGCCAGGGACAAGCATTAACTCAAGTATACTATTTAGTTAATTAAACAATTTAGATATCTATTTTCTATAAATACCTTTTTGCCTAGAGTAATAACATAAAGTAGTATAGTAAGAAAGCAGCCCCTCCTTTTCTCCCTCTTTTAAGAAGGAAATCATGGAATTTGTGCATTTTATATCTGAACATGGAAATTTTCTTTTGGAAAAAGAGATATTGCCAAAGAAATGTAAAGTCTGTCCTTACTGTCAAAGAAAGAAATGTAGAGAAATGCAGAGATTTTGTCTTTACTCTCAAAGACAGAAATGTTTCCAACTGAGAATGTTTCCAAAGAAAAATCATTGAGAAGTTATCTAAAGAGCAGTCTTGCCATTTCTAGAGTCTTCTTTCCAATCCCACCCATTAGCCTTGCTCCAGTCCCAAAGTTTTTTTAAACATGTGGCTATCACAAAATTACTTATATTTACTTGTCCCTTTAATAATCCATAGTTATTTATCTTCAATATTACATCCCTTAGGAACTGGGATGGAGTTCATAAAACAATGGAAAACATCACACAGCAAGCAGAAGTTAGAACTAAGATGTGGCGCAGAGTAATGTTTTGTGATCGTTCCATGTACCATGCACCCTCTTCAGCGGTTTCCTTGTTCATGTGACAAAAAAGCTCAGGACCACAGGTAACCACAAACATTTAATGGTGATCTTGGTGGTGAAGTCTCCTTAAATGCAGAATGCAGTTAACGTATCACCATGTACTTTAACAAAGCTGACCGGTAAGAGTGGAGAGTGGCGGTAATACACTTCAGAACAGCACCCATCTTACCTTCATTCCACATCTGTGATCTTCCAAAAGAATACACTGGACACAGAGCTGCTATTTAAACAAGTAACTATTGCTGTTAAGAACATCTTGCACTTAAATGCCCCTTTATATTTTCATAGTGCTCTCAGAGAACATCACATTTCATCCTCAAAGCAATTCTGTAGGATAACTGATATTATTCTGATATATAGATCACTCAAACACAATCCACACAATTTCTTTAGCAGCTGGGTACATTGCTCATCCTATGCATCTGTGAAAGGAAGTTTGGGAGTAAATATCTTGCCTCTTTTAAACCCCAAGCACAACTTCCTTTTATAGTTGTTAAAACTATCATTAGAGGTGAAAAGTATTTTGTGATTTCTTGGGGTGTTTACAGTGTATGTTTTGCTGCTCTTCTATTTTGAAGGAGTGAGTCTGGCTATAACTTGTATGTGGCTAAAAATAGAGTCTGTAGAGTTTTCTCTTTTGTGCACAGAGAGAGCTCTGGCCATCCTTTGAGGCCCCTTTGCAGGCTCAACATGACTGCCTTTGCTTTAGAAAAGGACCTTTTACTGTTCTTTATTAGTGAGCAGCAAAATGCAGATACTACCACCAGTGGTGTTTGGAGTGGGGAGGAGGTTGGGAAATGGTTCTTTCTAGATTCCTTATAGGGAGCGAGGAAAAGACAATAGAGAGGAACGATTGATCAATCAGTTCCAAATCCCAGAAAAGCTCCTACAGAAGGAAGGTCTTACTGAATTATCAGAGCTTTGTCCTTTAGTTGATGCTGAAATGGTGAACATGCCTCATTCTCCTGCTAGGAGTAAGTTACTGGCAAACGAAGAGGCAGGGAAACTTGCAATGATCTTTCATCGAGTGGGTAGAAAATAATTTGATCTAATCTCTTTTTGTTTCCTCCACCCCCTCTCCCTACCATCTGATTGTCACTTGCCTTTTTCCAGACCACTAGCACAGGCAAAATGGGATCTAAAGGTGCAAATTCCCAAATATATTATTCTTCAATCTCATTTGAGTATGGTTCTTAAGAAAAATGTGAGATGGTAAGAACAGCCGTGTCATTTCAGTTGCATGACACAAAGTTGAAAAAAAATGTCCGTAATGTATTTCTGTACCTGACTTGTAAAAACACACCTGAAGAGGTGTGGGCAAACTGCCAAAGTATCTGACAGTTACCTGGCGATCAAGGATCTTTGCAAGACATCGGTTACATTCATATCCTTACATATGGCCCAGAACAGTGCCTACATTTGGCAAGTGCAGAGTGCCGGGCAGCTCTCAAGTCCAGTTCAACCAGTTTCATACTCTTGCTCAGATGGTGTGGCTGGGCCATTTATCTTTTTTCCCTCCTGAGTTATGGAGGCTGTTGTGCAATAATTTTCTTTGCATATTTGCAGCACTTGCCTATTGTTACCTTGACATATTCACTCATAATAAAGTTTAAATGCCGGTCAGTCTTAGGAGAACACTGAATCTATTTATGGTCTTAGAGTTCTGAAAGTACACAGCTTTGGTTGTGAGGCAGCCATCCTTTATGTGTCTGATTTCCTCCTCTGTGACGCCAGCTCTGTGATGGTGTGTCTTGGAGTTACTCCTTTCTGTTGCAGTGTTGTTTCTTTACAGCTGGATTTCTGCTACACTGATATTTTTTTTCTGGATTTTTCTTGGGCATTGCTGTTTTGTTTTGTTTTCTGTTTTTTTCTTTTTAACCAATAACTGAGCTGTATGTTGTTGTTTTGTGTCCCATCTGTAAGACATTATAAAGGTCAGTAGACACAGAATCTCAAAAACTGTCAAATAAAAGCAAATGCTGATCTTCCAGTTCCTGTTGCTAAATCCCAACATATATAAAGCCTGACATACATATCCACAGCTCTACATAGGGCCTAAAGAGACCTGAGAGACCAGCAATGGTGATGGATAACTTGGAAGCTGGGCAAACACAACACAAACTGTAGTTCCTTTGTTCCCTGGGAAAGTACCAACTACTTATGCCCTATTGGTGTTCTCTTCCCAAATGGCTTGAACAGGGGGTTACAGCCTCTAGATCAGTGGTACCCAACTGGGCTGATTTTGCTACCCTAGGGCACAGTTCACAAAGTCTCGAGACATTTAGGTTGTCACGATTTGGAACGTGCTCTTGGTCTCTGGTGGGTAGAGACCAAGGATTCTGCCAAACATCCTGCAATGCACAGAACAGACCCTGCCAACAAAGATCATCTTCCACAAGATGTCAATAGTGCCAAGGTTGAGAAACCCTGCTTTTGATCTATAGGTGTGCAAATAATGATTAAAGTAGTCAGGGAGAACTTCATTAATCTTCCATAACGTTTTCTCTTTTATCCCTCAAATGTCAGTTGGTGAGTCATTGCAGTTTGCAGTTTGGGTGTACAATACATACTTGGGGGAAAATACGAGAAGAGGGACTGGAGGTAGACACAGAAGCTGAGTCCAGAAAAGAACTGAACATGTTTTGTAATGCCACCTCCAATCACTGGTTCAAAGTTGATTTTTTTCCCCCTAGTTGTCTCTTTATTAAAAAAAAAAATTCCAGTTTTTTAGTTTAATACCTTCAGTTTCTTTCTTTATCCTAACTGAAGGTTTTCTCAAATAAGGCAAAGCACTTTATTTGGGTCCTATCAGTCTTTGCAGTTCCTCAAATTAAGTAGAATCAGCACCTCCACTTCATTCAGAAGTGAGGTTTTGATGATAGAAAGCTGGCACCACACTGTTTACTTTTTTGATTATATAAATCCGGAAGAAAAGGTAAATTCAAGTTTCAGGGACCATAGAGAGTGAATAAGCCATACCAATACACTAAGTAATACCAAAGACCTTGGGGTAGGGGTTGGGGGAGGGGAGGAAAGACATAATTATTAATAAAATGTCCACCATGTATTAGGTATGTACTTGTCCCAGACACTGGGCTCGGTTCTTTCTTTATCTTCTTCGATCCACATTACACTTTGAGGGAGATATCTCCTGGGGTTATGAACAAAGGACATGGGCCTCAGGAAGAGGGAGTCCCCTGCAGAAGGGCACATAGCTGGTGAGAGATGCAGAGGCAGATTTCAGATTTTACCTGGGGACCCTCAAGCTTGTGGGGTCTCATATAAGAGATCTGGGGTTTGCCTTTGCTGGGGCATGGCGAGGTGGTGACACTGGCCGCATCGGGGAGTAGAAAAATGCCTGCATGCCTGAGCTCAGAGCTCTCAGTGTCAGAGTCAGCCTCCCAGAGCTGGTTGGGGCGTCAGAGGGTTTTTTCCTAAACTCTTCATATTCTAGATGAGGAGATGAGCTCCAGAGAGGAAATGTGATGAGTATTATGGCAGCCCTATCCCCAGATCCTTTGTCTTCTTGTTTGTGTCACAGTTTAGTGCCCGGATGCGTGTTAACTAGTCGGCGGGGAGACAGCATCTCCCGCTGTCCTCACTGGAGCAGGAAAACTCCACCAGCTCCTTCTGCTAATGTCCCTGACTTGCATTTCAGCAAAATGGAGCCTTTTCACTGGAATTCCCTTGCTCTCTGCTTAAACAAAGCCCCAGTCTATCGACTTTTAGGACATAATATGAGGCAGTAAGTTTTGTATGAGGAGCACATACTTTGCAGATGCATTTTTTTTTCCTTCCTTCTTCTCAACTTGGCTAGGTAAAGCTCATGAAGTACTAAATCATAATACTAATGGGTTAGGATTAATTGTGATATTTATTTTGATACAATTTGCCTGAGGATCTGATGTATATTTTTACAAACCTAACAAATAATTTCACTTAGCATACCAGACACTGTTCAGCCTCTATTAGCCACGTCTGGATTTGAACCAATGACCCCAAGGTGAGCAGCCGCTCATCACGTTACTGATGCCCCGGGCCATAGAGTTCATTCACTGGCTGTTTCTTTAATGTAACTGCCAACAGCAAGATCAGCAGTGGGAATTCACCCCCGTACTTAGATCCTAAGGTCTCAGAAATTCACCATTTGAGAGCTCTTCTTTTTGCCTTGGAGTTTGGACCTATTAACCAGCAACATTGCTAGAGAAACTGCAGAGGGATAAAGGATGGTGTGCGTTCAGCACTGTTCTCCTGAGAAGAAGGAGGCTATCAGGTTATAACCATCTGATTTCCTGTCAGGCTGGTTGATGGCTCAAGTCACCAATGCCTGTGTTAAAGGAAATACTCGAAAGCATTAATGATTTGCCAGTACCAAGAGATGCGATGAACAGTTTAAAAATACTGCCCCTTGATGGGAGAAAATGTATTTCTATTAAGGGACCAGAATTTTGCTACACTTGTTGGAATTTTTGCTTGTGCACAGGACTTTAGCTCGGGGTCTATGTCTGTCACTAAAATTGACAACTGCCTGTGGCTCTGCACAATTGAAATGTAGATCTTAAATTTCACATCATTATCCAAATAAAATATATCTGCCAAGGGGGACTGGTATTACACAGTTAGAGAACTGTGATACCAGTTGTCTGATTAACATATTGAGAGGAATATAAGAATTTCTCACCTATTTTCCAGAGGGAGACTGGCTGGGGAACTCCCGTTAAATGAACTAATTGATCAGGTGCCCTGTGCTCAGTACAAAGATGCCCAGCAATGTGTCTGACTGGTGGAGACAGGGTTTTCCTGTGATATATAACATCTGTAAGGCAAGAAAAGGGACTGGGCACAAACCAGACGTTCGATAATCCCATCTTCTATAAGGAAAAGATGGGAAACCAGTAGCCCCGATTACCCAGTCCTTTGCTCATGTGCCTCGGATTTACTTGGCAGTCCTCAGAAGAAGATGCCCACTTAAACGTCCTCTTCTCAAAGCCTTTTTGTTAGATTGGACACCCAGATAACCCTCACTTTAGAGTACTCATGAAAATGCCAAGGCCATGGAAGAATAAAAATGAATTTACCTTTTAGTAAAACAGTGGGGGGGAATTGTTCGTTCTGAAAGATATGTTAGCAGTCATTAGCACATGTTGTCTCTACTTTTTGCAATGTTAAGTCACTCTTTTCTGGCTTAATGCTTGATTCTAAACTCTAAAAGGCAGCCACATGTATGCAGCTCATAGGTTTAGATCACAGCAAGTGAGGAAAATCTTGGTTGTATTTGGTCTTTTGGGCTGGAAGCAACTTTAGTGATCAGCATTAATGCAGGTTTTCTTATTACCGATGAGGAAACTGGAGTTGAAGTGACTTATCACCTAATACACTAATGACACTTTAAATGAGCTTTAAGATCCAAAAACTGGCAAATAAGTGCTATCATTATCCCCATAGCATCCAAGATTCATTCTTCCTTAGTTTAACCATGCAGAAAATTTTCAGAAGTATCATCCCATGATGATTTTCATTAGTTTACAATCTCTTCCTATACTTACCAGTGTACTTACGGCATTTCATTCCAAGGAGTCCAGGGCCATCCTTACAACAGCAGTTAACCTCATGTCACACTCTCCACTTGCTTTTTGGCCATATGGTTTAGATTTTGATCTCTGGCACGGTGATGTGATCAGATATGGCTTCAAAATGCAAGGCTGCAAATTCCAATCTGGCACTTTTGTTAAGTGTAGCAAGACCAGGGGCAACTCACGCCGTCGCCTGCTGCTTCTGCTCCTTGGCAGGAAGTGGAACTTCTCAACGTACTTCCTTGAATTGTGCCGAGCAGAGGTAAGCAAACAACAAGCTGCCATGACTTTACAGATAGAGGGATACAGAGTATTTTGGATCAGTCTATTCCTTCTGAGTCTCAATTTTCTAACCTGAAGAAATGAAAGAACAATCTCAGGTTAATGCTCAGGATTCCATGAGAAATACTTAGAGCAAATGCACGTGGCATACTGACCGACTAGTAGAGACACTTCACACGGCCCTTCTGGCCCTGGCAATCACCTCTACTTTTTCTGGATTTCAATATAATGCATTTTTAATACCTTTACATATGATACTTTTCATAGTCATCTTGTATTGCAGTTAGAGGTTAATCCCTCAAAATCCGGAAAAGATTGTAAATTCTTAGGGAATTTAGAATTTCATCTCATCTCCAGTTGTTTCCTTACAGAATGAAGCCCAATGCCTTACTCGTATAATGTTCAATTCAGTCTTCATTTATTTACCAATGAGTGGAAAGACAGATTCAGGTTTATTGGACAATACTCCTAGGTAGTAATATTACAGATGAAGAATTGACTGAATGGGCCTACTGTGGATTCTATTAACCACAACATTGTGTATACTTTGTATTATATCAAAAACTAATGAGGCATTTTTCTCCATGTCACATCCCTCAGGCTATATAGGGGAGACAAGGGGATGTCCCAAGGGCAGGCTGCCATCTATTTTTACAAGTAAAGTTTTATTGGAACATAACCATATCTTTTGGGTTACATATTGTCTATGGCTTCTTTTGTACTCCATCAGCAGAATTGGGTAGTTCACACAGATATCACATGGCTCACAAAGCACGAAGTATTTGCTATCTGGCCCTTTACTGAAAAACTTTGCTAACTTGTGGCATGAACCAGGCTAGACCAGGTAGCCTCTACTCAACTATACTATAGTTTCTTGTTGCCGATGACAAAAAGAATGTAATGAAAGTGAAGAAGTCATTCTTTATTTTTATTTTCTTGTGACTCATTCAAATGAGTTAAGGTATTAATCTTATACATTAGTATATCAATTCAGCCTTTAAAGGTGACTATAAAATAAAATCTGTATATACATACATACATTGAAATTTATTGTTAGATATTCCAGTTTTTCTTTATAACCAGGAAAGCTATAAGGTAAAAGGAATAGGCATATCATGGTTTCTGGGAATCCACAAATCACCTTAAGTCTGTGTTTCTATCTACGTCCCTTTCTGCCAAATACTCCACAGTTAGACCACCATGTCTATATGCATGTAGTGAATCAGACAGAACTGAAAGTTTGCCTTGCTTTCTCTTGCTAGGAGTCCATAAGATAGTCCTGTGTTCCAGGAGCCATCTCCCAATTCTTGCTGTTCCCAGGGCTATGTGGAAGGAGTTTGATAAACTGGGCCCAGAAAACACATTCTATACACAAGCACAGCTTTTGTTTACTCTGAATGCTCACCGAGCGTCATTTTTGTTGTTGTTGCTGAAACCTTGGGAATTGCATATCTCCCTGGAGAAATGTTGGAAGGGTGGGGACTATAGAGAGTTTAGAAAAAAACAGAGAAAGTGAAAAATGAGAGGCACTCCAATCCCTGGAGCATTCTATTTACTTTGCTTTAAAAAAATTTTTTTGCCCCTGGTCTTCACTGAGATTCATCAGTACTTTTTGAAATCATAAAGTGTGTTACCCTGTTAGGGACCCAAAGAATTTTATAGTACATACAACTTCCCTGTGGGTCTTAAATTTAATCTGATCAGTATTCATCATTCCTCTGAAGAACAAACAAAATCACAGTCCCACTGGGAGGACAGACGATCTCAAGCACGAATTGGACTCCTTTTGTTCTTTTACTCTTTCCTTCCCTTGAATCCATAACCCAGCTCTGCCAAAGCAAAATAACTAGCAAGTGACATGAAACAATAAAGCATCGGCTACTTGAAACTTCCTTCCCTAGGAAGAGGAAAGTAGTGGGATTGGGAACAGTATTGAATTCTTTTCCAGAGAGCCTTAAAAATATTTTTTTAAAGGCATGACATCAGGATGGAAGAGAAAGAAAGATAAGCGAAGAGGTCAAGGATTTAAAGTACTTACAGATTTATCAATTGGATATGAATTAATACTACCATGGACATTTGGTAACCTTTAAAGGTTACTAAAAGACAGAGAGGAAGGGAGTGGGAGAGGCCCCACTGGCCACGCACAGAGCCAAGAGTGTGGCAACATGCTAGTTTTCCCTGCCGACAAATTACTTGAAAGATGGAAGAAGAGTCAACAAAGACTGATTCCCACTCCCTGATTGTGTCTGAATGAGAATAATGCTCCTAGATCATTCTAGAACTGGAGACTGTAAGTGGGCGTCATCCTCTCTGCCTCTCCCGTCTCTCCCCCCTCCCCACACCTCCAGCTGGATGAGAGACAGTTAATAGGCCTGGAATGAGCCAGGAACTCATTTTAGTTCATTGTTTTTCCTTCAGAATACTTAGGTTACCATGTGATTTTCTAAGACATCTTGGGGAAATCACCTGTCCTCCTTTAATTGACTAATTTATGATTTTTAATGAACTGGATTTGTTTAAGATTTAGTTTTAGTTTTTAGAATCTTTCACTGCAGGTGCTGGGCATCTCCTTCCTCTCTTACCCAATGGGGACCCAGAAGTCCTGTGAGAATTGTCTGTAGTGCTTGCAAGCAGGGAGAAAGATGGGGTGGGGCTGGGATCCTCATGCTCCTCACAGTATAGACTAAATGTGCCCAAGTGGTCCAGAACATGATTAGAATGTGAGGGGCGAAAGTAAACTTTGATTTCATATAACTCAACTTACCACGCCAGTTTCCATCATAGAATATTCAAGCTAGCTTCTGTTAACATTAAGCACCACGAGTGTAACTTGGTGTGATGGAACGCACCCCGGATGGAGACTCAGATGATCTGGGATCAAATCCTGACTCTGCCACTTAAAGTTATAGATTGGTCACTTGAATTTTCTGAGCCTGAATTTCCTATTCTATACACTGGCCATAACAATCCCATTTCTATCTTGTGCATAAGACTCCACATGAATAGTATGAAGAAATGAATGTTACAGCAGTTTGTAACCTAGGTAAAGTGCCTGCCGTAAGAAAGCTAGGGCTTATTCCCTTCCATCGTGTAAAGTGGCAGGGCACACTGAACCAGGGGGCAGGGACGTGAGTCATGCCCGTGAGTGGCGTCATGACTTTCATATAAGATGCTGTCCATGAACACAGGCTGCTTTCTCATTTGGACACAAACCAAGTCTTTTGTGCTGTTTACTTGGAAATGGGTGTGGGTCAGAAGAGGGTCAGAAGAATTGTTAAATTAAGTTCCTCAAGGCCCTGATAATTCTGACCTTGATGTCCTAAAATATTCTGTTTTATTTTGCACTCCTCAGGAAAACAATTAAGTCCTTCTCAGTCTTATCTCAGAAGTTATTTATCTCATCTTGTATCTGACTTATTTCAAATATGCTTAAGTAAAGGGCTCATAGTTCGCAACAGCTTCCACAGGGAATAACGTTGCAGTATCTCCCACACAGGAGAAAGACTATGAATTTGGTCAGTGACACAGCCACCTAAAACGAAGGTGAATCCAGACATTATGCCACTCTTTTCACAGAACTTTTCTTTAGAAAAATTTCCTAGAAATTGCCTTTGAATTTATGCATAAGCAATAAAAATACAAAAATTATGAAGGCTGGAGATAAAATTGAAAGAAGACATTGAAGAGTTGGCATGAGCAGAGACATAAAATTTATATTCACGGAGACATATTGCCCAATTAACTAAATGCAGCTTTTGTGCTAAGAAAGATTGGGCCTCTGAGTCCTCTATTTATCCCAAAATAAATGCTCTGGAAGAGAACCACTTTCTGTCTTGTTCACAGCCCTGATTTGCGCTACAAACATTTAAACGAACTAGTAACCTTCTATAAGCCTCTGACTGGCTTGATAAGTCTGGCTTGATAATAGAACTAACATTAAATGTTAGACTTTGAGGCCACGGTTAAGTTGCCCCCGCCATAGCAACAGAAAGCCCAGCCTCCCAGGAAAAAGCCTGAGGAAACAAGTGGGCAGAGCTTTGGATGTGTGATAAAATCACCAACAGTCTTGAGAACAGCTAGGTAAGTTTATGGTCTTATGCGTTCTGAAAAATTTTGGAAATTTTAGTTAATACAGAACAGTCAAACCTAGAAAGCCACAAACACTTTGGGACAATGAAACTAGCAACGATGCTTGAACTGCAGCCTCTTCCGAAGAGAGACACCGGGACCACATCCACATGATCTGGGCCTCTGTGACATCATGAGTCTGTGACCACCAGCCTAATTTCACTCCACTGCTTGTTTTAAGACGCAATTTGCAAATACACAAGGTTAGTGGGGAGAACGCCTCACTCACAAATGTGCAGGGTATTCCTTTCGTGAGTTTCAGGCCAAGTGCTCATACAATTCAAGTTACATAGACTGTTCCTTATCTCCAAGTCAGGTAGCAGAGGGCCAGTAATTTGGTTGGAACGGTTTGTCTCGACTGAGTTTGATTTTGGTTTTGAACCCTAATAAGCCATAAGGAACATTAAACCTCTTCCATTAAAAAATAAATCCAGATACTTTTTTAGCTTGTAGAAATTCATAAAGGAACTCAGAAGGCTCTAAGTAATGTTTAGGTAAGAATTCTGTTTGCACTTGCATCTATCTCCTGTATGAAGCTGGCTTCAAGAGCTATAAGCTATTACAGTAATACAATAGACAATGAGGTCTCATCTCCCACCAAATCAAGCAATGCAATAAGGCATAGGAGTTAAATCAAGGAATGGGCGTAGTGATTTCCCTGGAAAGGATATGCTCAAAAACAAATGCCAGGTGATATGGTTTTAATTTATGATGTGTCAGGAAGCAGCAAGTGTAATAATAAGCTGGTTACCATACACCGAGCTCCCACTCAGGCTCTTTAATGGGGACTTTGCGTTCATTAAATTGCCCTGCCCTGAGAAGTAGGGATTTTTATTCCCATTTTAAAGATGAGGGAACAGTAGGTTGGAGAGGCTAAATAACATGTTCAAGTATATCCAGCTTGTGGGTGGTAATGTTTGGGGTCAGAATATAGGATAAAAGAATCAAGTGTTCAGAGACAATTTAGTAAGAAGCAGGTTTCCCCAAGAACAATTAAATTAAAATTTCTCCCATCTTCCTTTACATTCATTTTAGCTTTTCCTCTCACACTCTTATTCATGCACATGTTCTGAGCGCCAGCACTGTCTTTCACTGTCCAGACAGAGACGACCAAGGAGTAGTTAGAAAAACAAAAAACCCACAGCTTTTGCTTCCCAATCATTTAGTTTGGTGGGAAGTCAAACATCCGAACTATTGGTGGTCCATAGAAGAATTCTGCTTACCCTCAGAAATCATAAGCCAAATTCTCCCATATACCAAGAAAATAATATAAATGGAGTAACTACTTGATCATGTGAAGAACCTTTCTCCTTACTCAGTCCGGAATTCAGGGTATGGGTTGGTCATCAAGTACTTAGAGTTTAAGAGACGTATGGACATAAGCCAGATAGTGATGAAATGGAGAGGAAATTTCTTACATTTCTTGACAAGTGTGACCTCTAAAATTGACATAACAGATGGATCCTTGAGCCCAGCTCCCAGTGCTAGTAAGATAATGCTCCTTAAAACTCTTGCATATGATGATTTATATATAGATATCATCAAGGAGGATTATCGTAGATGAAGATGCGTGCTCTTACCTTTATCAAAAAAAGTCTCTACTCATCAAAGGTAGAACTAATGGAGAAAACTACTTATTTTCCATGTCTTTGATACTGGACATCTCTGGTATCCTTCAGGAATGTTATGGTGGTGGTGTCTGGCGTGCATAGTATTAAACTCTAAAGTAATTTTGGGTGGAGGGATGGGAGAAAAATTGGGGAGGAGGTTGGCATTGCCAAGGCACTTTGGTTAACTTTAAGCTCTTTAGGTTAGAACTAGGCTGTCCTCAAAATGAAGTGCAGTGGCAGACCCATGCAAGCCACGTAGATATACAGGTCACGTGAGGAAGCCATTTAATCCAATGTGAGGAGACAATCCCAGTTTGTCCTAGTAAACACAGTCCACTAAAAATTCTGTTTTAGTTTTAATGGCAGTAATCCTTGGAGTCAGATGAGACACTGATGTTTATAGTTGAAAAAATAAAAATAAAGTAAACCATTAATCAGGCAATTGTTTCTGAAATCAGCTCCCCATGAAACTCTTCAATTTCTACACATAAAACACCTATCATAATCCAATATGAAATAAATCCTTAAAATGTTCTCTTTTCTTTGGAGAATTGAACCCAGACTTATTTGGGATATCAGTTAAACATGAGGCTTCATCTCAGTTCACGTCAAAACCCTGGCACCAGAAAACAGCTGTAACATTGTTCTTCATAGACTAATGCCTCTAGGATTATTGTTTATTTTGATTAGAGTGGATTTGTTATTAGTAACAATATTTTCTGTCATCCCAGTTACATGCAACCTCTCCCTTTTGAGAGACAAAATAAGTTCTATCAAAAAGACCCATGAGTTCCTGTTTTCCTGCCTTTTTGTTTCATGTTCATGATAAAAATTTTGTTCGGCTGCCTATTTTCACCATTTTCTAGTTGTATTGTTGACATTTCCTTTCTTCCGCTTGGGTTGCGCTCGACCCTTGGAGTCTTTTCTCCCACCAACTTCAGTGTAAACTGGCTTCCTTCTTTCTCATGGAGCGCCCGTGTCACCCACAAGAGTCAGCAAAAGACGCCCCAAAGCTCGCCGTTCCTCACCGAAACCTAATCGTTTTGCTCTGCCACCTGCCAAGCGTTCTTAAAAACACGCGACACACCCATCACCCCAAACCCACGGCAGCATTTTCCCTAATGGGTGAAAACCTGGAACATTGAATTATCATGAAAGCAAATGGTAATTAAACCCTTTTCCTGACATTGGGAAGCTGGGGTGGAGAAGGAAAGAAAGCCAGGGATTGGAATCCATTATGCGGCGCAGGCTTCTGTCTGGTCGATTTGAGCAGATTGAAACCGAAGCAGTTGCACACAAGCGCCTCAGGTGAGGGAGCGCAGCGGTCCTGTGGGGTTATCAAACCCGCCAGGCCTTGAAGGCAGAGCAAAGCCCTTCCGCTGGGAAGTTCTTCCTAAGTGCTTGCACGGCATCCGTGGGATTATCCCACCGCACTCACACATCATCTGGCTTTAAACTTCAGACCCTCTGGCAAAGAAGAGACAGAACGTTCCGTTTGAGCCCTCCTCCCTCTTATCCCATGGTTCTGTCTTTCCCATCCCGTTTCCTAGCAGCCGCTGCCTGAGTCCTGCCCTTCTCTGCCAAGCACCAGGCTGGATTAGCTGCAAGCCAATAGCTGGGGGTCAGGATTAAGAGGCCAGTGTGCACTTTAATACAAGCTGCCTATAATTAATGGCATTATTAATAGCTTGACTGAAAAATTCATTAAAAAATCCATTAAAAATAAATACCCTTTTACAAAAGGCATTGCCTTGGGTAAGAAAAACAGAAAAAAAGATAAAGGAAAATTGATTGGTGGCTTTCAGTTCACAGAAAGACAGACCATAGTTCAAACTGATTAAAATTGAACATTTTAGATTAAGTACCCTTGCCAAAATATTCTCTGTAGTTACCCAATATGAAAACGTTATGATGGGTCACCTATTTATATTTTTACGTATCAAGAGTTGGGATATAAGACACACAGGTAGCTGCTTGAAATAACTTTCTGCATGTGGACATTCCTGACCTTCAGAAATAGTAGAACATCCCCTGAAATGCTGGTCAACTGTATCTGATTAAATCAGAGCCTCAAATGCACTGGATCTTTTGTGAAGTAGGTTATTTCCCACAACCTCATGACTGTTGTCTGGGGTAGCACAAAATCTTTTCTTTTCCTTTCTTCTCTCTTTCTGTGCATTCCTACCACAGTTCTCCTGCTCTGTATATCTGGCTCTGTAACTTGGAATCAATCTTATTGAGTTTTGCCTCAGCCCAAGTAAACAGTGTGGATGGTGATTGGAATGTCTGGGGTTGGGGTGTTTGCTCACCGAAAAGCGGAGATGGATAGGGAAAAGGCTGAGGGGTGTGCAGGCTCCCCCGCCCCGCGGCTGCTCCTCTATAAAGATTTGTTTGTGTTGATACTATATCTGATCTTCTGGGTCAACTTTGCTTCGGGTCTAATCTGCTCATTGGTGTGAGATGAATATTGTCTTCCAGAGGTACAGGCGACCATGCCCTCTCAGAAAAAGACCCCATTCATGAGCGTATTTGCTTGAAGAGAGCTTTTATTCACTTCACCTGTTATGTTGTGCCTATAGAGCACAAAGCCAAGTGGAGATTAGGCAATTATCTGGTTAATAGGATCAACATAGACAAGAAGTTCATTCAATAGGCATTTCTGACTGTGCACCACGCACAGCTCAGCAGCCTTCGAGGCGAAAGAGAGGCACAGGGCGAGGAAGGAAGCACGCTGCTGCTGTGTGCGTGACACGATAAAGGATATGAGACACAAACACGCCAACAACTGACGCACAGTTTACAAGCAAGGGCAGAATTATGTGGGATTCTGGGCCTTCAAGTCGGGAATGTAACAAGTTAAAAATGAGAGGAAGTGGTTAAGCCGGGGTAAATTTCTTGCAAGAGACAAATCAATGTCTATATATGTATAGAGATCTCCAATTCACCACTTTTAAACCTAACAGTTTCAGACAGTGTACGGTCTTTTTATCTTTTAAAATGCATTAAATCCCCTTTTTTGCCACTATACTAAGTTCCCACAGTTTTTTCTGAAGATTATGTTTAGTTCCTGGAAATACCGAGAAACTTGTTTTTAATCTGGGATTCACTAAATTATCCACAGTTGTTCGGTTAAAATTCTGGCGTTGTTTCAGCTCTTACTTTTCCTTCCTTAATCACTGCTTTGAACTTGCAGAGGTCTTCAAAGTCATCAGGGTGGTGTGATAGAGATTCACTGAGTGGTAAGTTCCGCAGCAGAATGATACGGATAACAAAAAAATGCCCTTTCTCTGTTGATTGCCTCATTTTTTGCTAATAAGATATGGCCCTAATTAGCAATTTCCGAGTAGTAAGTGTTGGGCTACCCAACACTTCTCTTCCATTTTCTGTCCATAACTTAGAGTCGTGAGGAAGTGTCCAGAAAGTGCAATATTTGCAATTTTGTGAGATTCTGAAACTTAAAAATAGATTCTTTGGGGGTGAGGCTCTTGCCTACTCCTCCTGGGCTTGCAGTCCTCCACTGATGGTTTTTACCTCTATGGTAATACGAAAAGGTATATTTCTGTTTGAAATTTAAAAAATTATGTCATTTACAAATACCAAACATATTCAACTAAAATATTTCTGAAATGCCTGTTGATGGGATGAAGCTGTTGTTCTGGGCAATGTGAACAGGAGGATAAGAGCAAATGAGGGCCTCAAAGCCAGAGAGGTGCTGAGGAGTGAAGCACGACGGGAAGGTGAAGGGCACCTAGATTGGCTCCTAGCACCTGATGGGTCCTTCATCACATAGATGTGGAGCAATAGAAGAGACACTGGTTTTGAAACGGAAGGTCCTGACAGTTAGGAAAACCAAGTCTAACAAAGCCTAACAAGGTTATTAGTTCTAATTTTTTTCAAATACTGTAGTTCCAGATCTGGAGTCTGCTGGAATCTAGATCTGCTAGAAAGGCTACCCCATTTCAAGAATTTGGTGAGCAACTTCTGTCAAAGGTGAATCAAAATGATTACAACCATAGAAGGAAAGTACTGGAGATGTGGAGAAAAAGTAGCCAAGATTAGGAAATGAGAGAATTTTCAGTAACACAACCGTCAACCCCGGCCATTTCTACCAAAGTCAGACAAAACCTGTTGTGGGGGATTTAGACAGGTATCAGCGCAGATTCTGGGTCATTCGCTCATTTGTTCAGCATTTGTTACAGTGGTGTAAAGTCCTTGAGGGTTGAGTATAAGAGTGATGATAATGTTAATACTTTTCCCTAAGTTACACACACATAAGGTCATTGGGTGGTAGCAAATACACTCAGAGCTTAACTTGCACCTGTTAACCAATGGCAGCCCATGAGAAGGGCATGTTGTATATCCAACTAAGTACTGAGAATCATTGTTTTAAGCCTCGTATTGATGGGCTTTAAATTGCAATAAATTGAAGGGGTGGGGGCTTGTTAATTCTAAAACCTAATCAGTTTTGTTAAAAAGTAAAGCCAAAATGTTTCATGTCCCAAATGCTGATTTTAATGATCTCCTATGTGACACAGTCATGGAAGAATATAAGGAAATAACTCAGAACTCTATTGTTCAGAAAAGTATATTGGAATATATGTCAGTGAGGGTTCACTCTTGTTGGGAAATTTTTTGAAAAATCTTTGTGACAAGAAATGTTTGGAAATTCTTTGTGAAAAAATAAAAATAAAAGCCCTGCCACACGCCAGAGGAACTTTGCCATGATGACCACTGTGTTCACAGTGTTTAGAATAGTGCATGGCCTAAATTGTCCACCCAAAAAATATTTACTGATTATATGAATAAACACTGCAGTGTGGTAGGGCACTGTGGTTGATAAAACATTGCTCTGTGAGCTATCAGGGTTCCTAGCTAGTAAAAAGCATTTAATTTCTTGATAAAATGGATGAATGAACATTTGTTACAGGCGAGATATATGATGTTATGTGGTTTGTGAATCATCAAATCTGAATTCTGAATTAATATAAGAGAGTTTGGAAGATGACACAACCAGTCTGGCATGGCATGTGGAATTACTGGAATATAGAATGGCTTTTGGATTGCACCATTCCATTAGAATGTCCCTGATTCTCAGACAGTTAATCATATATTTTTCATCTCCTACAAAGTTAGAACTGGCAGTGGAGGTGGGAGGTGGTATCTTCATAGGAAAGTACCATAAAGTTATGATTTTCTTATGATGAGACTATTGGTGGGATACAGCATTACCTACCTAGCACAATGTTAGGGGTTTTGATTGAGCTCCTCTCTCCCTAATTATATTTTCTGAGATTAATTCCTGGAATTCACAAGAACAATTTCATTTTTCTCATATTCTTAAATATCACATGTGCAGTTTGCATTTTCCACACACAGATGTTATCAGTCACTTATCCTTTAGTCTGAATTAATACCTAATATTTAACTGGAAGTTTTTGGAATTGAAAGGAGAAAAGCTGAGATGGAGAGAGAAACAAATGAACATGGGGAACTGAGAGGAACGACACTGAAAGGAGAGGTGCAGGATGGGGAAGCAAAAGGCAGAGCGCTGAAAACCCATTTCCCTCCAGGGATACCCTGAAAAAACTAAACTCATGCTTTAAAATCTAGGCACCCTTCAGCCTAGTAGGCTGAATCTAAAAATTTGGGATTCTCAAATTTTTACAACTCTAATTTAGGCTAAGTAAAATCTTATCATTTCTTCAGTGACAAATTTCAGATTGGCCTTTTGAGCACAGAGTCCTGGATCCCTTATGGTAGCTCAGCTCAAGGAGACCAGGCAGGGGAAAGCAGGGGAAGGCTCTACCTGAAACTGGGAGCCTTCCCAGGTTCTCCCCCTCATGGATGGGGCACCTCCAGGACAGAGTTCCTAGGGGACTGTTACAACGTATCAGTGGGCAGCCCTTTTTCTCCCTGAATTCCATCATCTGAGGCAATAGCTTTCATGCCGGGTCTGAGTCTCAGCACCACAATCACATGCACATAGACAATAGATATCTGTCTAGTGCCAAGCGGGCTAGAAGTAATCGAATCTGCACTGGGAATCCACAGCGCTAATACATAAAAGAGAGAACTCAGCATCTTCATAGGTCTTGGATATAAAACAGACCATCATCCTAAGGCAAGAAAGAAGCACATTAACAATAAAATGGTAAGCTGTGGCAACTACCAAATGAATAAAGCAAACACTGAGAGTGGTGAGAGGTGGTGAACGGGAATGAGGCTTATAGTTTGAGTTCCAGAACTGTTTTCTTGAAGGATGCATTTAAGTGGCTGCAGTGAAAATGCACCTTTCTAAAAATTGGGAAATTCTTGTGTATTCCAAAGGAGAACACATTTTTTTCCCAGTCAGGTCAAAATTTATTTCAAGAAACTCTCAAAGACCTATCCATAGGCCTCTGTAAGTTCAGATTTTGTTGTATAAGATTTTGTTTAAAATCAGTGGGACAAAACTTGGACCAGGATATGAAAATCTCTGTGTGCAGAATTCCATTGCCACCGGCTATGACAGGTAATCACTGGTTCCATGGGTGGGAGAGCCTGACTACTGGACTTAAGGGTTAGTCAGCCATGCCTTCACATAGAGCTGGGGATGAAGAAATAGGGGAGACATTTTCAGGGGTCTACAGAGCCTGATCTTCCCAATCATTGGGAAGACACCAATATAAGATATCTTTGTGAATGAAAATAATTCATTTCACATGTAAACAAAGTGAGCTTTCAATTTTTGACTAACTGGGAGAATCAGGACATGTATTGTTTGGGACTTTCAGAAGATGAACAAATGGCACATGCCCAGTGACTTGGCAAGAGTTTTTAAAGAAACAAGAAAGAGCCCCACCTCAACTTAAGCTGAGACAAGGGGAGGAGGCTGAGAATGTTGACTTTCAAGTGAAACCAAGCCAGAGAATCTCAGAATGAAATTAAACCACTCACTGGTTTGAAGGAAGAGAGCAAAAGTTTTCTACTTATTCCAAAACTGGTCATGAAGGTGCCTGTGGAGAAAAGACAGAACTACTTGTTAAAGTGTGAACTTTCCAGCTCGTAGTCCTAAAGATGTGGTCCTAAGGCACGGGATGGTAAGAGTGGCTCAATGGGTGCACAGTTTTGCTGCAAGTTATTTAGGCAGCACACTGTTCAGCTGCCTGCTTTTTCCTCTATAATCAACTCCACCCTTTCTGCATTTGCCAGACAGACGCATCAGTTCTGATGGCTTGTGCCCTGCTCTGTATGCAAAGATATCCATGACTATTAACTAAGTTTGCAAGAGGAATTAGGATCTGTAACACATGCTTTAGCAAAGAGGCATTTGGGAATAAAAATGTGTCTTCAGGCAAAATTCTCATAAACTAGACATCATCTTTGATTTACAGTTTATAGTATTTTCTTCACTGTATCCAATGTCCCCAGCTTGAGGGCTTCTGCTGCAAGTGTCATGATTGACTGCCCAAGGTGGGAGGGTAGGTAGTTCTGTGCACTGAAGTTAAGTCCATGGAATTAGAAACTGAGGAAAACACAAAACAAGAAGAACTTGGGATTTGTTTTTGTTTTGCTTTATTTTTTGTATTTTTAGAAGTTAAGAAAATTTTTTTTGTCTGCTATTCCACTCACCAAGCAGGAAACCATTTCAAAAACTCAACTCATATTTTAGACAAGGTGATTCCCTTCTCTCACTTTTGATATTAGATGAAGATCATAGTGGGGAAGGTGTGCTATTCCACTCTTTGTACTGTGGAGATCAGATTCATTTACCTAAAGCTTTCAAAAATGGAAAAGAGACCTTGGGCACAGACAGAGGAGGGGTCTTTTACCTCCCCCAGCTCTCCATCAGATTTCCATAGTAAACAAAGAAGGGTAGGAAATGACACACAATTAAACTTGATTTAGCAACAGTTCTGCTCAAGGCACTGTGCTAGGCACACTGGCACACTGTGTAAACCATGTAATTTAATGGCATATAGTGGCAATCAGCCCAATACCTTATAAATCTAAATAACAATCATTATTAATAAATACCTGTACATGACACAAAAAGAATCATAAGTGTTTTACAGAAAAATTCACCTTTTTGGGGGGCCATACATACAACACCATCAGAATGATTACCTTAAAGACACAAGAATATTCTTCTACAGAGTCATGTAAATGGATATGTAAATACTTGGAATACATATTTAGAGCTATCATTTTGGCAAATGAATGCATGGGTACACATGATTAATAAATTTCTAATGCTCATTTATTCAAAAAGACAAATAGTCAAATGCATTGCTAAGCATATTTTACACTGATAATTTCAATGTTATTGCTATTAAGCAATTTATAAGTTAATACATAGTTCTTGAGTAGGTTCCAAAATAAAGATCTCCTTGTTCCTCTTTTCCACATCTCAAAAGTTAATTGCAATTGACTAGCAGCCATGGGAAAGTATATGATTATTTCTAACAAGATGTTCTTATGTGCACATGTTATGAACAATACATGAGAAAAAAAAGAAAGGTAGAGAGTGTGCCGAACAAGTAGTAGTCTGTGAAATTAAAGATTGTTCCAAGAACACAATCAATGAAAGCTGGAGATACGAGGCAGTACTTGGAAACCTTGAGAAGTATGTTCCAGTAACATGAGTTCATGTAGATGGGAAGAACAAAATAGTTCCATAAGGAATTGCATAAGCCTCCCACCCCCCAATCAAAGGCTGAAAAAATGATAGCTTTGCACCATGTTTTGAAAGGACTTACATGACTTTAGTATGTATATCAGTTCCAGATTATCAGCTCTGTTCCTGGATTTGAGTTTTGTCATCTCTGAAAAATGTTCATAAATTCTTGGGAAAAATCCCCGCCGACATGAAATCTAGTTTTTCATGGAGCGGATATACCAATATCTTGGCCAAAACAGAATTTCTCTTTCTTAGGAGGATACTTCCTAGATAGAAGCTACTTCCTAACTTCCTTTTTCTAACTGTACTTGAAACGACCAAGTAGGAGACATGGTGGATATTCACATTCAACATTTACTATTTTGACAACTTCATATGTTTTTACTTCTCTCAACTGCGTTCTTTTGTCTCAACCAGTAGGTCATAGTATTCTCCATTGTAATGAAAATATTGATAATATCAAGGAAAAAAGCCAATATATCCTGAAGCAAATCTTAGTGACTTAAAGGGCATTCAGCACAAAACAGCATGATTTTTAAAAAATGTATAGGGCTATAATTAATTAAAATAATAAAATTGAAGGGGGCAAAAGAAAAAATATTTTCACTTTTCATTTTCCATGTTCTACAGAAATGACTCAAATTAATGCTGTTGAAATTTTGCCCGCTGATTTGTTTTGGTGTGAAAATGGGGAGGAGATGGGCAAGAAATAAGAGATGTCAGCTAAAGAAGATAAAGCCTAGTGGGATGGGGAGGTTTTAGAGTGACTGTGTTTGGGCTTGGAGTATATGAAACGCACCATTCATCCACTAGCCCAGGAGAAACTGGTCTCTCAGCGACTTCTTTTCAAATCATTTTCTCTCTCCATTGTTTTTATGGAGAGTTAAAAAGAAGAACTACGTTTTGTTAGATCCCGTGCATATGTCAAACTCCTCTGCTCTTACCCGTTAGTCTCCTTTTCCACAAAAACTGGGGGTATAATCACCTCTCCCCGCAGCATACGGCAGGGCTGCACCGATGCAAGAACTCAGGACTATGTGCCTCTGGAGGTCAATTTCTCTCTTTCTTCCTGTTAAGTTTTATAATGTAACTAGTAGAGTGACGGTGCAAGAATGATGGGGGTAATAAATAATAATATAAAGAGGATATATAGAAATTAGAGAAATTATGCAAGATTTCAGCTTTTGTATCTGGGTTTGGGTGAATCCTGCTCTCTCATGACCCCTCCTTCTGTCCTCTCCCACCAGTAACTTATGAATACCACCACAATGTAGCAAATAAGAAAAAAAAAAAACATACTTTGAAGACGATGTTTTTTTCCCTGTTTCTTAAAAAACAAAGCTAGTCTTAGGACTTTTCAAGAACCTACAGAACTTTCTTCTCCTGGGGTTCCAGGTAAGCCCCAAAATAAAGACAGACAGGGTCAAGGGTATAATTCTGGTCTTTCCAAGCTGGCTTTTGGCCTACGTGCAGCAGCTGATCCTGCAGTGTGGCGTCACTAAGAGAGGTGCCTTCCCTGTTTGTATTGTGTGGGTGTGTTAATCTACCACCCATGTCAAATCGCCTCAGCACTAAGTATATTTGAAAGGTTCAGCTTGTGAGGTGGCTGAGGATTTGGGGGAAGGGTAGAAAAAGCTTGGCTTTTCTTATCTCATTCAAATTGGTTTGTCCATCTCTGCTACTGTGTGTCTCACAAACATCAAGATGGGTGATCTCCTGGGGGACTTTTAGTACATTCCCCCTCTGTCAGTTGAGGATTATATCCTACAATCTGTCCCCTAGTGCTTTATACACACCCATTTAAAATAACTCCAGTAACAGGATCTTTAATTGACTCGGGATGGTGGGGGCTTCCCAGAATGATTGTCGTTTTGGTTCAAAGGAGAAGAATGAGGTTGATTCTGTGCCTTGTGTCCAAGTAACAATATGTGAAAAGATTCATTTAGTCCTTAATCCTTATGGAGCATCTGAAAGGAGCTGACCGTTTAACAGCCACACAGTGTTCTGCTTGCGAGCTGTTTTTCTTATTTATGTCTTGGTTGTTAAAGCTCTAACCGGTCCCTTTATTGTTCAGTGAAGAAAAAAATAAAGAATGAAAGAAAAGACAAATTGGTATTAGCAATTCACAAAGCAATGACTCCACACTTAAAAATGAAATCTACTGAAGTCTTGTAGGAGGAAAAAGTTTGGTTTGGAGTATTTTGAGAGTCATTAGAGAACGGAGCATCCTGCAGAAACAACCAGTTTCTTGTGGAGAAATATGGAACAATAAAACTAGGCAAAGGAAAACTACAGCTTTGAGTAAATGATGCAAAAAGAGTGAGCCTTGACTTTACCCCAGCTGGGTCTGGTCCAGTCATACTGCCTTACATGGGCACAAATGAGTTTTGAAACAGGCATGGAACTGCATTGTCCTAAGTATGTGTACTAATAATATTGGGCAGTTTGGAAGTTCCATAATTATGTGTTGTAAGGGGGACACAGATAAAGGTTTCCTTTCAGCTCCCATTTTTCCACCGCATCTCCAGTAGTGAGTCAAACTAAGAACATTTTAGTACAAAACTGGGGAAGTGGGAGGTTAAAGGGATTATGCAGGATGGTTACTGTAAGCAAAATGACTAGTGTTTCCTTTTCCCCTTAACAAACAGCACTTGCCTGTCTCCATCTCTTCTTGTCGGGTTGTTCTACTGTTCTGTCACCTGATGACAAGCTAAATAAAAGCTCCCCAAATTTCCTAGAATGGGGCTTTTAGGGGCTGAATGAAAGTATGCTAATAGATAATTTCCTGAGTTTCTCTTGAGTGGTGAGTGACTCACCTGCTCATATCAATGTAACCCCAAAGTTTAATCTGTGTGGGACACAGGTTGAGAAATCCAGTTTGCGTGGGATACAGATTTTTCTTGCTCTACTGACCATGATTCCAGATACCTGCAGAAGGATGCATCCTGATGCAGAGCAGTCCAGGAAGGTAAATATATGAATCAAAGCAAACAGAAGCAGCATATTTTGTTAAAGTAGCACAAAGTCCAATGAGACAAGGGCCATGTCCAAAGCGTACACATGGACAACACTGATTTACTGAAAGAACAAAAGAGATGGTGTCTACTGTCTACTAAAATCGCTATTTGGAATTTTTCTTTTCCCTTTTTCCTCCCCCATTTTTTTTTAGATTTTTGAGAGAATCAAAGAATTTGGGATTCAGTGTCATGAGATCAGATTTGAAAGGAAATTGGGCATCTAAGAAGAAATCACTCACATATAAATGTAGCTCTTAAAACCAAATGCAGTCACCTAAAAAATAAATCCTAAGTAATATCATAAATATAACAAATAAAGGAGTCAATGAAATTGTAAGTTATTATTGAATTAAATTCTGGAAAGGCAGTTTGGAAAGGAGGTAGTGTTTAGCAATAACCTACGATGGGGATCTAAAGCCTGGCAGCATAACTGTCTAGCCAAAGGGAGCAGGAGGCCATAGGCTCCTTGTGCTCCTTCGTGAACAACTAAATAGTCACTTGGTTCTTTCCCACAGAAAGATTGTATTAATATTATAAGATCAACAAAGCATCTTTCATGAAGAGTAAGTGCTTTTATCACAGAATACAATATATAGAGAAAATAATGTAAGTGTGGTGTCTTGTCTGTCTTATCTCATCAGTCACCTGAGTTGGTGTCCCAGGGTCCATGGCCAGCCAGAGGATGTAGAGTAAGCAAATGGCCTTTATTGGGGGGTGCCTCACGGAGCCTCTTGGCACCAAAATATCTTGAAGGAGTGTTGGATATCCCCATATTCAAGGCTTCTCTCCAGGGAATTCTTTAAGATTAAAATATTCCTGAAAATCATCCGTCCCTTTCACTAGGGTTGTATGAAGGAGTCCTTCTTTTTCTTTGTCCTTCCAACTTAGACAATAATAGGATGAAATCATTGCTTTTCTAGGGATCTGTTAAAAAATTTGCAGAGTTTAATAGATGAAGGACAGGAATGGGGATGAGCAAGTCTCATAATGTAGAATGCAAAATTTTCTCTACTCACTTTTTACTTTAGGGATTCTGCCAGGTCCTTCAGTCGCCAACAAGGGTTTAGGAAGAGTCTCTCTAAAGGACTGTTCTGATATTTGATTTACCTAAAATATTTTCATATGTATAATCCGTTCTTGTTGAGCAATGACTAAAAGATTTCCATTCTGGCAACTCCCCAACTGTACAGATCACTTCTACAAACAGACCAAAGTCACCCTTATCTTCCCTTTAAGAGAAGCCATAAATGAATCCTTAAACATAAATCCAAAGTAGTGTCTTTTAGGGCTCAATTCCTGTCTATGCATGTTGATAGTGTACCATCCTAATACACTCTAGACACATTAAATATGTGACCAAATTTCCAGCAATCCAAAGTGTTAAGACATTTAGAATAAAATTTTTTAAAAATGAAACATTTTTTCTTCAAACTAGAGTAACAGTGTCTTTGGTTCAGCTTGATCTTACTAGCAAATCTGAAATCCCTAATTATATACCTTTTAAAAGTATATTATCAATTCCTAAGAAATTTCTTCCATGTTAATAAAAGGATAAAAGAGTTTTGCCATCTCTCTAAAGTTAAAACTCTGTCTTACCTTTCTTTATGTGCTTTCATAGCCCTTTTTAATATGCTTTCCCATAGTAGGCTTTTAATATATGTATTTATTTGAGGATTTAATAACTGGCAAAGTGCATAATAATAGTAATACAGTATTGAAGTGGAAAGAATTATTTGTGGTTTTGAGTAAAGCAATCCCATTTTTCCCTGGGTTAGGTAATGTCATCCAGTGAAACAGATGAAGGGAGTTAGGTCAAGTATCAGCAGAAAAATGAATGGCTGGTTTTCATTGCCTTTTGATGATGCAAAAAGATGTATCAACATAATGTTGTAACTAACAGAGAGCAGCTTGCCAGCAAGGCAGCTTCAATATAGCCAAAGGAATGAAGCATGGAAGATTCAATACAGGCAGCTGTCGCCAAAATGTCCTCCAGAGACATGCAACTTGGTCCCCACTTCCCCACTCACCATGCTACCTGTTCTAGACCTTGACCCAACACTGCCCTGATTTCTTTCGATTTGGTGGTTATGAACTGTCAGTCAGTCACTGGTAGACGTGACCACTGACCATAGCTTACACTGGCTGATGCAGCAGTAATGACTAAGGTGGTCATTTAAGTAAAGATATTGGCTGATTTTTTATTTTTTTTAATCACAAAGACAAAGCTAATTGACTGACCGACCAAATATAGTTGAGTTCATGTTTCAATAGTGCCAAGAAGGCTCAGAGTAGGAGCTGGAAATGCTCTTGATGTTTGTCCATTGTGTCAAGTTCTGGACATGATGATTCTCTTCATCACAAGATAGTATTGCAGAAGCCTTCGGATTGTCTGGATAGGAAAGCTGAATAGTTGAAAGCTGCTGGGATATTCACCATCCCTCTTCCAGGTCTAGAATTAGTGCCAATCATGGAAGTCAGCTCAGATCTCAGGTTGAAAGTTTCATTTTTAGTATAGCACAATTGTCTTTGGTCCAGAGCATGATTTATTTTAGTCTTAGTCAAGCTTCATATATAAACATTTGGGTATTGCTTGAATATTAGGTATATTCTTTGGAAAACTGTGATGGATTATGGCTGGAGAGTGTGCATTTTCTCAGAAGGATAATTAAAAGCTTGTTCTTTTCCCATGTGCATCAAAATCAAACCTAGATGTGGCTTCCTAACAATTAAGATATGAATTATCAAGACTTGAACCGCATTTCACAAGTCTTAGTCTTGAATAACAAGAAAATGTTAAAATATATCAAAATAAGACACAAATATCAATAATCACCATTTATATATCATAACTGTTATTGGTAGAAAAGTAGGAGGAAACTAGATTCAATTTATCAAGCATTTTAATCCTCACAAATCTGCAACATCTGTATTATTATCCCTATATTCATATATAAAATGTTAAGTAATTTGTCCAAGGATTTAAACTAATTCCTCCAAGTCTAGTTTTTATTTTTTGTTTTTGTTTTTAATACCACACGCATTGTAGTAGAGACTGGCCAAGCCATGGAGCACTTCAAAGCAGGGTTATGGCAATCAGATATTTATGTACCTCCAGGTTCATGTTGAGCCTGTGTGGTAGCTAAGATAATTGCCCTCCAGAAATGCCCATGTCCTAATTCCCTGACTCTGTGACTATTACGTGACATGGCTATGGTGAATTAAGGTTACAGATGGAATTAAGTTTGCTAATCAGCTGGCCTTAAAATAAAGAGATATTTATCAATTATCTGATTGGGCTCAGTGAAATCACAAGCATCCTTAGAAGTGAAAGCGGAATATGTGACTACAGAGGAATGGTAGTCATTCCATTTGTCTTACATCTGGCCCCCTACTAGCTTCTACCCCTGGACCTTGAAGTTGGTAGGACATTGAAGACCATCACTCTTGAATTACCACAATGGGTAACACTGAGGACCCCAACCTGGCAATCCAAGGACCCACTCTTCTTTCAAGTTCCAGTTCCAGAGATCTAATGGTAAATAATTGAACACTGGCAGCAGGATGCATAAGCATGCATGCATCATTCTAAAGAATGTATTATGAGTTAAGGTAAAATGAAAATTAAATTGCAGGCTTTGAAAATTTGTAGCTTATTTAAGGCTGGAAAGAACTTCTTAGATTATCCGGTCTAACAGTTTCATTTCGAATCCTTATTTTTCCAATGAGGAAAAGACTCAGAGAGGTTACATGACTTGGCAAACATCTCCCATCTGCTCAATGGCAGAGCCAGATGTGGAACAAGTTCTCCTCATTTTGAGTGCAGAGTACTTTCCTGGCCTTCCCTCCACCTGAGTTTGATCTTACAGGTGAAGTCTTTGAAGACCTGGTAGAATAAACTGCTAATTTCCTTAATCCTGAAATTCCCGGCTAATGCTTATTCTCCTAACCTACCATCATGATCTTGACTTTCCTCCCACCTCCTCCTTCACTCCCGTCATATGTAAACTCTCATTTACTTTTGAACAGGAAACACATTCAAACTATATTCCTCAAGTGTTTACCCAACAGTGCTCCGGGCCATACCAATAATGAAGAACTGAACAATCATAAATCATAGTTTTTATTCATCATAAATATTTACTTTATGACAGAATCCTAAGCCATTTTTAAATGTTAGCAAATTCCCTGGTGCTCTCTAATGGACAGATTTTAAGTTTTCAAATAGTTTTCCTTCATCTCAGGCCCACAAAAAAATCCTTCTTCTGATGTTTAACCATGGCCTCTCATGGAAATAGGAATGATCTGTGCTTAAATAATGAAAAAAAAGTTTCTCTTTTTTTCTCAAGTTGGCACTTCAGCCATTACCTTCAAACAATAAACACATTAAAAACTCCTTCCTCGAGTGGCATATTTATAGGAGCCCACTATTCCTAGACCTACATGGTTCCTATCATGTCTTGTCTCATGTCCCCTACTCCCTACCTTGACCTTCCTTACTGAAGTTCTACTAGCTCCTTGACATCTCTGTAGTAATTCCTCTCTTAATGCCTTTGCTCTTAAGGATTTTTCTCTCCTGAAGTATTTCCATCTACTTATTCATTTATTGCAGAGTGCATTTTCCGTAAACCTGTGTCAAGAATGAGGCTAGGTGCTGGGGTGGTCATGGGCAAAACATGAAATCCATGAATTCGTAGGATGTAGGATGGAGTCAAATACATAGGAGTTGCAAAATCTCACGAAATACATGTAACAACAGATAAAGCACAGATCTGCTCCTGGGAGAAACACCTAAGCCTGCCTCTCTGGGTGGGTGGGTGGGTGGGGTTTGTTTGGTGGTAAAACCATGGCTTCTGTCATCACTGTATAGCCTGGGAGTGACTAGCATGTGATGCATATTCAATATATGTTGATAGAATGAACGAGAGAAATCTGTAATGAAATGCCTCCTGAGACAGTTACTATGATTCCTTTACTTACAGCTGAGTTTGCATCATAGACATTTACTATCTGTCCAGATAGTTAATCAGAGATGAGTAGAAATTACTTGAACACTTCAGGTTTGTAAACTAAAAAGCTTGTGAGTTTTTCTCCCCATTGAATTATCTGTATTGGCTGTTTGGACTACATAAATTCAATTACTCCAAGGGTGAATAAAAATTGGGAGGTTAGGTATCACAGGTTTTGAATCTTGGCGTTACCATTTGTGAATGTGGTATGTGGCATGTTATTTAAACCCTGTAAGCTGTCTATTAAATGAGTATAAGAATGATACTTATAAGAATTGAAAGTAATAAGACTCAAAGGGCCTAAAGCAGTCACTACTGCCTCGTAGACCCTCAATAAATGTTAGTCCCCTTTGTATCTTCTTCAACTTGGCATGAATGTTTGGAGTAGCTGAAAGTGGATGGAATTATGCACCGATAATTGAATTTCTATTCAGCATTTTGCACAGTGGTCAACATTCAGTACTAGGATGAAAAGAATCAAGAATCGTTAAGTAAACATCCTGTCCCTTATGTTCTGCCAGCTATGAGCTGAACAATAGGAAAGAAAGGCAGTCAGCATCAGGATCATCCTTCCACTCATCTTATTCTAACCCCATATGTAATGGACTACCTATATAATGTTCCTGGCTTTTAAAAGTGTCATACAGTTTTAAACACCATAATGGTATCATTTGACAATTCAATGAATTGGGAAGTTGGTGGCACAGGGTTATGTCGTAGAGAGCTCTAGCTCATCATCAAACCCACCTCTTCTTCTTCCTGGGCCCACAGTAGACTACATTTCCCAGTCTCCTTTGCATCTAGGTTTGGCCACGTGATTGCGTTCTACTCAATGGAATGTGAGTGTGGGTAATATATGCCACCTCCTGACCTGGTCCATAAAATCCTCCCATGTGTGATTCTCGTACCTTTACATATTCTAGCTGACTGGCAAGAGCCCCTCAGGTGAGCATGGGGAGACAGCAGCAGTGCAGAATGGAAAGAGCCTGACTCTCAATCCCTGCTTGGGGAGCTGCCCAAAGAGGGACCCTCTGATCAGTGAGTGAGGAATAACTTAGGTGATGCTGCACCAAGGACATTTGGAGGCATCTTTTGCAGTATTTAGCATTATTTCCTTCTAATACATGACCTAAAAGAGAAAGGCTGAAACACTTTCCCTTCAGTCCTCTTTTTTAGCAATTGGCCTCATTTTATATAATGGCTTCCCTTTCCAAAGTTTTGGATTGTTTCAAGTGAGATACCAGTTCTTCATTTTCTTCTCAGCTCAGACATAATACCTAGAAGATAGTAATTGCTAAATAAAATTTTGATATATAAAATAATTTAGTTCAATATGCAATGGTTTTATACCGAGAAGGTCTGCCTGATAGTAGTGTTTATGGGCATAAACCATCCAGTCAGACTGCCTGAGTTCAAATCCTGACAGAAACACTGAATGACTGCTTTTGACCAAGTTACTTAAACTCTCTTTGTCTCACTTCTCTTATTTGTAAAATGGGGGTAAGAATAGAAGCCTATCTTGGAGTTATTTCCCAGATTTTATTGTGGGAGTTAAGGAGTCAGTAGATATCAAGCTTTTAAAACAGGGCCTGGCCTTCATGGGAAGTCAGGAGATCATCCTGTAGTGAGGATTTCCGGGTACCAGACAGTGAGCTGGCAGCATCACTTCACTACAGACCAAGAATGTCTGCTTCCTATAGCTCACACCTTAGCTGTGGTGATCAACTGGAATCCTGTCTGAGTGTATGCTTTATTGAGAACGACTTAGGCTGGTTCTCTGAAACTAAGGATTAGATGCAAGAATATTTTTTCTTTGGAAAAATTATGAAAACCATAGAGTGACAGTGTCCTGAAAAGGAGTTTTATAATGGTAAAAGCCAGCACGAAGCTTCAGTAACATCTTTGCCCGAAAATGATTGCCCTGACCTGCCTGGGTGTTCAGATCTTATCAGAGCTTCAAAGCTCAGCTCAAATATGACATCTTCTGGAAAGTCTTAGCTGAGGGACCCAGGAGGAAACTATGAATTCTTCCTCAGAGACTTTCTATTGTTCGCATTCATGTACCTTGAATTATAGTCATGCATATGCTTTTGTTATTCCCCCTGTAGAGTAAATGGAAGTTCCATGACCAGGATTCTCACCTGACCCGGGTCTGCTTGCCCACTACACATGTCTGATGCTCATAGGCGCAGCCTTGCACACATGTGGGCAATAAATTATTATTGACTCTATGTATATAAAGAGCCCCACCCAGTGCTCTGGGGCTGCAGGGCTGCGAGGTGACGGAGAGGCCCGGGGGCAGAGACTGGCTTGAGGCTACAGACTCGCCCTGAGGCAGATGGGATTGTAGCCCTTGACCTGCCACTCTGAGAATAAAGCTGGATATAAACCCTTTCACCCCAAGAACATTCCGTTGTCATTTTTTGGTCTCATCGAAGCCTTAGTGAACCAGCCTGGGGCTGAAGACCTCAGGCGAAGCACCCCTATACTAGAAGAGAAAGCTTCTTAAAGAACGAGTCCACGTCTTACTCATTTCTGCATCTCCAAATGCCCACCTGGTAGCAATCTTGAGTTGAAATCATGAAGAATAAAGTAAAATGGAACAAACTGGATGCTTCTCCTGTCTTCTGCCTTTTATGCTTCCCGGAAGGAACGTCAGAGAAGAGCACACGGTATTTGGTGGAAGAGGCAGCTGTGTAAGAAAAGTCGCTGTCCTTATTTTGAGAAAATTATTAAGGGTGATCTTTAAAGAGGATTCAAAAAAAAAATAATCTCTCAGATTTTTTTTTTTAAGGCCAAACAGGAGGAAAAGCTAAGGATCCATTGGTGGAGAAACTCTGGGAGCAGCACTGACTGCCTCAAATCCCTGGGGAGCAATTTAAAGTCATCTGTTTCTGACCCCACAGCACATGTCCAGAGCGGCTGTAGCTTTCCGGCTCAGTACACATAAGCCACCCACTTCCAGACCAATGACGGAGATGGATGATTCAAATAAAGGCAGCCAGCAGATAATTGGCCATTTGGGTCAGAATTACCAGCCTTATTTCAGAGGTAGAGAGACCTGTGAAGGGAGAGTCCCTTTCTCCTTGGCAGACGCCCAACCACCTAGCTCAGATGGGTTATGTCCATGCCAGTAGAGGCACTGTGGAACAAGCTCCAGGCTGGAGGTCAGGAGATCTGAGCTCTCTTTGACCAGGCAGAAGGTCAGACACAGACTGAAGGCCCAGATGCCAACGACTGGCTCTGCACAAGCCATTTAACCTCTCTGGGCATCAGTCCTGTCTTAATGAGAAATGAGGAAGTTGGACCATATTCCTTTTCATCTGGATCATTTCCGATGGGATCACAGTGAAAGCTTATGCCCCTTCATAATATCTGTGCAAAAGACAGAGATAAGGGTGTTATAATTCCCTTACTCACCACCTTCAACAACAGGTATGTGTGTGTGAGAGCACACACATATGCATTTACATGTGCACACACACCTACACACAGCTGCCCTGGCATCATTTGTACAGGAATCTAAAAACAGCCACCCCAGTTTACTGAATCCTCATCTAGTAGTCTGACTGTATACTGTGTCTCCGAGGCATGTGGTGCTGCAGGCAATCACCAGCTGACTTGGAGTGAGTGGCCCCTCAAGGTCAGTACTACCTCTCAGATTATCAGGGCTGACTGCAAATATCACCACAGGAAAAATCTCCACTTAGCCCAGAGGCTTCTAAACATTATGAATGCCACTTAATAAAGTAATATTTTGGAGGACAAGCATCTAGTTAATTAGAATATTCAGCTGTGCCTTTCACAGCATTTCACTATTAACTTCTGATCATCTCTATTTCCTTGGACAGAGAAATAGCCAGTAGGGCCCTACCAATCTCTACAATTCAAATCCAAGCACACTCCTTTTTTCCCTAGCACACTTATGTCTTCACCAGCTAGAAACACTGGTGAGATCATAGGCTGTTCTTATTGGTAATTTATTGAGTAGAGAAAGCTGATTAAAAAGCAAGGAAAGAGGGCTTCAAGTCACACACACATGCATACACAAAGGCAGCGCTTCCCTGCCCCTCTTTGCAGCCTGTACTGTGCACACCCTTGTACACATTTGCATTGAGCAAGACAAACGGCCTATTTTCAATCAGCTGGAGTCAGCTGCCTCCCACGTGCCACTGCCTCGCAGCCTCCTCATTGTTCTTCAGGCCTCCAGCTGCAGGAGGTGGGGGACATGTGGAGCCTCTCTCACCCTCTGGCCTAGAATCCAGGCCCTTTCATCACCCCACAGACAGACACTTTCCAAGAACTTGAATGAAGAGCCACACCTCCCCTCCGATCGCTCTTTAATCTGCGCCTTCAGACATTCCTCTGCCTTTCGGCTGGCCCGGCCCACTCCCCAGGGAGGATAATATTCCGAGGGGAGCCACTTCTTGTGAGCAATAAGCACACGTCAGAAGGGCGGCGCCATCTCATAGTATCTGCGGGTTAGCAGCGTCTGGGCTCTCCAAACATCAACCCCCCCTGGATCTGGAGTACATGAAATGGTAGGAAATTGGAACTTTGGGAGTAGTGGACGTGCATCCACAGAGAGGCTGCCAGGAGCAGAGCTCTGCTGGGTGCCTGGTAATGATAAAGAGAAGGAGGCAATTTACAGTCCATCCTCGTCCTTAAGAAACTACCTTTAAAGAGACATTGCCAAGTTAATTTTTTTGCCTTTAAGAAGCTGCCCTTCCAGTTGGGAAATAAAACATGACCACACGAAGAGGAAGTAAATTATGAATTTCAACTGAATGTAATAATAGCATCAGAGAAGGGAAGTGAATTCCCAAGCTGGAAGGCTCATAAAAATCTTGAATAAGGAAGTGGGATTTGATTTGAGCCTTAAAGGACTGGCAAGGTTTACACAAACAGAGTGGTGAGGGTGCCAGGGGTTTGAATGACAAGGCAGGAGAGCAAGGTACCACGGGGTGTGGGAAATTGGACGGCAGCTGTGCTGGGTTGACTGGGGCTGAGATTGGTGCTGGCGGGATGAGGTGGTGGCAAATCTGGGGAGCTGAGCAGTCATGGGGATCAAGAAGGCTGTATTTTCTCCCATGACGGCTGTTGGGTAAAGGTTCATTTGCCAGCTATTTGCTGTTTCTCAGGTGGGAGATGAACACTTTCCTAAGCCTCTCACAAGGATGTTGTGTCGGTGATAGAAATGCTGTTTGTAAAGCATTTAGAAATAGGCAGCCTATTCAAATAAGAATGATATTGCCTTATTCTTGCAACCTGAGCCTTTGCTGTTTCATGCAGCAGCTTCTTACCTATGCTGCTCCCTGGGTGTTCACCAGGCAGTTTGGGAAGCAGCATGAAATCTCTGCCAGGCCTTAGGCTACCATTTAGCACACTGAAGCAGCAACTTCTGGAATAGTCCCCCAGTGGCCTGACAGGGGCCTGTTCTCCATCAAGTGTCCATTTGACTCTGAGGGAAAGGGCTGCATCAACAGTTATAACCAAGCACGCACAATGTGTGAGCTGCTGAGCAGGGCAGAGTGCTTATTAATACAGCCCTTTTGTATTTTCTGGAATAGAGAGGTAGTGTGTATATAGGGGCACGTTGCTGAGATTCCAGACTCTCAGTGCTAGGGACCCTCGTGATGAGTCAATGGGCCACACACTTACCGCTTCAGCCACCAGGTTCCAATCTCAGTTCCGATTCCTCCGTGGGCCACACTGTTAGTACGAAACCTCGTACTGCTAGAAAAGGAAGCACCCACGTTATTTTTGAGATGACTGCATATACATACACTCACTTCCTTGCTGTATGTTGAGTGTGAGGCCATAGATTCATCTGAGCATTAAAACTAGAGCAAAGCAATCCTACATATTTGCCTTTATCTTTTTAAAAGGAACACATCTTAAAATGTGTTTTGAGGTCATCTCCTCAACATTGCTATCCCATCTTATTCCAGGAACCACCACAGTTTTAATGGTCTCAATGGGAGTAAAAGCTCAGTTTTTAGAAGACCTAGGCAACCATTTCTAGTCTCGTTGCATGGACATATATATATGCAACTTGGCGGTAAACCGACGTATCAGTGCAGGAACAGAGAGTCTCTCTTCTTTACCTCTAGATCTGTGAAACTCGAGTTTATAGAGGGAATTCTCCATAGGAACAATGAAGGAATGAATAAAGTATCTGCAGAAGCTGCAGAGTACATTCTAAATAAAGGCATTAGGCAACTGTAAGGTAATTGGGCCCAATTTTTCCCACGAGTGGTCCAAGCAAGGCAGGCACTGGACACCCTGCTGGCTGCTCCCTTTTCCCTGTCTCCTGGGTCCCAGCAGGCAACAGGCTTGTTCCAAGGTGCCCCAGAAGAATCAGTAGACTGATGATGAGAACCATGCCCCCAACACACACAGGTCTTAGAATGTGTAAATCTTGGTTCAGGTTATTGGGAAGAAGATGAGGGGCAAAGGATGGAAAGAAGTATATTATATGAGCTTCAAAATGATGAGACCCCTTAAATTGCCTCCCTTCTCAAGTCTGGGCTAATAGAACTAGAGAGTCCCAGAAACCCATGGATGAAACAGTTATTTAGAAATCTCCTTTATTGGTCTTCTGTCCTATCCTATTCCTGTTTCCCACCAACCTACAACCTTAGGAAGAGAAATATTCAACTATTAAGCTCTTCATTCATTTCTCAGGCAGAGAGAGGGAGCCCCACGTTGCCAGCATCAGGGGTTTCAGAGCCGAGGACCAGCACAAATGGGAACTGAGGTCGATAGGTCAAGTTGCATTTATCACAGATCTCAGTTCCCTCCGTCCAGTTCCTGGGCTATCCCTCCACAGGGCGTTGCCAAATGAGGAGACTTCTAAAAAGCCACAGCTCCACCTGGCCTGACGCTTGAGTTTCTGGAATTGGGCTGGAGGCATACTGAAGGAGTCTCTTCTGTGGGTTACCTTATCTGGGTTCTTGAAGGAAGGCTTGCGGAGGTCACTCTTAGTTTCCCCAAATTCCAGAATAGATGTAACATGCTGTGAGGTATTTTGAAATCTTATAACCTCTTCCTAGGCGGTGCTTTTTACACAGCAGTGGCTGCCCGTCAATGGGTCCTGATTAGCAATAAAAGTCACAGAGGGAGGGTGGGGAGAGGATGGTAGGAAATGAGGAGGAAAAGAAGAAAAAAAGTACAAAGTATCAGAGTTTCTTATGCATAAAAAGGATGGGTAATGTTTAATGAAACTTGTTTTTTGTTCTATATACTACAAACATGCATACGTGCATGTGCAGAGGAGGTGGCGTCAGTTCATTCTTTCAAAATCTGTTTATTACTGGAAGTCTCACTCAGAAATGTTTGGAAGACACAGCTCTGGGGTATATAAAATGTTCACAGGGAACCACAGCATAAAAACAGGTCCGTAGCTCAGCGACATACTCCTGTTAGGCCTCAGGGTCTAATTTTGTACTCTCTTTAACTTTATTCTATAAACTGTACCCAAATGCCCCCTATACTTAATGACTGAACTATTTAATCACATGTACTTTATCTACACCGACTCCTGCCAAAATCAAGTCTTCTCACTTCTACTAAGATTCTATAAATGGGAACAAAACCAATCCAGAGTGAATAATGTTGCTTTTGGAAGAGTTTGATATTCCTTGCTCATAAAGTACTTGCGGCGGGCTAGAGTACCGCCTAAGGACCGCTCTGGGCTCAGCATTTTCGTATGTGCCAGGTTGCCTCATTTCATTCCAGGCTGGCCAGGCTGCATGTGAAGTTCCGATGGGCCTGGGCACACTTGGTAAAATGGCAGGGCTAACCCTGCCAGATGTTTATTTACATGAAGGGCTGAAGAACATCTGGGGAAGAACACAGCCCCAGTAAAAAAGAGGGTTTGTTTAGGCAAACTTGACCAAAGAACAAAGCTTTGTCATCTCAGTACAACATTATTGTCCTTCAGCCTTGTCTTTTGGCCAAAATAGCAACTAAGTCGTGTTTGAATTCTAGGAAGCCAGAGTGGTGTGGGAGGAAGTGGGAAAATTAATAGTCACCAAAATAGTGATTGTAACTAAAACTCCTGCAGAAAAGCAGTGCCCTGGCATCCTTTTGGCAGAGCACACCATGGATAGGGTATAAGAGGTATTCCCCCTTCTGTCCTTCAGGTGCTCACACAGCTGCGCCCCCACTCCAGCTGCGGTGCTTCAGCAGCAACACCTAGCAGGAATCTGTAGTGTCCTTAGGAAGACAGCAGTGTGCAGTGACAAGGAGGTGCCTAGAAGTGGCAGTGGCACCTGGCAGGAGCAGCAGGTGGTAACTGAATGGATGTTCAAGGGCATATGTGAAACACCCTCTGAAAACTCCCAAGTTTACTTTAAAACTGGGCCTTTGGAATGCTCTGGTGTTTGACATGGAATGGTGAGAAAAATAGCCAGAGCAATATTGGTTACTTGTATTTTAAATACAAGAATTACGTGGCAAAAAAAATCACAAATCAAATGTTTCCTTCAAGTGTCCTTTGGGGAACACAACCTATCATATTTTAGCTACTTGTTTTCTAAGTCACTAATAAGGACTACACAGCATGTACAGGGAGATGCTCTACATGATTGGAAGCAAGATAAAGACATGCAGTTCAGAGAATCTGGGTGGTAAAGGAGAAAATGCCTTATACTTCTGGACATGCACTAAGGAAGATACATTGCTTCAGGTAAGCTTTGATAAGAAGTTACTAAGGAAAGATACATGAATTGATCGTTTCCAGATTCATAAGTTTACAGCAGACTCCAAAGGTGCAGAGATGTATCAGAGTATTTGGGAATTAAAGTGATCAAATGTTAGTTTTTAAGCTCTGGCTGCAAGAATTTCAACAATGTAAGATGATATCAAAATGAGATATCTAGCTCGCTTGCTGGAGTGTTCTCTGTTTATCTACAAACGAGGAAACATCATGATATTAGATAATATAATATTTTTAGTCATTTTTCCCTATTTTTACTTTAATGTCATTTCCCAATTTTAAATAAGAACTACTTTAATGTCATTGGATGGGGTGGGTGGGGGGTGGAGGCAAAATTCTGGGATTGTTTTTTTTCCCCACATCTTTTTTATGTTTTATGATTTTGTGACCTGAAATTACCAGACAGCATGGCAGTTGGGACAAATGATACCAGAATATCAAACTTATTCCCTGGTGTCACATTCTGGTTTTTGATACATTCTTCACATGTAGAGCAACAGTGAACAAATAGGGATGTACATAAAATAAGCATGGCCTCAGATTTTTCAGGCCAGAGAAGGGCATTTTGTAAACTGAAGGGAATAATTGCTCTTCTGCTTTACACACACAATGAATGCAGCCAAAATGTAAAAAGCATGCAGGCAAGCATCTCAAATATTAAATCCATCCCTGTTCAACACCATTTATTAAGTGTTTTTATTTACTCACACTATAGTTGTGTTCTTGAGGTATTTGTGATAAAGTAAACCATACCAACAATATTTTAAGGCAAATTATGAAAAATTATGCAGCCAGAAGAATTGAATGCTTCAGAGTTTAAACTGAAGGGAAATAAGGACGGATTTTTTTTTTTGAGTTATACTCCATCCTCCTTTTACAAATGAGAAAACTGAGACATAAAGCACTGAAATAATTTGCTTAAGTTCATATTGCCAGGAAATCTAGCATTTCAACTTGTCTGTTTGACTATACTGTGTTGATCTTTAAGTAACACTGAGGATTGGGCTGAAGTTAACTAGCAAAACCTGCAGAGGATCAAATCCGTTTCTGTTTGTCTGTTTTCCTTTCTAAGTTTTTCCAGTAAGTCTTAGCATTCTGGATTGTAGAGCACAGGAGGTAATAGCGGATTTACCCAGGATTGGGAAATAGCATAGTTCAGACACTGAGAAATCTAGCAGTATAATTGGTTTAAATGGCTGAGTCTAGGTTGTAAAATGGACAAAAAGCAAGAAAAGGTGAGATAACAAAACTAAGTGAGTGTGAGGTGGTTTGGAACTTTCCATATGGGTGAAAAAATAAGTTTAATAGGAGTGAGAGAGTGGGACAGGTATATACAGAGAGAACTATTTCAGGGTTTAAGATCACATAGGTAGAGAAGTTGTGAAGTGACGATGCCTGGCACATACACATTCAGGCAGGCCTATCTGTTGAAACAGAGTAGAAATGAGGTTACTGATTTTGAAGAACTGAAGTCAGGGCAGCAGAAGTGATGAAAATCTACAAAAGCCATTTAGAGATGTAGGTTAGACATTATTGTTGTACTAGGCAAGCCAGGCATTCTCCTGTTTTTGCTTGCAGCAGGCATTAGGGTAGGTTTAGAAAGTAAATTGGACATAGGGAACTCTCCTTTTTCCAGTTTCAGCCCATGCACCCTGGGAAGGAAGTGGGAGAACTGGGAAGAACAGCAGCACCCATATTTATGTTTTTCATCATTAATTCTGAGTGACTTATCCCACTTATTTTAGCCCACATAATCATTTTCTCTTCTCCTAGAATATATGCAAGAAACTCAGACACAAATGAAGAAATTCAATCACAGGGAAGCTGTATCCCTTTGTAAGAATCCTAATCCAAATTAAACTGATCTCATCCCTCTTTGCTTTGGACCTGCCAAAATAGTGAATTTAGAGTAAAATTCTTATATCCTGGCTGAAAGAAAAATTTACAGAGTACTTGTTCTATAATGACTACTGTGCTCACTGCTTTGTGCAGTACGCCATACAGGTTTTCAAACCAGCTTCCAACGGAACTGCACCTCCTGGTATGAATGCCCTCCCACCCAAGAGTGCACTGGATCTAGTGACGTACTTCTAATGAATACAATGAGGCAAAAGTAATGGGAAAGCTCTTCTGAGGTTAGGTTTTGCCCTCTTTCTTGTCCCTCGCTCACTCACTCTGATGAAAAGCTGCCGCGTCATGAAGAGTCCCATGGAGAGTCTCACATGGCAAACAACGTCCAGTGAGGACCTAAAGCCTTCCAGTCAGCAACCTACCAACAGCCACGTGAGTGAGGTTAGCAGCAAATCCGACCCAGATTCTCTGAACTGCGTGTCTTTATCTCGCTTCCAATCATGTAGAGCATCTCCCTGTACATGCTGTGTAGTCCTTATTAGTGACTTAGAAAACAAGTAGCTAAAATATGATAGGTTGTATTCCCCAAAGGACACTTGAAGGAAACATTTGATTTGTGATTTGTTTTGCCACGTAATTCTTGTATTTAAAATACAAGTAACCAATATTGCTCTGGCTATTTTTCTCACCATTCCATGTCAAACACCAGAGCATTCCAAAGGCCCAGTTTTAAAGTAAACTTGGGAGTTTTCAGAGGGTGTTTCACATATGCCCTTGAACATCCATTCAGTTACCACCTGCTGCTCCTGCCAGGTGCCACTGCCACTTCTAGGCACCGCCACTGCCCCAGGCAACACCTTGACTGTAGCCTTCTTGGAGATTCCAGTGAGGGAGTGCAGCTCAGCAGTGCCTGGATTCTCTTCTCACAGAAACTGTGATATAATAAATATGTTTTTAAGCCACTGAATTTTGGAGGAAGGGGTATTTGTTACACAGATAAGTAATATACACAGGATATTTTGGTTAGTCTTTTCAATAACACTATGAGGTAAGTATCACTATGTCCACTTCATAAGTGAGTAAACTGAGGTTTACAGGTATTAAATGATTGCTGCAGATTACAGATAACCAAGTGGTAGAGCTGAGATACTAACCCCAAGATGTGCCTTTGCTCTCTAACCCAGTTTGCACGTCACGTAACTAGGAGTAGATCACATGGTTATAAAATGCGCATCTGTAGCAAGTTCTTTTCCTGATTTTATGTTATCAGGTGGTCAGACATGACTGCAGTGCCCCAACAGGACTGAAGTAATCCATCTTAAGACAAACTATCATAGTGCAAAGTTTTATGGTTCCCAAAAGTCTTCATCTCCATTAAACCCATTTTGGAGACTAAACTGCAATTTCTTTAAAAAAGCCCAGAGGGAATGGTAACCTTTCATTTCAAAAAGTGGTGGGAAATATGTCACCTGATCATTGAATGACCTCTGGTGGATGAATCAAATGGACGATAAATGCAGCTCACTACAAAATGTTTTCTAGAGTTTTGTCTTACATTGAATCTTTTTTATCTCAGAAACTCAATCCAAAATCTTGACTCTTTTTTCTGGTAATTCCTGAGATTCTTCCTTATGCTCTAATTTTATAGATGCCCAGAAAAAAGAAATTTGAATTCTCTGTGTGTTCAGACAAGGTCAGATATGTTAGAATCCACTTCTTCTAACCTCTGCCCTGAAGTGTTTTGCTAAAAGCTACCATTTCCTAAAAGCTACTAGCGTGGAACATTGTGCTATTTACAGAAAAGATTGTTGTTATTGTTTTGTTTAATAAGTTTAAGGAAATAAAACAAACCTCAATTTACTCTAAGTCACTACTTGGATGCTGGTGACTGGCAACCATAATATTGTTTCTTCAATAGATGATAAACTGTTGATGCCAAACATGGACTGTATGTGTGAGAATGTGTGTGTGTGTGTGTGTGTGTGTGTGTGTGTGTAAGTTGTATGTGTGAGTCAGGGGGAAGGTGTGAGTATTGACACTCAGGTGCCTGTGCAGACCTGTAGCAATACTTGTTCTCTTTGTAATCTCTTTTTGATTGACCCAGTTTCCTTCTCACCACCTCTTATTCTCTGTACTTCTTCCCATACCCCCTACAACATTATAAAAACGATGTAGAACTGTGAGATAGATAGATAATTTTTCTACAAATTCCATTCTAGGAAAAAATAAGGCTCAGAAAGGACAAGTTAATGCTGGGTGAAGACCAGAAGTATTCATTGTCATTTGTTGAGCCAAGCACTGTTCTAAGAGCTTCACCTGTATGAACTCATGTGCTCGTCAAGACAAAATTACCAGGAGGTACTATTAGTATCCCCATTTGTTAGATGAGGAAACTGAGTAACGGAACAGTTAAGCAACCTGTAAAAAATCACACCATGTCTAAGGGATGGGGCCAGAATTGAAGTTCCATCTCTGAATATTTGAGTACTAATCCCATGTTCATAACCCGTCCTTTCAGAAACCATGCTAAAATGTTCTCTCCACTATATCAACCCCCTTTATATAAACCTAACAGGTCTGAACTCTTTAGCCCCAGATACTGACTGTGTGTTTAATCTTGAGGAGGCTCTGTAACACTGCCACCTACTTCTTTTCTAACCCAGTGGCTATACTTCATGGGCTCAAAACAGCATATTATAGATATAAGAGCTCTATAATACTAGCTAAAATGTCAGTCTTAATACTTAAACTTAATCCACATAGTGCTATGTTTCAACCAAAGATGTAGAAGTGCTTTACCTGTGATGCATAAACCACAATCTACAAAGTCTAAAATTATACTTCAAATGCCTTTGAAAAGTAATGAACACCATCATATGTGATGGAACCCTCCAATTTAAAATCTCCATATATAACTCTCAAAAGTTTGAGAACAGTACACATTATTTAGAGAAAAAAAAGATGACTTCAGTATAATGAAAGGTAACTTCATCCTCTGAACATAAACAATATATATTCACATATCAAGTCTCTGTTTGTTCTTGATACTCACTTTTCTTCTCACCTCCTGGAGTCATTCATATCTAAGCGAAGGCAAATATTTGTTATTTGATCTTATAATAGGTTACATACTAGCATCTCAAAACAACTTAAGTTGAGACTATGAGATTTTTCTTGAAAACTATTAGATCAAGGTGGAAAAAGAAGCTATATATTGCCTGAGATGCCAGAGGAACATAAGATAATACTACTTCATTTTTAGTTAAGGCTCCTATGCAGGAACATTGTTACCAACTCCTGTTAATCATTACAATGAATACAATTGGTCCTAATTCCCTGATCAGAGATGGAAGACCAAAGCTCAGTCCCAGTGAGTGAATATTAGTGGAGAAGAGAGATCATTTTCTAAGTCAGGAACCAGCAAATGTTTTCTGTAATGGGCTAGATAGTAAATATTTTAGTGTTTGCAAGCATATGGTCTCTGTTACAACCACTCAAGTCTACCATGATGTGCAAACACAACCACAGACAACACATTAATGAATGGGTGTGGCTGTGTTCCAACAAGACTTTTTTTTACAAAACTATTGTAGGCACTAAGGCCATCTTGGGCTAGTTTGCCAACCTTGCCTTAAGTTATAGGTTTACTATTCAATTCATGTCACCCTGTATTGAAAAAGTTCCCAAACTGTGTAAGGCATTATGTGGAATATAAGAAAAGTGCACACCACATTCAATAATTTTATAATTTTTTTTTGATTGGGTATGATGCCTCAGGGGAAGAATTAAGCAAGAAGCAATTGTAGGATCACATGCAAAACAAAAGAGTTCACCTTACTTAGGCTTTCTTACAGACACTGCCATAAGGTCCTAGATCTAAAAAAAAAAAAATAGATGGGATCTCAAGAGAATAATCCTCTAATCATTTAGCCACTCATCAAATCCTGTGGCATACTTGTGTGCCAGACGTTCTGGAAGGTCAGAGAGACCTGGGTGAGAACTTCACAGTGTAGGAGAAGATCAAGATGCCAAAAATCAAAGTATGACACGACCAGTTCTTGAGGCATCATGTGTTCCATGCTTGCCTCGCTACAGACTCACTATTTTTATTATTGTTCCCATTTTGCAGTTGAAGGAAGTAAGGTTCAGAGACTTGAGTAGAGTCATGTATTTAAGAAAGTTCCTCTAGATTCTTCAAGACTAAGAGAATTTTCTTTGCCCATTGTGCCTCTCTCGCCGATCATCTTCCTAGCCCACCTCTGACCTGTCCTCCTTTGTACAGTTATCGTCCAGGTAACAAAATGGGAGTGATGACACAATCTTTTTCTACTTGCCTTTTAAAATTGAAAAACTATTTGTCCTGGAAATGCTGACCCCTTTACTGTTCCTGTCTTATTTTGTCAGTTGGGCTTTCTAAATTGTGAAATTATTCGCTAATTGATGTGGAAGAGGGCCTCCAAATTTTTGTCCTCATGCTCAAGCCCACAGACCAGTTTCCTGGCTTTTAACCCTCTATGAAGAGATGAATATTGATTTGCCAGTATCCACAGTGCTCCCTGGATTGTCTGGAAAAAGAGTGACCTGAACTCCCCAATAAATTACCCTTCACATATGTTTGCTTCACACATTTACTTGGATTTTTAAACCTGTGGTTTAAGAAAAACCGTATCTGCAAAGTTCTGATAAGGTCTGCATTTTTAGTGCCATTGAGTGACACTTTAGCGTCATGGGAGAAAAAGAAATAAATTGAAATCAAGCACAAATGATGCCGCCTATAAATAACAATCAGCCCATTTCCTGGTATCTAAGACTAAGCCTCCTCCTGACTTCTTCCTCCTGGAATCTGAGCAGTGGCCAGTTTGTAAGGCACTAGGCAACCTGAGTAGTCAGACACAAGCTAAAACACAGTCAGATTTTACCCACTTATTGAATGAGATATGTCTTTTTTTTTTGAGTTGGAAAGGTAGTAAAAGATGACAAGAAGTTCTAAAATCGTTCTTTCAACCTTCAATTTCTAATCTGCCAAGGAAAGGGAGCAGAGAGACAGGATGGCCACCAGCCTCCAGAAGCTCTGATTTCCAGCTATAAATCTCACTCCCACAAACACTTGGAGCAAGACCTTACCTCTGCCAGAGGCCACAACCCACTTAAATCACAGCCACCCCAGAGAAATACAGAAAGATGGGGGAAGATGGTGGTCACTCACTCGCTGTTTATTGCCTCTCATTTCCTCTTTTGGAAGCTCAGACTCTCCTCTTTGCTGGATCAGAAGCCAGGTGTTCGTTTGGTCCTTAACCTCATTCTGAGTATCGGAAGGTTAATGAATATCTGGAAGCACTTCCAAGAGTGTAGATGCAGAAAACAGCAAGGTAATGAAAAACGCAGCCCCCATTATTTCAAAGCCTTAAACGGCCCTCCTTCCCCTCGGCGTGGCACTCACAATAAAATATAGCAATGAAGGAAATGTATAAAAGCCTGTCCTCATGTGTGTATAATCAAAATGCTAAATTAATACTGAATGACTAGAAAACGAATCATGTAGAGTGATTTTCACTTTTGGCTCTTCTCCTCATCTATCATGTATTGTCAAAAGGGCAGAAGTTGACTGGAATCAGATGGTGATTTAACTCCAATCTTTAAGAAGAAAGAAGGCTTGGCATGAGGAGAGATTGTGTTTTTGGGGGATTTTTTTTTCTTGTTTCAGTTTCTGAAACTCCAGTAATTATGTGCAATTACCTATTATGTCGGAAATTGGTTCTCAAAGATGTAGAACCTACTTTGTGTTCTTAAAAAAAAAACACTGTAAAAAATAGGCAATTTAAGAAGGGAGCAGTTTGAGTGTGGAGAAAAATGAGGCTACAGCTGTAGGATTTTGTTATGCTTTTAGTACCAAATCACAAAACCCATTAAATTATTTATCCTACAGGCAGGCGTTGTACGGCAAACGTTGAATACAATTGCAGATTCCAGGAAAAGGAATGTGTGCATTTTAATTGCCTCTGATTTAAACAACCCCTAATTTTATTAGCCTTAATTTTTTTTTCTTCAATAAATGAAAGAGTTCGTTTCTGGTACTAGCACACAAATGACATTAATATTTTTTTCATCCTTAAAGAAACAGGCTATTGAGGACCAAACCACATAGGAGGTCATGTCCATATATACATGCAAGGAAGCTGCATACACATGCATAACACGTTCTCCCGTGTATACAATCTGCAATATGCCCCCAAAGAATTCGCGGTGCACCTATCATATTCTTTGCTCCTCATACATGCATATAGATTGGCTTACTATATTTCATTTCCATTGTTTCTTCTGCTACTATGTTATAAATGAAGATATCCTCCAGGACTCCTGCGTTAAAAGCAGATTATTGTTCCCAGATGCAGAAAACATCAATTTATCAAAGGTTGGGTAGCATGGGGGGAAGCTTTCTCAAGTCATACTTTTGGGTTCATTTGAAAAATTGTGGCTTTGCCATCCTCTGTAATTAAAACTCCTCTGTCTTAAGATTTATTGGGGCAGAAGTGCATGCATTTTCAAAATGTTTCTTTACAGCAGCTATTGGAAATCTCTAACTCTGCCTCAGGCAGGATGCTGCTGCTGCTGTACTTTTTGGGGTCTATTCTCCCCATGATAAATGAGCTAAACTTCAAAGATAAGTTACAATAACTCTCGGAGGGGAAACCCTTATTACTGTTAATATACGTTACTCTCTATCATTGCCCTTCAAGTACTGTAGCATGGAAAAGAAACCATACACACTACTTACATCGGCCTTTGCCAATACAGTCAGGGTATGCATATGTAGAATTTAACTGAAAATTGGATAATTATTTTCATCTCAAGTTATAGCTATTTTCTCCGTGTATAGGGAAATGGGTATATCTAGTAATGCGCAATCCAGTAATACCACCTGTACGTATGTATGAGGAAAACCCACTCATCATGATGACCGTATTATTTCCTACCTGATTCAATCAGTACGGTGCAGACTTGACCCAACTTAGAGACTCCTTAAAGTGAGGTTTTTTTAATTTTACTCAAATGCGTTTTCATGTGACTTTGATCATCTCAGATTTTTTATATGGATTTCTTCCAGTCAGAGCCGTTCTTATTTCCAGAAAGTTTATGCCCTAGCTCTTTCTCTAATTGCATGCTCCCTGAAGTTGTTTACAAATGAGAATCTAAAAGAAAAAGTGAAGCTGTAGGTTTTTGTAGTTCGGGCTTAGGCACGTTAGTAAACCTCCCCTCTTCTCCCCTCCCCGTCATTCCACTGTGCTCCTCAGCCCACAGTGGACTTGTTCTCCTGGCTAACGAATTTTCACTCCTTTCTGTGCTGTTAGCAAAGCAACATATAGACGGACGGGTGTGTGCAGATTGGAGCCTGGCCCTTTCTCCTTTGAAAGGGTTAAAGTGAAAAGGGGGCTTGTTGAAACTGGGGAGCCGGTAGGGTGGGAGGGAAGGAAAAAGGAAAAATAAAAGGTTAGTGTTTTCTGTCCATTAAAGGGAGTATTCTGTTCTGAAACCAAATTGGTCATGCATTCCAGAAGCGTTTCCTGGTGGAGTGGAGTCTGACCGGAGCACCTGCCTCGCTATTGTGCTGGGTCTGCGCGCTCTCCCCTGCCTTTTCCTTTATACGAGGCGGAATCTGTCACTTATTACAGACTTGTGGGCCCAGAACGGCTGTGCGCCGCCGAGGAGCTGAGAAGGAAGCCCTGGGACTGCCTCATCTTCACCACTGTGTGCACAGCTTTGTTTTTCCCCTCAGAGCACTTAAAAAACAAGGATGTGAATTCCTGATGACGTCATGTTGAAGTCCACCAAACAGATGAAACCATCTGAACCCGGAGTACAGATGGATTAACATCCCAAGAGAAAGAGTAAGACATACAAAGAAATGGTGGGAGCCACGGGTCCAGCATTTCGGGAGCCTGGAAGTACAGGGGGCGTCGTAGCTCGCAGGCTGCAGGTGGAATCTATTAGCTCCGTAACAGTTTTGGGTAAATAACCGGACTTGCACTGTGAATCCCGGGAGGAATTCCCCGGTGTCCCAGCTGTGTTTTTCCGTACCACACAGAGTTACCTCTGTGGATTTATGCCCTGGACAACCTCAGCACTGAGGAAAGACACCTTATCCAGAAATGATGTCATAGTCTTACTACTGCATGCTTCAACTCATTTTTTTTTAAGGCAGTTGCTTAAGAGGCAAACACGTTGTGAACAATTATTTTTAACACATGCTTTAAGGGATTAGTCGGCAACTCTTTCACCTAGTCATTTTGTTTTCTTCTTCATTCAAGAAATGCATAATGAACAGAAGAAATAAAACACTTTTTTTTTGTTCTTTTTAACATGCGCCCATCGAAGGGAACTTGCTATGATAAAATCCAGTTGTGGAGGATTCACATTGCCCTGTGGCTCTCTGTTCAGATTAATGAAAGATGGCCTTTGTAACCAAATCTTCCACCCCTAGGGTCACCCTCTCTGGCCTTGTAGAACTGTCCTGCTGAACATTAGACCAAAAGACTGACCTTAAGTATGTTGGACTTTGATGTCTTTGCTGATGTCTCTGAACAGAATGTTAATTGTAAGAAAAATACCAGAAATATATGTGTGGTATAGAAGATACCTATTTAAATTCAATGTGTTTTGTTACCGTATTTTTAAGTCAAAAGGTTTGGTTCGGAAGAACACGTGGCAAAGACTTACGCAGACCACCCCTACCCCCTTGTGGCACAATGGCATTTATAAGATGGAAATTTCCTCCTTTTATAGAACTGTTGAGACTTTTGAACTCCGAAGCACCTGAATGAGACCTTGAAGCACTGCCAGTTCTGCTAAAGATCAGAACACGGGAAAAGATGCCTGCTTGGCTCTCAGGGAGAAAGGAAAAGCTCTGAGGGATTTTGCTTTTGCACTATTTTGGTTTTTAGTTTGGTTCCAGGTTGTAGCACATTAAAACGTACGTGGCCGATTTAATCATCAGGCATCCTGGCTAAAGGTACAGACCCCATCATTTGTTTAGTTAATCTTAAATATTTGTTCTCCTAATGAAAATAAATAAAAACTTCATAGTTTATAAAAAGCTTTTACAACCATTAACTAATTTGATTCTCTCAGTATCTCCAGTGGGGTAGGTGCTAGCTGTTCTTATTTTGCAGCAGAAGAAACTGGAGCTCAAAAATATTAAGAAACTTATGTAAGTAGATGGCGCACTCAACAGAACTATCTAAGGGTGACACACCTGATTAAGGGGGAAGTCAGAACTGGAACCCAGGTTTCAAACACTAAGACTGGGACACTGGGACTCAACACCCTGTATCTCATAATTTTAAAATGCCCCATCCAGTTATAGCCTAACCTACACAATTCAACACATGGAACTCTCACCTCTCTCATCACCAAGGTCTTCATCTGCTTCTCATCCATAAAACTTCTGCTAGTCCTTGAAAAGTCCAATGAAATGTTCCCTCCTCCAAGAAGCCCCTTCTGTATCCCATAAGCAACATTCACTTTCCCCTCTGAATTCTCTCATCATTCCATTCATTCCTCTGTTTTAACAGCTACCATGCTGCACAGGCACTATCATTTCACTCATCTGTAGCCTCCCCTGGACTGTGAGCTTCCTCGGGAAGAGGTCTTGTGTCATTCAGGCCTGTGCCCCAGCATTTATTATGGAACCTGGTGCCAACCATCTGTCAGATGTTTAGGGCTCCCTGTGATAAGTTAAGTCTCCCTTCCTGACAAGTAAGCCCCTTGTCAGTAATGTTGGTGTCTGGAAACTCCAAAAGGACCCTGCTCTGAATAAGTTCTAGGATCCTTTTGCAGACCCCACCTGGTTCCGCCTTACTTTCCTATTCTTAATGCAACAGACGCCAGTTACCTAGGATGGCTCTGACTTCAGTTCATTCATTCGTTCACATGTTAATTCACAAATATTGAGTACTTGTTCCAGGGCAGGTGCTATGCTGGGTACTGGGAATAAAGAGGTTTAAAAAAAATAAAAGAAAGAAATAGTTTCTAACCCCAAGAAACTCAAAGGATAATGGGTAAGACAGCAAGCAAATAAAGATGATGGAGGTGAGGTAAAGGTTCCTGGAGGAGGTCATATCTGAGTAGTACTTTGATGCATGAGAAGGTATCAACTGGACAGAGGATAAGAGTGGGGCAAGAGGACAAGGGGGGACAGTGCTGTAGTCAGGAGGGTGAGGGTGAGAAAATGCAGCAAAGTACCGCAGAAAATTTAGCATGGCAGTCATGGCATTAAGGAGGAGGACAGTCCATGATGAAGCTGGGGAAGTGGCAGGAAACCCACCATGAGATACTGTGAATCATACAAACAACATCATTCTGAAAATATGAAAGCAATGAGGAGCCCATGGACGGTACTGTAAGCAAGATGACCTCGGCAGGGGACCTAATTAAGTCTATCAGGTCCCTTTGAGGCTGATGGCTAAACGGATCCCAAGTGTTCTTTTCCATTTCTTTTTTCTCTGATGTTCCAACAATTTGCTGCCCTGCAGAGTGTCGACTGCCTCCCCGAAACTGCTTGAGCAGCTCAGCTCACAGGAGCCCCACTGACCATCTCTGGTCTCGTTGCCGAGGGCCTTGTGCAGTGGCTTCCCCAGCTTTCTCCAAACTCCTCTGTTGTATCTCTGATCTGACCTACCAAATGAGCTCAGATGGGAGTCTCAGGGGTCAGAAGGAAGACCAGCGGTGCCCCTCACAAAGAGAAGCGTACCCCCACAGCCCACTAGCACCCGCCAAGAGTGCCCTGCAGCTTCTACCGGCACGTCCTGAGGTCCACTGACCTGGATGGTGAATTGTCCTGCGCGATCTACAGGTCTACCAGCACTCCCTGAGACCCATTGCTGGGCACCCCACAGGACCTCAGCCTCTTGGAAACGATCCACTACACCCCTCTGGATGCCCCCATGCATTCTGCTAGCACCTCCCAAAAGTGTCCTGTGGGCTCATCGGGGTTTTTGTTTTCCCAAACTTTCCTGCTCTCTGTGCCAATTCATTAGGAGCTCTCCTGAGCTGAGCTGAGCGGCCAAGTGTGAGGGTAGCCAATTAATGCAAAAAGCCAAAATGAATGTAACGTTGAATGTTTTGATCACTAACTACAATGGCCTAAGCAAGAAGCTTAATCAGAGAGCATGCTGCCTCCAACCTTGCCCATGTTTCTCCACTGAGTGGCCCACCCTCGGAGATCAGATGGGCCAGCACAGACATGGGGTAGCCTAATGAAGCTGGGACGCAGTGAGAAAATGCAGATTCGCCTAGGAGCACTGCCAGCCGGGCAGCCCCAGGCCTTGGCTGTAATTCCCTTCAGAGTGCAGTGCACTGATTATGCACCACGTCTGTCATGGGGAGGATGGCATTCCCCATGAGCTCTGCCAGGTAAAGCCTTTGTAATTGCCTTTGATAAAGCCTGAAAAATCACACAAAGGTTTTTGGCCAGGAGCTGGACTGGACTCTCCACCTAGTCCACTGGTGGCCTTTGGAGAAGCCCTCTGCTTTACACATGGCCCTGGTGAATTCATCAGTCACCATCTATCACCCTCTCTCTCTGACTTTCGCTCCCACACCTGGCCGATGCTGGACCAATTATAATACTGTGTTTCCCAGGATGCAGTGACAAGTCTGGAGGAAGGGAATGGAGTCTGAGCTCAGCAAATAGGGATCCTTCTCCAGAATTTTTAAAAACTTGTATAGGAGAGAGTAGCTAACTCTTACTCTTGGGTTAGCAGTTCCTGGTATTGCCAGAGCCAGCATTCCTAGGAGGGCAGGAAACTTGCCTGAGAACAAAGTCAACTCACAGTGAGGAGACAAGTCAGGGGTGGAGAGAGAGTGAGAGCTCTGGTTAGATGGCCTTCCAACTTCCCAGTTATTCGAACTCATAAGCTTCTTCTGATTTTTGTTTAAGGAGGGCGGTTAAAACTAACCCGTGCCAACTGATGCTTGCTATGTCAGTCGTCCCCTCAGCTATGGGTTCCTCCTCACACTTGCACCGCGACCTCACAGCACATGCCCTCCACTCAGGTCATTCCGGACCCCAGACCCACCTCAAATCTGCTGGCAAAGGCATATGCCCCTCACGTTAAATATCAGCTTCAAAACCCAAAGGAATACAGGCTCAATAAGGCTTCTGTCATGGGAGGATCCTTCTGAGGGAGAGAGAAGCAGCAGAACTGCTCCCTAAAATCATAAAGGGTAGGAGAGTGACTTTGTAAACGAAGAGTCTGTCACTTTGGGGAAATTTTTCTTAGCAATTATTTTATTGGATTCCCCTAATAGCCCCATGAGAAAGGTTTTAAGAGGGAATTATCACACAGATTAGGCCTTCTATCAAGGTAAGTGGGTAGATATCCAACATATCAGTGACAGGGTTGAGTTTGCATTTTATTTCATTAAGTCGCAGGGCTATTTCATTTTAGCATAGATTAAGCCATGAAGATGTGAGGACATGTGGGTATTATGATCTTTTGTGTGAATCACTAGGTGACTTGCAGTGGAAAGTGACTGCAGATTGAAGTTTCCCACCTAATGAATTTTGCTGGATTATTTGGTATAATAATTTTCAAAACCAATCTAATACTTCTGGTATACTTTTTGAGCAGATATTTAATTGATTTTTCCTACTCTCTAGAAATAGCCTCTTAAGTAAAGAAACTATTAGACCTATAATGTGTGGTAAACTAGATAGAAAATGACAAATATCACAGGTGCTGTTGATAAAGTTGATATCCAACACCTATGAGATACTGAGCTTGATATCTTTCTGACTTAAATAATGAAATGCCATTTATTAATAAGGGGGCCTCAGGAGCATTCACAGGAATCCTTGCAGGTCAGGACACTGATTTGAGCTAAAGAGTCTACTGCTTCCAGGGATTGATAGGTTCCAGAGGACACCAGGTTTTGATAGGCCTACCTCTTTCTCCTGCTTTCTGACCCAGCTATTCACTAAGAACGGTTGCTATTTGGCCCAAGGCAATCTGGGGGCCCCTTTGTATGAGGATAATGCTTTTCCCTGGAGTCACTCCCTGATGTCCGTAAAGGGGTGCCTCCTTGTGAAGCTCCGTGACTACCCAGTGGTAGCTATATGTGCTAAACACCTACTTGGGAATCTGTTTTGACAAGTAAAATTAGACGAGGAGTTTAGAAAACGCACCTGAACTCCGTGGTTGTGGGACTTCTAACACTTATTTCATCTATGGCTTACTGATATTTAATGTACTGTATTTTTTAATGTACATACTTTTTAAAATATGCTCATCAAGTCTTTCGAGTTCCTGTTTTTGAGCACAGGCTACTTACCCTGGAGACCTAGTGGAGAGGGGCAGAGAACACACTTTGGTATCTGTGGTGACAGATGATCTCTGAAAGCGAGCTGTCCCTGGTGCTCTACCCAACTTCAGTGTCACAGCTGTCATGGGGGGCTAGTGCTTTCATTACACTGATTTTACAGCAGAAGAAACTGAGGCATCGGTATAGGGCAAGGCCACACAGCTAGTGGGACAGGGTGTGTTTGGCTGCAGACCCAGGAAGCCTGACTCTGTAGATCACATTCTAATTACTAGACTATGTGGCCTCTATTTAATATTTCCTGAATGCTGGTTGTGCACTGAATGCTCACCAATGGCCCATATAGAAACCGTACAGTTTGGAAATGTTTACAGAGCTGACATTGCTGCACTGCTCATTGGCCAGGCCATTACTAACCTATGGTGTGGCTCCAGAGATCATTGGGGCAGTTTCCTGCTCCATAATATGGCCACAGAGAGAAGCTGTCCCTCATATAGAGGAAAATGAGATGCTGAAATCAAGTTATCTTGCTTCATAACCTCTTGCCTGAGAAAAACCAGGTGCTTGTGAAGCTGAATGGTTCTTTTGGTTGAGTAGGGCAATTTGGGACATTCCCAGTCCTGCACCCTGAATGTTCTCCTAGCACACCAAAAGCCCCAGCACCTGCCCCTCCCAGGTGACACTGGGCCTCCTGGCCCCCTGGCCTCCTGTGACTTATCATGGTAAGATAACAGTCCCAGCAGGAGGGCTCACTTCTACTTAGCTTGTGGAGATTTTGGTAACTTCTTAAAAGTTAAAAACAGCCTAAGAGAAAAGCAAGTCCCTGTTATGATCTGTAGGTTTTAGTGTCTCTAACTTGCAGTTTTTAATATTGTAACATGTTATACTTTATCTTTCCACCTATTCACAAAATACACACTGAGAGTATACTTTATGCATGGAACTGCTTTACATATGGCCTCTGATTAGTGGAAATTGCCAGGGAAATAAAACCTAGTCTGTTCTTTTGCAGAAGTCACTAAACATCCAGAATATATTTTAACTTGTTCTTAATAAAATGGAAGAGAATTTATAGGGATAGAAAGAACCACCTTGGATTAGGCATTGTTGTGATAGGTCCTTCACATATAGCTGATCCTTACTTCAATGTTAATGGTATTATTTTTCCATTATTACTTATTATTTACAAATAAGGAAATGAAAACTCAAGAAAGTAAGAGATCAGGTGCAAGGTCACACAGCTAAGGAAGGGTGGGCAGGTTGACTCCAGAAGTTCATGTTCCTGTCAATAACTAGAGTCTCCTCTTCATTCCAGTAATCTTGAAGTTAGATTATTTATAATAACAGTCAGGAAAAGTCACTGAGGAAGTAAATAAAGAGGATGTATGAGAGTACGGGCTGTGGAAAGTGCTTTTATTAGGAGTTAGCGTTATATAATGTCTGAATTTTTTCCCTAGTCAGAATTCAAATGGCAGGGGTTGCCAGAAAGATAGATAGGTAATGGTGTTAGAGAAGAATGGGAAGCGATGGGAGGAGAGAGTCATGACTAAACTTGGAAAAAATAACTGGGTGTTTAAACCCAACAGTGGTTTTGAGGTTTCACTTGCTAAGTCTCATTGAAGGTAACACATACTCTCCAGGACATGCCAGCCCAGGGATAAAAACAGAGCCATAGTGATTTCATCTCTCTGGTTGCCCCTTGCATTTGATGCAGGGAATTCAGCCAGCTCTGCAAGGTAGATAACTATCTCACCCTTATTGTCAGAAGTCCTCTTCAAGGGCTTTCAACCACCACTGATTCCAAGGGGCCATCTTCCACAAAGCCCCATGGAGTGGCTTCCCCACAGCTAGGCACCCCGAACCCAGGCTGCCCCCAGAGACTCCATCCCAGGAAGAGCTGCAAGAAAGACTGATTGCCCAGGGAGAGGGTTGAGCCTGCCACTTCATTCCTGAAGCCATACTCCTGGAGTTGAGAGGCGTCTAAGAATTTATCTAGTTGTGCCCAAGACTGCACAGCGGGGTTCTTGATCTTTGACCAACAACTACATGTGTTTAAGGGGAAGCTAAGGATCATGGGCAATAGTAGAGCAGACACAGAACCCTGAAAGTCAATGCCTAGTAGACATGTAATGTTTGTCTATATTGCAGCAAACATTGACCCCTCAAGGACAGGACCTGTGTCCACACTGGTATTTGTATACCCAGGACCCAGCAGCCATTCAGAGTGTGTGTCCAGTACATGTTGGGCAGAACTGAACTTTCCCCAAGACCCTTTCTCTGAAGCCTACATTCATTGTCAGTCAGCATTGCATGTCTTACTTCCAGTAATATTCCTCCTGTTGATTTTCACAGTGACAAATGGGGCTCCTTTTTCATTATTTGCAAATAACTCACCAACGCCTCATGCTAGTGTTTCCCACAGCATCTGGAACTCAGGAGGTGTCTTCTTGGACCATTTCATTCATGGTACAGTGAGGGGCTGACGGCAAGTCAAAGGAAGGGAAAACAGGGGACTGAATGTGCACGCGTAAGTCCACAATCCCCACAATTCTTCATCCCCAAACCCATGACTCAGGAGAGGATTGCAATGGGGAGGAGACACAGCATACTCTGCATAATGATATTGTGTGAAAAAATCATCTAAGGAAGAAACTAAAAGCTGGCAACTCTGCAGAAAGATTTTGAATTTCCAGGCTCCTAGATGTGACACCTTCTATAGGATGATGTTTCCTCTCCTTTGTTATAGATAATGACCGGTTATAATTCAGTGGAAAAATGCGAGTCTTGACATCAGAATGCAAGGCCTTGACTCTCCCAGCTTTCCCACTACATCTAGAAAAGCTGACTCATTGCAGCAGATCAGCTGCAACTTTGCATACATGCACACAGGCTCACACGCACACACACACATGCACACACGCATGTGCATAAACGCACACCAAGACAGGGTGGTTGCAAACAGTTCCACAAGTTGTACTCTGGACGATAGGAGGCAAAGTGTTATTCTGATGTTTGCTAGTGTTCTTCTGGGATTCTAGATTCTTTTCACAGCACTAGGCAGCTGGGAATCCCCAATATTACATTAGTCAAAATTGTAACTGAGCTCTCTGTTTTTAAACCATCCTGGTTAATACTTGACAGGTGGCCGTGTTTGAAGGCTGCCTTCTGAGAGTGAGTTTACAAGAGCACCCCCAGGCACCCTCTGCAGAAGTATTTGTGCTAAATTCACAATCACTTTATTATTATTTTTTTTTTCTTTAGAGTCTGGTGTAGTTTACATCTGTTTGCCCCATGAGTCCACTCGTAAAACAAGAGTAGAATTAACAGTTTGTGAGGACTCTTAGGGACTTCATATGTTTGTGAAAATGAAACTAATTCAGCCTAGCTCCAGTGTAAGTGCTGTTGCACACCGTGCACAGTGCCCTGCTACCCAGTGGGTTTCCCTAACGGTTGTTGATTGACTGATAAACAAGTTCCAGGGTTCTAATTGACCGCAGTCTCCCTGGCTGCTGTGATGATGTATGGCTCTGGGTGAAAGATCCAGCCTATATCACCCAGAAACAAGCACAATGAAACTTAACAGAAAAGATCGTTTGGTATGGATGAAACCCAGCTAATGTTTCAGCCTCTGTCAGCTCTGATCCCGTCCCCCTTCTTCCCAGGCAGCCTGGGCTGGAGGCTGAGGCCCTTAGGTGAGGCACTTTGACCCGGTGAGGATGTGTTACTAAGGTGAGCCCAGTGGAAGGACCTGAGAGGGCAAATTCAGTTCTGTGCAAGGGAGAGAACTCGAACTCAGCAAACATATATTGAGCAACTTCAGGCTGGGCAACGTGCTAAGAATGGGGAGCTAAAAACACACTTATTATCATTCAGAAGCTTCCAGTCTAGTAGGTAACAGACAAATCCATGTTTCTGAGGTTGTGCAGAAAGTGCTCTGTGGAAGGTTACCCACAGGGAAATGCCTTGGGTCACCAAGGACCCTGGGTGGTGGTGGCAGGGAGGGAATCCAGGAAAGCCTTCCTGAGCTGGGATTTGAAGGAGAAATAGCAAAAGTTCCAGTGAAGATGTTAGGGGTACCCAGGCAGGAGGGCAAGCGGGGGGCAGAGGGGAAGCCCGGCATGGTGAGAATGGTTCAGTATCAGCTAGCTTCTCTGTGCACTCACTGTGTCATTTGTGAAGGGTCTTCACAAACTGCTCATCCTCTCTGCAGTGTCTGGAACAGTCTGTCACACCTTGAAACTCTCTCTTCTCTCAGCCTCTGTGGCTCTTTCCAGGTCCTCTCCCTCTGTGAGGTTTGCTGCCTTATCTCTTTTGTGGGCTGACTACTCATCCTGTACACCCCTCTCAGGGTTGGGGTGTCCTCATGTATCTGTGCAAGCCCTCTTCTCTAACTACATCCTGTCCCTAGGTGACCCTTCCAAGCCATACCTTGTGAAGCTACCTTTAGGTTGACAGAGCCTAAGTCTATGTTTCCAGCCTGGCCTCTCCCCAGAATTCCATGTTTGTATGTCCTACTGTGGACGCACATCTCTACTCAAACCTTAAGCTTATCATGGCTCAAACAATATGATTTGTTGCCTTTCACTCTCCAGTTTGTGCTCCTCCAAGTCTTCCCATTTCAGTAAACAGCACCAGTAACCACTTGGGTACTTGGATGAAAAACCTAGGAGTCATCCTGGTTAGCCTCTTTCTTTCATATTCCACTTCCAAACTAAAAACAGTTTCTCTTGGCTTACCTCCAGAATAAATCATTTTAATTGCTTCTTACTACCTTAACTTCTAAAATGCTAGCTGCAGAACCATTGTCTTTTCTTTGAACTGCTGCAATAGCCTCCAAACAGCTTTTACTCTTGATCCTTTGAATATTTTCTCATATCTTACTCATCCCTTCAAAGCAAAGCCCAATAAAAATTCCCCTTTCTTAAATTACTCAATGGCTTCACACTGCAATGAGAGTAAAACCTGAACTCCTTTTCGCAGTCTGCAAGCCCCTTCCTACCTCTCTGCTTCAGCCCCTCTACTCTCCCTGCAATTCTAGTGTCTCAGGCCCTCTTACCTCCCTCTATCCTGGGGTCTCACCAAGCCCTTTCCATTCTCAGGCGCTCTAGTACACTCACTGTTCCCTCTGCTTCAAATGGCCCTTCACCAAGACCCGGAACACTGTCTCCCCCTCCTTTAGTTCAAATGCCTCTTCCCCAGAGAGCTCATCTCTGACCATCTGGGACCCAGGGGTCACCGCCAAACCCACTTTCCTCTCCATCCATGACCCTTCTAAATTTTCCTCATAAATTGCAATGCTATCTGAAACCATCTTGGTTTATTTGTCTGTGCACACATCATCTCTCTCCCCCTTTCCAAAGGACTATTTCATTATTAATGGGGAAGGCAAGTCCCAGGCACTGTAGTCCCTCTCAGTCGCTCATAGCACCATGGACCAGAAGTCCAAAGCTTCATCGACCAGAAGAGAACCTGCAGAAAATTCAGATGATGGAGAAAGCTGTGGACTCCAGATCTGAATAGAAGTTAAACTAGGGGAATGTTTTGGTGACCAAAGTTCCTGAAGAGGAATTACTACACCAAGATCTCCACATGAATTAATCTTCCACAGAATGATGGGAAAGAAAACCCTGTGAGCGTAAGCACCTCAAACTACACCCATACTATTCCTGTTGTCCAGTGTAGCACCAGGGGTTCTCATGATTGGAATTTTTCAAAGAAGTCAACTTAGTCCAGTTCCTGTGATTCTAAAGCTTGGACATTATGGCATTTCCTATAGATCGTCATCCAGCTTCCAGGTGAATTACCTGAGGGATAAGAGGTCCTATCTCCTGGTCGTCCATTTCCTTCCTGTCTCCGAGGATGGTTGTGAAGCTGACATTAGACAACTAATGTGGTGGGAAAGGTCAAGCCCTGACTCAGCAATGGCCGGCTCTGCAGTCGTAGGCAAGTCACCTAGTCCCTCTGCATCCCAGCATCCCTTCAGATGAAGTGAAGATAGAGAACTTTTGTTAGTTAGGCTGTCTTGCAAGGCACAAAGAACAGGACACATTCAGGCTGACCTAGTTAATGAGGAAGGAAGGAAGAAGAGGAAACCATTCCCAGGCTGCAGGGAGAGATCTCCCAGAAGACCGTGTGCCCTTCCAGGCTCCAGAGCACGTCGGCAAACTGGTCAGTTTGCTGTCTCCCCAGCAGCACTTCTCCATTCCCCTCCACTCTGCTGGGCCACCAGTACAATGACTCATCACTCTGGCTCTTTCTGCCCCTCCCCTGGCGTCACCGACCCCTCCTTGGACTCAGTGTTCCCAGTTCACAAGGAGCCAGTCTGACTGCTGGGCCCAGCCCTCCACAATAGAATGATGATAATCCTGGCCAGGCAGAGCTCTCCCTGGGAGCCTCTCACGGCCAGTTGCCCTTGGTTCAGACATCCACAAGGTCATCTGGAGATACTCCCTGCTCCCTGGGCGCTTGCTGTGTGTCACACACCAGAGAGTCAGAGGTGAGCAATGAAAGTGTCTGTTCCTCCTCTCAATGGGGGTGTAGAGCAGCTACAGCACCAGAAGGGTCTCCCTGTGAAGCAATCCTTTGTTTTCAAGGTGCAGAAACTAGCACCGGCAGAACGTGAGCTGTGCCTTCACACCACCACTCTCAGCTTCGAGTTCAACCTGAATGTTAAAGTGCTGTCATGCTGACTTTCCTCAGAAAAGGCAGACCATGTCTGACCCAGTCTAGTCCTAGTACTGTTCAAAGATCTCCATAGGGAGATAGAATATCCATTGTATCATATTAAGCTATAAACTCTGGAGTACAGAAAGTCAAAAGATTTGTTCCCAGATAGTATTTTTTTCCCATTGGTCATTGACAGTCACAGGCAAAATATTTGGGACCCTCAATGCCGATTTCAAAGTATTCATCCCTGGTTTTGGAGGATCGAGTTCTAGGCACACTTCTGCCTTCTGTTATTTGGGAGGCCCAATGGTCCCCCGAGATCGACATCCTTCTCAGTGCAGAAAAGCATCTGGAGAATTCCTCTTTGCCAGTTTTTGAAGATGTGAACATAGACTCCTGGGAAATTTCCATAAGCAGGCATTGCACACTAATCTGTGGAAGGCCCACATAGGGCCCATCAGCAGGTAGCCCTACCACTGGATGGGAGAAATCAGGGGGTTGGACCTGCATATCCTCTGTTTCTCCTGAGACCTAAATGAGAAGAAATGGGCTAACCAGGTCATAGAAAATATGCAGGCTGCACTTTGAGATCGGCTTCCTTATGAGGGTGTTATACCTTACAGGGCTACAGAAGATTCTTTTATCTATAAGTGAGACTAACCATGAAATTGTTTTGAAACCATAGCCTCTGAATCTGAAAGAAATCAGTTGAGTCTTAAATAAACCAGGCAGTAGAACAATATACACATTAATTTTTCTAAAGATGTGACATGAGTCTTAGCATGAGCCAATGCTAATCCACTGGAATTGTACTTCAAGTTAATGGTACTGTTAGATGCATCAGGTTCAGTTGTTGGCAAGCATAGTAACTGCCTCAAAAACTTTTTGAACTCGTTTGTAAAGCACATGGATACTGGTCTAGCTGGGAAGTTTGGGGTGCTATTTTGCCCAAGGGGACAAAGTGAAAGGCTTAGAGTCTATGCCCCCATGGGACATGCATAACCCATAACATTCAAAATGAAAGCAAAGCAAAAATACCAAATTGCACACATATCCTGATCAAGTGCCTCCAAGACATCAGCCATATAAGGAGCCACATGGGCCCCAGCACCACCCTGACATGCATGCAGCAGCCCCTCAGCGTGCTGCAGAAGCAGTCAGTGTCCCAAAGAAGCAAAGAGTGCAGATCATGAATGCTGTGCAGTACGCAGTCAGTGAAGACCAAATTAACACTAATTATATTCTGGCTTGCTGTGGTGCAGCCAGTGTGACTTCAAAAGGCAAAATGGCATCCGCAGCACTAGGTGGCATCATTCTGACACATTTACAGACCATTAGCCAGCACTAATATCATTTCAAAGGGCTCCGTGTCAAAGTGGGGTGGACACCCTAGGAGTGCCACTCAGCCTTGTGCAATCTGTGAGTGAAAACCCTGGGCTCTCAGTGGAGAGGAAGGGCTTGCATTAGGGCTAGGGGGTCTCTTCCTAACTTACCTTGCTCCCTAAATGTAGGTCACTCAGGGCAGCTGGAGTCCTGAGGTGAATAAAACTTTAGAAATTTCTTCTTGTTTTTTGGGGGGTGAGGGGAATGGGGCTTGTCAATAAATGCACTTGCCTCAGTAATGCCTAGAAAGATCTAAGTTCTCCCTCCGTGTCTGAGGCTAGTGGCTATGACACTAGTGATCCAGACACTTCCTGGGTTAAAGTGGTGGTTTGTTTCTGCAACTGAAGTTTCAGAATTAGGCCTCTTAGCCTAGCAGGCTTCTGTCAGAGGAAGGTAGGCAAGTTGACTCTATGGACTAAAGGAGATGCTGGACTGGTGGGGAATTAAACTAAAAAATGTTGCTGGAATTCAGAGGAGGGCAGGAGAATCTGGCTTGCACAGCATGGCCCCTGACCAGCAGCAAGGGCTTTCCGGGGGAGTTTGTTAGACACGCAGAATCTCAGGCCTCTCCCCAGCTCTCCCAAGTCAGAATCTGCATTTTAATAAGATCCCCAGGCGATTCCTAAGCCCATTGACATTTGTAAAGCACTGGCCTGAACTATATTTCTTACTGAGAGATGCTTTTTAAGAGAAGGGGACTTTAAAAAAAATTAATTTCTATGCTCAAAGCTCTTTCTTGGACTCAGGGGCCAGCTGTCCACCAAATCCCTTCCCATAGCTACCTTACTTCCTGCCTCCACCTCCCTCTATACACCCTACTCATGCATTCTGCCTTCATGGCCATCTGGACTTTGTCAGCAGAATGCCGTTCTACAGCGAAAGCAGTTGAAAAGTAGGAAAAGCATTCAACTTAGATCATAAGAATCGAATCCAAACTTTGATTCTGCAGAATCCTGAAAGTAAGTCTTTTCATTTCTCTAATAACTGCTATTTTCCTGGATGCAGAGATTAAATGAAATAGTTTATACACAAGAACTTTATGAGCTATAAAGTATTAAAGATAGGCCTAAGGTCTCATTCCCCAAGGGACTATTTTTGAACACATGCTATTCATAAAGGGGGAAGTATTGTGTAAAGGTTAAAAGCATGGACTCAGAGCAGATCACTGGGCTTCAAATCCTCGAGCTGCCGCTTCCTGGACTGACCACATTTGTCTGTTTCCTCATTGGTAACAGTGCCTACCTACTACCATGATAGAGTCGCCATGGGGAATGAAAGAATGAATGTACATGACATGCCTAAACATGCCTCATAAATGTCAGCTGTGATTACTACTTGTCCATAAATGTCCATAAAACTCATAAATATCAGTTATGCTTACTACTAAATTCAGGTAACTTTACATCTGGGAACTTTATATACGTCATCTGTAAGGCAAACACAGAAACGTGGAATAAGTGATCAGAGAACAAACAGAGGCATTTGGAGGTGGAGAAAAAACAGGGAGAGAGAGACCAGACAGACAGACAGAGATCCAGAGCTACAAAGGTAAGATCCAGAGCTTACAAAAGTAAGCTGAGCAAGAAGCAGCCCAGGGTAGATAAATGGGTAGACTTTATGGGATTCCAGATAAATAAGCATTTAGGGGGTTTCACTGCAAGCAAGTGATTATTTGTCACAGATGAGAGCCGACATAGACTAGAGCCCTATGTCAGGTGCTTGACCACCTGCAGGGACAAGGTTGACATTATTATGCATGGAGGCTAATTCTGCATATTATATGAATAAGTCATCATACTATGCCCTTAAATAAATAAACCCATGTTAATGAGAACATGGTTTTATAGGTAACACAATAAAATTATGGAAATGTGTTGAAACGCACTTACCTTAGATTTCCAGAAAGAGCTCTATATGCCTGTATTTAATGTCTTTGCTCTTTTCTCCGTATGGAAGTTTGGCTTTCAGTCACCAAGCCACACCCCTGATCTTAACAATTCCTTACTGGCCACATAGGAGGCTGCATAGGAGACCACAACGACTCTGTAAAATCCTGCCATGTCCCTTTTCCTGTGGCCCTGGGAATTCCATTGCAGCCACTGTTCGCAGCTGCTCACATATGCTTTTCCTCACAGTCAGGTGCTATTTCCTAACTTCTGTCCAGTCTCCATTGAGAAGTGTTTGATGTTCCCTGGCTTGTAATTTTGCAGACAGCTACCTTCCTCGACTTTCTCACCCTCTTCGCTACCTGCAGTGGTACTCCAGCCTAGCCCGGCTCCAGGGCTGCTGCCTCTGGGGGTGTAGGCAGCCTCTTCCAAGTTTCTTGTGCACTTGCCTTGTGCTCATGGCTGTCAAGTTAAAGACTGGTCTTGAACGAACTCTGATATGATCAAGCAGAATCCTGCTGCTTCATAAATGTCCGAACATCGGATAGGACTAACAGGAAAGTGACAGTGATCAATGATCAAGGTCAGTCTAGAATTAGCAACCCAGGGAACTTTACCTGTTGCCCTTCCCTCTTATACTCTAGAATTCCTCTCTTCCCTTTTGTGGTTCTTGTGCCTGCCCCCAGCATCCTCGTTCTGCCCTTTGTTGAGCACAGCACCCCACCAGGGTACTCCATTCTATTCAGCATTAGTCTGACTTGCTGTCTGAAATTCTACCATTAGGTGTCCATTTCTTAATGTGCTTGCCTCTCAGGGGAGTATCAGTAATGAAGCCATTAAGGAATGTGTGGGGAAGGTCAGTAAAAGGGGGTCCAACTCCCTAGAGTGTTTAAGATTTGAGTGAATGGAATAAAAATATGCAATGTAAGGAAATCCTTATTGGCACAAATGTCACCTTGCCATACGAGAAGGTAGGGGGCTCTCCACTCAGACTCAGTTCTTAGGAGCTGCGTTTTGCAATAAATGAAACACGCTGAGAGTGGGTTCCGAAGAAGCCCCATCCTGCCTCAGTTATTCTCAGGTGTTAATTATACCAGCAAGATCATCTCCAGAGTTCTCGAAAATAATTATACACAAATTCCATAGCTTTGTGTTTGAAGTATTTAGATCTTGAATCCCGAGGACTCCACAGCTTCATGGAGAATTGAGTTACCAGCCTTGTCACTGATGCCAGGATGCCAGGTCACATGATACTAATAACACGCGCCTCAGTAAGGAGTAATTTAGTAACGTTTGGAGGCGCTTTTCCCGTAGAAGTTCTGGGAAACATTTTTGGATCTGCTGGTCCAGCATGTGCCACAGTGTGCCCAGAGGGAACCTAATGCAGTCAGCTAATAAAAATGATTGGGATAAATGATTATTTCCCTTCCGTCCATTCATGAAAATCCTTTCTCTGACTGGCCTCTGTGCTTATGAGTATGGATTCATGAGCAAGCAGGAAGGAAAAGAGAATGAAACTGATGAGTGGCCTTCCCTTTGGTTCCTAAACAATCCCCAACATCCATTGATTACAAGCACGTCCACACAGACGTTTCAAGATATCAACGTGGTTTCATTTCATTCAGATGTGTGCCCTCCCTGTCTCTCTGCGACTCACCACTCTGTCTCTGACTCTCTTGAATTATTTAATGTTTTCCCCCAGTTAATCTAAATTAGAGTTGGTTTTTTTTCAAGGCAGGGGGATGGGAAGAAACTAAAAATAGTCACTGAAGCCAGGATATATTACACCAACGGCTTTTGCCTCTGGTGGTTACTGGAGTTTCCTTTGTTGTCTTGTTTGATTGTTTCATTTATATGGCAGGTTAGACAGCAACAGACTTCTGTTATTGCCTTTTCTCAGTGGTGGATTTTTTAGGCTCCGGTCCCCCTGAGGCAGCCACTCCCCATCCACAGCTGCTGACAAGAGGTGCTGCTGCTCTCGATACTTACACCTACTGGAGAAAGATCAACAGAGATGCTATTAAGTGACATAGAGTGTCTCCATTTTTAACTGCTCAGGCTTTTGTTGAGACAAACGGAGAGAGGGAGAGAGAGAGAGAGAGAGAGAGAGAGAGAAGGCTATCAGAGTGAGATCACTGGACAAGTTGCAGCTTCTAGATTCTTGGTGGTGTATTTGGCAGCTACTTGATTGCATTTTTCTCCCTTCTTGTCTTCCTGCCACCAGCTTCCATCCTCTCCCTTAAGGATGTTCTGATTTTGCTGTTTGTTTTCAATAATCAGAAATAATTTTGTAACCAGACTGCAAAGGAAATACCTTAAAGTGGAAAAGACATATGTGGTGAGCAAGATTTTTGCAACAGTGAGAGTATGAGAATCAGAAATGCAATCTTGGGGGCTGTTTTTTAAAGTTCTCCCAGGAAACTTTGGGGGCATTACTTTCTAACGTTCCATTACTCTGAGTTAATGGAGCCACAGAGCATCATCTTTGGCATTATACTGGGAATGAGGAGATCTATGGAGGGAAAGGGAGTGAAACTTTGTGAAATTATACAGATTAGGTGGCTCTGGTACTACTGCAGGCGATAAGCACTGCAAATGGAGATGAGACCCCAACGAATCTTGGTCGTTAGGAGAGGGTGTCAGGCACATCGGCTGCCTTTTCATTTCCTTTTAGTCCATGGAGCAGAGAGCGAGGGGAAAGAGCCTCCAAATACTCAGTTACGTTTTTTGTTTGTTTGTTTCATTTTTTTTTTTTGGCACTGAATGCAAGGTGGGGACGTGAAATGTTAAGGAATCTCACCTAGGCTTTGGAGCACTTTAGGACCACCTGCTGTGTGTGCAGCACTAGGGTATATATACTACCCTACCCCAGAGGAAGCACTCATAAAAATTAAAAAAGGAGGGGGGCTCTGGAGCCAGGTACTTGGATCTAAAACCATAACGTAGATGATGGCAAGTGTCCTTCAGGAGATTACATGCAAAAGGCAAAAGGCTCTCTTGTAATGACACTACAAGTCTCCAGGTGACTAAGAGCCCATGTTAATTCCTAAAGAAGATCGGGGACGCCGGGGTAATCAGACACGGCCTGGGTGTGGTGATGCCCTCACTGGGAATTGAAAAATGAGGGGTGTTTGGATGAGTGTTACAGACAGAAGCCATTTTAAAATGTCTCCTTCTGTCCAAAACCACAAGCCTATGAGATAAATTTGCCTCCATCTTTTAGAAAATGCCCCAAGTCCTCCCTGTTTTCTCATTTGAATAAATCTGATAGGCTCCAATAAATATTCCAAACTCACCCTCCGAGCAATCAGAGTGAAAATTTGGTGAAGTCATATATCACAGAACAACAGCATGAGAAAGGCCTTCAACATTCTGTGACTTCATTCGCATTTCTATTCTGGATGAATCTGTAATGGGATCTGGCAACATTTTAAAACTGTGAATCCCTTTCGTGGAAACCTAATCTTGTGAAGCCTCTGAGTAATTGATAGATTATTTCATCAATGTCGCATGGTACAGGCTAAGGGAATTTTAAAAATAAAATAAATTTCATTTAAGTACAGTATATCATTCAAAATGAGCTGAAAAAAGTACATTCCAATATAACATTTAACAATATTTTTGACATATGAAAGTGAATTTTTACTTTTTCCCATTTAATAAGTATGTACTACTTAATTTACTACTTAATTATATTTTAAAAAAGCATCATTTTTATACAAATACATTTTTAAAAATAATATGTTGATTTTGGTTTGGGGGCATTTATATTAAAATATGTATTGAAAATTTTTATTTTGGAACTTCTAAATCTTCAAAAAGTATTGCAACCTCTTTTTTGCAGTTTTTGCACTTTATGCTGAAGTAATTGTTATTTTCAAAACATTTTTTCTGTTTGTTCCTAAAGGACAATATAATAGAGAAGGATTTGGGTTCTATTTGGATTGTGTCTCTAAATAATACAACTTAGATATGGATAGTCTTTATTCCCAAAATATGAGCAGCCACATTGGCCATAATAAGTGTTATGCTTCCATTTATTTCAGAGGGCTGGAGACACAGTAATACAGGACCTCGGACCAGATGAGTGCACCTAGTGGGCCTGGGGAACCTTTGCAGAAAGCTTGCGCAGTGTGATGTTAGGAGCCAGGCATCTGAGTTTAAATCCACCTTCCCCACTTTCTAGCTGTGTGATCTTCAGCAAGTGATGTAACTTCTCTGTGCCTCAGTTTTCTCAACTGTAAAATTGGTGTAATAGTGCCTGCCCCATGAGATTGTTAGGAGGATTGAATTGATTAGTATTTTTAAAGCAATTGAAGCACTGCCTAGCACATGCTACACATACTATACAGATAGTAAATAATCATTTCTTCTCACCGACATATTGTAAATTAAAACACCAGTGTCTTTTAATGTCTATTAATTGTAAAAATTATATCCTGATGTCTAAGAGTAAAAATTATTTTTACATGTGTTATGGTTAAAATTACAGTGGGTTTCTTCTGCTGGGTAGCCAGCCACCAGGAGATGGATCATACATAGTCACAGAACCAATCAGCCAGTGTGCAAATTCTGTCCTTATTTGTGTATGTTGAAGCTTCTCCTCCCTTAAGAGAAAATATTTAGAGAATGACTTTTTAAATGAAACTGAAACTGACATCATTACCATTTTTTAAAACAGGAATTTCCTGAAACATATTTACAGACCCCATGATTTGGAAAACCAGGCCAAAAATATCTAGCTCTGAAGTCAGCTCACAGGACCTTTGGAAAGCTTGATTTAATGTTGGGTCAATAGAGAAAAAGTTTCAAGCTTATACATGCTCAGAGCTGTTTGGTACAGCTGTGCAGGGTGTGTACTGCACATCTACAGGGCTCCTGAGCTCTTTCCCACATGAATGCTGCAAACTGTACAATGGGGCAGCCCTGCCCTTATCCCCTGGGCCATCAGCACCAATGCCATCCTTCGGTCACATGGCAACTATCCTTTAAATACCTGGAGATGAGGATCATATTATTATTCCAAGTCTTCTCTTTTCCAATACATCATTAATTTTTATCAATTCTGCTTCATATGGCATGTTTCCAAGTTCTACAAATGTTCATTAAACATTTACTATGTTTTGTGCCTGTCAGATGTTGTAACACCACACTGAATAAGGTACCTCTGCCCTCCAAGACCGTGTAATTCCACGCCTTAGTTTGTTGAATCCCTTTATACTAGGGACTCAGCAACTTATTGGTTGATGAAGTCTGAAATGCATCTTGCTTTCTTGACTGCCACAGCCTACTGCCAATTGCTGAGTGCCCAAACTCTCATATTCTGTGCTTAGCCACATTGCTCTCTGCGCAGGCTTTGGCAGTTCGGTTTGTAAAATGTTACATTTGTTCCTGCTGAATTTTATATTCTAAGATTTAGTCTATTCAGTCCCAGTGATCAACATTTTAAAAATATTCAGTATTGTCACTGTTATTCCACATGATATGGCGTCTTCAGTCATCAGTTTAAAATGCTGGACAAAGCCGAGTCCAGGAGGGAGCTCTGCTACCCAGCACCATTCCTATCCAGTGACAGTGCCCTAAGGCTTCTGCTGTTTGCACACAATTTGCACATATACAGTCAGTGGTCCTCATACTTGTCCACAAGGCTCTCATGTGAGACTTTTTCAATGTCCTTGAAGTCTTGTTCTATGTCAATTACATTTCCCTAATTCTTGGTCTAAGGAGCCTATCAAAGGAAGAACTGGAGACTGAAGAAATTGCTTGTTTTTCGTGACCCCATTGTTGATTCTTAACGATCACTACCATATTCTCTAGGGATTCTGAAACCAATCTTTCAATAAAAAGTCCTGATTATTTGGTGGGGGAGAGGGAAGGGTAGTTCTAGAATGAATAGCCTTAGAGGGTTGTTTGCAAAATCTTCCTTTATTTCTCTTAAAAGTTACCCTGCCAACTCCAGGTGATTGGCTCTTCTGGCATCCCTCTTGCACTCTAAAACTCCTATAAGGTCAAGGATTGCAAGTTGAGCCATCTCGATTGCAAATCCTCACTGCAGAGCTAAAGGCCAGGGTAGAACTCTCCAAAGCTGATGAGAAACATCCCTTGCCTCAGACAGGATCATCCTAATTAATAAAAATCACAATAATATTGTGGTTTGCATTTTATCCAGGGACACCTGAACAGCTGGATGCTTTATGAACATTATTTAATTAAGCCTTAAGACAATCCTGTGAGGGGAACTGGGAAACTGAAAGATTGGTTTAATTTCTCCATAGGTAAGGCCTGTCAGGAGGGGCCGGGCAATGGTGCAGGAGGAGGCAGGCTGCGAGGTGAAGGAGAGAAGGGGGATTGATGACAGATGTGCGCTGAAACCTTTCTCACTAGCCACCAGCCATGAACCTGGAGGAAATTCTCATATCTGAATCCTTCTGAAATACTCCTGTGGAGTTTTATGTTTATCATTCCAAAATAATAGCATTGTTCTATGTGATTCAATATTCTAGATATGATTTTAAACGTACTGAAGAAAATGCTGATTAAACAATGTGTCTGTTTCCTCTCTCTCTCTCTCTCTCTCTCTCTCTCTCTGGCTGTTCTCCTTCTCTCTCCCTGGACACCTCTCTGGACCTCAAATTTGTCAGCCACAGGATGGACTGAGGCCCGATCAAGGATGGCAACCCCCAACCCTGTTCCGTCCTATCCCAGTGGCTGGAGCCTCCAGCTCTGGCCTGGAGAAAGCTATCCCAGGGCCATCAAGAGCAGTCCATTCTTGCCCAAGAGGTGCCTATGAGGTCACAGGTGGGCAGCCTGGGGCTTGGGCTGAATTGTGTCCTGCTTGTCTGCTTTTCTTTGGGAAGCCAGACTCTAAAGTTAGAGTTCCCTAATCACCTCGAACCAAAACAGAATAAATAGTTCCACGTCTACTTTGTGAAATTCTCTTGGGAAATAAGGTCTGTGTGATATTGGAAAATGGAAAAAAAAATAATTTCCAACTTACTGTACTTAAATATAACATGTAGGAACATTTTTTTTGAAAGTTTCAGGAAGGTTTGAAATAAAACTTTACCTCCCTGAGGAGTACTGGCTAAACTAAACTGTCTTAACTTAGCACCCAACCACAAACTCAAGGTGTACTGAGGTGAATTAACCTAAATTTCATGGAATGCTCTCACCCAGCTGAGTTGGTGGTCTCCTTCCCATCTCACCACCCCCCAGCTCTGTCACACCCTCTTTGCGTGTTTCCCTGGTTACGGCTTTCCTCTCCTGTGTGTAACATCTCACAATTGTATCTCGCTGGACCAAATGACAAGCCAGAAGAAAGCAGAGAGGTGAGTAACTGGTTACTTCGACAAGAATCACCAACTAGTTTTCTAGGTAACTCAGCGCTGTCTGTTGAAGTCAGTTTGGGGGCATCAGTTCCTGCCCCTTGGGAAATTGCCATCATTTTCTTGTTCACCTTTTTGTCAGGGAACAAAGTCAGTACAACAGCCATGACTAGGTTCAGCGTATTTAGATGTGCTCTCATTTAAGTCTGTTATGAACTCTGTCTCTTCATGAAGAGAGAAAATGTGCCTACATTTAAATGTGCACAAATAGGAGACATAGATACTTATTTATATGTATCTTTATATCTATATCTCTATCTATTCTTTTCTCATCCATTTACTACCAATATCAATTGCTTTAGAGATGAGGAAATGAAATGCTATTTTTGTAGCAAAGACTGATCTTTCATAAGGATTGGCCAGAAAAATGACACAGCCTGCCACCCATCCAGACCTCGAGGTGTTCACGTGCTGCTTACATCTAGTTGAAGTTTGTACTCTGAGATTGAGTCCCCAAAAGGGAAGGCTCCACCAGCATCGCTGTCCTGCCATTCTCTCTGTGTCTTCCCACACGCGAGAAAGAATAAACTTGGGCTTTTCACAACTGGCTGCCCAAATATATTTTTAAAAAGATGTTTTGCTGACATCTAGAGGCATTGGGTAATAACACTTATTAATAATGATTCTTCCTACTTAGAGGGTGTCTTGCATCGTATGATCCCCCAGCTCTTTACACACATTAATTAATTTCGCACCACAGCACCCCTGTGAGGAAGAGTAGGTAAGCATTATTATATGCAATGGATTTATTGATTTTTCAAAGCAATAGATAGCTGAGGCACAGAGGGGGAAGCCATAGGAGCATGAATTAAGGAAGAAAACCAAAAAGAGATACAGTGAATGTAAAAGAAAACAAATAAAACTAAGGACTATTCCACTGTGCTCTTTAGAAAAGAATGATTACTTCACAAATTCCAAAAGCCTGAGCATTAATTAATTTGTTCATTATGATTACATCACAAATTCCAAAAGCCTGAGCATTAACTAATTTGTTCGTTAGCAGCTTTAGCAATTTATGCAAAGGCACATAGGAAACTGGAGGGAGGGAGTTGTCAGTAAGATTTCCAAGTCTTCCTTTTCAAGCCTATTCACAATGCTCCATGCTCGGCATGTTCCTCCACCTGGGCATTCCCAGTAGTTGTTTGGGCTCTGACAGTAGGACAGCTCTTAAATTTATGACAGAGGCATTTTGTTTATGGCAGGGGTGGGGACATGGAATGAGGTGCCTAGAAAATGAGGGGAGGAGAAACTACAGGCAAGTTTCTGTGCAAAAATGTGCTTGGAGACTATGGAATTTAAACCATGCCACTGAGTGCAGCTACATAAATTGACTATCTTTTGGAATTCTAGTCTTGTTTTATGGTAGTGGCTCAGCCACTATTCTTTTAAGTGGTAACTATTGTCTGTTCTTATTTTAGGCATGATTCTTATTTATTTTCATGGGGCTAAAACTTCTGGGGCTTACTATTCATTTCTAATCTGAAAGATAACATTCTACTTAAAAAGAAAAGTGTCATAAAATCACTAGTTTGCAGACGCAAAGGCATGATAGAAGACTTGAGAAATGCTTTATATTCTTCATATAAGTTACTGCAAAGCTTTGTTTTTATGAGGATAACAATAAGTTGTCTTTAAAACAACTTATTTTGCTCAAAACTCATACGGGGTTTGGAAAAAATGTAACAATAAAGTAAAGTGAACGTTAAGTGAGCATAAATGGTTCTGGGAGACTTGCGGGTGTTTATCTTCTGGAGCTGACACTAAAGTTTAAAATTACCACCTTGTGCTCCACCTCTCCGCCCATGATTACTGCTCCCCCACATTCCCAGGTGCATCAGAGCCCACATCTGTCACCATAAACACTGCCACCTCCACTGCATCTTTGTGGAAACAGAAACCCTAGACCTAGGCTCAACGCTAGGGAAAGGGGAAATGATGAGAAAGGTGGGGCCAGTTAGGAGAGCTGCCCCCTGGGCACTCTTCCTGGTGGGCACCCTTCTGCTGCTGGTGCGTGTGTGTGTGTGTGTGTGTGTGTTGTCACTTTCTAGTGCCATACTGACAGAAATTCTACCCTAAATTTATTGGTGTAAAATACATTCCCTTTTTTAGACCTCACACATGACTGTCGGTCCAACACACTCATTGGAATAAAGTCATTTTATCAGTTTTCCTCCCAACTTACAGCTCCAACCGGATGTCCTGAGGATGGTGGAATTTGGTTAGAGATAGAGGTGAAATGCGTGTTTGGAATTGTGGTGCCCTCTGGGGAGAGGCAGGCCACACAGTCACATGAGGCAGGACTGAAGACCCCTGGAGGCTTGGGAAGAGGGCTGCTGGTGGAAGGGAAAGGGATGTCTCCTGGAGCGCAGGGCAGACAGCTGGTGAACCATCCATCTCTAAATGGAGCCTGGCTCTGTCTCAGTGACTCTGAAGGAGGGAAGAAACCCCTTTTTCCTCTTCCTCCTCTTCTTCCTCCCTCCTGCCCTTTGCTTGGCCTGCTCTTTCCAGACATCACATCTTCGCTGTAACCCAATTACATTGTCGGTTAAGGAGGTTTTGGGAGCTCACCTGGGAACCCAGACACCATCTTGTTTCTCAGGAAAATGTAAATTTCTAGATGATGGGATAAAAGTTCCAAATGATGGGGTAAAAAGACAATTTTGAAAATCACCCCCTTCAAAAATCAGAAACTATTGCATCATCAAACAAGATACAGAAAGAGAGCCCAGGAATCCTACATCCATCCTCATGGCACTGGGATTCTCTTAGTTTCCACACCACGAGTTCAGTCATAGATAATGCAATTTATACATGCCATGTGATAAGAAAAGAATTTCCTCTCCAACTTTCTGTATACTATCTTTTTCTACAAGCAGATACACAGCCACTTGTCTAAGATTGCAATAATGTATACTAGGTGAATATTAATGAATATGTGTTTCATTCTTTTTTTATGGTTATGTGCCTCCTGGGTGCAGAGCAAGCTGGGTAGTTAAAACATTGTCACGCACTAGTAATAGGTGCCCTTTTGCAAAGCAGCTAGTGATATGAAAAAGCATGAGTAGGTCCTAAAAGTCAAAGGATTTGCTAAGAAAGACTTTTATTTTTAGGACTTGCAGTCTTGGAGGGTAATTTTTGGTTTTGTATTCTCTTAAAATTTTAATTCAGTAAAATATTTGGAATTAATAGAATCTGAACAGAGGTTTAAAAGGACTTTTGGCTGTGTGGCTTCATTGGCAATCTGAGATGCTTTAGGGGAAGAGTTAGGAGACACAGAGGGGAGATGTGTTGTTGGTTAGATATGCCCATCATTGTTGAGTGCACAGATCAGCCAAGTTTCTCCCTCATTATTCTGTCTCCCGCCTCACTTAGGACACCCACTTTCTTTTCATATTCACAGCAGCACCAGTTGGTTCATTCATGACTGTGAGTACGCACTGGTCTCTGGTTCAAAAAAGTGAAAAACACTCTTAATATAAGCATCCCTCCATTTTCCAAAACCCGCCAATGACTTTTCATCTCACTTAGGGTAAAAGCCCTGGCTGACATGCTCTAGCTGATCTGCCCTCCTAACCTCTCTGGCCCAAGCTCCTACACTCTCCCAATCATTCATTCCACTCAGGCTTCCTTGCTGTTCCTTAAGCACTTCAGAAACATTCCTGCCTCAGGGCCTTTGCACCCGCCATTTCTTCTGTCTTCTATTTCCGTGGATATCTGCGTGCTTCCTCTCTTACTTCCTGTAAGTCTTGACTTAACTGTCACCTTCTCTGGGAGTTCCCTGACCTTCATGTAATTTTTCAGCACTCCTTTCACTTCCCAAACCCTGCAGGCTTTCCATTCTCCAATTCTGCTTTATTTTTCCTCTTGACATTCTTTAAAACTGTGATGCTGTTTATATTTTCCTTATCTTATCATTGCTGTCCCTCAAGTGAACAAAAACATATAAATCAGGGGTTGTTGATTTGTTCACTGCTGTAGCCTCAGAACCTAGAACAATCTCTGCCACTTAGTAGATGCTCAGTAGATACGTGTTAAATAAATCTTGGGGAAATTACTGGGTATCCAAGGCACAAATTGTTCCTAGAAATCCGATAGATAAATGTGGAAGCACCAGGCAGTAAGTTTAAACATGCAGAGAAATTAACTTTCTTTAAAGGGGCCAGTTGAACAAATTGAAATCACAGACCAATTTATGCCGGCAAACCTTTAATGAAACTGCTACAAGTTCATTCAAGGCCGCACAGATGATTTCAAAAGCAGTGTGGCAGAGTGTGTCTATTTCAGAGTGATAAATGCATGTTCAACTGCTAATGTTTCTTTCAGAAATCTTATGTAGCTTCAGTGAAGCTAATTTATAAACCTTAACTACTGTAGCTAATTTAACTCGCTAATTTTAGACATTGTGTTGAATTAAAATCTGCATTTTATTGTGTATCATTTTGTCTACCGCTAACATTAATAAGCATTTTGCAATGTGGAACTACAAATGTTTTAAATACATATGTATGCTTTAAGAAGCGTTTCAGTTAACTAGATTTTTTTTTCTTTAGTATATTTTAGAGGCTGTCCTGTTAGATCATCCATCTGCCAGGCCAAGTTTCCCATGCTTATTCCTGCACGGAGTAGGTCAAGAAGGAAGCCAGAGTAGAAGGCCTACTAGAAACTCGGGGAACTTTCCCTTTCATGTCCCTCTCCTTTTTGGGAGAGCCGGAAAATGTGACTTGGGGGAAGGATGATGAAAATATTGCAATTAGTGTCTATATGTGACCAATCAGACTCCTGAGATGACAGCATTAAAGGGACTGTGTTGTACAAAAAAAAAAAAAAAAGGTCATTGGCAAGTGTTCTCAAGCCAAACTAAAGTAACTTAGCTGGTCTGTATGCTATTTTGAAGAGCTAATATGTATTACAACCCTTTTCTCTACTCTTCTACTCTCCAATTTTCTTTTCTCTACTATCTATACTGTTCTAAAATCTCCACCTATATGGATGTTCATTCATTCTTTTCTCCTTTGCAAGCTTCTCAAAGTCAGGTTGGAACATTGTCTATGATTCTTGCCTTTTTATGCTACCCTGCAGACACATGGAGACTTCCCCTGCACAAAACAGAGCTATGTATATAGAAATAATCTGAATCAATCATTGTTTACAAAAACAAAAAGTTGTATATATGTGTGCGCACACACACCTATTCTGGCCTCCATATAGAGACATAGATATACCACATCACTATGATTGCCATGTTCCCAGAGTGGAGGTTAACATTATTTTTCGGCCAGCTTCTGCATCTATTAAACTTCTTGCTTGGTCAGGGAGAGGTCATATCTCTTCACAATTTATTTCCCCCAATTGTGAGATTTTACATGTGCATTTGATGCTTATTAGTAGCAAAGTTTGTGTTATATCACCATAGACAGAAAAGACTTACTATAAACGTTGGAAAAGAGTGGCTCTTCATATCAAAACACAAGAAAGATGAAGAGTAATACTCTGTAGCTCTGGGGGGAAGGGTATTTCCAGCCCAGGGTAAGTTCTCCTATGAATTTGATGAAACCAAAATAAGTCAAGAGAAAGGGTAGGTTGGGAGAAAGGCTTTTATTTCTTACAGTTGCTCGAGTTTGCTAATCAGCCCCAGCTCCCTGGGTCTCCTCCCGCTGTAGCTCCTCCCATCTCCTCTGGCCACCAGGCTTTCTTGCCCCCCTGGGAAGAACTCCACGGGCGGGTCCTTAGTGACTGGCAAACCCAGACCAATTATGTACCAGGACCAGAGGGGAGGAGAGAACGGCCATTTTCTCTCCACCCCTTGCCCCTGATTGGCAGGAGGCTCTGCAGTGGTAAACACCTATTCTTACCTAAATGAATTAAGGCTAGGCGGGAGATTCTGGAAATTCTGCCATTTACCCCACACATTACCTTTCTGTCTTTTCTCAAGTGTAATTGTCCTTTCCTTTGAGTTAATACCTATAAAGTATTTAAGGTATTGGTGCAAGTTTTAGTAAAAGTAATGAACAGAAATAAATAAATAAAAGCTATGGTTCACCATCCACTCTGCTGGAAGACTGCAAGGAGGGGTGGAAAGAGCATGGCGTTTGGTAAGACAAGCCTGTGTCTCAATCTGAGATCCACCACCTTAAAGTCATGTGTCATGTTCAGTAAGTTAGCACTTGCTAATTTGAAATGAGTACCACCATCCTCGTTTGTCACAACAATTTACACACCTTTTCGCAGGTGGAGAAACTAGGGCACAGGAGGCTTAACACACAGGCGTGAGCGCTATGCTTTCCCCTGGGAAGACCCAGCAGCCCAGCATTGGCTAAGGACAGTCACAGTGCCTACACTGAGACGTAGGTGTCCCAATTTTTTAATCCCGGTAACAAACCCAAACCCTGAAGTTCTCTTCACCCTGCAACCATACATTGAGTCATCTTTTCAGATATTTCAAAATAAATCCCACATTTTCCTGAGCTATCAAAACTAAATGAGGTACATTTCTTTTTAGGAAAACTGATCATAGGTAGTTGCCTACATTGGCAAGTTCGTTTTCTGGAGGCAAGTATAATTTCCCTAAATTTTTTCTTTCCTTAAACTGTAAAGGAATAAAATACTTGGCCTTATGGAAGTGAACCATTTAGGAAGTGAACCATTTCCTACATTAGGCTGACTGGCAAATAGTGATAGTGGTCATCATGATCTTTTCAGCAGTTAACAGTTTCGTGCTTTATAGTTGACATAGTATTTTTCCAATTAAGTATCCAATTAATATTTATCCAATTAATTAATAGCCACTTTGAGCCTCACGAAAGCTCTGCCAAGGTTCTACTTCCTGGATGAGGAGACTGAAAGCTCAAAGCTCAGGGGCTCCCTGAGAAGGTTGCTACTGCTGGCAGGCATGCAAACAGCCCCTTCAACCATCAGAACAACTTTGCAAAGTCAGAGTTACTAGACCCATTCTACTGATAAGGAGAGAGAAGTTCAATACACTCACTGCAAACAGCTGACAAGCCTCAGAAATGGTATCAAGGCCTCTGCATCATGACGGGCTGCCTTCCCTTCCCTCAGCTTTGAGCTTCTTTTTAAGTCTTTTCAGCTTCTGTGTGCTGTCAGACAATCCCGGCAGAGCTCTGTAAGGCTCTTAAGTGGGAAGAGGTAACGTAAGGTCCTTAGATGGGCTCCTGCAGGAGAGAAAAACGCAGAAACGCACAGAGTCAGCAGCAGCTTCTGGTGAGCAATTTCTCACAGAGAACAATATAGTGGAATCCGTCTGAAGCACATGCTAAATGGCCATAAAATTCAAAGGCATGCAGCAAAAAAATATATACCCTGTATGAAAAATGTCAGCCAGGCCAAAAAGGCACATATGTCAGGAAGGTTTTGGACTCACAGCCTCAATGACCACAACACACTAGTCTGTGCTCTGTGATTTCCTCACATGTAAACGTCAAGCTTTTTGTCGAATCTGAACAACAGGTGTTTACTGAGGGTCCACTGTGTACAAGGTGTATGGAAATTAAGGTGTGATCATTAGGGAAAAACCATTACATTTTCCAGTTCCTCTTGAATCTCGTCAATGATGTCCAATCACTTGAAAGCATATTTTGTTGCATTTTTCTTAAGCTTTCTAATTGAATGGAAATTTAGTGAAAATCAGCACAAACCTGTTAAACCTCTTTTCTCGTGGAGTGGAATGTGGACGTTTGTCTACCTATGTTGCTATTCAAAGCTCCACGTATCCACCTATGTATATTTATATATCTATATATCTATCTACAAACACATATGTGCATATATATGTATGTATAATTAAGTCTTATTAAGCATGATAACAGCCTCCACAAAAGTCATTATTTTGCAGAAAGCTAGGGAAACATCTTTAAAAGCCAAAAGGTTTAATTGAATTATATCAACACAAGGATAGGCGGCACATACACAAATAATCCTACAGTCCCTTTTCTTATCCCACTGTGTGCTCTCCCTTTTCTTTCTCCTGTTCTTCCTCTCCCCTGTCTCTCCTTCTTTAAGCCTTTATTAGAGACTCTTTGTCCTTCAGCTAGAAGCAAGCCTCCAGGCGATACCCCGTATTCTAATAAAGCGGCCCTTTTGTCAATGGTGGTAATGATTACCTCTTTTGCAGCTGCCCCTGGTGTTGCATTTTGTAACACAATTTGGCCTCTTTGGGCTCTGGTTAGTCCTATTTAACGTACTGCAGGGGTTCCCTGTTTGATCTCTAATTGATATAATTGACTGGGGATAATCGGGAAGGTTTTATAGATGTTTATTGATAGCTAATTTTCCTTCATCCATTGTTTAATTTGATAAGAGCATAACCTAATTTATTGTCACTCCGCGAGGGATCCATTACCCTTTTGATAAATGCTTCTGGGGCCAACTTGTCAGTAACTGATTTCAAAGGGCTGCTCTACCCACGGAGTCCATCATTACTTAATGGCAGTTTAGGAAGCTAATGGTGTTATAAATTACAATCAATAAGTACATGGAAATTACAGTTGTTGAGCAAGATAACACTCTGTTATTAAACCAACACTAAACCACACCTTTGCTTACTATACATGTGGTGGGTTTGAAATACATTTACTGATCTTCCCCAGAAAGCTACACGTCAGGAGGGAAATTGTGGAAATTGTGGTATTCATACTTGGAGCACATTTCAGAAGGATCGAGGAATTATGTCATGTTCCTTGATAATGGAGGGAATCTAGGGACCAACGCACAGCACAAACATGCCCACAGCTCTCCAAGGGCTCATGTGTTTAATCTGATCCTATCACACTTTCTCACAAACCATAAGTTAGCAAAAGTAACACCTTTGAATTTATCAGCACAGAAGCTTAATTGGCTAACCCTTAGAATATCCAGATGTCATCCAGTCTATTCAAAGTGTCTTGTTGGCAAGCAGAAATTTTCTACTTTTGACAAAACTTCATTGAACTACTTTATGTAGCTGGGTCCAAATACATATATATGGGAGTACACACACACAACGCACACACGTGTGGATTTAATTTCTTTCATAAATAGCCCCATCGATCAGTCTCTGCAACTTTTCATGCTCAAGGTTGCAAACTAGCATGGCTACCTTTTTAAGTAGAGCCAGAATTGACTCAGGATATCACATTGCGTCTCTATCCTTAATGGTATGATGGCCAGATCTTCCTTAGTAAGTTCTTAATGCTTGGGACAGGTCAGCTTTTCTACCACCCTAGAAGCTAGTCGTGGGCAGAGTTTTTGTGTTTTATTCTCTGGGTCTCATTTGTTCCTGGCAGTTACTCATCTTCCTCAACTGCTCATCCAAGTAACAGGAACAAATGCTGGTTCTTCCAATTGTGCATCCAACTTCTTCTGCCTCTAGACAGCAGATCCCCTGTTGATTCTTCTTTGAGGAAAAAAGTCTTTGTTCCTCATCCCTTCCCTTGTTCTCAGTCAGGCAGTGGGCATAGTGAGCCCAAGGTAAGGGTTGGGTCATCAGCAGAATGTATCTTCTGGACAAATGCTTTACTTTCCCAATCCTTTTTTTAAAAACCTTAATTGTGCAACTTAGACTTAGGAGAACTGGTAAAGTGGAAAAGAGTTCAAAATGGAATTGTCAAAATGGCTGCACAGCTATGAATCTACCTAATGCCACAGAGCTGTACACTTAAAAGTGGTTAAAATAGTCAGCTTTATCTTATGTGCATTTTGCCACAATATGAAGGTAGTAATTTCTAAAGCAATGTTAGTGTTTTATGTTATTATAATAATTTTGACACATTAACATTCAGTAATCAGAAATTTAATGTGGATAGAACACATGAAAAAAAAACCCTATTGTTTAGAGAAGATTTAACATGCAGGTGATTATATCTGTGTGTGTTCACCTATTCCATCCCTATTGGAATTCAGAGAATTTAACAAATAACATGCTTCCTTTCATTTTTGGTTCTGAAGCAGGAAAGAGAAGGTAAGGCAGGACCATGAGATACTTGGTGTAGATGGCATGATGTCAGTTTCATTGATGATTTCCACAGGGAATTTTCAGGAAGACCCAAACTTCAGGATTTCATTCATCCATCTGTTCATCCCTTTAATACAGTTTATTGAGTGGTTATTATAGACACAGTTCTAGAGCAGCACCAATGATAACACACTAATATGTTCCCCAAGGAGATCAAACTCTGATTGGAAAGAGAAAACACAAAATGCAAGAAAACCAAGACAAAAAAAAAGCAGAGTTAATGACAAAGTAGTCATGTGGGACTGACCCAAGCAGAATATGATCATTTGCCAGATAAGCTACAAATCATGAGAGGTTATTCAGTGCTTGGGTCAGAGACGCTTTTATAAGGAAGATAGTGAACAAAGTGGGCACTGATGTGTAAGTGAATTTAGGAGGCGAAGGGGAGCAGAGAAGGTAGAGAACAGAAGGGGATAGCAGTGGATGCAGTATGTCCAGCAGGCAGTGAAGTCACTCCTGTAACCAGGATGGGTCCTAGGGAGATGCATAGTCAAGCCACAGTAATTATCCACATCCCAGGTGATAAGACCTTGCAAGCAAATGGTATCAGCTAGAATTCAAAGGAAGGGACTCACCCTTTAGTGTGGAAGAATCGGGATTAGACAGTATGAGATGGGGTAAAGGAAGGACATATTCAATGCTATAGTGACAGGCAAAGGCCTTTTGTTAACTAGGAGAACATATATATGTATATGTATATATAGGTATATATAGTCTCATATATATTCATGCATAAGCATATATTTCATTTATAAGTGTGTCATAATTTTTTGTACCTCATGCTACACTAAGAAAGCTGAAATGGAAAAAATTATTTGTCTCTGAAAGATAAGTTCAACATGTAATATTGGAGTTTATGTAAAAATATAACAAAATATTGCTGAAGATTTGAAACACCCTCCTTATTTCACCCACTCACTAAAAATGTTAAGTTCTGCAAAAGTAAGAGTTTTTGTGTATCTTATGTATTGCTGTATCCTCAGCACTCAGAAGAGTACCTAACACATAATAGACACTCAATAAACAATTCCTGGCCATATTTGTTAAACAATTTGTCTTGCAACAATACTGATTTAAATACTTATTTCTATACTCTACACTCTCTGTTTCAACAGAGCTATATAATTCCATTTTTCATTCATTTATTCAATATTTCTTTATTTAACTCTTAGTATATTCCCAGTGAGGATACAGTGATGAGAAAACTTGACACAGTCCCTGTTCTAATGGAGAATATAGTCTAACTGGGAAGATAGATATTAAGGAAATAATCCAACAAGTGAAATATAATGGCAACCTGTATAGTAAGAGTTATGAGAGAAAAGTACAAGGTTCTATGGGGGTATAATGATATGTGGGTCACTGTGGTGACCCCAAAAAGAAAAAGGATCTTATCTTAAATCCTGAAAAGCAAGACTTACTTTGGCTCCATAGCCCAGTATTTAGCTTAGGGTTCGGTACTCAGTAATTGATCAATAGGTATGTATTGAATGGAGTTATTTTCAAATTGGCAGTCCAAATATTTCCACTCACTAATAAAAAATAGACAGCCAGAATTCTCTATTATCTAACAATTCTAGACATACGGGTTCTTGCTCTCATATATTTTTTCTGGAAAGAAATTAGATGCATAATTCCCCTCATTATATAATTTCAAATGGTATGAAGTTATATTCAAATCAGAGTATAGAAGTTACTTATTTCCTGTTCATATTGGTTTATTCCTTAATATACCAATTAAATTGGTGCTATTTCTATGGAGGGGATGAAGGATCATGTGTGAAATGGATGTAATGTGTAATGTCTACTATTCCTAAGCCTTGGATTTTCACTGAACCACTGCATCAAGGAAACTCTTTTTTAACACATTTTTGGCTGTACAAAGCATGAATATACTATTGTGCATATTTTATGTTTCCCTGAGGCTTAAAATTGAGCCATATCTCACAGAATCTCCATTTGGGGGCAGAAGGCAGAGTCCTGGGGAGGGAGAGGGGCTTGCACCAAAGACGTGTCTCTCTCCCTCTCTCTCCAGTTGTCTCAGCAGCACTATTGGAAGCATCAAAGTCATTTTCCTAGAAACCATTTGTAATCTTGCAAAAATGAATTGTGATGTTGGGTTGGGGATACACAGCAGAGCAGATGAAATCTTAGAAAATAAATGAAATATTCTATATCCAGACATGGGCCATTAAGAATAAGCAAGGGAAGCACCAGCGTGCCAGTCCCAGGGAGGGAGGATCCAAGGAGAACCCACATCTGTCTTCTGTGAACCATTGGCTGCCCTTCCACTGTGTTCTCTTTGCTGTGAAGACAGCAGAGGCGTGAGCAAGTCAAGGGAGCTACTTGCAGATTTTTCCTTGCTTCAACAGCTACTTGACTGTTAGCTAAACCAATAGTTTATAGTTTGGTTCAGTTCTGTTTTCAAATTGAAAATTTATACAGAAATGAGAAAAACCACCACACCCAACAATGAATTAATAATAGCTGCCTAGTAGTCGCGAGAGCCATTATATTCATAACGTTTCCCAATGCTGTTCTCATTGCCTGCGAAAGAGAATTTGTCCTTAAGCTGCTTATTTTCAAACTACATGTGAAGACGACAAATTGCATGGCATGTTTATCCAATAAGGCATAGCAAGGAAACGAAAGAATCAGATGGGAGGGAGTGAAAAGAAATCCAAATTTAACAGCTAGCCAGCCTGAAATAAAGCAGGCAAGATTACAAGGCACATGTACAATTCTCCACGGTCCCTAAAGTCTCTAGCGAAAAGGTAGAAATGAACTAATTTATTAGTAAAATCACATCAGGGGCAGTAATTTCATGTTAGTGAATTTACATGTAATAACATTAGGCCCCCCACCTCCATTTCACCAGTGTGGCCCTATCCGATGATGAATGAGGTGCCTAAAGAAAGATGATAGTTTGATTGTTTTCACAAGAAACAGATCAGCATTTTAATTTCTTGCCTCTGTGTTTATTGCTTATTTGGCCCCTTGCTCGGCTTGTAAAAACTTGGCTAAATGGAAATGAATAAATGTAATTACTGCGGGTGACAGTGGTAATCTGTGTGGGTTTTTCATATTGGCTTTGCCAGCGTTAATCTAATCACCGGAGAATATGTGTCACCGCACAAATGCTCTGACAGAAAGCAGAGTGCTCAGTCAGTGCCAAATGTACGCAGGCTGCGGGGCGCAGATGCGGACAGCTGCTTCTGCACCCACCGCTTGTATCCCCTCTGCTAAGAGCACAAGCTTCCAGAGTGTTCTGAGGCCAGCATGTGTGTGCAAAATGGTTCATAGTTTGGGCCGCCCAAAAGGAGTCTCACCGACGATCCTCAAGTCAAAACAATTGGTTTAACCGATGTTTTTTCCAGTGTGGGCACGAGGCGTCCCAGTGCCTAGAACTAGTGAAGACTGAAATTTTCCATTTCCCCCCAGTATGAAATAGCTGGGAGGGCTGGTTAATAAGTGGCTTCACCTTTCAGGGCTTTGTTTTCCATTTATAAGAAGGAGATGGGACAAGTCAGCTTGTTTGATGTTCCCATTGCAGGGGGAGCAGCAGGGGGTGAACCAGGCAATCAGTGTTTGGTAGGAAGGATGAAATGAGATAATGTATGTTAAAGGGTCTTGCAAACTACAAAGGAAAGCTAAATGGAGCAGAAGGGAGTCCTTCCAACAGACTTTATTATATATAAAATTTATATTTTTTCAAAGCAGCAGGCAAGCAAAGGATTATTCAGGAAATGGTAGTTGAATGGCTAGTCAGCATTTTGGAAAAAAAAAATCAAGACTTACAAATCTGAATATTGGTCAAAAGTAATTCCAGGTGGATAAAATAATTAGATAAGGGCATACAATGTTAGGAAAACCAGATGGGGAATTTAATATTCACTGGATTTGGGGGATTTGAGAGAGGACTGAAAAACAGTACAAGAAATCATAAAAGAAGAATGAACAAATTTGATGACATTAAAGTTATAAACTTCTGCAGTCGAAAAAAGGTTTCCCAAATGGGAAAGTATATAATATTTTCAGCAACTAAGGCAAGGGCCAATAAAGAAGTTATATGAAAAGCTCCCAAATATTTAAGAAAAATAAGACCCAGTAGATAATTGACAGACAAGAAATAGATGAGAAGTGTCCAAAGAGAAATACAACTAACAAATATGAGAGAAAATATGTTCCAACTTGCCTGGAATCAAAGAAAAGCAAATTCAAACACATTAGCAAAAACGGGTAATGCCTGGTGCTTTCAAAGCTGTGGACAGATTGAAAATTTCTCAACTGCCAATGACAGTTGAAGTGAATATAAGCACTTTAGAAACCAAGAAACTTAAAATTGTCTAGTTTAGACCTAGCAATTCCACTTCTGGGAATATAATTTAAATAATATTTTAAGAAAAAAAATGTATTCAAAGAAGGAAGTGACTATTTCTAAAAATACTTATAATGATTAAAATGTAGAAATAATTAAATGGCTCCTTTCATTGCTCAGTCTTTCAATAAGTAAGCAAATTAGCTACTCTTCCTACAAAAATAAAAATGTTTTATAAATACAAACTATGAAGACTAACAATGTGAAATTATTTGATAGATAACTAGGTGAAAAAAAAAGATTCTGCAAAATTGTTTTTCCCAGAAGCCCCCATTGGACTGCTCAAGTCTCATCGGCCAGTATTAGGTCACATGGGCATTTCTTTTTTTTTTAAATTAAGATATTGATACACACTCTTATGAAAGTTTCACAAGAAAAACAATGTTGTCATTACATTCAGCCTTATTATGGAGACCTCCCCATACCCCACTGCAGTCACTGTCCATCAGTGTAGTAAAATGCCACAGAGTCCCTATTTGTCTTCTCTGAGCCACACTGTCTTCCCCGTGACCCCACACACACCATGTGCACCAATCATGATATCCCTCAATCCCCTTTTCCTGCCCTCCCCACCTGCCCTCCCCCACCTCTCCCCTTTGGTAACCACTAGTCCCTTCTTGGAGTCTGTGAATCTGCTGCTGTTTTGTTCCTTCAATTTTGCTTCATTGTTATACTCCACAAGTGAGGGTAATCATTTGGCATTTGTCTTTCTCTGCCTAACTTATTTCACTGAGCACAATACCCTCTAGCTCCATCCATGTTGTTGCAAATGGTAGGATTTGTTTCTTTCTTTTGGCTGAATAGTATTCCATTGTGTATATGTACCACGTCTTCTTTATCCATTCATCTACTGATGGACACTTAGGTTGTTTCCATATCTTGGTTATTGTAAAAAGTGCTGTGATAAACATAGGGGTGCATATGTCTTTTTGAATCTGAGAAGCTGTTTTCTTTGGGTAAATTCCTAGGAGTGGAATTCCCAGGTCAAATGATGTTTCTATTTTTGTCACATGTGCATTTCTAACCCAATCAGTGGCAATAAAACTTAGGCTTAACTTAGAACAATCATTTGGGGGGAATGAAAAAGCACAACCAAATGATACTCTTAGGGAAAAATAGATACTAGACATGTGGGGCAGGGGAACTGGGTATATGAGAAGGGAAATAGAAATTACATGTGTTTAGAAAACTGAAGAATTAAGGGAGTAAGTCTGGTTTCTTAAGTGAGATACAGATCTTTGTCTCAAATTTCAGGAAGGAAAGGAGAGAGAGAGGGAGGGAGAAAGGAAGAGAGAAAGACAAAAAGAAGAAAGATAAAGAGGGAGGGGTATGGGGGGAGGGGATGGAAGGAGTGAGAAAGGAAAAAAGAATTAAAGAAAATGGGATGAAGGAAAGGAATGAGAATAAAGAAAGAGAAAATCACCTCTATGGAGCATCAATCTTGGGAAAAGAAACTCTTATGTCTCAACTAACCTCTTCTATGTAAAACAATGACTTTTATCACCATACTTTCAACCTGGAGATGGTATCAGGGATATAAGGCCTTAGGCAATCTGCAAGGAAGGTGGCTGAAACTTTCCTGTGAAGCCTAAGAAGTCTGACAAAATCAAAGTGAGGCCCTCTCCAAGGGAAGCAATACAAGGTCTAATCTGACCCAAAGTAGAGTAGGTAGACCTCCACTCTTTTAAGATGCAGTGTGAGAACAAAGCCATGATAAGAGACAGGAAACTGGGAAGGTGTAGCAGTCAGCCAGACCTCTCAAAAGAGCATCTTTGCTCTGCTCAAGGAATTTCAAGTCAAAGCAGCTAATCTCCAGAGATGGGACATCAGAGACCTGAGCAGACGTGTTGTTTGTAAAATGCCTCTTGTTGGCTGTTTATTTGTAGAAGGGATGAAAATTAAAATCGATTTTTAAATCCTTGCAGTAGCCCACATCTCTGGAGTGCACTGTAATAGCTTTCTGCAGGAAAGCACTACACGTGTGGCAATTAATTCCTGAGAGAAAGAGTCTAGGTACCAGAGTAGACATAAAAGCCTCCATTGGCTTCAGGGAGGCTGTGGGCCATCTTTCTTAGAAGAGAATTTACAGCTGTTTTTATAGAGTCATCTACACAATTCTTTCCAGATCAGGGAAACATATTCATTGAACCTTCCGGAAATGGGATTTTCTGGTTCTTTAAGTCAGCAATTTGGACTCTTTTCCTATCTGAATCACAGAGATGGTTTGCCTCCATTGACACCCATGAAGCCGGAACCAGTGGTCCCGGGGGCAGAGATTCCAGAGCTCTTGCTTCACATCACCAGCCTCTCAACTCCACTACCAGTGAAAGAAAGTCAGGCGGATTCACTGCCTCTAGTGTTGAATGTGAGAACAAGCACAGCGCTCTCTGAACTGGACAAAAATGAAGATGGGGAGAAGTTTCTCTTATCAGGAAATTATTACATTTTGGTGAAGTGCTTAGAGGTATAATATGAGCAGGATGATTTCCACAACATTTGATGGAGCGAATGTTGTGGGGCTTTTCCATGACACATAATCAGTATTAAGCCAACATTTATAAAATAAAAAATGAAACCGAGTTTCTCACCAGGAAAATTGGTTTCCTTCAACAAGATGTCCTACGGCATCCTTATAATTTTTAGGCTTCCGTTTTCAGTACTCACTTTTACCATAGGAGTGACGTTTAGAAAATAAAGTATCCTAGGTGTCCCCTAAAAGGAAGTGTACCAAAATATTAGGAGAGTAGCTGACCCCAAGTAAATCAATATTTAATTATAATCATTGGTTTGTACCATCCTCTTACCCTGTTCCTATTACAAAAATATCCAGTGTTGCTATTATCTTTATTTTTCTCTTTTGAATAACTTAATAAATCAACCCTCTTAATATTGTACTTAGTATAAAAAATTGATTTTACAGTCTTAGGGGAAAGACACAAATTAGTACTCTTAATAGTATTTAAATTTAAGATACTGTGTGAAATAAATAGCAGTATAAGATACATCTACTTCCCTTTAACAGCAGATAATCGAACAGGGGAAATAAAACATACATACTTAGGAAAGTAACAATATGTTGAAACTTCTCAAAATATGGTACATGCGTGATCTGTATCTGATACATTTAGTATGTTTGCTAAAATGTATATGCTTAGGTCCCATCCCAGATTTTCTGAGTCAGAAATTCATGGGAATAGGGCCTAGAAATCCCCATGTTACAGGCACTCCAAAATTTGTAGGTTTTTGCATTATATGAAGCTACTAGAAAGTACCAAGAACCAGAGGCTTTCTAAGCAAATGGTAGAAGAGGGAGATTCTATCTAGTTGAGCTGATCAGGAAAGATTATTGGGTACATGAGGTTAGAACCTGATTTTGAATAATGAGCAGTATTTTGACAGTGGTGAGAAAACACAAAAGATAAAGATATATAACATTAAAGAGATGATGATGGGGAAAGAAATTCAACTAATGTTTGAGAAGCATTTGGAGAAGAAACTGGAAAGATTATTTGAAGAGCTCTTGAATGCCTAGCTGAGATCCCTCAACCTTTTCCTAGTCTTAAAATATTTGTGAGGAATGTTTGGTTACAAATAATGAAATTACCCTAACAAAGGTTTGCCTTCATTTTCAGATGACAGACATTTCTGAATTGCTGGGGTAAAGACTGTCTTAACAAAGCACCCATTATCTGGAAAACAAAATACGAAAGTGAAAAATCCCTCAAAATCACCTTTCTTAAGCAGCAGTCCCAGAGAAACCAGGAGTTTTGTGAGAATTACAAAGCTCATTTCTCTTGCTCCTGTAACCGCCACAGTGGCCAAGATTCTCTGTTTTCTATTTGCAATTCCCTGAGGCTGATATGTGTTTTGAGACCTTGCTCCAATGCAGTTCCTTATTTTTACAAGTGGAAGAAAAGGGAAGAATCTATTTAGATTCCAAGAGTCTAAACTCCTACTCCACTGGCTGGTGAGAAAGGGAGACAAGCTGAGAAGTTAAGTGTTGGAGAATCTGGGAGAGTGACTCAGCCTCTACTCTGCATATGTATTACTAGGTGGATTTCTTCAATTGCCTTTATCTGTGAAGTTGAAACCTGGTCTGAGCAACTCCTGTCCAGGTGCCCTCCTGGTGGCAGTAGTGGAGTGAGGGGACACAATTCACAATTACATGTCAGGCTGAGGGATGGCACCGGAAAACATTAGGCTGTTTGAGAGATCTGGCCCCTGGGGATGTCTCACTAATTCTGTGAAGGCTTTCTCCTCAGGGGGTAAAGCAAGGTCTAAGTAAAAAGAGACAGAAAAGAGAAAGATGAGACTACAAGACCCTGAAAAGAGAGAACAGAATGCAATATTTAAGACAGGAGCATGCTCAAAGTCCTAAATTCATAGGACAGAGTAAAAATAGATCTTGTTGAGTCCCAGTGAATTTATAATCCAAGAAAAATACATACAGGCGAGTGGGGCTTAATTACGTGTTGGAGAATATTCCCGTGCATCATTTTTCTCCTACCAACGTGGAGTGTGAGAACACAGAAGAGCTTAAAGGGACTTGTTAGAGAACTCGGAGGCAAAAATTGAAGTTTCATGAAAGGTCAATGGAGTAAAGAGTTAAACTAGGCAATAACTGAAGGTACGAAAGACAGACATGGTAGGAATGAGGGTGGGTAGGAAGGAAGTGGGGGAGTCAGGAGACTTTTTAGCAACAGGTGAAACATACCTGAGGGGGGGAAAAAAACACAGGTGGAGAGACAGCGTTTTGAGCTCTCCTCCCTCTCCTGTGACGTTTCTTCCATTTTCCCTGCACCAGAGGATAATAGGCATCATAGTGATAATTAGCATCTATATCATGTTACATAATTACCACTTCTTTTTTCACTGTTGGACATCATTACACTTTCTATTGAAACATGTTGTCCTCAAATACAGGGCATGCTGAGGATAATCTTGTCCCTAGATTTGTCCTGCTCTTCTTGCTGTTATTTTGTTCATTTGCGTATTTAAAGTGAACTTGAGCCTGCCTTCCTATTCCAGGAAGATTAGGTCTTCCTGGGTAGAAAAACGAACAAAAAAGCGTTTGCACTTGCTCCCATTTTGAAGCCTTGTATTCATTAGGGCTAATCACTTCCTGCTCACCCCCATGTTCAGCCACTGATTGCTTTGCTTTCCTGCATGAGAAGGTGCAAGAAATGAGCCTGAGAATCAACCATTGCATTGGTATTCTTTGTCCACTGGAAATTTTCTCAAGGCTTCCTACCTAAGGTTTCGGCTGGAGAAGATAGTGTTAACTTTTCACAGGCTTCAATTTAACATCTGCTCCTGCTAAGTTTATTTCATCTGGCCTGGGAGAAATAACATAAGTAACACTTCCCCTCTCTCCGCCTACTTTGCCTGATGAAATAGGGTATCAAACACAGAATGATAGCAAAGAGATAAACATGTTAGAATTCCTTTACCTTTGCTGGATTAGGCCTTTTGAAATCAAGGGGAGAATTAAGAAAGAATTAATTAGGTGGCAGGGAAGGATGGCAGATAAACTTTTTTCTTTGATGGGTTAGAGAATATGGGTTATATGTTATTGTAACATTAGCTTCCTAGTTTGTAACTGTTCTGTAAATGCTACATAAAAGGGGCTTGAAACAAGAAATAAAAATAGTAACCAGTAACAATAAAAGATGCAAAAAATTGTATGAAAAGGCAGAAACTATTATTTTCATTAATCTTTATTCCTATTTCTAATACATGTAATGGGAAGTTTTAATACATATCCTTTAGAGATGCACCCTGGCAGCCCCATGGATGTCAGACAGAGCAAATAGAAGGGAGTCTTACTGATTCTGCTGTCTAGACTAGGGCTTGTGTTGATTAGTTTACATAAAAATAATGAAAGAACTGGCCAATAAAAACAGAATTGTCCGAACAAAGGCTTCTAGACCCAAATGCTTGCAGCCTAGGGAAGAGAAACAGTTATTGGTTATTTAATTCCTGTTGTTGCCTGCCCATAAGTAATAGAGGTAGTTTGGGTGTATCTTCCGACTTTAAACCATCAATGATTCCCCCAAATACTATTTCTTGACTGTGTTTGTTGAGACAACACAAAGATTCTAGACTATTTTCCTTTGCTAGTGTGTTCCTGGAAGGATAGGGAGTAAAAGTGAGAGTGGTGAATTAAGACAAGCCAGCTGACATTCTCTAGAAAATTTACTAGTTGGATCTTTAAAAAAAAAATTCTCTGTTAAAAACTGAAGAATGGAAAAAATTTGGGTTAAGGAAAAGCTTTACATTTTTAAAAAATGGCCATGTCCCTCTAGGTCTGCTCATTCTCTACAATAAAAGTATCAAACCAGAAAACCCATATTCTTGTGAAATTCAAATATACTCCCTCTTAAGGAGAAGTTATGCTAAATGTAATTAAATGAGACATTGACTTAAATTGTTACATAGGTTATAATAAACATAAACATAACTCCAATGAGTTAATTCACTATAGCTGTTCAAATATATCTGTTCTAGGTCCTGTATGTCTCTACATATCAGACATCCATATAAGAATTTAGTTGTAAGTAGGCATGTTATCCCCACAAAATGAAAAGAGAATATTCTGTGAAGTGTTACTTTTTGGTGAAACATACTCTGGATAAAAACAAAATTCGGACACCTGGTATTAGTAGGATGTTCAGCCTAATGAATATAACTATGGAATGGAAGAGAATCTAATAAGCTCAACATTATTTTTTAAGGTAAATAATAAATATATAAAATAATAATAACCAAAAGCTGATTACTTTTTGTGTAATCAAGATATCATAAACCATCCATTGATTTTTTCTCACACACAAAATAGAAAATATCACCTAGTGATTACCTTTCTCTAGATCAATAACAATTGGAAAAAATAATTAAAAGTGATGTCATTTGTAAATGTATTTCAAAAATAACATGTCTAGGAATAAATCTATAAAAATATATGAAATATTTTTATGGACAATGTTATAAACTTTATTGAAAACATATTAAAAATCTAAATAAATGGAGAACACTGTGTTCATGAATACAAAGTCTGTATCATGAAGTCAAATTTTCCCAAAATGACATACAAATTCAATAATATTTCAATCAAAATGTTATAGGCTTTTTAAAAAATAAGAGAGACAGAATTGACTCAGATGCTACTAAAATTTAAATGGAACAGTGAAGCATTAAAAAAAAAGCCAAACATTCCTGAAAAACAGTAAGAACTAAGGAGTCATACGTGGCATAACTAATAATGAGAGACTACTTATTCTAAAGGTATCATAATATTGGCTCAGGATAGCTAATAATTAAGGGAATAGAAGTTGGGCCATAGAATAGATCCATGCATATATGGGATTTTGACATATGATGAAGCTCACGATGCATATAAGTGGGTAAAGGATGAGCTAATTTAAAGCAAGGTGTGGAGAAAAAAATATTTGTTGGGGAAAAAAAAATTAAATTCCTAACTCACATGTACCACAAAAATCAATTCCAATGGATGAAAGACATTTCATCTCATTAAATTTAAGAGTTACTGTTTAACAAAATATACTATGAAGGCAACAAAATACTTGGAATACCTATAACAAAAGGATTAGTATATAGAATACATAAAGAACTCCAATAAATCAGTAAGAAATAAATGGATACTAGCCAGGAGCAGACATATTTCATTTATAAGGAAATGCAATTGAACAATGTCATTTAAAAAGAGATCAATATAATTAGTTATAAATGAAATAAAAGAAAAGCCAAAATGCGCTAGCACTTCATATCTTTTAAAATAGAAAAACAAATAAAAAGCATAGCAGTGCCTTAGCAAAGGTTAAAGCAATGAAAGTTCTCATATTTTGCTGGTGCTATTAGTAAACCACACTGAATAAATACAGTTACTGACAACCAGCAAGTTTACTCCTAAGTGTATATTCTACTCCTAAGTACAGTATGAATATTCATGACATTATTTATGATAGAAATAAACTGTAAACAACCTAAATAATTGTCAATGTAAAATGAATGAATTGATTGTGGCATATTTATTTACAAAGTGTTGCATCAATAAAAATGAATGCCTATTTAAAAAATTAAGTATTGATGAAAATGAGTAAAGTCAACTACAAGTTTCAACATGGAGAAATCACAAAAATATGTTGTAAGGAAAGAGTAAGTCACAGAAAAATGAAGACTATGTTATTTATATAAAGATCAAAGTAGGCATAACTAAACAAAATATTATCAAGAACACATATACATATAGTAAAAATATATAAATTCAAAATATGTCAATGACTAACACCAAGTCAGGATTGTCATTCCCTGGGGAGAGTGACAGCTTGTGAGTGACTATGGAGGAGGAGGCAGTGGTGGTGGGGCACCTAGCAGGCTAGCGATGTTTTATTGCTGAAGTTGAGTGCTAGGTATATAGTGGTAGGTGATGATAATATTATTATTTCTTAAGCTGAACATAAAAGTTAATGATAACTTACATGTACTTTATGCTTAAAAAAAATTTGTTCACAAGTAGTGACATTTCAAATTGAATGTAGGATATGTCCATGACTGATCTAAGGTAAGTTTAGAGATTTATGGTAAACTGATTTATAGGAAGTGCTGAAAAGATCCTTGGGAAATTATGCAACCTTAAGGAACAGGGCCAGGTATATTACATTTTTTACAGGGAAAAAGTAGAAAATATAGAGGGGAGGTCCTTAGTGTTACAGAGCCCTAAGACTCCTGTTAGAGTAGAGGGTGATGGGAACTTTTAGGAGGGCCAAATGTATCTCATCTAATCCTTGTAAGATCTCTTCAAGGTAGGTATAATTTTCTCCATTTTGGCAAAATGAGCTTGATACGGGTTCCTCAAAGGGATGGACTCAGGAACATAGTTTGTCCTACCGTCACACTGGAATCACACATCTGAGCTCTCACCCAGGGCATACAGCACTCTTTCCATTACCCTGGAGTTTCTCAGCTTCCGCACTACTGACATTTTGTGCTGGATATTTCTTTGTTGTGGGGTCTGTCCTGTGCACTAGAATTTTCAGCTGCTTCTCTGGCCTCGATCAACTAGATACTAGTCACACCTATCCCCACCACCTCTGACTTGTTACAGCCAAAAACATCTCCAGACACTGGCAAATGTCCCTTGGATAGCAAGACCCCCCTTATTCACCATCTCCTAGTTGGGAATCACTGATCTACACCACACATCACTACATACACGTCAAATGAGATTGTATGCTTGCAATTTTATACATTCTTATAGTAGTGAGTTTCTGAAAGCAGTTTGTCTTATTAAACTTTGTGCCTCTAGAGGTCACGCCAAAATAAGTTGTAGCAGTGTTTATTAATATTGAAAGTCTAAGTAAATGTGCATAGAAACACATGTGGAGAGTTACATGTAGGGTTGTAGATATAAAAAAATACCAAATCACATTATTTTTAAATGCTGAGGTAGAGAAAGCACCCTAAATTTCCATCTTAAAAATTTTAAATCAAATCACTCCAAATCAGTTTAAGTAATTTCAGCTCATATGAAAGGAGGAAACTAAGGATATAAAAGTTGTGGTTGATGCACACATTTAATAAATCAGTAACATTATCATTTTGGGATTATTTGACTTACTATGGAAGTACTTTCATACCAATTTGGACATGCCTTCATATCTATAACCAGGGCACCCTATTAATTGATTCATGGTGTCTTGTAGTTGGCTAAATTGCAAATTGGGAAATGTACCTCCATTGTGATCAATGGAAGGGGGTAATCAGAAAAATTTTTCTGGAAATTGAAAAACTAGTCTTTCATTTATTTAAAAATGGACACCTATTTAATACCAGGGACCATATCAACTATAAGTAGAAATATGATGAAGATATTTCAAGATAAATTTAACGCTGCTGTAAAACTGTTCAATCTGGAGGTAGAAAAAAACAGAATAGTGATTTGGCTGGTTTCATTATTGAGCAAAAGGCTGCCTTCTTGGGGAATTATGATAGCATACATGTGTTTAGAAGCCTAAAGGAAAATCTGTTCATGATCTCTTTATACACTGTGCTCAATTAAGATTTCAGTATTGTCATTAAAAACAGAAAAAACATCACTCTTCTGTTTAGTGTTCTACCAGCCCAGTTTTCAGTCCACCAATGTCAAATATTACTGTGGGTCCTTAATGGACAGTAATTGTATTTGAAGTGCAGGAAAGACTTTTGTTTGAGAAAGACTAATTTAAAAACTATCATTCTATGAATGAGGGAATAATTTAAATACATTTACATTTCGTTTATCCTGACATCTATGTGTATTTGAAAAACAGTAACTATATGTGAGACATAGCATTTAGTTCACAGAAAATGCCTGGCACACAAAAGGAGTTCTAACTGTGCAATTGCTCAGATATCACTAAACATAAGATGCAAAATACTGAAAGAAATAGAGGATATGCAAGGAATTTTTCTTCTGAAAGACAAGGCCAGTCAAAGGCAGAAAGAACCAGCAGGGTCCTTAGAGACTCTCGGGGCATCAATTTCCTTGTCCATAGACTGGGGACAATGTAAGTCTTCAGTACAAAGAAAGTTTGGTAAGGTGGATATTGAATAATTAAGGAGAACAGATTTTTTAAGTGAAAAAAGAAGTCATTGTGTGATAAAGAAAATCTTATATTCTTCAGAATTATTTTGGCTTATGTCACACATTTGGTGCTTTGAGAGAAATCCATGTAAAGGGGTGTTTTTCAGGAACATGTGACTCATCTCCTACAATTAAATCAACAATTTCAGGAAGATGTTCAAGTATCCCCACATAGCCTTTTGTTAATCTTCCCAGCACATGCTATTTGTAACCTAGACGTCAGCAGTTTTCTTGCCCTTTGAGATCTTGGCTCAAACTTTATTGCTTTGCCCCTTGAAGTTCAAAAATCTGAGAAAAGGTTCTGTAATGTATTAGGCAATTTACCTGTATTTTGCCAGGTTCAACCTGTGTGTGTGTGTGAGTACTTGCTGCTCTGCACTGGAGCCACTTCTCAAGTTTTTACCAAATAACTCACCCCACCACATACCCAGGAATCCAATAGGCTTTCACAGGAGGTGCAGGCGAGGAGAGGCGATAGAGTGGGGCCTGTATCATAACCATCAGTAACTATACATAGAATATTAAGCATCCTTGTTCTTAGACTATCCCTTGGCCATCCTATTATCAGGGAATTTTCACTGGACCTTCCCTGGAGTTCTCCCAGCTTGTCTCAATTTGCAAATTCATCTCTTCCTCCTTTTTCACTTTACTTTTACAGAAGACAGTATTGGTTGCCTACCCAACCTTCATTTCCCTGTTTTTCCTACAAACAGACCCAGTTTGATTAAGTATCCACCCCTCCCTCAGCAACCCTGTTTTAAGGAAAGCAGACCACGTTCCGTACAGCCATACCCCTGAACTGGGCTGTGGGCCTGCTGAGAGTCCTGTGGCCTCGGAAGACCCAATCAAGCTGCAGGGAAGGATGCTTAGAGAAGAGATTTTCTTTCTTTTGCTAGTCAGAAACAAGCTCTGATGATGGCTGGCAGCCAGCTTGCCGCTCTGAGGCAGAGGAAGGAGCTGGGAGCGGCAGAGCGAACAGGGAGGAAGCACCTGACTGCGCCATCGCCACCACCAGCACCGGCTCTGAATTTCTGGGAATATTGCTATTTAAGTCTGTTTGCATCAGGTTCTTGTTACTGGGAGGTGGAACGTTCCCCTTCCTCTCAGGAATAAAACCACTTTCTTTTTCTTTTTTTAATTCAAATAGAACACTTTAGTGACTGCCCCTTGAGGTTTAGGGCCCTGTGCATTTCCATAAGCTTGGAGTCTCACGCTCTACCCTAAGTGGATCGTCAGGAGCGTTTTCCAAAGAGAGCTCCCATTCTAAAAAGAATTCTGGAAAAGTTGTTAAGGAAATCACTATTTCCTCATTATGCTTCCATTAACTATTATTTCTTCTCGGCTCCACTGCAGAGCTGAACCAGTCCTTAGCTTTCTGCCCCCAGTGTAAATACAGCTATCCACCACAGAGCCTGACATGTGATGCTGCTATCCAAGAGAGAGAGGAGGCCCTCTGTTCCGGCCCAGGTACGACAGAGGAAATCCTCTGGAAATACCTCATTCCTCCCTTGGCTGTCTTACCACCTGCACATGCAAAGTAGATAACCAGTAATCCCACCAAAGACAGTCAGAGGGGGTTACCCACTGTAATGGCTGCTGTGCCTGGCTGCCCAGATCTTCCTTCTGGATTGAAGGCCTGCTGCATACCTACAGGAAATACAAGCTTCCATTTAACCCTCTGCTTTCTGCTTGCTCCACAAACTTCCTTCCACTGAAGAGGGCTGTGTGACCCAAAGTTATACCCCCTCCAGCAAGGTGGCAGCCTGGATCCAATGACAGAATAATGCAGGAGAACAAAGGAATAGTCCCCTTATTTCAACTTGCTCAGAGCCATCTCTGCTTCAGGGTTCCCTGCAGCTTGCCTGAACCTGCTGGTATATTGTGTCTGCACCATAGCCCTGCTTCTTGTACCACCTCTGCTGCCTTTTCTTCTCCCACAGTTGTTCAACCCATGAACACTTTTCTAGCAACCTTTCTGTAGACAAATCTCCATCACAGTCTTCTTTCCCTGCTTGGAAAGTTGAAACTAGGAAGTTGGCCCCAGCAGCCTGAGAAAGCAGATGCTGACATGGGATTCTGGAGCTGACACCTCCGCAAATCACTGGACACAAATTTCCCAACACAGGTGGAAGGTGGGGCCTGGATAACCCTGTAGGAGGCAGCAGTGCAGTTACACCTGGCACCTGGGGGAATTGCAGTGGTGTTCTGGTGGAAAGAAATGCACTAGTGTGTGTGTAATAGATAAGGGTGTTTGAGAAATAGAAAAGAGTAATTACAGGAATGATGACATTGAGTAGGTTTTGCTGGGGATATTTGAATCTTTGGGAAACAAGTAATGAAAGGCTGAGAGTGATTCATCAGAAATCAGAAGCTTCTTGTGAAAGACAGAAGACCCCCTTGGCAACATTTGATGTCATGTCTGTCTTGTACCGCTGAGAAGCAGAACAAGCTGAGGACCAGCCCCAGATTCAATCAGAATAGCAGAACTCCAAAGAACCCGAGCTTGTCTGCTACACCAAGTTCAGGAATCTGAGTAGGAAGGAGTGGGACCCGTGATAAGTGATTGAGTTATCAAGCATTATGTGCTGAAAATCAGGAATCCCCAAATTCCTCTAAACCAAGATTTTGCAACCACTGCACCATTGGCATTTGGAGCCAGGTATTTCTTTGTTGTTGAGGGGTGGGCAGGGGGCTATCCTGTGCAATAGAGGGTATATAGCACCATCCCTGCCTCTACCTGCTAGATACCAATAGCCAATAGCAGCCCCCTCCATTTGTGACCATGGAAAATGTCTGCAGACATAGCCAAGTGTTCTTTGGGAGCAAAACCTCCCCAGGTCAAGAGCTGGTGCTGCATACCCTCTGTGCTGGCAGGAGCGGCCTAAGCCTCCCTCTTAGACACTAGCACTGTGCCTTTGCTTGAAGATAACCAGAGACCTCTCCTTTTCAAATCAAGAGTACATTCTTAGTAAGAATGTACTCTCACCTCCCTGCCTGGCCCCCAAGCCAATGGTTAAATCACATTTTAACCTAGCTCGGGAATGTTTTGCCTACTAAGGGAAGTAAAGAACTATACTGCCAAGAAGTTCCAGGACCACAGCATCATGTACCAGCAGGACCCTGGGAGCTCACGGGACACCCGGCCCTGGGAGCACCAGGCCCTGGGAACACTGCATTGAAGCTGGCAGAATGTGAGGCTGGATAAGCCGGAGTTTGTTGACAGGAGTGCACTCTCTGGCAACTTAGAATTTAATATCCTGTCAAAGACTCCAGGAAATGGTGCCAAAAATGGCTTCTGGAAGCTTGATCCAAGGTGAAGTATAAATGCTATAATTGCCATGGCTGACATGGAAGAAGGAATCAAAAAGTTCATAGAAGTAAGCATAGCAGAGAAAACATATAATATAAGGCCACAGAATTTACTAGATGATTATGATAGTCTAGGGGGTGCTCAGGGGATACTTCCATTAACAAAATACTAGAAAATATGCTGATAAGCTGGGTACCGGAATCCCTGAGCTCCTTACAGTAGGAGATGGGAGTTGTACCTCTAGAACCACACTCAGTGACGGTAATGGGGATGATAGGCTCCAGCATTAATAGAGGCCCAGCGGTGACACAGTTATCACATGAGACTTGGAACATGTGGGTATTCCTCAGACCATCACACTGGTCCATTTCATGGATGGCATCCTGCCAACTGGACTGTATGAGCAGGAAGTGGTGCATGCAGTATATGTGTGTACTCCAGAGGTGCAAGACAAAGCCTGAGTATTCTGGGACCCACTGTACCAGTGAAGTGTTTAGGGATGCAGGTGTTAGAAAAATGCAGACACATCTCATGTAAACTGAAGCACAGATTGTCGAATTTTGGAAGTCCCACCATGAAAACTAAAGCAGAGTGCCTGGCAACTGTCATCAGGTTTGGGAAGCAGCATGTTCCCTACTTGGGAATATCTCTGCAGCTTACATATTGGTGCTGTGGTTGGAGCCAAGCACTGAACAGGAAGAGCTCTGCAAGGGGCCCTGCTGCTTGGGCCACGTGACACTGTGACCTTGCAGATATATGTGGTAGGAAAGATACCATTGTAAATCTTACAGCAAGCCATAGTAGATCAAGCCATAGTAGAAACAAGGCCATGGCGTCTGCATCAGAGAATTCTATACCTTTCAAAAATCAGGTCCTCGCTTGCTACTGGAGCTGGTTAGGAAGGAGCACATGACCCATGAAAAGCCAAGGGACCATGCATCCAGAATCACCTGTCATGAGCTGGGGTCAGTCACAGAACCACTCTGTACTATGCTTTTCCAGGCCCAGCAGCAATCCAGAACAATGTGAGTGGTCCATGCAGTCAGTAAAATGATAAAACACAAACAGGACCAAAGGGTCCAAGTGGGCTGCACAAGCAGGCAGCCCAGACTCTCCTGTTATCTATCACTGCTGGTCCCAGTTCTCCCTCAGCTCACACCTGTGGTCACATGGGCTTTATTCCCTTCTGACCAACTGACAGACAAGAAAAAAAACCAAACTTGGCTCATGGCTTGTTAAAGTTGGCTTGTTAGGGAACGTAAACTGAAAATGGTCTGCTCTGCACTACAGCCTCAGGGAATGGCCTTGAGGGATAGTGGTGAGGGGAAGTCCTCTTCACAGATGGTCAACCTGGCCATCCACTTTCTGTGGATTCTAGGGGAGCAGGGTACATTGCCTGCTTCCTTCAACCCTGTGTTCTAAATACCTAGAAGGTTACTTGCAGAGAAAGAGGTACTCAATAAATATTTGTTGAATGAATAAATCAACTCAACAATACTCATTGATCACATACTCAGACCCACAAATAAATTAAATATTTGGTGGCTTATTAATGAAGACTGTTGTTGATGTTGTGCCTGGCACAATGCAGGCTGCCAGTACAGAAACTAGGAAGTATGCAGAATCAGGTACAAAAAAAAAAAAAAAAGGCAACAGTTAGCTTGAGTTAACTTGAATGGTTACCTAATGAGAGAGCTCTTCAGGAGCAGCCGAGACTGGGGAGCACACTAAAGATATCCAGAGATGAAACATGGGAAAAAATGGGTATTATCTGACACCATTTTCCATTCATATTTCCATAATTCTAAAAGTTAAAAATTGTTTCATTTATCTTGAGCTAGATGTATATACTACCTTTATACATTTTTCTAAAGAAAAATTACTTTTCCCAGTCATTATCCCAGGATCCCTTCTTGCATAACCCTAGCATTTATAGATTTCTGCCCAAATGGATTGAATGTAGTTCTGCAAATGTGCAGAAAAGACAATGGAACATGTAAGTTACTTCAGGTAATAGTCTGAGGGGTGACAGAAGGCAAGCAATCAGATTGGTTTATATGTGGCAAATGTGTGCGATAGTTCATACCCTACCCACAGATGGTAATATGAGCAATGTGCACATATGTAGGTACAGCCCTGGTCCTGCAAAACTTGCGTGCAAAATTCCATATGTAGAAATGAGCCTATGATCCAGCAGTCATGCTGCTTGGTATTTGCCCAAAGGAATTGAGAACTTATGTCCACACAAAAACCTGCATGTGGATGTTCATAGCAGCTTTGTTCATAATTGCCAAGACTTAGAAGCAACTGAGATGTCCTTCAGTTGGTGAGTGGACAAACTGTGATACATTCAGACAATGGAATATTGTTCACTGCTAAGAAGAAATGAGCTATCGAGCCTTTTCATGGAGAAATTTTAATGAATATTACTAAGTGAAAGAAGCCAATCTGAAATGGTTATATATGATATGATTCCAACTATATGACATTCTTGGAAAAGGCAAAACTATGGAAAAGTAAAAAGATCAGGTTGCCAGGGCTTAGCGGGGAGGGAGGGATGAGTAGGTGGAACACAGAGGATTTTTTAGGGCAGTGAAACTATTTTGCATGATGCTATAATGGTAAATACATGTCATAAATTTATTTAAATTGATATAATACACAATACCAAGAAGGAACTCTAGTATAGACTATGGACTTTTAGTAACAACGATGTGTCAGTGTAGGTTCATCTGCTGAAACAAGTGCATCACTGTGGTGCAGGACAGTGACAGTTGGAAATGCTGTGCATGTTATGGGGCAGAGGTGTATAGGAATGCTCCATACTTTTAGCTCACTTTTGCTGTGAACCTAAAACCATTTGAATTATATTTACGAAAATATAAAAAGAAAGAAGGTCTAGCTGATAAACCAATCTTTCTCATCACCTAATAGGACCACTTTCTTAGTGTGACTTTTTTTTTCTTAATAGCAGAAAACAACTCAATCTGTCTGAGGCAGAAGAGATATATAATTTGCTCTAGGGATACTGACTGCTCATGGTTCATGGGCGGGATTTTAGCTCGGCCTGATTGAGACTGGGGATGAAAACAAGAAAGCTGTCTGGAATGCAGGCAAGTGCTATATTTTTTTCTTTCCCTTATGCACCCAGTCCCTAGTCTTCACACTGTTTAGTAACATCTATAGCCAACATTGGTGGTTGCTTGTTCAATGTCTACTCCCTGTAAGTGCTTGCTTTCCTCATTACTAACAGAAGTTCAGTTTTATTCAGAGAGGCAAGGTGTCTAGCTTTTCAGATACCTCTGCAACTGGATAGCTGTGTGACATTGTTCAAGTTAATGAGATGTAAGCACAAGTAGAGGCTACAGGTGGTGATCTCAGAAAGCTGTTAATGCAACACACTCTGATGGCATTGACCTTTCCTCCTTTCTGCCTAGAATATAAGCCCCATGCCTGGAGATGGACTCACTCTGTTGTGGCCAAGAGGATGAGTGTCACATGCTAAGACTGATGGAGCATGGGTACTTTACCAAACCAGATCTGTCTTCTTCTGCACCTTATTATGTGGAAAAATGAGAAAAGTAAGCCACTATAGTTGGGTTTCTGTTTCATGCAGCTAACACATCCCTAACTGGTAAAACATCTCCTAAATCTTTCTTTCTTGGCAGATGGACATTGTCTGTTCTCTAGCCACTGGAGAAAGATGGCCGCTCCCATGTTTTCACTTTATATTATCTCAGTTGATGCTAACAGTTCAGACTGAACCAACTCTCTCAGACTCAAGCTGAACTTCATTAGAGAAAAGCAACGTGATCAGCTTGGCCGTTCTCAGCACCTATGAGCAGTGGCAAGACACCTTATAGAAACATGGTCGCCAGGGCCCGATCTCTGAAAGACTTCAGAGAAGAGAGTTTATCATGAATGAAGAAGATAGTCCAACAGTGTGAACTGTTATCACTTTATTTAGGCATGATGAATTCAACCACAGCATCTGACTCTTCTAATCACTTTGATTATACATGCATAAAACTGTCCCAGATGATTTATGCTCTCTTGAGCAGGGAATATTCATGGGTGGAAAGAACTTTTTTGGAAACTGAGTTGAGATCATTTATGCATATTGGAGGCCCCTTGATTTGGCATCCATTTTTCAGAACTTCTATTGTGCATGTGTATGCATTTTAATTTACACATAAAGTGGGAGCTGAATTCAGTCAGCATACTGTCTATACTACCTACCCTCAGATGCATACCACATATATGCAAGGATTTGAAGGGACAAGCAGCAGGAAATAAAGTTATAATTTACGTATGACTATAGACATAAAATAATTAATAATGTAAAGTTCCTGTTGGTAAAGTTCCAGGCTCTCTTTCTCCAGTATTTGATTTAGATTATAGTTGTCATAGGAGTTCAGAGGAAGAAGAGAAGATGGCTCCTTATCATTAAAATTTATTTGAAAAGTGAAGGATCAAATTCTGTCCCGAAGCTGAGCATGCCTTATCATTATACAAAGGAAAACTGAATGTGAAGTTTCTCCATTCAACTGCAGAATGACTGTCTAACAGAAACATCTAAACTCTTACAGGCGTAAAAATGAGTAATTCGCTGAAATCTTTTGCAACAGAGAGTGAAATGGCTCCTGGTACTCTGCAACAATTTGATACTACTGTAGTACACAAGCACAGCCCTAACAACCTAAGCTTGCTAACTGCCTATGAATATGTTAAATGAAATAAAGTCACATGTCAGATACACTTCACTGCATTGGGTTCTCTTGGACTTATTCTATCATATATATTTTCTAGCACTGGTGTTCATAGAAACATTATAGTGGTGACTATTCAACACTTCATTTTTACATATTTTAAAGGCACATTCTTTTTTTAGTCTTTCAAAAAAAAACCTCTGTCTCATCGCCTTTAATCAAAATTAGAGACTCTGTAAGAACCAGTATCTAAAATTTGTAATATCCTTCAGAGTGTTATACCCCTGGTCACTCAGTCATATTTTATGGATGCATTCAGTAAATATTTATGGATGCTTAATAAACACTAGGTGCAGTGTGAGGTGCTAGAAATATGGTAGAGGATAAGACAAGCAAGGGCCCCTCACCTAATGGAATTTACAGATTAATGGGGAAGATGGACATTAACTAAATAATCCAAATATGAGAAATTCTATGAAAGAGAATATATAGAGAGAGTATGGTAGACCGACCTAAAGCTAGTCCTGTGGGAAGGGAATCATACTAAAAACATTTATATCCTTTCCCTGTAACCCAAATAATCTATAATCTAGTCAAGTGCTAGATTATCAACCTTTCAACCTATCTCTGGCCAGGATAAGATCAGAAAATGCTAAGTTCCAAAAACATTTCTAGTTTTTGGAATGGTAACTTGGGCCTTTGCCAATATCACACCAAAAATCAATAAGAGACGGGATCCATCTATACGCAGCTGTATGGAAAATCACATTCCATATGTGACAACGTGTTATCAAAACAGCAAACTCATAGCTTCCATCTGCCTGTTGAGATGCGCAGTGTCACTCTTTTCCCTGAAATGTTAGACTTTATTGTGTTTGCCAGCAACATATTCCATTTTAATATTTGATAAATAGATACAGGAGAATTGTTTTGAGCTACAATCCTGTACTCCTTCGGCTGTTCACCTTCTTTCTGAAGCAAATGCTTAATCCTCAAACCAATATCCCCCCAAAAAGAAGAATCTATTTACAATGACTGTGAAAATGTGTTTATTTTTTTTTACCCTTAGGATTAAAAAGCTGAGAAATGATTAATAATAATTTGTCTACAAAGAATGCAGGCATTTTAGGGGGGTAGTGATTTTGCATCTTTAATTTTCATCAGTTCTAACGGTTTATTATTAAAGCTGCATGAATATATATAGAGAGAGAGAGATAAAAGAAAACAAGAGAGGTGGTAATACCTCATATCTCTTAGGCAGTATTTCCTACATTTCAGATTTCTATGTTGTCTGACCCCATTTCAGTCAATTTTCCATAGCCTGCCTGTCGCATATCCGCTGAGGGAACACACTAGTGCTGTGTTTATGCTAATTTTATGCTCTCTGAGTTGTGTCTGTTATTCAAAGCAGTTGAAGCAGTTATTGCCAGTAATCTTATTTCTGTGGGAGCCCCAGGGCAGACGAGGCCTCAAAATCAGGCGTGCAGACCGAGGCAAAGCCATCACAGCCTGCTGGTAAATGGCAGTTCTTTCCCTCCGAATCTGATATCAGTTACTTCGCAAACACAGTAATAAAATGAAACAAATCAGATTTTCAAGTAAATAAACCAGACTTCAGTGGGAAGCAACAATGGTCAGGGTAACAGAAGTTTAATAAGTGATACATAGGGGGAAATACGAAAGCACAAGGGCTTGTTTCTCTACCCTCTTTATTTGAAAGCAACCTCACCAGGCTCCCTAACACTGAAAAAAAGAAGGTTATCTTAACCCAAAAGAAAGAAAAGGGGAGGAACGTCAAGTAAAACAAGGTATAAAGTCAATGTTGACTCTCTTATTTAAAATCAAGCAATAATACTGAAAAGTGTGCTATTTGTTATTAAACAGTGGCTAGGGATGCATAAACAAAAGATGCACAAATGGACTTGTCCATTCTCCTCACCCATAAGAACTAAGTCTTTTAGAAATCTCGGCAAAATGGAAACCAATTAACTAGCATAGTTTCATGAAGGGTTGTGTGTCCTACAGTACCACTGGGTAATGTGGGGACTTCGAGCAACAAGAAGGGCAACCAAGGTGTCGCCAGATCAAAGAATCATGGACTGGGGAGACTGTTCATTTTTGGCAACTTCTTATTTTTCAATGTGTTCTTAATTCCGTGCATTCTAAGGTATTTTCCCACTCCAGTCCTCTCTGTCTTTATCAATCAATTTTTATAAACAACTAAAATGGCTGCCCAATAATGAACAATAAAATAAGGTGTATCTAAATCTAAGTTGGTAGTATGACAGAAATCGATTTCTTCCAAAAGCCAATGGTGAATATCCTCAATGAGGTTGATAAATTTAACATTTGTATTTTATTTTTCCTTTAATCTCTAGCAGCTTGCCCTGGCCCCACCCAATAGCCAACTCATTCATGTATTCATTGATGAACTTGGCAAAAATTTACTATCTGCCTAATTTATATTAGGTACTGTGATATGAACAAGGAATAGAGATTCAGATTCCAATGAGTCAGGAATTACCCAGTATTGTAACTGTTCATTCACCTAACTGCCATGTGAGGCTTATAGAAGATATGCTAGAGACACAAAACTGAAGGTGGGCTTTTTGAGAAGGTGACATCTGAGCTAAATTTTGTTAGAAGAATGGAAATTTAAAAGTCAAGGAAGCAAGAGGAAGCTCTATTCTAAGTAGAGGACTGAGTGCGCTTGTTTGGAGAATATCAAAGGTATCAGTATGAATGGGTGAAGGTTCAAGGAAATGATGACGAAAAAGTCTAGGAAACTAGAATCACAAAAGACAATTACAAAGTTCCCACTGCTGAGGTCCTTAAGGGTCTTACACAAGGTAGGGAAATTTTTAGAATTTGGTTTTATAATGATCACTTTTCCAAGCAGTATGAGAGATAGAAAAGAGAGACTTTAGTGGCAACAGAGAGCCTTGTGGTAAACAAAAAAAGGGAAGGGTAAAACACAGTGGAATTGGAGAAAAGAGGTAGAGGCAAAGGAAGATATAGATTTATGGTGAAGATACCCAGTTCCATGTGGCATATTAAGCATATGATTTTATCTCTGCTTCCTCCAGAAATAGCACTAAAATGAAAGTAAAGAAAGAAAATATTTAAGCCTCCACATAATCAAAGATAACAGAAAAGGAGATGACAATAGATGAAATGTCAAGTAAATGTTGATATGAAAAGTAGATGTATGCTTATAGCTGAATTACCAGAGCAAAGAAAGCAAAACTAAACTTCTATGGAGAAGCCAGCTGATTCAATACCTGCTGCAGAAACCCCAAAATATCTAAGAGTTGAAGACACCTGTGGTATATGGTTGAAAAGGAGGAGAATTGTAAATGTAAAGGAATAGTTAGGCTTTTAGATTATTTTCCTAATGCCAATAGAATACAGGGAGTTTACCCTTCAGATAGGTTGAATCAGAGTAAGTTTGAATTCAGGCATGCAAGTAGATGAAGTAAAAAGCTGTATTCTAGATACTGAGAATTTATTAGCATTCATTCCCTTCTCAGCTCTCAGAATAATAGCATGCATGCTTATAAATCCCAAGTGAAAATCAATAGGGTATCAATTTAGAGAAACTGTCCCCATTCAAAAGGAAAAAAACCTATGGACACTAATATGTTAGGGTTTCCAATGCAATAGTCAAATCATAGACTGATCAACCTATAGTGAGCCCCACTGAGCTCACTTGTGCATACTGGGCTTCCAGGGAGGTTTTCAGTACCTCATTTTAAATATAAATGTACAGGAAAAGCTTACCAGAATTGTAAAATAGACCTCTAACATACCAAAACAAACTAAAAATAAAAATTACAACTTGACAGAAAGAGAAATGAAGAAAAATGTGTTTATTAGTGTACAATTCTGAATATATATATATGAAATTAAAAATATGAGACTAGAATTTATTTTAAAAATTAATAATAGAAAGATCGAATAGTATAATGGAGGAATGCTCTCAGAAAGCAGAAAAAAGACAAAAAGATAGGTTTAAAAGAAAAGGATTGGCAACAAAATAGAGCATTTGTATTGGACATCCAAAATCTAACAAATAAAAGTACCTAAAAAAGAGAACAGAGAAAATAGAGGGAGAAAAATCATCAAAGAAATAATTCAAGAAAATATGACAGAATGGAAATTAATGAGCTTCCAGATTTAAAAGATACCGTTAAGTATCTAGTATAATAAATAGGAAAAAAAGACACATACTAATAAATTTCAGATTATCATTGATAAAGAAATGATCTTTAAAACTTCCCAAAAAGAAAGTGAGAATCACAATAGCATCACCTTCAAACTTTGAATAATGGAAGTTAGAAGGCAATAGTTCAACAATTTCAAAATCTTGAGAAAAAGGGATTTACAATCTAGAATTCTATACCTATTAAAATTATATTAAATGCAAATGTAAAACAAACATATTTTCAGATGTGTGAGGTCTCAGAGATCTCCACACACCCTCTGAATGTGATTAGAGAATGTGCTCCACCAAAAAAGGATTAAACCAAGAAAGTGGAAGAGGGCAGGATCCAGGAAACAAGTGGTCAAAAACAATGCCGGGAAAACACATCATCATTCCAGGATAGCAGTCTAGATACATCGCAAAGACTGTAGCTGTGAAGGTCTAAAGAATAATTAATTCTAATTTGAAGAGGGGGATAAAGCTTCAGAAAGTGTGGTTTCATAATAATGTGCAAATAAAAGATACCTGATCATTTGACTAAAGTGAAGGTATTTTACAGTTTTATTGGAAAGTTCAGCGTTGTGTTATGAGAAGAATATAAAAACTAAGAAAATTAAAAAGATAATTATTAACATTTAGTTAAGTAAGAATGGTACAATAAACATTTACTACAAATTACAATTAATAATAACCATTTCAGAATATTGGTTTAAAGACCAGAAACAATATGACAATGCTAATAATTAAGTTCCATTTAACTGTGTAATATATGCAAGCAATCTGCTAAATGCTTAATTTGGATTTTTTCAATTAATCCCCAAAGCAATTCTGTGAAATGGGTTCTATTAGCTATTACATTTTACAGAAAAGACAACTCAGATAAAATACCTTATCCAGATGCCTTTACAATGGGGGAGGTGGCAAAAATGGACCAGATAAAACAAAAGAAAATATGTCAGGATGAAAACATCATAGATTATTCAAAGATGAACATTTTACATTCTAATGTATTGAAAGTTCCTTAGAAAGACTTACACGTTTGATTACTTTTTTGCAAAAATTACTTCCTTTGTTATCATGCCACACAATTCAAATGTGGAGGATATTGAATAATACTATTAAAAAATCAGAAAAAGTTATCCCAAAATAAATTCATTCATTATTTTAAGAGTTAGTGCACTATTGCAATTATATTTCATGATTTGTAAGATAAAGCTTCATAAAATAATAATTCCACTGTTAACTTAATCCTAAATCAAATTTACCTCTGTATATTCATGTTTATCCTACCAAATTGAGTAGATTCTATATGTTTTTTTTAAATATGTATGTTTCTGAGTCTTAGTGATATTAGTACTTTAAAACTAAGGGGATCTCAGCAGTACATATAGGCTAAGCTTGAAGACCTGTGGTGCTAATGACTCAACTCTGGATCCCACCCTAAGCAAAGTGGAATGAAAAATATAGTCAATATTTATTGAGCATTCAATAATTCTTAATACTCTGCCAAGCATGTTAAATTCATTACCTTAGTAAAAAGTGGGCTTGAAGGCAATAAATGAAGTCTTCAGAAATTATTTGTTTGAAGGTGAGTACTGTTGAGCTCTTCTAACAGCATTTGTATGTGCATGGTAAACTAACATTAGTTGTTAACCATAATAACATCCCCATTTTTGAAGCAAAGTAATAGACTATCTTAATTTAACTCTGAAAATAAACACAGGCTCATGGTTAATGTTCTAAAATATTTAAAAATAGGTATGTCTAGAAATTAAATACTGTTTTTAAATGAAATATGTTCCATTGTCTTTTAAATTTTATTTTATTTAAAAACATGATCATATCATAAAATTAACCTTTTTGTATAGATCTATGAATTTTAACACACATATATATTTGTATAACTACCTTCACAACCAGATACAGAACAGTCCCATCACCCTGAAAAATTTCTTGTTCATTCTTCATAGTTGCATCATCTTCCACCTCCTCTCCCACCCCAAACTCTGACAACTACCAATTGGTTCTTTAACACTATTTTCCTGTCTTTTTGAGAATGTCACATAAATGGAATCACATGGCATGTGACCTTCTGTGACTGGCTTCTTTCATTCGGCATAATGGCCCTGTGATCCTTCTATATTGCATGCACTCGCAGTTGGTTCCTTTTTATTCCTGAGCAGTACTCTGTTGTCTGTATGTACCATAATTTATTTATTCATTCACTGAAGGACATTTAGTTTTTTTTTCCACTTGGGGCAATTATGAACAGGGTTGCTGTAAACATTCATGTGCAGAGTTTTATGTGAACATATTTTCATTTCCTAAGGATAAATCCTCAGGAGAGGAATTGTTGGATTATATGGTAAATGTATGTTCATTTTTTATAAGAAACTGTCAAACCATTTCCATAGTTCTAGTTTTTTTCCCTCCAGTAATGAATGAGAATTTCATTTCCCCCACATCTTTAGCAGCACTTGGTATTATGCTAGTATTTTTTATTTTAGCTATCTGAATGGGTGTATAGTGGTTTTAATTAGCAGTTCACTAATGACTAATGATGTTGAACATCTCATGTGCTTATTTATTATTCCTTTGTCCTCTCTTTGAAGTGTTTAATCTAGCCCTTTGCCCATATTTAAATTAGGTTTTTTGTTTTACTATTGTGAAGAGCTCTTTATTGTATTGTGAGTAAAAGTCCTCTGTTAGATATATAACTTGCAAATACTTTTTGTCAGTCTGTAGCTTATCTTTTAATTATGTTAACAGTCTTTCACCGACCAAATTTAAAAATTTTGATGAAGTTAAATTTATCGATATTTTCTTTTATGGATTGTTCTTTTAATGCCATGTCTTAGAAAATTTTCTCTAATATGGGTCTTGAAGGACTTCTTGTAAGTTTTCTTCTAAAATATTAGTTTTACATCTCACTTTTAGTTTCATGAGCTACTCTGAGTTACATTTTGTATAAGGTATGGGTTTTAAGTTGAAGTTCACTTTTTTAAATCTATGAATCCCCAATTATGTGAACATAATTTGTTTGAAACTATTATTTCTCAACTTGTCTTTTTACTTTCACAAAAGCAAATGCCTACATTTCTCTGGGTCTATTTCTGGTTTCTCTAAATTGTTTCATTGATTATGTGTCTATGTTTTTGACATTATCAAACTGTCTTGATTAGCATAGCTTTATAACACGAAAGTGTGATTTAACTTCATCTTTTTCAATACTGTTTTAGCTTTCTGTTCTGTTTCTTTTGTCTATCCATATAAACTTTAGAATCATCTTGTCTGCATCTATACAAAATCATTCTAAAAATTTTGATTGATATTATAAGTCTATAAACACTATATATTAATATTCACTATATATGTTGAAAATTATTTTCCAAACCAAGATTGTGTCCCTCTACTTCTTACTTTTTCTTTTCAAATTATTAATTTCATTATCATTTTGTAGTTCTCAGTGAACAGCTTCTGTAAATATTTATACCTAAATATTTAACTTTCTGGGAGTCATTAAAAATGTTTGTTGGGAGAGGTTACCAAAATATGGCTGTGGATGACCTGGTAAGATGCCCTGGGAAGTTGGAGGATCCTCACCCTCATCCTTACCCTTGGAGTGGATGTTCCACCCACTGTTCCCACAGCCAGAGATCTTTCAAATGTGTAGCCTTGAGAGAGTAAGGTGTTGAGACCATGTGCATGATGTGCATGACTGAAACAAGTTAAGGCTTCTATATAAATCTGGTAGATTCTGGTGTGTGTGTGTGTGTGCAGGTCTGCTTGACTTGCAGCTGCCTAAGACAAGCCTCATTTGTAAGTCCTCTTGTTCATTAAGCCTGTCACCGACCAAGCTGAAGTGCTCTGATGCTTTCTTCCGTCTCCTCTTGCCCTTGTGTATGGGGGCCAGTTTCAGATTTCACTAGGAAACTCCCAAGATTTTGAACTGACAATGTTATTGTTCTTGTTAAATTTTATATTCAAACTGTACATTGATGGTATGTGGAAGTGCAATGGACGTTTATATACTGACCTTGTATCCTACCACCTTGTTAACCTCATTTATTCATTCTAGAATTTTTTTTGAAACTACCATGGGTTTTACTACACAGGAAGTCATGATTATTGCATAGAGATAGTTTCATTTCTTCCAATCTGTATGCCTTTTACTTCTTTCGCCTGCCTTATTTCACTAAGAATAGCTTAGAAGTTTTAAGTGTGGAAATCCTTGTCTTGCATCTAATATTAGGGTGTAAATCATCCAATCTTTCACTGTTAGGTACAATGTTTCCTGTGGGATTTTGTTAGATACCCTTTATAGAGTTGACAAAGTTCCCTACTATGCCTAACTTGAAATATGTTTTTATTATGAATAGATATTCTATTTTGCAAAATGTTTTTTATGTACTAAAGGATATTATCATATGGCTTCTTGTATGTTATATGGTGAATTACATTGATTTCTTTTGGAATATTCAACCAACTTTGTTTTCCCAGAACAAACCCAATTTGGCCACGGTGTATTATTTTCTTTATATATTGCTGGATTTGATGAGTTAATATTTTACTAAGGATTTCCACATCTGTATGCATGAGGGTTATTGGTCTGTCCTTTTCTTTATTTTTATTAAGGTATCATTGATATACAAATTTATAAAGGTTTCACATGAGCAACATGTGGTTAGTACATTCACCCACATTATCAAGTCCCCCCCATCCCATTTTAGTCACTGTCCATCAGCAGAGTAAGATGCTATAGAGTCATTGCTTGTCTTCTCTGAGCTATACTGCCTTCCCAGTGACTCCTGCACACACTATGTGTGCTGACCATAATACCCCTTAATTCCCTTCTCCCTCCCTTCCCACCTGCCCTCCTGACCCCCTTTCCATTTGGTAACCACTAGTCCATTCTTGGGTTCTGTGATTCTTCTGCTGTTTTGTTCCTTTCATTTTGCTTTGTTGTTTTACTCCACAAATGAATGAAATCACTTGGTACTTGTCTTTCTCCGCGTGTCCTGTTTCACTGAGCATAATACCCTCTAGCTCCATCCATGTTGTTGTGAATGGTAGGATCTATTTTCTTCTTATGGCTGAATAATATTTCATTCTGTATATGTACCACATCTTCTTTACCCAGTCATCTACTGATGGACACTTAGGTTGCATCCATTTCTTGGCTATTATAAACAGTGCTGTGATAACCACAGGGATGCATGTGTCTTTTTCAAACGGGGCTCCTGCATTCTTAGGGTAAATTCCTAGGAGTGGAATTCCTGGGTCCAAATAGAAAAATGGTATTTCTATTTTTAGTTTTTTGAGGAACCTCCATACTGCTTTCCCCAGTAGTTGAACTAATTTACATTCCCACCAGCAGTGTAGGAGGGTTCCCCTTTCTTCACATGCTCACCAACATTTGTTGTTGTTTGTCTTTTGGATGTTGGCCATCCTAACTGGTGAGAGGGGATATCTCATTGTGGTTTTAATTTGCATTTCTCTGATGATTAGTGATGTGGAGCATCTTTTCATGTGCCTATTGGCCATCTGAATTTCTTTTTTGGAGAAGTGTCTGTTCAGATCCTCCTCTCATTTTTCAACTGGCTTATTTGCTTTTAGTTTGTTGAGGTGCATGAGCTCTTTATATAATTTGGTTGTCAACTCCTTATCAGATATGTCATTTATGAATATATTCATCCATACTGTAGGATGTCTTTTTGTTCTACTGATGGTGTCCTTTGCTGTACAAAGCTTTTTAGTTTGATATAGTCCCACTTGTTCATTTTTGCTTTAGTTTCAGTTTCCCTTACCCAGGGAGATATGTTCATGAAGAAGTTGCTCATGTTTATGTCCAAGAGATTTTTGCCTATATTTTTTCTAAGAGTTTTATGGTTTCATGACTTACATTCAGGTCTTTGATCCATTTTGAGTTTACTTTTGTGTATGGGGTTAGACAATGATCCAGTTTCATTCTCTTACATGTAGCTGTCCAGTTTTGCCAACACCAGCTGTTGAAGAGGCTGTCACTTCCCCATTGTATATCCATGGCTCCTTTATCATATATTAATTGACCATCTATGCTTGGGTTTATATCTGGGCTCTCTATTCAGTTCCACTGGTCTATGGGTCTGTTCTTGTGCCAGTACCAATTTGTCTTGATTACTGTTTGTAGTAGAGCTTGAAGTCAGGGAGTGTAATTCCCCCTGCTTTATTCTTCCTTCTCAGGATTACTTTGGCTATTCAGGGTCTTTTGTTGTTCCATAATTTAGAACTATTTAGAATTTTAGAACTATTTGCTCTAGTTCATTGAAAAATTGTATAATTATTTTGATGGTGATTGTATTGAATCTGTAGATTGCTTTAGGGAGGATGGCCATTTTTACAATATTAATTCTTCCTAGCCAAGAGCATGGGATGAATTTCCATTTATTAGTGTCCTCCTTAATTTCTCTCAAGAGTGTCTTGTAGTTTTCTGGGTATAGGTCTTTCACTTCCTTGGTTAGGTTTACTCCTAGGTATTTTCTTCTTTTTGATGCAATTGTGAATGGAATCGTTTTCCTGATTTCTCTTTCTGCTAGTTCATTGTTAATGTATACAAATGCAACAGATTTCTGTGTATTAATTTTGTATCCCACAACTTTGCTGAATTCAGATATCAGATTTAGTAGTTTTGGAGTGCATTCTTTGGGGTTTTTTTATGTATAATATCATGTCATCAGCAAACAGGGACAGTTTGACTTCTTCCTTGCTCATCTGGATGCCTTTTATTTCTTTGTGTTGTCTGATTGCCGTGGCTAGGACCTCCAGAACTATGTTGAATTAAAGTGGGGAGAGTGGGCATCGTTGTCTTGTTCCTGATCTTAAAGGAAAAGCTTTCAGCTTCTTGCTGTTAAGTATAATGTTGGCTGTGGGTTTGTCATATATGGCCTTTATTATGTTGAGGTACTTGCCCTTTATACCCATTTTGTAGAGAGCTTTTATCATGTGATTTTTTTTGTCCATCTTTTTGTTGATGTAGTTGATAAGGTTGATGGATTTTCCAATATTATACCATCCTTGCATCCCTAGGATAAATCCCGTCTGATCACGATGGATGATCTTTTTGATGTATTTTTGAAGTTGGTTTGCTAATACTTTGTTGAGTATTTTTACATCTATATTCATCAGGGATTTCGGGCCATAATTTTCTTTTTTTGTGGTGTCTTTGCCTGGTTTTGGTGTTAGAGTGATGCTGGCTTCATAGAATGAGTTTGGAAATATTCCCTCCTCTCCTACTTTTTGGAAAACTTTAAGGAAGATGGGTCTTAGGTCTTCTCTAAATGTCTGATAAAATTCAGCAGTGAAGCCATCTGGGACAGGTGTTTTGCTCTTGGGTAGTTTTTTGATTATCAATTCAATTTCATTGCTGGTAATTGGTCTGTTCAGATCTTCTGTTTCTTCCTGGTCCAGTCTTGGAAGGTTGTATTTTTCTAGAAAGTTGTTCATTTCTTCTAGATTATCCAATTTGTTAGCGTATAACTTTCCATAGCATTCTCTAATAATTCTTAATTTCTGTGGTCTCTGTAGTGATTTTTCCTTTCTCATTTCAGATTCTCTTTGTTTTTTTCTTGATATGTCTGGCTAGGGGTTTATCTAGTTTGTTTATTTTCTCAAAGAACCAGCTCTTGGTTTCATCAATTCTTTCTATTGTCTTATTCTTCTCAATTTTATTTCTGCTGTGATCTTTATTATGTCTCTCCTTCTACTGATTTTGGGCCTCATTTGTTATTCTTTTTCTAGTGTCATTAATTGTGAGTTTAGACTGTTCATTTGGTGTTGTTCTTCTTTCTTGAGATAGACTTTTGTTGCTTTATAGTATCCTCTTAGAACTGCCTTTGCTGTGTTCCACAGAAATTGGGACACTGAGCTGTTGTTTTCATTTGTTTTCATATATTGCTTGATCTCTGTTTTTATTTGGTGATTGATCCATTGATTATTTAGGAACATATTGTTAAGCTTCCATGTGCTTGTGGGCCTTTTTGTTTTCTTTGCACAATTTATTTCTAGTTTTATACCTTTGTGGTATGAGAAGTTGGTTGGTACAATTTCAATCTTTTTAATTTACTGATGCTCTTTTTGTGTCCTAGAATGTGATCTATTCTTGAAAATGTTTCATGTGCACTTGAGAAGAATATGTATCCTCCTGCTTTTGGGTGGAGTGTTCTATAGATGTCTGTTAGGTCCATCTGTTCTAATGTGTTGTTCAGTGTCTCTGTGTCCTTATTTTCTGTCTGGTTGATATGTTTTTTGGAGTGAGTGGTGTGTTGAAATCTCCTAAAATGAATACATTGCATCCTATTTTCACCTTTAATTCCGTTAGTATTTGTTGCACATATGTAGGTGCTCCTACGTTGGGTGCATAAATATTTATAATGGTTATATCCTCTTGTTGGACTGACCCTTTTATCATTATATAATGTCCTTCTTTGTCTCTTGTTACTTTCTTTGTTTTGAAGTCTATTTATCTGATATAAGTACTGCAACTCCTGCTTTTTCTCCTTATTTTTGCATGAAATATCTTTATCCACCCCTTCACTTTTAGCCTGTGTATGTCTTTAGGTTTGAAGTGAGTCTCTTGTAGGCATCATACAGATGGGTCTTGCTTTTTCATCCTTTTGGTAAGTCTGTGTCTTTTGATTGGTGCATTCAGTCCATTTACATTTAGTGTGATTATCAATAGATATGTATTTATTGCCATTGCAGGCTTTGGATTTGTGGTTACCAAAGGTTTAAGGGCAGCTTCTTTACTATCTAACAGTCTAACTTAACTCAATTATTATGCTATTATGAACTCAATCTAAAGTTTTCTTTTTTCTCCCTTCTTTTTCTTCCTCCTCCACTCTTTGTATGTTAGGTGTCATATTCTGTACTCTTTGTCTATGCCTTGACTAACTTTCTGGGTAGCGAATTTAATTTTTCATATTGTTAGTAATTAATTGCTCTACTTCCTTTACTATGGGTTTATTTTCTCTGGTGACAGATATTTAGCCTTAGGAGCACTTCCATCTAGAGGCATCCCTTTAAAATACCCTCTTGAGATGGTTTGTTTGGGGGTAAATTCCCTCAATTTTTGCTTATCTGGAAATTGTTTAATCCTTCCTTCAAATTTAAATGATAATCTTGCTGGCTAGAGTATTCTTGGTCCAAGGCACTTCTGTTTCATTGCATTAAATATATAATGCCCCTCTCTTCTGGCATGTAAGGTTTCTGCTGAGAAGTCTGATGATAGCCTGATGTGTTTTCCTTTTATGTGATCGTTTTTCTCTCTGTCACTGCTTTTAATAGTCTGTCCTTATTCTTGATTTTTGTCATTTTAATTATTATATGTCTTGCTGTTGTCTTCCTTGGGTCCCTTTTGTTGGGACATCTGTGCACTTCCATGGCCTGAGAGACTATTTCTTTCCCCAGATTGGGAAGTTTTCAGCACTTTTATTTCTTCAAAGACACTTTCTATCCTTTTTTCTCTCTCTTCTACCACTAAAATGCAAATATTCTTCCATTTGGATTCATCAGAGAGTTGTCTTATTATTCTTTTTATTCTTATTATTCTTTCATTCCTAAAGATCCTTTTTTCTCTCTCTGCCTCTTCTTTTTTGTATTCCTGTTCTCTAATTTCTATTCCATTTACTGTCTCCTGTACGTCTTCTAGCCTGCTTTAAAATCCCTCCATTGTATGTTTCATTTCAGATACTGTAATTTTCAAAGTGTCTCTTTCTCTTGAATTCATCCCTTAGATCTTTAATATTTTTCTGTAGCTCCATTAGCATGTGCATGACTTTTATTTTAAAATATTTTTCAGTAAGATTGGTGGTTTCAATTTCACTGAGTCCACTTTCTCATCTTTGAGGGATTTTTAATTGAACAAGCTTCGTCTGCCTCTTCATAATCATATTGAATAAAGCATATCCATAGGTTTGTGTAGGCAGTGACCTTTAGTGCCCAGAAGCTCTACTTTTTGGAGCTGCCCAGCACCTACAGTGATGGTGGGTGTTTCAGGTGAACAGCACTGGCACCTGCTGGGAGGGAAGAGCTCTTTCCTGCTTCCCAGCTGCAGTCTCTGCCTCTACCGTCAGGGCCAATGATCTGAGCATGCAGGAAGTAGCCTCTGCCTTAAGCACCCGTAGCTGCATAGGCAGGGCTGCCCTCCATCTGGCCTGGCATGATGGTGGGGGCAACAGGTTTGCATATAGGTACTGGCTGGAAGGAAGGAGCAGAATCTGTGTATCACAGTGTTGGGCCTTTGGGCTGCATTGCCAGCCAGGGGCATGGAGTGCCTGATGCTCCTGAAAGTTCCCAACCTGCTGGGCTGAGTGTGCTGGGCGATTTTATCCATCTGTTCCTGCTCCTGAGCAGCAAGCTCTGAGTAGTCCTTGCCCCTTTAGCAGACCCCTCATTGTTGGGAAGTCTTTCAAAGTACCCACCTTTCTTTTGTTCCAGAACAGCTGGTTGTGTGAACATGTTATGCACAAGTGGCTGGAATCTCAGTCTCTCCCAGTATTCCATCTGTCTTTACTTTCTAACCCCTCTAATCTCCAGAGCACCATGCAGTGTGGGTTTGTGCTCCTGGAGTAGATTCCCAGGGCTGGGTATTTAGCAGTCCTGGGCTTCTACTCCCTCCCTGCTCTGTTTCTCTTCCACTGGATAGCTGGGGTTTGGGGAGGGCTCGGTTCCCACCAGATCATGGCTTTGTTGCTTTACCCCTTTCCATGAGGTCTGCTCTTTCTCCAGATGTTGGCTGGCTATTAGCAATCTTCTTACAGGTCACTCTTTTAGGATTAATTGTATTTGCTGTATTTTCATATTATATGTGGTTTGGAAGGAGATTTCTCCTTCACTTCTCATGCTGCCTTCTTTTTACTCCCTGTACTTCTTTTTCTTATAATACCCTATCTGGTTTTTGTATTGAGTGCTGTAGGCCTCATAAAATGAGTTGGGTAGTTTTCCTCTTCCTCTATTTTCTGGTATTGTCTAGAATTATCACTATTTCTCAATTAAATGTCTGGTAGAATTGCAGTGAAACCATTTGAGGATGAAAGATTTTTATTCATGAAATTATAAAAAAATTCAATTTTATAATTATTATAGGACTACTCAGTTTATCTATTTCATATTGGGTAAGTTTTGGTAGTCTGTAGTTTTAAAGGAATTGATCCATTAGTCTGTTTTTGGAAGAATTAGTCCAATATGCCTTAGTTATTTGTAGTATTATCTCAACTATATTTTATAATATAATAAGATACAATAAGGACAATATAATGGAGTCTATAGTGACATTCTTTTTTCACTGATGATAATGGTATTTTTGTCTTCCTTTTTCTTTGTCAGTGTCATTAGATATTTATAAATTTTACTGATATTTTCAGTGAACCAGTTTTTGCTCTGTTTGGCTTTTTCTCTACTGTTTTTTAATTTTCAATTTTATTGCTATCTGCTATCTTCTTTGTTATTTCCTTCATTCTATTTGATTTGGGTTAATTCTCTTCTTTTTCTAATTTCTTAAGATGAGAATTTAGATTATTGATTTAAGACCTCTTCTTATTCTAGTGTAAGCATCTAACCTTATAAATTTCCTTCTAAGCACTGCATTAGCTGTATTTCAGAAAATTAAAAAAATTTTATATTCAGTATCATTCAGTACAAAATACTTCATGATTTCCTTTGAGACTTCCCTCTTTAGCCCATGGATTATTTTAAAGTGTACTATTTAATGTGCAAATGTTGGAGATTTTCCTGTTTGTATTTTTTTTCTAAGTTAATTCCAATATGACCAGAAATTATGCTTTAATTTCATCCTTCTAAGTTTGTTAAGACTTATTTTATGACTCCTCTTTGTGAATATTCCATGTGTACTGAAAAATAATGCATATCTTACTGTTGGATTCAATATTCTGTAAATATCAGTTAGATCCAGTTGAAGGCATTGTTTAGTTCTATATTCTGTCCAGTTTTCTGTCTACAAGTTCTGTCCATTACTGAGATAAGATGTTTCCAAATATAATGGTGGATTTGTATATTTCTGTGTTCAGTTTTATCAATTTTTGCTTTGCCTATTTTAAGATTTTTTTAGGTACCTAAACATTTAAGATTGCTATGTGTACTTGATGAATTAACTCTTTATTAATATGTAATGTCTCTCTTTTCTCTGGGTAATTTTCTTTGCTCTGAAATCCAGTTTCTCTGACATTAAAATAGTCATTCCAGATTCCTTTTGATTAGTATTTGCATTGTATATTTTTTCACACCCTTTTTCTTTACAATGCTTATGTATCATTATGTTTGAAATGTTTGCTTTAGACAACATGTAGTTTTGTCAAGCACTCTTCAATGAAAATATTTTTTTCTCTCTATTGTTTAGATTAGCTAATTTCTATTGATCTAGTTCAAGTTCGCTGACTCCTCTGACATCTACATTTTGCTATGGAGCCCTTTGAGTGAGTTCTATTCTGGTTATTGTATTTTTCAGTTGCAGAATTACAGTTTGATTGTTCTGTTTTATCTTTATTTCTTTTCTGATACTTCTACCTACTTCAGGTGTTTGTAGTTGCTCATTTCCATATTTTATAAGTTGTTTTAAGTCTCTGTCAAATAATTCCAACATCTGTATCATCTCATTGATTGTTTTCCCACACATGTTGTGATTGGTTCTTTGTAGACCAAGTAATTTTTTATTGTTACCTGAGCAGTTATGAGACTCTGAGTATTGTATAAACCTAATGGAGAATGTTGATGTTTTAATTTCAGCAACTTCTGGTTACGTTTAAAACACTTTTGAATCTCCCTGTCATGGGCTGTGGTTTCAATATCAGTTCTGTTATAAAAGCTTTTGCAAGGATATTCAAATTAGTCACATGCATGTAATAGCTCTGGTCCTAGGCAAATAATCAAAGTCTTTGTTGTACTAATTAGGATCTGCCCGAATATGCAGGTCAGAGAAGAGCTCTTAAGTTCATGTACAACTTTATTGGGTTACTTTTCAAAATTGTTCCCTATCCGTATACCAGTACTTTCCAGTTCTCTGGGCCTCCCTTTTATTTTTGTCCTCAGGCCAAAAACTGGCTGCTCCTGCTGATTGTACCATATCTGGTGCCAATCTGTAGGAGGACGCACAGCAAGAAACCAAGATAACTATTAGTTATTGAATGAGAATGATTATAGCAATAATAATAATGTTACAGATCCTATTAAATGAAGCCCGCTTGCCTCAATTTCTCCCAAGGTATTAATATGATAAATATCAGATCCTAATTTGATGTGAGTCAATTACCCACATGCAGAATTTACAAATGAAATATATCATAACCAGTTTCATTACTCTTAGGCTCCTCTACCAGAAACCTTTTGCTCACACAAAAATGAAAGAACAAGGAGAAATATGTGAGTAGTTTTCTTCAGTGAACTATTTTCTTTAGAAACCACTTGTGCCATTTCATGAGGCCAAATTTAGGGGGGGATGAGATTCCTATGGAAGTGATCTTTGTGGGACTATTTGGAGAACTAGAAATAAATGCCCTTCAGAGTAAGTGGAGGATTGGTGCCTTGATTCATGCCTGGGGAAGTTAGTGACATATGCTAACATTAGATTTGGCTTGCTTTTGCAAAGTTTGACAGTGTATGCATTAGAACTTCCCATGCACCAGATGTTGGCCACATCACACAGAGAGCTAACTGGGAGCTTTTTAGTGCTATTCTTCCAAGAGTGAATATATTTTAACAGTGAGAGTCTGTGTAATGTGAATTTATGGAAAAGTAGGCACTGAAGGGAGAGTAGGAAGTCATACAGAATATATTACTTACGGGAAGGGAAATGTAGAATAATGGAGGTTCCCCAAAGCACAGGACTCAGGATCCAACAAATGTCCCTTTATTAAGAACTGTGAAAGGTTGGAGACTTGTATTCTTTAACAAGCTAGTGAGTTCACTTTCCCTAGTTTTGTGGATGTGGCCAAAAAGATACAAGACTCCTACATCAGAAAGTAAGGATTATTACTTACATCAGAAGCAATACCCAGAGTATCAGCATTTTCTGGCACCAGTTCTCCAAGCCCCACTCTCCACAGGAAATTGTAAAAAGGGTTAGATGACAACATGAACAGTAGGTTGCATTAAAGAAGAGGACCCCTGAGCTCAGAGAATCAAATCTAAATCTTTTATGCTGGACAGTCAACATGTTACCAGTTTCTTTGGAGAGGCACTGTTCTTATGTTCTGAGTCTGTTCACTATACAAACAACCTTGAAAAGACAGCCTGGACTGAAAGTGTCTTTGCTCATGAGATGTGCAGAAACAGAAGAGACCCATCAAGAATTGTTTTCCAAACAAAAACCAGCTCTAAAAATCTTCCCAAGGGGGTAGCTCAGGGAGAGTAAAAGCCAGCTTCCAACAACAGCCCCTGTTATCTGGCCACTAGGTACTTTCCGGTCCTTTCTTTAAAGTATGACTTTGGCCCCAGCCTTTCTTAAGAGTAGAAAAGGATGAGCAGAGTAAGGATACAGAAGTCATCCACACTCACTCGTGTTCTCCAAGGCAAACTGCCCATCAGTGCACGTTAGCTGGAGGCGGAGAAAAGACTTACCTTTCAATGAAATTAAAGTGTTGACTGAACAGTATCTTGAGCAAGACACTTATTTTCTGAATAAAAGCAATATTTTCATATCATAAAATGAGCACAACTATCTAATACTTGTGGAGGGAAAGAAAAATCATTTGGTCTGCTGAATTTTCATCTAGAGGCAAGATAAAGGATTATCCTTCCATAAATTTTAAAAGGGTGGCAAGAGATAAACATAAGTTGCATTTTGATTATTACCACATCCCATGATATTCCATTTATTGGTTATAATAATAATAAGGGCTACCATTTTTTGAATGTTATCACGCTAAGGCACATTCTTATTCCTTTACATAGATTAACTAATTTTGCCTCATAACAACCCAAATAGTAGTTGCTACTATTTTTCCCATTTAACAGGAGAAGTAAGGCACAGAGAAATCAAACAACTTGCCTGAATTTGCAGATCTGGTAAGTGGTGAGACTCAAACCCCAGCAGCTGACTCCAGAACTTCCCTTTCTAACCACAAAGCTTATTTACAGCCCCTGCCTGTGGTAAGCATGTGTGTAAAGGACCAATTTAAGAATATGAGGGGAGAGAGCCATTGCTTTATGGTTGAAATCCACATAAAATTTTAGGAGCAGTCTAATGATTTTTGAAAGCTACCACTGAAACTGAATGAATGGATAAGGGGAAAGCTTACTAATTAAGAATTTTTTGTCTCTTTGCTTCTTTATGGAATTTACTCTTACCTTTAATACAAAGGTATTCAATGGGGAAGAATTCTTCACTTCTTTAGAATCCTATGAGGATTCTATGTTGTGAGTCTATGATGGCACATCAAGAAATCTATGAGCTCAAAACTTGAGAAACAAAAGGAGAGAAATATCCTCAGGTAAACATAATAGAAACAGAGAACGTGTGCAGCTACACGAATAGATGGTATATATATATTATTATGTTGTAGGGTGAAGAAGTTGGCATAGTTTCAAGAAAGCATAAAAGATACTTTTGTTGAGATATGATCTTGTCCCAAATGGATGTCACTTTGGAAATATATTTGGATAATAAAATTCATGACATTTGCTTCCAGAAATAAATTTTGTATGTGAAAGTTGAGCACACAAATCAAAAAGATAAGACTGAGAGTGTAAGAAACCCAGGGTTCTTCAGCCTTGAGCCCAGGCCCCAAGAACACATGTGGCCTGATTTTCTCTACTGGAGCAACATGGATTAGCATCATGCCATGCACTTCAGAAGAGCTACTCTTGAAAATGATCTGAGTTCCCTTTAACTGCGTTAGTATCTTGGTAGGTTCATGGTCTTAAATTCGAAAGATTGAAATTTATTCATACCTTAAAACTAGCTCTAATATGTCTTATGTTAGGCTAATTGCTTTACATTTCTCAGCTTTAACATTCTCAAGAGCAAAAGATAATAATGATATTGCCAATAATTATAGCAACAAAATACCTCACATTGTAAAACACAGGATTAATAATAGGCACTCTATTTAGTAGGTTTGATTTTTACAGTCGATCAGTTTCAATGTTGTGATTTACAAAGCTTTTAAAAGTCATTCTTATTTCTCTCTATAGAATATAAAATAGTACTGTACTTTTTAAGACTGTACTTTCCTAAGGCTGTTTATAAGGCCCTCTATATTTAATAAAAATGCTTGTATTTGAAAGAAAGTGTAAACTCTCTGGTGCCCTATTGGAAAGACAGCAAAGTTAATATCAGGGTGTGGATAAAATGAGAGTTCCTGTGGCCAGGATTCTCACCTGGTGGTTGACTAGCTCACTGCACACCTGTGGGCAATACATGGCTGTTGACTATAAAAAGAGCTCCACCCAGTGCTCTGGGCACAACACAGTGGCAGGGCTGTAAGGCTGCAAGGCTGCAAAGCTGCAGAGCTGCAGAGCTGCAGAGCAGAGGCTGGAGTGGTAGCAGCTGCGAGGACAGAGGCCCAGAGGACGGCTGTGTGGGATGGCTGTGCGGACAGAGGGGCCCAGAGGAGGGCTGTGCGGACAGAGGGGCCCAGAGGCAGAGACCGGCTTGCTGCGTGCAGACCCGCTCTTTGTGAATGGGATTTTAGTGACTGACCTGCCACCTGGAAATAAAGTTGGGTATAACCCTTTCACCCCAAGAACGTTTTTGCTGTCATTTTCTTTGGTCACACTGAATCCATAGCAAACTTGCCTGGGGCTGAAACCCATTGGCAAGACACAGGGGATATAATCAGCATAATTTTTTTTCCTAAGCTGTATGTCCTTTAGTTAATTCTACTCCCTTACTCATCAGAAAAATGGGAATCAAACTATTTTACTACTAAAATATTTCCTCATTGGAAAATACTTTTATCACTGCAAGCAATAATTGTTATTTTTACAATTACTAATGCAAAGAATTTTTCAAGAAGACTGTATTCTTTACAGTTCCTTAACTTGCATTATTTTGTTTTGAGAAACTTAATAAGTTTCCAGTATTCATATAAACATTTCGAAAGAGTAACAAGGAAAAAAATGCATAGGGGCAATCTAATTATCACCAGCAGCTGTAACCTGTTGCATTTAATGCTGGCACTACAATATAGGCTGCTTTAACCAAATGTTCAAGCATTTAAAAGCTCCTTTTATTTTTTCTTGGGATTCAAAAGTAGATTATAGAGTAAAAGCCCTATGTAGGATATGAATGTGTTTTCTAACACATAAAAAAGACTCTTCTTAGTCCATCTGCAGTTAGTTTGAACACTTGAATTATGAGGCCCCTCACCTCTCAAAAAATTAATCTTATTTCTTAGAGATAGAAATGTCAAGTATTTCATACCACATGCTCTCTTTTTCTCTATTATATATCACTTTTAAGAAGGTATCATTTGTGATTGTCTTACTGTACAATGCTTGGAATAAATTGGCATGATGTTCATGAGAGAATGATCTCGTTTTAACCAAATCGATCAGTAAAAAATTCAGGACTGGGTTGACTTTTATTTGAAAAGCCTAGTTTATTTTAAGTGAAAATCTCATTTAAAAGAGCAGTTGTCACAATTCATTTAGATGGATTGATTTACACAAACATACAATTTGTATTGTGTTTCTTGTAACAATTATTTCATGAAGTGGTAGATTCCTCTAACGAAAGGAAAAGCAAGTTCTATTTCATTCTCCAGTTGCAATAGGTTGTGTCTATCCCCTCTGAGTACATCCCTTTAAATAAGCTTACTTACAATGCAAGAGTGGTAAACTATGAAAGCTTCTTAGAAAAGATTTCTGTGCATTATGAATGATGCTCCAACTCCCTTTGATAAGAGATTTTTCTTCATTCCTACAATGGAGAAGGGGTGAAAGCAGAAAGAGACTAGAAAGTTACAAATTGTTCTCATACAGATAATGCACATACATGTGAGAAACCATTAGGAATTTTGTCTTCCTTTGTTTTAACTGAAATGAATTGTGATTTATTTTTCAGGTAGCCATAACCTAATTATTTGTACTACAGAATATAAGAATTGATATTGTTCCTTTCTGGTTCCCTCTAACTTTGCCAAGGGTTTGATAATGAAAGTGTTTTGTATGGTGACTTTTTCTGTCCCCTCCCTCCTGCCTTAAAGTCAAGTGTATTGCCTTTGCTAGCCATAATAAACCAGAAAAACATGTATTATTGAATGTATTTTTTAAAAAAGAAATCCCAAATGTTGTGTGTTCAAACGTTTCTCCCCACACATAGAGACTTGGGAGGAATTTAGTACTAAATAAATGCTGCCTCAAACCAGGCAAGATAAAACATAAATCATTGCATTAAAACCTCTAACAAGTCTATCTGCTTTTTGAAATGACTGGGAGATGAAAGCGAGAAGTCTCATTTAAGAAGGCCCAGCGGATCAGTTCTGCATTTATATAGCTGCTATCAAAAGCAATTCATTTGGAGATCAAATAGACTGACAGATAGGACAAGCAGGGGATCACCACTGCCTTCAGGCAGCCCAAAGCCAGGACAGCTCCCCAGCACCATTCCTAATACTGAGTCTAGCCAATGCTCGTGTTTATCACCCCCTCCGTCCTCTCTGCCAGCTGCACGTTAATGCACACCTCCTCCATCCCTTCCTAGACATGCGACTCTGGGAGAAGAGTAATAAGAATGTTTCTCCAACTGAGTCTGGTGGGAAAAAAACCTCTCTTCTGTACTGCGATGTTCAGGGGTGATTTAGACAGGGGTAACAATGGGGAATAGGAATAAAGGCAGGACATGAGAGAGGCTTGCCAAGGGGTTTGGCTTCCCTGACCTTTTCAGGGTTGGCATGTTCCCCACAACTTCTCCAGTTTGCAGATTATCTGCAGCTGATTCTCGTGCATGGGGCAAGAGAGAGGCATGTCAGCATAAAGTGAATTTTAATAAGTGGGCACGTCCAAGGTTAGCGTGGAGGAGATCTATTTATCAATGCAGAAGCTGGGGTCTCCAGTCCTTTTTAAATAGAACTTACTGGATTTTTATCTGATTAAAAGGCAACATGTTAATTATTGAAAACCTGAATAAAACCAAAAGAAAAAAGAAAATGGCACATACAAATAAAACCTTCTTCTGAAGATAATTCCTGTTAACACATACACACACATATAAATAAAGGCATAAATACACACACCCAAGTTTATATAGGATTGTACTCTCTTTGCATCCTATATATTTGACTTGATATTAAAAAATAAGGATTTCCTATGCATTTATTATTTGAAAACATAATTTTTAATGAATCAAGATCTTTAATTATATGGATACAGCAACCATTTTAATTACCTCTCTTTTGTCAATGGTCTAGGGAATTTGTTGTTGTTTGGCATATGAATACATGGGTATTTTGTCTATATATTTTTTCAATAAATTGTTCAGTTAAATTTCTATTTTTGTTATATGTACATTTTGAAGTCTTTTGATAATGATCAAATTGCTCTCTATAAAGTTTATACCAACTGATAGTCACACCAAGAATGCAGAGGAATACTTAGCAAGCTACAACTAAACAGGGCTCCCCTATACTGAGTATTATAATTTCATTAAATGTTTGCCAGTTGAATAGGTACAATGTGGCATCATCACCTTATTGCTTTATTTTGCATTATTTGGTCACATTGACATGAACCTTTTATATATATATATATATATATATATATATATATATATATATATATATATATATATATATATATTATATATTTTTTCAGTTCTCTGAAAAAAAAAGACCCACCAGCTTTTTATCAATGTTACAAACAACAAACGTTTTTCTGTGACAAGCTTTTAAGCATTTTTCAGGGTTGTCTTCTGTTTTTAAATCTTTCTTTTAAACCATTAAGTTTCACTGTGTATATTTTATACAGAATTGCATTACAAATATGTTTTTAATTGTGTTCTGTTTTTGTAGTCTTTAAGTGCCACGCCAATTGTTTTTATATTATACAGAAGTTCTCTCAAAATACCAGGGGAATAAGGCAGTTGACAGAATAGTTGGAATTTTGGTGTTCTAAGAGAAAATTTATTTTGTACAAATGTGTATGTGGTCAGACCATTTTATATGTATGCCACCTGAATTGGAGATATATATATATATAGGGGGACCAGACAAAATCTAATTCTGTAATTCTGGTCTCTCATATCACAGTGAGCTTTCCTTCATGCTAAGCCATGGTACCTGTGAATGTATTTCTGTTTGTAGTGTTTCTATTGTCAGTACTATATTTGCCAGCTTTGTGGGGGGAGTTGGCAGGGTTATCTTTTCCTAAACAATTTAAGAAGGCTTTTAACTGTTAAGTATATTAATCTTTGTTGTATGCATTACAAATATTTTTATCCAGTGACCAGAATTTCAAGGCATTAAATAAAAAATCTGAAGGGGATGTGGTAATAAAATAGACACATTATTGACTTTTAGCCATTGTATCTCTATCAACAGTTTATAAAGCACCATGTGATTATATAAACCTTAGGTTTTAAAACAGTATTTACACACAGTATATACATATATATATAGTACTAGTTTTTAGATTGCAGTATTCAAGAGTAGAATAAAGGAGAAAAAAATATTATTGGAAGCTCCATCCTAAACTTGTTACACAGTTAAAACTCCAAGCAGTTGGGCATAAAATAATTGGGAAAAATAAATATAAACCTAGCTAATGCCATTAAAATGAATCTGGAATGGTTTTCCTTCTATAGAACTTAACGTATCAATCAAGCAACAGATACTTACTGAGCACCTACTCTCCTCATTGCCCAGGAAAATCATAAATATTTATAAATATTCATTTACAAACGTGTTAAAAACACAAATCTTGCTTAAGTCTGATTTAGGAAAACAATTTTTTTCCTATACTTATTCATTTAACATTTACATCCACTCTGTTGCTAAATCACTGTATTAGGAGTGTGGGGAGAACTCAGTGATAAAGGACACATGGGTCTTGCTGTCACTGTGTTTATAATCTAGTTAAGGAAACAAACATATTCTATAAAATTTCAGCAGTCACTCCTCACCTACGTGGCCTTGTATTGTAATGAAGGCAGCATAGACAATCTTAGGCAAGGGAAAGCTCACTGTGATATGAGAAACCAGAGTTATATTTTGTCTGGTCCCCCCAAAATATATAAGGTATGAATTGTGGAAGGAAAGGAATGGAAATTATAAAGAAAATGACAAAAATTCTGTCTTGTATTTCTTGAACCTCCAAATATATCACTTTTGCCTTGAGATCCAATAGGTGCAATGACTTTTGTCTTTGCATTTTTCCTTAATCTTCTGTCTCTTCATCCCAGCAGGATAAGAGGAGGCCTTTAAGAGAAGTGGACAGAAGGGCTCTACTTGTGATCACTCCCATCTCCCTACAACAGGGCGTATATAAGGAGGTAGTTACCATAATGAAGAACTCCATCCTCAATTCCCAAATGTTATGCTCAGCAGCATGCAGGTTTGTCATAACTATAGCTTTCCCTTCCTACCAAGCCAACCTCACCAATAGGCATAAATGTCCAGAGAGGATATTTGTGGTAGGCTGAATAGTGGCCACTCAAAAGCTATCCTCATGCTAAGCCATGGTACCTGTGAATGTTACATGGCAAAACTGGCTTGCTGATGTGATTAAGTTAAGGATCTTGAAATGAGGAGATTATATAAGATTACCCAGTTGGGCCCTAAGGGTAATCGATGGGGTCTTTAGAGAAGCAGGAGATCAGAAAAACAGTAGGAAATATGAATCAATTGGCAAAACTGGACAGCTACATATAAGAAAGGAAACTGGATCACTGTCTAACCCCACACCCAAAAGTAAACTCGAAATGGATCAAAAACCTGAATGTAAGTCATGAAACCATAAAACTCTTAGAAAAAAATATAGGCAAAAATCTCCTAGACATAAATATGAGCAATTTCTTCATGAACATATCTCCCCAGGCAGGGGAAACAAAACCTAAAATGAACAAGTAGGACTATATCAAGCTGAAAAGCTTCTGTACAGCAAAGGACACCATCAATAGAACAAAAAGGTATCCTACAGTATGGGAGAATATATTCATAAATGACAGATCCGATAAAGGGCTGACATCCAAAATATATAAAGAGTTCATGCACCTCAACAAACAAAAAGCAAATAATCCAATTCAAAAATAGGAGGAGGATCTAAACAGACACTTTTCCAAAGAAGAAATTCAGATGGCCAACAGGCACATGAAAAGAAGCTCCACATCACTAATCAAAGAAATGCAAATTAAAACCACAATGAAATATCACCTTACACTAGTTAGGATGGCCAACATCCAACAGACAGACAACAACAAATGTTGGTGAGGATGTGGAGAAAGGGGAACCCTCCTACACTGCTGGTGGGAATGTAAATTAGTTCAACCATTGTGGAAAGCAGTATGGACGTTCCTCAAAAAACTAAAAATAGAAATACCATTTGACCCAGGAATTCCACTCCTAGGAATTTACCCTAAGAATGCAGCAGTCCAGTTTGAAAAAGACAGATGCACTCCTATTTTTATCACAGCACTATTTACAATAGCCAAGAAATGGAAGCAACCTAAGTGTCCATCAGTAGATGAATGGGTAAAGAAGATGTGGTTCAAATACACAATGAATATTATAGAGCCATAAGAAGAAAACAAATCCTACAATTTACAACAACATGGATGGAGCTAGAGGGTATTATGCTCATTGAAATAAGCCAGGTGGAGAAAGATAAGTAGCAAATAATTCCACTCATCTGTGGAATATAAGAACAAAGCAAAAACTGAAAGAACAAAACAGCAGTAGACTCACAGAACCCAAGAATGGACTAATAGTTACCAAAGAGAAAGGGACTGGGGAAGATGGGTGGCAAGGGAGGGATAAGGGGGAAAAAGGGGGCATTATGATTAGCACACATAAAATTTGGGGGGGCACAGGAAAGGCAGTACAACATAGAGAAAACAAGTTGTGATTCTATAGCATCTTACTATGCTGATGGACAGTGACTGTAGTGGGGTATGTGGTGGGGACTTGATAATGGGGGGAGTCTAGTAACTATAATGTTGCTCATGTAATTGTACATTAATGATTCCAAAATAAAAAAAATATGAATCAAGAAGTTGAAATGAAGTAGACAATGTTTTGAAGATAGAGGTGGTCACAAGCCAAAGAATGCAGGCAGCCACTAGAATCTGAAAAAAGTCAAGGAAGCAGGTTCTCCTCCAGAAACTCCAGAAGGAACCAGCCTCGACTACATTTTGGTTTTAGCTCAGTGAAACTTATCTCAGACTTTTGATCTCCAAAACTTTAAGAGAATAGCTTTGTGTTGTTTTAAGGAGCAGTGTTTTTGGTAATAGCAGCAGTAGGACATGAATATATCATTTGAGTCCGGCATCTAAAATAGCCTTCTCTAGTAATTGGAATTTCATCTTTAGATACATTCTTTAAGGCCATTACTTGGGAAATCTGTTAAAATGAAAATACCCTTAGAGATGTGATATATTTAACATTACAATATTCATGGGGAATTAGTCTATGAAATTATCTAGAAATTCAGGAAGAAATATGTCAGTGGGTAGGCTAAGTTGGATGGGAAGGATATAGAAAGCAGAGGTCTAAGAATTTGAAATATGACTGGGATGGGCACTTTTAAGCACTGAAGATTTGGAGACTGAGATTGGAAGAAATATTATAGGACAAGGGCCAAGGCAAGCCAAAAATACACATAAACAATTCCACAATCTTGACTTGAGTTAGCCCTGCTTTCAATGCTCTTTACACATATAATTTCTAAAGCAAAATAACCCATTGTAACTAATTCATACAACAAAAATACTAAAAAGAAAGCATACTTAAGAAATCAAATAAAGAGGAGGGAAAGAAAAGATGGCGGTGTGAGTAGTATGGCAGAAATCTCCTTGAAAAACCACATATATTTGAAAATACAGCAAATACAGTTATTCCTAAAAGAGTGACCAGAAGTAACAGAATACCAGTCAGTCTACATCGGCAAGAAGTCAACATCTCATGGAAAAGGGTAAAGTACAAAGCCATGACCAGGCAGGGCCCTAGCAGTCCCCCCACCCCAGCTCACCAGCAGGAGAAAAAGAATCAGAATGGGGGAGAGGAAGCACAGGACTGCTAAATAACCAGCCCTAGAAATCTGCCCCAGGAACACAGACATACATTGCATGGTGCTCTGGATATTAAAGGGGCTGAAAAGCAATGTGTGAGAGACTAGACTGTGAACAGGTTCCCACAGCCAGCTGCCCTGGGACAAAAGAAAAGCAGGTGCTTAAAAATATTTAATGGGACAAGGGTTTAACAGGTGGACAAAATCATCCTGACACTCTCACCCCAGCAGGATGGGAATTTGAAAGAGCTTCAGACACCCTATGACCCTGGTTGGCAATGCAGCTCCAAGGCCCCTCACCATTATAAGCACCCTGCCATTCCTTCCTCCCCACCAGCACCTGCATGCAAACCAGCTGTCCACACCATTGCTGCAGACCAGCTAGAGGGTAGCCCCACCTACAGCAACTATACATCTTAATGCAGAGGCTTCTCCCTGTGCACAGCTAACTGGCCCAGACCCAGAGGCTACTCTTTGCATGCAGTTGACCAGCACAGACAGCACAGATGGCTGTGGAGACCAGGAGGGATGAAGGGGCTTTGTTCTCATGGCAGAACACACACCACTCACCTATGACCCCAGCCATTGCCCTAGGCTATCCAGAGGGCCTCTTCACCCACGGCAGCTTAGGGCATTAACCCAAGGCTGCTCCCTGTGCACGGTTAACCAGCACAGATAGCAGAGACAGACACAGTGACCAGCAAGCAGGAAGGGACTTTGTTCTCCCAGCTCACACAAGCACCACTTACCAGTGACCACTCCCATCACTCCAGGACCATGAAAAGGGAGAAGAATCTTGTTTAATCCAAAATACCTCAAACACCAGAAAGAGGGCTTGGTGAGACTGAAATCACAAGTCTTCCTGAAAAAGAATTCAAAATAAAAGTCATAAACATGCTGATGGGGCTACAGAAAAATATTCAAGAGTAAGGGATGAACTCAGGAGGGAGACAAAAGAAATAAAACAAAAAATGGAAGGATTTAAAAGCAGATTAGATGAGGTGGAGGAAACTGTTAATGGAATAGAAATCAGAGAACAGGAATACAGAGAAGCTGAGGCACAGAGTGAGAAAAGGATCTCTAGGAATGAAAGAATATTAAGAGAACCAATCCAAATGGAACAATATTTGCATTATAGGAATACCAGAAGAAGAAGAAGAGAGTAAAATGGATAGAAAATGTCTTTGAAGAAATAATTGCTGAAAACTTCCCAAATCTGGGGAAGGAAATCATCTCTCAGGTCAGGCCATAGAAGTGCACAAATCTCTCAACACAACAGATGCAAGGAAGATAACACCAAGACATATAATAATTAAAATGAAAAAGATCAAAGACAAGGACAGAGTATTAAAAGCAGCCAGAGAGAGGAAAAAGATCACATACGAAAGAAATCCATCAGGCTATGATCAGTCTTCTCAGCAGAAACCTTAAAGGCCAGAAGAGAGTGGCATGATACATTCAATGCAATGAAACAGAAGGGCCTCGAACCAAGAATTCTCTATCCAGCAAGATTATTATTTAAATTTGAAGGAGGGATTAAACAATTCCCAGATAAGCAAAAGTTGAGAGAATTTACCTCCCACAAACCATCTCTACAGAGCATTTTTAAAGGGACTGCTATAGATGAAAATGCTCCTAAGGCTAAATAAAACCACAGCAAAGGAAATAGACAACTAAATACTAACCAAATGCAAAATTAAATCAGCTATCCACAAAGTCAGTCAAGGGATACACAAGGAGTACAAAATAAGACAGCTAACATATAAAGAATGGAGGAGGAAGAAAAAGAATGGAGAGAAAAAAGAAACATCTGACTGTGTTTATTATAGTGTAATCAGTGAGTTAAGTTAGACTGTTAGATAGTAAAGAAGCTGCACTCGAACCTTTGGTAACCACAAATCCAAAGCCTGCAGTGGCAATAAATACCTATCTATCGATAATGACCCTAAATGTAAATGGACTGAATGCACCAATCAAAAGACACAGAGTTACAGAATGGATAAAAAATCAAGACCCATCTATATGCTGCCTACAAGAGACTCACTACAAACCCGAAGACATACACAGACTGAAAGCGAAGGGATGAAAAAAGATATTTCATGCAAACAATAGGGAGAAAAAAGCAGGTGGTGTACTACTTGTACCAGAAAGAATATTCTTTAAAACAAAAAAGGTAACAAGAGGCAAAGAAGGACATTTCATAATGATAAAGGGGTCAGTCCAACAAGAGGATATAACCATTATAAATATATATGCACCCAACACAGGAGCACCAGCATATGTGAAACAAATACTAACAGAATTAAAGGGGGAAATAGAATCCAATGCATTCATTTTAGGAGACTTCAACACACCACTCACTCCAAAGGACAGATCAACCAGACAGAAAATAACTAAGGACACAGAGGCACTGAACAACACACTAGAACAGATGGGCCTAACAGACATCTATAGAACATTACACTCAAAAGTAGCAGGATACTCATTCTTCTTAAGTTCACATGGAACATTTTCCAGAATAGACCACATAATAGGCCACAAAAAGAGCCTCAGCAAATTCAAAAAGATTGAAATTGTACCACCCAACTTCTCAGATCACAAAGATATAGAACTAGAAATGAAATGTGCAAAGAAAACAAAAAGGATCACAAACATATGGAGGCTTAACAACATGCTCCTAAATAATCAATGGATCAATGACCAAATTAAAACAGAGACCAAACAATATATGGAGATAAATGAAAACAACCATACAATGTCCCCACTTCTGTGGGATGCAGCTAAGGCAGCTCTAAGAGGAAAGTATGTAGCAACCCAGGCCTATTTAAAGAAGGAAGAACAATCCCAAATGAATAGTCTAAATTCACAATTACTGAAACTGGAAAAAGAAGAACAAATGAGGCCCAAAGTCAGTAGAAGGAGGGACATAATAAAGATCAGAGATAAATAAAATAGAAATGCATAAAACAACAGAAAAACTAATGAAGCCATGAACTGGTTCTTTGAGAAAATAAACAAAATAGATAAACCCCTAGCTAGACTATTCAATAAAAAAAGAGAATCTACACACATAAACAGTATCAGAAATGAGAAAGAAAAAATCACTACAGACACTACAGAAATACAAAAAATTACTAGAGAATACTATGAAAAATTATATGCTAACAAACTGGATAACCTAGAAGAAATCAACAACTTTCTAGAAAAATACAACCATCCAAGACTGACCCAGGAAGAAACAGAAAATCTGAGCAGACCTATTACCAGCAATGAAATTGAATCAGTAATCAAAAACTACCCAAGAACAAAATTCCCAAACCAGATGGCTTCACCACTGAATTTTATCAGACTTTTAGAGAAGACATAATACCCATTCTCCTTAAAGTTTTCCAAAAAATAGAAGAGGAGGGAATACTTCTAAACTCATTCTATGAAGCCAGCATCATTCTAATACCCAAACCAGTCAGACACCACAAAAAAAGAAAACTACAGACCAATATCCCTGATGAACATAGATGCAAAAATACTCAACAAAATATTAGCAAACCAAATTCAAAAATACATCAAGAGGATCTTCCATCATGATCAAGTGGGATTCATCCCAGGGATGCAAGGATGGTATAACATTCGAAAATCCATCAACATCATCCACTATATCAACAAAAAGAAGGATAAAAACCACATGATCATCTCTACAAACGCTGAAAAATCATTTGATAAAATTCAACACCCGTCCATGATAAAAACTCTCAAAAATGGGTATAGAGGGCAAGTGCCTCAACATAATAAAGGCCATATATGACAAACCCACAGCCAACATCATACTTAACAGTGAAAATCTGAAAGCTTTTCCTCTAAGATCGGGAATAAGACAAGGGTGCTCACTCTCCCCCCTTTTGTTCAACATAGTTCTGGAGGTCCTAGCCACAGCAATTAGACAACACAAAAGAAATAAAAGGCATCCAGATTGGTAAAGAAGAAGTCAAACTGTCACTGTTTGCAGATGACATGATATTGTGCATAAAAAACCCTAAAAATTCCACTCCAAAACTGCTAGAACTAATATCTGAATTCAGCGGTGTTGCAGGATACAAAATTAATACACAGAAATCTGTTGCATTCCTATACACTAATGATGAACTAGCAGAAAGAGAAATCAGGAAAATGATTCCATTCACAATTGCATCAAAAAGAAGAAAATACCTAGGAGTAAACCTAACCAAGGAAGTGAAAGACCTATACCCAGAGAACTACAAGACACTCTTAAAGAAATTAAAGAGGACACTAAAAATTGGAAATTCATCCCATGCTCTTGGGTAGGAAGAATTAATATTGCCAAAATGGCCATCCTGCTTAAAGCAATCTATAGATTCAATGCAATCCCTATCAAAATACCAACAGGATTCTTCAATGAACTGAAACAAATAGTTTTAAAATTTATATGGAACCACAAAAGACCCCAAATAGCCAAAGCAATCCTGAGAAGGAAAAACAAAGCAGGGGGATTACATTTCCCATCTTCAAGCTCTACTACAAAGTCACAGTAATCAAGACAATTTGGTACTGGCACAAGAACAGATCCACAGACCAGTGTAACAGAATAGAGAGTGCAGATATGTACACTATTCATAATGGTCAGACTTCAGGGTGACCAACTCATCCCGGGTTGCCTGGGACTCTCTGGAGTGTGCTGGGTTTAGCACATAATGTCCCCTTTACTGAGAAACCCTTCAGTTTCAGGCAAATCAGAAGAAGTGGTCCAAATATAAATATGCTCCTGACAAAAATTCATTTCAACATGGTTTTACCTACTCAAAATAAGCAGGTTAAAAATAAAATTAGATAAATTATCTTTTCTTTTTAAGAAAGCAGTATTCATAATTTTCATTTCAATTTAATAGTGGAACACAGATAAGTAGAGTGTACTTTAAGTACTAGCGGTATTTTCAGGGTTTGTTATTGACTCAAGTTTTATTTTTGCTTCAATGTGCATTTAAAATGTGCTTTTTAAAGCTTTCTCAGTTAATTGTGCTTTTAAGGCCCCAAATCAAGATATTTTTCTATACACAGTCAGACACTACCTGTCAAAATCCCAGACAAGCTGGTAATTGTCCACATATTCACACCCAGAATTAACTATCTATGTTTCTAATGCTATTTCAAGGCAATGTATCAGATTTAAGATCTTTATTATCTCTGAGACAGGACAGCATGTAGATAAATGTCCCAATGATCCAAGCTTCCAAAGAATCTCATTATTTATTCTGTGGCTACACATCCCCTCACGACCACCAGACTACCACACATGACACAGCTAAATACAATTCTGTTTCCCCAATCCTCCTTCTCTTTCCCCTTTGCCCTTCAATCTTTCTTCTTTTCTTCTCTGCTTCCACTTCCAAATATTCATTTTGAAGATATATATTTTTACTGGGATTAAAACAGGATTTGCATTTAAAATTTTCATTTACCAAACAGAAAAATATTTTAATAGAAAGGGATGGTATTAAGGAGAAATGATTTTCCATGTGCCCTGAGGCCTGGCATAGACAGGATTTGATTTGCTATGTTCAGCTGGAATCTGGATTGATACACAGAGATGAGAGGGGGTGTTTAATAAAATTTACATTTCATTTTCTCACTTGACACCCATCTCCCGCCACTCATGGAACTGATGGGAATGCTGCAAATAACTTTTGTCAGAATCTAGTTGGGGAAACAGACTGGGAGATGAGAAGACAGAGGGCAGAAAGGGAAAAAGAACAAACTGGCTGTTTTCATTTGTTTCCAGTGATGGGAACAAATCCACTGTGGCTGGAAGACATGACCCCTTGCTGCCTCTACCAGGAAGTGTAAGTGCGCCAGTGGGCAACCTGGAGAAGGCACCTGGGAACTGATGTGATCCAGCTGCCCGCAGTGGGCAGCCGTGCTGTTGGAGGGGAATTTGCGGATTGAATGAGGAGTTTAAGCTTCTAGGGGACTGGAAATGATTCATGTCAGCTGAGAAACAGATGCGTTCTGTAGGTCAAATGACTGGGAAGGCTCAATTGGATTTTCTTCTTTGAATCTTGTAAAAATTTTGGAACAGAACCCAAAAGACAGAAGCAGAGATAAGACGACTGAGCTCCTGTTTTTGCAGTAAAATCATAGACTCTGTATTCGTTTTCTATTACTGCTTAACAAATAACCACAAATATACTGGTTTAGAACAATAGCTGCAATGGAGTATTAGTAAGTCTTTAAAAAAAGGAAATCCTGCCCTTTTTGACAACACAGGTGGACCTGGAAACATCATCCAAGTGTAATAAACCAGGCATAGAAAAACAAGTAAGTATGATCTCACGAGTCATAATCACAGAAGCAGAGAATAGAATGGCCATTGCCAGAGGCAGGGGGAGAGAGGGAGATGGGGAGGTGCTGGTCAAAAGCTACAAAGTTTCAGTTATGCAAGATAATTCCCCAAATTACGTCTGAGGTTCAACAAAAACAGCACCAAATGGGATTATATGCAGCATAGAGTCTGTATAGCTCTAGTACTTTATTGTATACTTAAACTTTTCTACAAGGTAGATCTTATGTTGTGGTCTTACCACAAAGAATAATAATAATAATAAAAATAATGAACATGGGAGGAAACTTTGGGAACAGATAGACATGTCCATGGCTTTGATGGTAATGATATTTTTACAGGTACATACTTACCCCCAAACTCATGGAATGGTAAAAATTAAATATGTATATAGCTGTTTACATGTCAATTACACATCAGTAAAATGGTTAAAAAACAAACAAAAACACACCCATCTATAAGCTCTCAGCTCCATAGGTCAAAAGAGTTGGAAGGCTCAACTGAATTTTCTTTTTAGGGTATCACAAAATTTTAGCCAGGCTGGGCTTTTTATCTGGAGGTTCTGGGAAAGAATCAACTTTCAGGCTCATTCAGGTTGTTGGCAGAATTCATTTCCTTGTGGTTAAAGGACTAAGGTCCCTGTTTCTATACTACCTGTTATCTGGGGGCCACTCTTAGTCCCTAGGGGTTACTTGGGCTCCTTGCCAGGAAGCCTGCTCCACTGTCAAAGCTCCAACGGCACACAGAATCCTTCCCACATCTGGAATATCTCTGACTTCCTCATCTGTCACCAGAGGAAAGAGAAAACTGTCTTCTTTGAAAGGGTCCATGTGATTGGGTTGGGCCCAGTCAAACAAGTCCTCTGTTTTAAGGCCAACTAATTTGTAAGCCTAATCACAACCACAGTGTCTCTTTTGTAATGTTTAATCATGGATGTGACACCAGATGGCTGAGATAATGGGGACCACCTTAAAATTCTGTCTACTATATTGTCCTATATGTGATCCATGGGTGCCGGCTCAGAGGAGACAGAATGGCACGTCACTGAGGGGAGCTGGTGGCTTCTGAGAAGCTGGAGGTCCTGCAGGCTGGGAGACAAGGCATTTGGTGTGTCTGCCTGACTGTGGCATCTGAGAATCAGGAGGGTATACAGGGTTGCTGTAAATCCCAGAGAGGATCACATTTGGTGCTCTTTTTGTGGAACCTCAGAAATAAGGTTTTCTTGGCAGAGAGACTAGCATCTTAGTAAGCAGCTGAGAGCTTATTGAGAAGAAGACATTTGAGTTATAAATGTATAAGGTTTTAATCTGTGTCCTTCCTAAGAACAAAACACAAAACAAGACATACAAGTCACAGTTGCTTTCTACTGATCAGAACAGAGTATCAGTGAGAGTCCGGCACATTTCTCAGGCACTAAATTCAAAGTGGTTCTCCTTTCACTGGAGGCGATAGGACAAGCAAAGGAGAATTCCAGAGAAATAGCCTCTGCCAGCCCTGGTGGGCTGCTCAGTTCTGTTTGGGCAGAAAATTCAGTCCTGGTTACTCAATAAATGGTCTAGAAGGGGTGGGCATGGTGTGTGGATGGGCACATTCTCTTGGCTTCATGAACTCCCAGTCACCTGGAAGAGTGTACCTGGGGGTGATCGGAGGTCAAAATGGAGCCTTTTAGAGCACAGAGCATGGGGAAACACTCCTTAACTGATTCTGAGGACAGTATTGTCCTGTATCTTTGACCACAGCTTCATCTAGTATATGAAGAAATATGAGAATTTAGAGGTCATTTACTCTGTGATCCTCCATTATATAAATTAGATTATGGAAGTAATATTTAACCATGACTTAAAAATCACAAAAGAGTAGAATGCTAAGACCATTGTAATATGTACTGATAATTTTTTTTTCAAGCAATCAGGATTTTTTTCCTAATGCCTAATCTCTTCATATATGATGGGTATCTTTCCATCTGGTGCAGTCTAAGTTGAAATCACTCCTACTGTCTTTTAAATATAATTTCACATGCATATAATGGTTATTAATTATTCACTCAGTCTTTTATTTCCTGTTTTTAGCAGCATTAATTCATTTCATTGAAGAAACCATGATCTGGGGGTGAATAATTCTTCTGTTATTTCCCTTTACTTGAAATGTCTTCTTTTTAATTTATTTAAATCCTATCTATTCTCCTAAGTGTCACCTAAGTTTTCCTTCCCTATGAAGCCTTTCTTTCCCTGTTACAAATATTATTTTTCTCCCTTTGCAGTGCAAAGTATACAGGCAAAGTGCAGTGCCTAGTATACAAAAAGACTTATCTATGGGGAGAACTTTCAAAATATTTAAGATAATGTAGAAAACAGATCCTATGATCCTCCAATGATTTCTAGATAGGAACAAAACCCCAACTGGTTTCTGACATCTCTGAACATTAAAGTCGGAAAATATGGGTATGATGTTTCCAGAATTTTGCAAAGTAAGGGTTGTAATTCAAATATTTTATACTCAGCCAAGTTGTTTTTTGTGTATGAAAACTATTTCTATGACAAATGGGCTCAGAAAAGATACACCCTCCTTACCTATATATTAACTGTCAGTTCTGAAGGTCAAATGACTGGGAAGGCTCAACTGGATTTTCTTCTTTGGATCTTGAAAAAATTTTGGAACAGAACCCAAGGTTTACGCTTTCATTCTACTGATTATTGAGAAGGTGTATCCTGTGACATAAGAGAGAATCAAGGGGAGAAGCCATCACAAATACTAAGAGATGAAAGTCATTCAAGAAGGAGGAAGAGAAAGGCTGGGTTAGATGCTCTTGAGATGTCATGTAAAATGAAGATCAAGAACTGTTCCTTAGAGTTAGCAACATGAGAGTCACTCATGATTGCCACAAGAGCAGTCTCTGGAGGGGTCAGAAAGCATACAGAGTCTCTGGTAGAGTAAATGAAAACTGAGGGAGTGATGAATTGTGTGAACAAGTCTTTCAAACAATTTTGGTGGAATGAGAGTAGAAAAATGGGAAAGAGAGGTGAAGGGGCCATAAAATTAAATAATGTTTTCTCTTTTTTTTTTCAAATGGGAGCAGATGGGGAAAGATTGATGATGTTGGAGCGAGAAGTGATAATTGAATCAGTGACATCCTTGGGAATAGAATGAAGATATGTGGGAAAAATAGTCTAATGAGAAACTGGTTTTACTGGACTTACATACCCAATTCATAGGAACTTTCAGAGTTGTTAAACTGTAGATAAGCATGCAGGATTAGTTACTGATCCCAACATTTAAGAAAATGTTGGAGCACTTTATTTCTCAGGCCACACCTACTATTTGCAAATTAAAGTCCACAGCCCCTTGACTTAAGGCTCTGTCACAAAAGTCTGAATCTTGTGTTACCGCTGCTACTAAGAGTCAGCCCTTTGTGTTCAGGGTCATAATACCACTAGATGTGGGTTTAGAATAAGGTCTTGTGGACCTGGACTGGAAGACGTACACAGGGTAGCACTAATCTGGTTGGGGGGCAGAGGGGAGAGAGGCATGCTATCCAGGGGCACTTGAGTGCTATGGCATCCAGTAGGGTCCACTCTTGACTTAGGGTGAGCATCTGCCTCCATATGAGCATGTTTCTTCCATATGAGTAATGGGAAAGTGGCTCTTTTATATTTGAATCTCATTGAGAGATGCTGAGCCCATAGCCATATACAAGTTTTCCTGACAGACCTTTCACATGGACGGAACTGTAGGTGGCAAGCCTGTGTGACATTCCAGAGATACTGTGGTGAGAAAACAGAAACACTCTTACCATTGTCCACCATGGGACATTCCTTTCCTTCTTAGAGACTTTCCTTACTTTCACTTCTATTCTTCCTTGGCTTCTCTTCCAGGTCCATTCATCTTCCATTCTCTATCCTCTTTTCCTTCATACCTTTGTCTTCCGTCAAGGACTAAGAGCATTTGCTCTAAGTATTTCTACCTCTGGATGAGCTCTAAAGAGATTGCTAACCTCTGGTCACACATAAGCTGGAGTAAATAATTTCCACTTTTTTCAAAGTACTTTAATAATAATAATATGTCTTTATAAAAATATAGAAATACAAAAGAATATAAAACTTGAAGTGCAAATCTACCCATATTCCTACTCCATTCTCTAAAGGTAACTATTACTTTCAAAAATGTATTGTCTATCTCTCCATAATTTTTCTATATATAAACAAGCTATAAGTAAAGGCATACTATGCACATTGTTGGTAATTTGCTTCATTTATTCTTTTTAGCCTAACAATACATCTTGAATAATATTCTACATCATTCTACTAGACGGACATACCACTAAATTCAAGAAATTTTTAGAAAGAAGATACAGTTCAAACAAATTTCCAGTTTTGTCTTGGACCATTGTAAGAGTTTGACAACTAACAATTTCTTCATCTGTAAAATAGAGAGACAAGGGGATATTTCCCACATTTTTAAAAAGGAGACTGACTCTCTCCTTGTTAAGTTACTAATTTTGAAGTAAAATATATGGTGATAATAATGAATTTCAGTCATTCTGAGACTAAAATAAAAGTATAGAAACAATCAGTTCATTAAATCCCAGAAAATTCTAGGAAGTCCTATAAATGTGCTGAATAACTCTTCTGTCTCAAATCAGACCAGATTGGTTGGCAGAATCTACTCTCTTCATGAGTTATTTCAAGTGAAGAGAACCCTGTTCTTTTTTGAAGTCTAAAAATAACAAATGCTAGAAGAATAATTGTAAACGCCCAGATTTCTGTGTGGTACCACATCAGCCTCATTTAACTTTATGCAAATGTTTTATCCCTTTTTAAAAATTGTCTTTGTCTCTCAGATATACCTGTAATTAGTCACAGTGCTATAGTTCAGGTTGAAATCAAATGTTCTACACTCAATGAAGTCAAATGTTCTGCTTACAGCTCTTTCAAGATTGACATTGAATTCATTATGAATTCCGGAAACAAAATATGGATTATTCCATACATACATGCATGAATTTTAAATGACAGACTTAATTAAAATCTTTTACTGTTATTGATGTGCAATTTTATAGAAGCTTAGTTGAATTGTATTTGCATGGGATTTACACTCAATTTCCCTATACTCATTTTTGCATAGAGTTTGCATACATTTCAATGTATAGTAATTTCATGCATTTGGAGTTAGACTGCTAGGCAGAAGGGAGTCATTCAGCTAAGTGATCCTTGAAAGGACCAGGTCCTGGGGGGAGCTAAAGGCCTCCTGGTGTACAGTAGCTTCACTGGGCAATAATGTGAGTAAGAACGCTGCAGAACACAGACCTGGTCAGATCAGCTTGGTCTGTCACTCTGAGAGACATGATATTCTGTCAAAGTCTGGAACCTTCCCTGAAGACAAACCCCAAAACTCGAGAGATGGTGGAAACTACCCCAAGTTCCTTCATCCTTCTCTCTCAATTTTAACATCCATAAATATTTACAAATATTTTTGAACTCTGTAGAATTTTGGTTTGTTCAGTATCTTGGGGGAAATGAGACTACCATATGTATGAAATCAGAATGGGAGGCAAGAAGAGATTCTTTGAAATAACACAAGAACAAGACATTTTTTCCCGTTGTTTTTTTGAGTAAAGAGTAAAGCTTGTTACTGTTAGGAAATATTTGCTGGTCATCTGTGTTTATGTTCTGAATAAGTGGTGCTTTATCTAATCAGCTCATCTCCAGACATGAATGAACTAAGAGCTACTCTCTTGGCTTCCATTGTTTACCCAATTCTTCCATTTTGGGGGGAGGAAAAAGACTAGTGCCTTACCTATGGGTTAGGGGATTCTGGCTAGACTCAAATTCCATGCCACATATTAGAGTCCTGCAAGTTACTCTGGGTGTTTCTGCCCTCAGAGATCCCAGGCTTTGCTGAAGTATAATTAATAGGTTAGTTACTGTTGTTCCTTAACAGAGAAATAGGGTCAAACTGAACTTCCTGAAAGATCAGTCTTCTGGCACATGGAGGACAGTTAGGAAGACAGTCAAGATGGGTAGAAGGGTAAACAAGGAGTTGAAATACAATCTGATAGCTCACTGGGAAGGGTGAAATAGAATGTGGAGTCAAGGTTGACATGTGACATTGTGTCAGCGGAAGCATGAGGAGGAGCAGGTTTTAAGGCCATTTTAACTTCATGGTCTCTGTGGGTTAACCTAGTGGAACTTCTCAGTAGGCAGCTAACTCTATGGTGCAAAGATCAGGAAAGAAATCTGGACTGGAACTGAGGTGGTAAAAGAAGTCACTGAGTGAAAGAGAGAAAGTATAGCCAACAGGTCAGCAGGTAGTGCTAAGACTGTATTGTTTTATGATCCTCAGTTTTAAGCCTGAGTTCTGAAATGCTTTTGTATGAAAGGGTTACAGCTCTTTGAGATCCCAGTGTACACCTTAAAGGAAAAGCATGCAAAGACAGATAACTTCATAGACCAGGAAGCTACACAATGAGACAAAGGACAAGTTTTAGTAGGGGCTAATTAAGCTAAAGAAGGCATAGCCTGCCTTAGCCATTCAAGTTTTATTGTTATGCTTATAAACACTGTTCATGCTCAAGCAAAATACATCTACATAAAGGATTTACCCTGCAAGCAGCCAGTTTTCACTTCCAGTGTACATTTTTATAGGGCAGACTGCCCATCAGTGCCCTCCTCAAGTACAGACAGTCCGGATTGATATTTCATGGAAAACATCAACTTAATATCTAATTGTATCTCCTTCAGAATCCAATACAGGGCCACACAGAAGGCGCTTATCTCCTTTCAGGGCAGTTTTAAAGTTTGGGATGTTCATAATACACCTAAAGAATGGACAGAGGGGCTGCGAAAATTCCTGACAATTGCTGATGAAGAGACATACCTTGTCTTTGATGCTTGCAGATAAAGATGCTAGTCATTCCCACGGGGAATAACTCCAGGGCATCATTATTTAAAATTCTTCAAGAGAAGAGTATGTCTCCTTCCTCCATTCTAATTCAGGTACAGAACAGCCCCTTAATCTTTCAGGGATTAGAAAATCCTGGTTTATATTTTGGGAAAAGCTGAGAACAAGTTCTTCCTGGAAATTCTCCTCATCTCTGCCATCTTTGTGGCCTAAACATAAGGACTTCTGGATCCAGAGCCAAGGACACAGACAGGCTGCTTAAAGTATCCTTTAGTTTGGACACTGATGACCCCTTTGCAAATGTATGAAACAGATGAAATTGCCTTGAGCATCCTTATTCAATGGATCAACACCAGTTGGTCTTCATTAGACCCCCTAGCACATAGCCTAGAGAGGCTGCACATGATACAATCTCTTCCCACTTCCCTGGGCATTATCTTGTCCAAAAAGCAGTTCTGTGATAAATGAGTTAGCTGATCATCTACTTGGACTTTTGGTTATTATCTCTGGTGTCCCTAATACAGTTTTCTTCCAGTTGTAATTTTGATCCAGTTACTAATATAATAGGAAGAACTACTGAAAAATATAACTTTGGTCCATGGACAATTTCCTTCCCCAAACTTGCTGGGTTTTTTTTTTAATCTTTGTCCTTAACCAAAATCTCAGTGAAGCCCATGAGAATATCAGTTTTCATGTGCCTGTACTCAGGAGGTGCGAACTTGATATGTTTGCTCTGTTATGTGCTCCCAATAATGATTGAATTTAAACCATGAAATAAAATCAGCTTGTGAAAAACCAGAAAGTTGCCCTGTCACCTTGTACTGATACATCAGGGAGCAGGGTTTTCTCCTGTCCTTCAAATGTTACCACAGGATAAAGAAATGTTTTCCTGTAATAGTATAGAAATAGCTTAGCAGAACAGACGTTTTCATGATCCCTTCTATAAGAGGAGCTCAAGGCGCTTTGGGCAGTCATCCTAGAGAAAACTTACTGACAACCCCTCCTGGTATAAATCAGTATTACACCGTTGTTAAGACAGCAAAATCAGGAGGCTAAAGAGCCTTAATTTTAAAAGAAGTAAAAATTAAGAAATATTTAGGGAAATCCATGGCATTGGACTAGGATCAGTGATAAATATGAAAGACACGTCAGCATTGTTTCCGTCTGTAAGTATTCGTAAGACTGTTTTCCATTTTTGAGTTGATAAAGAGAGTTCAGAGTCCATATTCTCCTTAGGGTCCCCACGTGTCAGGCTTTATCACTCTTGCTCATTATCCAGAAATATTTTTGAACACTCTGACTTTTGGGCCAAATGCCCACATGGCTCCCTGATCACAGCTGTTCCTGAATAGTTGCAGGATGTACTGAATAAAGGCGGGTTGCCGGGTTAGCATCACAAGCTGCCACTCTCCTTGCCCAGCGGACTCTGACTCTTCCCCTGCAGTTTCTGCCGCTCTTGTCTGAGGTCCGAACAGAGCAGCAGCAGCCGATCTTGGCCTGCCAGCTGGTATCTGACCAACTGCTCTTGGGCCTCCTTCCAGTTGCCGGTCTCCTGCAGGTGTACCTGTTGAGTGGGAGAGCCTGGAGCACAGGTGTGCCCGTGGGATATGACACAGTTAATACTGGAAGCGGGCACAGCAGCCTCTTCACGGCTGCCCCCCTTCTTTTGGACAACACGGTGGCAAACCTTTCTTCGAGACACCCCATCCACACTCGGCTTGTCCATCACCACCTTCACTCTCTTATCTGTGGGAGAAAAGAAGTAGGGGAAGAAATAGATTTAGTTCTCAATTAGCTTGGAGTTGTCATTTTGCATATTGAGCATGTCTGGAAAGATATTGTCAACTAACTAATGATTGAGTTCTATCAGTATACCAATTTCCAAAAATTTTTGGAAATACATTTTTCCTTAAAAAAATCAGTATATTCCATGTCCAATTTATAATTAATATAATTAACAGAAGTTTGATAATACTGTTTCCCAGAAAAATACTTTTATAATGTGGATAATTCAACAAAGATTTTTCATTGTAAGCACAATGGCTTAAATAGAAAAGCTAGATGGCAGGTCTTAACAAACAGGTTAACTCACACTAACACTTTAGTGTTTATACCACAGTCATAATTTGAGTATCTTTGATTTTATATAAATGCATGAATATAAGCATATGTAGAGACAATATAAATATATAAATGAACATACATCTGTACCCATGTGCACATTATAGGATTGTGCAACAGTAGAAGGAGAGAAGGAGTACTGGACTGGAGTCACAAAATTAAGGTACAGGGTTCCCTTGCCCTGCTAGCTGGCTCTGTGACTTTCATCTTGTTACTTAGCCTCTCGGGGCTTTAGTTGTATAATTTAATATTATTCATATTTCATCTTAGCAGTCTTATTCTAATTGTTTTCTTCCCTTGACATTTCATGTGTATTTTATTTTCCTAATAAACATAATTAACATCAACTCAGAAGTGCAACATTGGTACTGACCATGGTAAATAGATGGTCTGGGCATTTTTGCCTTAATCTGTTCACTTATTTGAAGGATGTAGTATATAAGCCATAACACTTCATGACGTATGTAAGTGAGCTAACTAATCTACCATATTAGTTGAGCAATAAATGATGATGAACTAGAACTACAGTTTCACTGATAAAATTAAGTCACACCTACCATAATATATAGTGTTAAATATGCGAAAGATGGTCCCTAGAAGCTACACAGCACAGCAGCTAAAAGTACAGAATTGGAATCAAACAAAGGTTAGATTTTCCACTTGGTCCCTTACTCATTGAATAAATGGGTAAGCTATACTTACCTTCTGTCTACCTCAGTTTCCTCATCTATAAAACAGTGATAATGAGGGTATCCAGCTCTTAGGATTGTTTGAAGGTTAAATTAGATGAATCATGCAATGCACCACCCAGAGCCTATCATATGTTAAGGACTGGATAAATAATAACCATCATAATTCATATTGCTAATGCTCAGAGAGCACCCAGCCCTGCCAGGCACCATTCTTAATGCTTGACATCCATTCACTCAATTAGTCCTCATAGTCATCCCATGAGGCTAGTCCTGTAACGGTCCTCATTCATAGATGGAGAAACAAACGTACAAATGGTGAACTTACTTGCCCTAGATCACAAAGCTTTTAAGTGTGGATATGAGACTCAAATTTATTTAGCCTGGCCTTTACCACCAAACATACTTATTAAATGTGATTCCACAAGCATCCTTTTTAATACTCCCTACAGTTTACCTCAATAAAATGTACCCTAAATTAATAGTCCTGTAGATATCTTAATCTCATACAGATGGAGACATTATACAAATTCACATCAAAAGAAAGAAGCAACATCAACAAGAAAGACCCCAGCTGTCTAACTCTGGAGTGTCTTTTTTCCTGAGTTTGCCTATATTTTGCATGTATATTCTATTCTCACCAATTTTCTTAAATGTAAGCTCTTAGATGTGTATTTATTTCCCAAACATCTTGTTTGTTGAAGTAATGAAACATTTCCATTCAAAAGTTTCAAAATTGCCTGAGATTCAATATTTCAGAAGAATAGACTTGTCAAAGTCTCCCTAAATCCCATGTGTTTCTTTACCATTTCATTCATGCAATCCCTTTGCAGGTGCTCAAACTGGATTTTAGGAGTCATTCTGAACCTCCAGAGATTCTTCACTGGAGAACATTTCTATTTACTCATTGGTTTATTTGTTTACTATTTACTGAGCACCTACTATATGGTAGGGCTAGGAATGCAGTTATGAATAAAAAATACCCCTAATATCATAGAGCTTAGGTCCTTGTGGTGGAAGCAGACCTCAAAGAGGACATGGTGTCTGTACTAGGTCCTAGGATAACAAAGCTCCTGGGAACATGGGTCCTGTTCTCCAGGGGCTCCAGGAAACAGACCTCTAAGTAGATTAAGGTAAAAGCCTTATGGTAATAGATCTAGGAGTAGAATACTAGAGAAGATAGAGGAGGACATGCTTAACCCTCCCTGAGAGGTTACAGAGACTTCACAAAGGAGCTAACTTCTGAGTTTTGAGGGACAATCTAGTGGGAAGACATTCCACTATAGGGGATAGCATTGTAAAGACAGGGCAGCAGGAAAGAACAAGGTGTGTCAGAGGTCCTGAAAATAGCAGAGGCTGAGAACCTAGGTTGTATATAGAGTGGATGCAGATGTGGGGGCAGGGGATGGTTCAAATACAATACTAGATAGAGGTCATACATAAATAAAGGGCCTTGAAAAGCCTACTAAGAGGTTTGGAATTTATCTCGTGGAAGTCACTGGAAGTTTGGAAGTTAGCAGGACAGTGACATTGTTTTCATCTTGGGACAAACAGCCTTTTTATAATGAAGGAAATGAACTTGGAGGGAATTAGGGAGGTCAGTTAGAAGGCTATTTGCAGAGTCTAAGCAAGACGTCATGAAGAGCAGTCAAATATATTTAAGAGCTGAACAGACAGTCTGAGGACTGATTATAACATAGGTGGGGAAGAGAAGAAGGCTAATATTTATTGACCATCTAGGTGTGGACCTCACTGTGATTCCCATTTGTAGATGAGGAAATAGACAAGATCTTATAACCCAGGTGAAGTAAAACAGTGTATTTCTACTGTGTCAGAAAAAGAAATACATCCTTCCATGCCTGTGATGATAAATCAATTGGAAACAAAAATACTCCTCTTGGGTTGTATTATTGGTGGCTGTACAACTTCCTTGTTATTATAGATGCTAATGATTTTTTGTTGAGCGAATACTATAAACTAACTATAAATCTCCCCAAATACGTCACTTCCTTCAGAAAGTATTTCCTAACTCATGAGTTTCTTATTCTCACAGTATATTGCACATTGAGGGAGGAATCAATCTATTCTTTAAAATGAGAAGGTATTGTAGTGCAAAATTTAAAATTATTTTATTAGACTATAGGATTTTTAACATATTAAAGGAAATTTCAAAAATTTATTCTCTTATGACACCTTTACTCATTTGCATTCAAAATTTCATTTGCTCTTGAAGAGAAAAAAGCTAATAATTTAAAGTAACACTTAAACAGCAATTATAGCAGTCATCACATATTGGGCACTGTTACCTATATAAGATTTATATATTAGTATATAATGTAATACTCACAACAACCCTCTGAAGCAAGGGATCTCCCTTATGGAAGGGAGCCCATTAAGGTTCAGAGAAATTAAGTAACTTCCCAAGACCATGTACCCAAGTAGCATCAGGTCTTACTTTACATGATTCAGTATTTTGGCTCCAGAAGTTGTACTGTGCCTTATGATAACTGTGTCAAATTAAGACAGCAATGGGGAGTTAAGAAGCATGTTTGCTTGGATACCTGCATGTGAATAGCATCTTGCATGTGCCTTACAGTGAAAAAAAAAACAGGTTGAGAACTATCCTAAACTCCTGGGAGGTAAATGGCAATACTGCCATCAACATTTCCCATCCCTGCTTTTCTCACATCTCCCCACCTAATTCATTAACTTCTCTTTTCTATGCAGTGTAAACACTAATTTATTAATTCATGTGTTAGCTCCTCTCTCAGTTTATTGACAGCTTTCTTGGTTTGTATTAGCAGACAAGAGTCATAATCTATATAATCATATCTATATCACACTATAAGAGAGAATACTGGGGCAAAGGGCTCTAATTTCCTACCTCGATTTAATGTAACAAGGGGATGTAAAGTGGGGAAGAGACAGGGTAATAGCATCATATAAAGTTATGTAACATGTTTTTCATTTGGAACAGTTAAGTGAAATAAAGTAATTTTGTTGTTTATTTTGTTTCCATGATGCATCAGTTAGTATTCCACTAAACCCATGTTATTCGTTTTTTCTCTCTCCATTTCTACAGTCCTTTTGCCTACCACCTATTTGCCCTGGCACCCTAACTTAGAGATGATTCCCTTGCTGAGAACTATGAGAACTAAGGTTATCCTAGTTTCCCTGTGGGATCTTCCAATCCTTCCAGAACTGATCTTTGACAGCTCAAACTACATTGATCTATGTCTCAATATTTGCCTTGTGCAACTGTCTCTACTATCAGCCACCCTGCCTTGTAAGACAGTCTCATCTTCCTTTTAAGACACTGATTGCCTTCATGGAAGGAACTTTTGCCACCAGCCTTGTGTCCTTATGATACCCCATGCTGTCCATGGACTGAGCTTGGTGTCATTGTCATCCTGCTCCCACCAGGAGGAAGGACGTAGTTTATCAAAATCAGCAAAAACCAAAGAACAAGAATAATAAATTGTCAGGGAGAAGCAGTTATAAAAAGAGAAAAAGGCTTTGAATTTTTGTCCCTTGGTAAAACCAACACCACTTCATATAAGAGGAATCAAACACTTCAAGTCCCAATTTTCAGTCCATTGAAGATACCGTTATCCTCTTTTTGAGAGACCGTTGTTGGAAACCTTTTGTTTTTCAAGTCTACATCTATTCATAAAACACTGACACCAGCGTAGCTTTCCTTTTAGGCCCCCAAACACTTAAAACTCTCCCATGAATTATTTACCCGGCAGCTCCAACCAGCAATATACCTGACAGACTCCCCAGCCGAAATGAAAGCGCACTGTGTAAAGGTGCCCAGGGGGGCTGCCGCTCCCCCCCCCCAGCCCCCCGTGAGGTTATAGACAGAACTAAGTCGGCGCACATTATATGTCAGCGCCAACATCAGAAGGAATCAGATCCTTTGATCTTGGACCTCCACAGGAAGCTTAGATCTCAGACAAATTAGATAAAAAATGAATTTATAGCAGATATGTGTCCTCAGGCATTCAGCTGAGGGAAGGAAGAGCAAAATATATGAATTGGCTTGCCTCCTTTCCACCTCCCCTCGTTGGGGAGTCGCCATTAAAATGGAAAGAGGATTTCAACTTGCCTCTGGAGGCCTCTTTAGAGCCCCATTGGTGGGTCTGATCAAGTTTTAATTAGGGAGAATGGACTACAGTGTGGGAACATATATATCCCTTTTCCATAAGAAGGAAGACTCGGTGGTTTGGGGTCCTTCAGGTTCACCAGTCAGCTATAATTTTTCAACTCTCTTGAACCTCTTTTGTCTTCCAAAACTTTCTTGGGCAACAAATATATGCTCTGCCTGTGATTTGTAGAACTTGTGTGGATGCTAGACTTCCTTGGCAATGGCAACATCCACAGTGAATCTCCTCCCCACTACTGTTCGTATCATCCCAGCCCAGGCTCCATACGATACATTCAGTTTTGGATGACCTGGATTCAGCACACAAGACGCAGTATAACCACCTGGACCGAGGAGCCTAATAGGGTCTGAAGCAGAGAAATGGACAGCTGATCAGCCAACACAAAGAATGTATTCCATCTTGGATTCTCATTTGTCAAGAAAGGCAACAGTCTGGCCCACATTTGGAAAAGGCATAAGCAGTAATTAATATATTACCTACAGCCTTTCTAGATTATTTGTTCCTGTAAGTGAAAAATGCTCATTTATTTTTAATAAGCATTGCATGATAAATCAGGAAAGTATGAAAATTTAAAAAACATAAAGCAGAAAAAAATGCCTTTAATCTCACATTATATCATGTTATCTTCATTTTATTGTTTTTGCAATACTCTAGAAATAAATATGTTTTAGTAAAACTACTTTAATTCATCTGGAATTTACTTTGGTGTAGTTTTTGAAGTGTGAATCTAGACTGATAAATGGTCTAAACAGTCAAATTTACTAACTTATTTATAGACTAATGCTTCTGTTTCCCTTTATTTTTATTGTCTCCTTTATTATATATTACATTTCTATATCTAATATCTATATTTATATCTAATTGAAGTTATTTGTGTCCATACATTCTTGGGTCAATATCACATTGTGTTAAGAAGAGTAACATAAATATTATCTCTCCGGTTGAGCTACCCATTACCCCTCTCATAAAATCAATTTCTTTTAAAAATTGGCATTGTGCTATCATTGATATATATTTTCTGAAGAACTTTAGAATCATCTTATGGTCTTCTACTCTGTATAAAATGATTGGAATTTCATTAAACCAACGTTAATTTAGGAATTACTGAGGTCTTTTTTTAAGCAGGACAACTGAGATTCACGTAGATAGCCATATTAGATTAGGGGAAAGATTAGCATGGCTCCTGCTGTTCGCTAAAGAATGCAGTTGTATGTACTGTTCTCCACAGAGCTAAGTTCAATGACAGTTTTCAAACATCTATCCTCAATTTGCATGCAGTAACATGGACGAGAGGATTCTAGAAACTAAAATTGAAGTTGTAGGTGGAACCTAGAATTCCTGTCTTCTTCTCTTTGTCTTTATTCTTCTCCCCTCTACCCATTGCAAATTCCCTACCACCTTTTGGTGCACTTCCAGAAGATACAGTACGGCTGACCAATTTGTCAGAATATTAAAAAAAAAAGTTCATTTTCTCCACAAGAAAAGATACAAATAGGCAAACAAACTGATACTTGAGTGTGCATGCGTGCTCATGCACATGCATGCACGCACACACACACACACACTTGTCAGAGTTCATTGGACTGCTACTTGTTGATTAAACATGCATTCAGAATTATTAAAATTTGTATTCCTTTTCAAGCATAATATATCATGATAAATTGGCTATTAATACTTAGAAAAAGTAGAAATATTCTCCTAAGAGCATGCATTTAAAATGCTTCAGATCCATGACAATTACTTGAATATTTTTCATACACCATATCCATACTTGGCAAATCCATCTTGTGTTCTGCCCACTGTCTTGCCATTTTCTATGTCCTTAGGACAAGGGCAAAGCATTAGTCTCAGGCAAATGCTTATCTTTTCTCTCCTTGGCATTAACTCTAATGTCAATTTAACAATATAACAAGCAAAATCATCTGGCACAATGCACAATGTAAGCAAATAATACATTTTGCTAAAAGTATGACTAAACAACAAAGCAGAGCTTAACAAAGCCGACTCATTTCTTGAGGGTCCTGGTTTCAATATAATTTGCATAGTTGGTATTTGGCAACTATACTCTCTTCTTTTCCCAAATTCAAATAGCTGCCAAACTGGCAGCATTGCAAAAGCTAAGGGAAAGATTATATCCCTATACCCTATGTTGCCTTTCTCTATGTAACAAATTCAAATGTTAAACCAATCATCTGCTACTCAGAAAACAAATGTAAATGTCAACTTGAATAATTGGTTAATAGCTGAGTGAATCAGTTGGCCTTTTGTATTAGTATGCTGGGGTCTCATTTCCTTGAAAAGAAGTTACAAAGACTTAAGAAGGGGCTATAATTGGTCCAGAAACTGACTCAGGGGGAAACGGAGTTCACCCACAGTGGGTCTTTCTTGCAGGAATCATCCCCATTGTCTAAGCTTACCTTCTCCCATTATGGTGTCTTCTTTTTCAGTCTTTATTTGTGACCCTGGGCGTAGGGATGAGATGTGGATATTATTCCTTTGATCACTAGTCTGGGATTCAGAAATATCTTCACTTTTTATTTCTAGATTAATGAGAAAAAGTATTTCTTGGTTTTTTTGAGAATAAAATAACATTTTCAGTCATAAATGGGCCCTGTTAAGATGTTTCCCTCATACACCCTCAGAAATGATGGTGATATACATGCAAAAAAACATGTACAGTATATTCAGAGTTTAAGGAATAATTAAATAAAATCCCACATACTGGCCACCAACTTTAAAGTATAAAACTGTACTGCTCAATATGGCGGTTACCATATGTGGCTACTTGACATGTGACTAGTTCCAACCAAGATGTGTTTGACATGTAAAATATATACACCTGATTTTGAAAAAAAATGTAAAATATCTAATATTTTTATATTCATTACATGTTGAAATAAATTTTGATATATTAGGTTAAGTGGCTATTAGAAAATTACATCATATGCTTCCCATTAGTGGTTCAAATTCTATTTCTATCAGACAGCTGGTTTAGAATGTTATTAATGCTTTTAAAAAAACTTTTTACCTTGAAATAATTATAGATTCAAAGGAAGTTGCAAATAAATATTCCAGGAGGACCCCTCTACCTTCACCCAGCCTCCTCCATTGTTAACAACTTGTATAACTTGACTTTCTAAAATTGTACAATGACGCATATCAGCATTGGGAAGCTTCATAACTCAGTGAAACAGTATTTTCCAAACATCCAAGCACACTGTTTCAAAATTATGCATGGGAAAAAGCTACACACAAAGTACAAAGTAGACTAGACTAGTGGATTTTCATGTAATAGAGTACAAAAAGTACCTGGAGATGTAGCTCTAAGTAACTACCTCTTGACCAGTTTGGGTGCGGTATCCACAATTATCTGTAAAGAGTATTAAAAATACTCTTCCCCTTTTTGTATGTATCTGTCTGAGGCTGGATTTTCTTCATATACTTTAGCCAAATAATACATTGCAACAGATAGAATGCAGAAGCTGCTAAAAGAATCCAGATGACTTTTCTTAAGGCAGACATTAAAGAGGTTTATAAAAATGCCTTTCTTCTCACTGTCTGTTTTCTGAAAAAATAGTTTTTAAATCAAAATATGTTAATTATATTAATATATAATGCATGTTTTGTTATTTTTAAATAAGTTAACAAGTAAATTTTACATTTCCTCTTTTAACTTCTTAGAAATACCAAGAGAGCACACATTGACAAAAGCTCTTTGTGGTTTTCAATGATTACTGAAAGGGTAACAAGGTCCTGGGATCAAAATTTTAACTGCTAATATAGACCATATAGCTGAATTAAAGAAGTATGTTCCATGAGGGGGGATTAATATACCACTTTTTGTTTATAAAGTAATGAGTGCTAATTTTAAGAAATCTGAAAAATACAGAAAGATATAAAGAAAGAAATAAAATGACTCATACAGAGCTAATTACCATATACTTTTTTTTTTTTCCTAAAGTTCCTCCTGATAGTGTTACATTTTTTTAAAGAAGGTTAGGAGCCTGTATCCAGTCAGGAAAATATGGAAACTTAATACAGTTAAATGTGTCCACAGATATGGAAAAGTGGACAGTACATAGAGGACACTGAGGTAATGATATGTTAGAAATGGCAAGAAGTTTCCTCTAGAACTGGGGAACAAAAGGGAATGGATTGGGGTGAGCAAAGCCCAGTGGGGAGGTCTCTCCATGACTGTTAGTTAGGTTTAGCTATAAGATAGAGGATGACAGTAAAATCACCTGCTTCACAGATTCCCATGAGATCAAAAATTATGAAAGGTCTTTGCTTTCAAACCAGAGATCACTATATATATACAACACACACACAGAGACAGGATTTTATATTTAAAACCAAAGACCAAAACCCAGGATGCGATTCCATTCTTCTTGAGAAAGATAAGGAATCCTCAGATTTCTTTGTAGTTTGTCCAGCCACGTCATGACAGGGAGAGAGGTAGGGATATTGGGCTGAGGCTTGGTTCAAAATAAAGAACACATCTACTGGGGCTTCCAGTCCCCAGCATCTCTCCGAAATCCAAGCATGGTGAATCTTGCAGTAGGGGCACCATGCTTTTATTCTTTCCTTTCTTTATTTTTATTTCCTTCCTTTCCCTCTCCTCACTGCGCCTCTTATATACTCACTCTTACTTATCACTTTGGTTTCCTAGTATCTCCTAGTATCACCACTGTTTCATCTACTCATTTGATGGGGTAGAATAAGGAATTTATCAGTGTCTGACCTGCTCCCCACCTCCCACACTCTGAGAACAGAGCAGAAAGATAGCAAAAACCTCTTTTACAGACCCTCTTCCCCTCAGTGATTCTCCATGTCTCCAGCCTAAAAAAACCAAAATGATCTGCTTCTGGGAAAATGTCCAAAAACATAATTTCTGTGCTCCTAGAGAAAAACACACCAAGCACTCTTTTCCTCTTCTGGAGAAGAGAACATTCCCAGCCCCCAAGCCCTGGTCCTTGAACTCAACTTTTTGAGGGTTACCTGGCCAGAGGAGCATAGTGTTTCAGAGAGTGGGATTTGGAGCCACACTGCCTGGCTGCTTCTTGGCTGTGTGACCTTGACCAAGTTACTTAGCCTCTCTGTGCCTCATGTGCCACCTCCAAAACATAGATATAATATTTAGTACCTTCTTCATAATGTGAAGATTAAATAAATCCATGTATCTAAAGCACTTAGAACCTGGTGCATAATGAGTATTCAATAAATATGAGCTTTCATTATTATTGCTATGGTTATTTAAGATTAAGCAACCTTTGTTTCTAGTGTATGAATTGAATAATTTGGCTCCATGTGTTTAATATGTTGCAGAGGTTCATAAAAACCTCTTAGAAGAAGAAAAGAAATGTTAATATAATATACATATGGCATTTTTTTGTTTTCGTTCCCCCCAAAAAATCTACATACTTCTGCTTTTGTTTTTCTTAAACCAGCAGCACACCAGACAGCACAGAGCCAGCCACGAGACCACTGAGCACAGGGACGCAGCCAGGATGATGGTTGACCTCTCTGATCTCATCATAGGAAAGATGGCAAATGGCCTGGATCGGGCTGTAAAATTTGTGCCTGTAAGACAAAATTAAGTCTCAATAACAACATAATATTAAGATGCTAATATAATGAAAACACTGTAGAAAAGATAGTTCTTATAACGGTACCTGGCACTTAGTAGGTTCAGTGAATACTGAATCAAGTGATCAAATAAATGACCCATAATAAATCCATTTGTATTTGTATTTCTGAAGAACTACAAGAATCCAATTCCAGGAATAACATAGAATTGTTCTTTTCAATTCTGTCCATTACTGATGGGGAATTCTTCCAATTCTCCTCTTTTGTTCTCAGATTAACCTTTTCCACCAATGCGAAATTTTTTACTTCCCTCTTATGTTCCACTAATTAGAACAGAAATGCTCTGAGCTACAGAATGAGTTAAACTACTTGATCTGACATATGAATCCTATTTAATATATGGCACGTAACACATCAAAACAAGGACAAGGGGACTCCTACTACAGAGCCAATGGAATTTCTAACGTCCACGAGAATTTTGTTATCTAGTCAAACGGGAGGAAAGCAGTGGTAAATAGACAGAGCCACTTTGGTTATGGAGGATGTGGCAAAACATGTGACTTCCTGTAAAGAGTACATCTTTCTAAGGATTCATCTCAAGCCCCTCTCCTTTTAATAGGCTGAAAAGTTTGGTTCTCGCTCCATTACCACTTCTGAAACAAGGCACAAAAGAATCTAAGAAAGAAAAACTTGCCCACACACATAAACACCTGTACACAAATGTTGTTAGTACCTCTATTCATAATCAGCTGACTCTGGAAACAACCCAAATATTCTTTGACAGGGGAATGAATAAACTAACTGTGTTTTATCCAGACAATAGAAAACTACTCAGCCAAAAAGAGAAAATGGAAAGGAAGGGAGGGAGGGAGGGAGGGAAGGAAGGAAGGAAGGAAGGAAGGAAGGAAGGAAGGAAGGAAGGAAGGAAGGAAGGAAGGAAGGAAGGAAGGAAGGAAGGAAGGAAGGAAGGAAGGAAGGAAGGAAGGAAGGAGGGAGGGAGGGAGGGAGGGAGGGGGGGAGGGGGGAGGGAGGGAGGGAGGGAGGGAGGGAGGATTAATAACTTATAACAACTGGGATGCACGTCAAAACATTATGCTGAGAGAAGCCCCTCTCTAAAGGGTACACACTGTATGATTCCATTTATACGACACTCTAGAAAAGACAAAACTAGAGACAGAGAACAGGTCAGTGGTTGCCAGGGATTCGAGGTAGTGGGAGGGGAGGACTGAGGACAAAGGAATAGCAAAAGGGAGACGTTTTTGGAAATGTTCTGTATCCTGTGTGGTGGTGATTACATGAATCTATACACATATTTGAATTCATAAAAAGACATATCAAAAAAGATAAAAGTTACTGAATATTATTTTTTAAATAAAAGTATACTATATTTGTCTATCATTTTGAGGGTGATAGACATGTTCATTTTCTTAATTGTAGGGATAGTTTCATGGGAGTACACATTCATGAAAACTTATCAAACAGCATACGTTAATTATATATAGTTTATCATATGCCAATTATACCAGCACACAAAAAAGTTTTAAAAAGCTTGCCAAAGAACATGAATTAGTTATAGCCAGCATTAAAAAATAGCTCATTCAAAACCAACCAACTGACCCCAAATCTCTGCTTTCATCTGAATAGCTCAGGCAAAAGCAGATTTTATTTTCTCTATTCAAGAAAACAACACATTTTTCTTTGCTGTGCTTACCTTGGGCTGAACCTGACAATTTAATTGGAACTCACAGTCAGATTTTTAGTCTCTTGACCCCTGGCTGACTTGGTACCAAAGCTACCTTAACAAAATTATCTAGAAATGTTTCTCCTGGGTGTACATCTTATACGTGAGACATACTTGGCTTGTTTGTTATCACTTAGTTGCTTTTTACAGGCATCTGAATAAGATAAACCTAGCTCAGAGAAGGGGAAATGAATTTTACTAGGGATTCGCAGAAGTAAAACAAAATTCTTCATTCTTTTATCTATCTTCCAATGATTGCTCAGTGATTGCTAATGTTGCTAAGTAGGTAAGTTACTGTTTTTTATTCTTTAGATACTTACAAGCTAGTAAATGAAATGAGACACACATGTAAATATTTGTAATACAAAACAGAGTGTGACACATGCCACCAGAATAATGCAAATCAATTGCTTTGGAAGGATATTTTCCATTTCTATGATCAGGGAAAGGAATTTCTAAGTGGGGTTTTGAAGGTAGAGCAAATAGTGACAGAAAGGAGAAAACAGCAATCGATGTTTAGGAACTTAAAGCTGGGAAATACTGGGAATTAATTCTGGAAAGCATTTGAGGCAAATTTTGGTAGGCATTCAATGAGAGCCAAAATGCACACCTGGACACAAGGAGCTACTCTCAGGATCTACCCTGTTAATCATGATATCAGCAAGAGGCTCCCAGAAGTACAGTCCTTTTAATGTCATCTTTTAATTTTCCATCTCTTCTCTTCTAATCTAAACTTCTGGAAATCTCATTCTGACAGACCCTCACCCCAAAGACGTGGTCTTGAAAATTATGAAGAATAACTTAGGGGAAAATGTTAAAGAAAAACTCATGAAAATTCCTCAGCCTCTTTTACAAGGTAGAGGTGGACCCTAAAAAAAAGTAGTAGTCTAGTAAATGTGAACACCAGGACCAGCTCCGAATCACAAGTGTTACTGAGAAGGTTTTGTCTGTACCACACTGTACATTTGGTTTTATAATTTGTTCCTTGAAGTAACCTTGGTGAAGTATTTACTTAGTCTTAGTTAACCACAGAAGAAAGTGAAGGACAAAGGTCTTTTAAATATTTGACAAGCCTGGACAACATATTCAACACTGCATGTCTTACTCTTAAAAATACATCCTTGGGGATTCCACTGGAAATGCTTCTCTATGAACCTGTCCTTACATTAGGACATCTTTGGAGGTAACAAAAGGGTATCTTCCCTACAAAATTAATAATAGTATTAGCTGACCTCCAAAGATATTCCCTTTGTGAAGAAAAATTGCCCAAGCTTATAATTAAGGGGAAAAATGTTTACCGATACTACCAATATCATACTGGAACATTCTCCAACAGGCCCATCCAAAGTTTATCAAATTCTCTGGAACATATTATACTGACTTAATATTCAATATTATTAGGGCTCAGTCTTGTTAATCTGTAGAAGGTTGGTGAACTGCAAATGATTTTTGTCCAGTAAAGATGCAAATGATATATGTAGACATGTAACCTCCAAGGTCACCATTTAGCGAATTGATTTCAGCAGTTCCTTCCTGGCTATACAATGTGTACCCCTCAAATGCTCTTCAACCAGCCTTGCCATCCTCCTGGTCCCCTCATTAATGTGTTAAACAACTTGTCAAATGCTCCTTATATGTTTTCATTCCACCTTTTTAACTTTTCAAAAAGTATACTATGACAGTTTACATTTCACTTTCATGAGGGAAGACTAATATCTGGCCTTAATTAAACATTTGTTATCGGGCTTCAGATACCTCACATCAAAACACTTGATTTCCTTTGCCATTTCTAATATCTAAGAGGTTTAAATCCAGGAGTGATTGTTCTAATGTATTTTATAAAACTGCATTATCACATCTGTGCATTAACCGCTTTCCACAGTTGCATGTCTTAAGTACCAGACAAATTTCCCTGACCAAAATTTATAAGCGATTATAAATATCTATTTTTCAGTCCACATGGGATGTTAGCATTTTTAGAATTCTTTCAGGTGTTATTTTGGATAGGGAGTTTTTTTTCTCCTGGAAAATCACAATAACGGATGCAATATTTATATCATATTTTTTTCAAGTGGATACCTCTCTTCCTCTCAGTTCAATCCTTTACAAAGAGGCTGTCAGCAGGTGTTCCCTCCCTGCGCCTCTGTGAGAGGAGACTTGACTGTCCTTCAAGGAAATGGAAGAGTAGCATCATATATAGGTTCATTTGGCTTTGAAGTTTAATTAGTGTCATCTTCTTTACACTTCTTGAATAGTACTACCCTCTACTAAAGCAAAAATTGCTGGGAATACTTCAGAAGCAAGAAGATTTTAAAGTTTTGTCAAGAAAAACTGGATCATAGAAGTGATTTACACACACCTTTACTTACACCTATAAAATACCAGGATTTTGAATGGGTAAGGTTACCATTTATGGCAGGAGCTGGTGGAGTGGATGAGCAGGGCAGACCAGAGAGATAAGATTCCATAATACTCAGTATCCCATAACTTTTTTCTTTTTGTAAAAATTAAAAATTTCTAATCAATACCCAAGTACCTGCCATCAAATGTCATAGAAATAAAGAAGAAAGTAGACCGCTCAAAGTGAATTGTAACAACTAGAGGAATATGTACATTTGGAGTCTGGCTTCCCAGGATTCTCCTGCAGCTTAATTTCTACCTGTGTTCTTGCTTCCCATACATTAATGATACAACAAGTGAATTTCTTCTCTCAACGACGATGTCTTCCAATTCATGATAGGACCTGTTCCCACTGTAAAGGAGAAGGGGATATTTTTTTTTCAAACAAACAGATGCTGAAATTACCTGGAGGGGAAGTAACAGTAAAAATAAAGCGCCAATTTGACCCAGAGATCAAAACTGCCAAGTTGGAGAAGCTCACATAACCATCTTGTGTTTCTGCCTGAGTACACCCTACAAAACACAAAGTACATGTAGTTACTTAAGTGCGATTACATCAACTCTTCTCAGTAGAGAGGCAGATGGACAATAAAGGAAACAATTTCTTTTTTTTTTTTTTAGTGAAAGAGTACTAAATCCATCAGGCTTTCCTTAGACAAATCTTGGAATCAATCCAAAATAGATTGGAACCAAATAATCCAACAGCTAACATGTATTGAAAGCTCATTATGTCAGACACCATCCTTTATAAACATCACTATAAATAAACTACATGACAACTTTACAAAATATGCTGTTATCTAGGAAATAGGCTCGTAAAAGGTTAAATTATTTGGTTCTGGGGTTATAGCCCCAATCCGCCTGATTTTAAAGTTTGCATTCTTAACCAGTACTCTCCAATGATTATTTTATTATTAAATGCCTCAAAAGAAAGAAAGTCTATTGTCCTCTAGGTGGTCAGTTCCTAGTCTCTGCTTCTCTTCTCTTCAAAGGATCTGTAGTTTATGCGGTGGCACAGTTAGGCCAATAGTGCAGGACCGCAGCAGTACAAAGTCATGACTGACATGGGCTACCCTGACTTAACCACTTGGATTCCCTGGGCTATGGTTTCCCTGAAAAGAATGCAAAAAAAGAAAACACATTTTCCAACAACAGGCCACCCAGTTATAAGTGAACAAGCCTAACTCAGGATCACATTCATAATGCCATTAATTAGTCTTCTGACTCCACTACCCTCAAATGTCTTTGCTTATTAACAGCTGCTACAGTTCACTCCGGAAATGTCACTATGATCGGTGTAATGGACAATAAGTTAGAAGAGTACTCTTAAACTTTATAAATTGGTTTGAGATCTTTAAGGCTGAAAGGTATCCAAAAGATATAATATGCTTAGTGTTACATTTTTCAATTCAATTGCTTAATCCTTTTTGTGAAAACATTGTCTTCCCTCATCAATTCTGCAGAGCTAACCAAAACTTCCTTTTTCAGAAACATGTTTTCCTGCATCTCTTCAGAGTCCCCAAATAAATAAAATGCCCAGAAAAAAATGGAATTAAATAAGCCAAGACTCAAATAAATGATAGGCTCCCAAGATAAATGCAGTTTATACTCTTTAAAACCTATATGCATCAAAATTATGGTCAATAAACTCTTGCAAACAATGAACTGCAGAGTACAGATGTTCAACATGAAATCATTTGCTGCAGTTTTTCCTTTGACAAACGTCCTTATTGTCCCCATCTTTGGAGGAATACAAAGCAGCATTTAATCGAAATGTGTCCATGGAGCACAGTGAGTCTGCCTCGTAGAACAGCCGCCAAACTGCCTAATGGAAAGTGCTTTAGCTCCAAATGGGTTTGCTTTTGTGTTAAATACCAGCTTGCCTCAGAGTTCTACAAAGATTCCCATATATATCTATGATATTCTCAGATTTGAGGCATATGTGCCCAAAAGCTGAGGCAGTTCTGCCAAGTACAGGACGTTACTCCCAGCTTCATCATATCTCTGAAATGGTAATTGTGAAATATACAAATGTCATTGACAGGCTCCCTGTCAAGCTGGTATAAGCAGAGCACTGGCTGAGGGAACCTGGGATGAGATGTGGTGTGGGGCTTGAAGCAAGACTGAAATTGAGTACGTGCCTTACAAGGGAATGCTACCTGAATATGTTTCTGCAGGGCATACGGATTCTAAAATACGTTTTTAGCCCAAAGCCTCCTGCACAACTCTCCCTCTTACCTTCAGTAATACACACTAGCAAACTGTTGCCTTATTAATGTTAAAACTTATTTTTTTAATATTGAGAACATATTTTTTTACAACTAGCATCTGTACTTAAACATCAAAGGATCGGAGGGATCCTTAAATAAATGTCTTTGAGAATATAAGTCCTCCTTTTGTTAATAGATTTAATCTCCTTTTTTTTACTGAGACAAAAGAACATGAAGTTAAGCTGCAGAATAAAAGATTTAGACTAGACATACAGGATGGTTTTATTCTTACTATTTTGTTTTTTTTCCAGGAAATACTTAGACTAAGTTAGGTGATCCATCCCAGTTGGTTTTGGCTCCATTCTTTGGGAAGTTAAAGAGAATTATTTCATGCTGGTTTCAAGAGATTCTTTCAATCATATGCAATAGGGTGTTTTGGTGATGTTGAAACTCTAAAAACAGAAAACTATATACAAGATTTTTTGTTTTCTATGCACAAATATGTGTGCATAGAAGACAACCTCAGGCTGTTGCTCATTTCTCCTGTGGAGTCTCCCAAGGAGGGCAGTGGAGACAATACTGATCCAGGTGAGGCAGCAGGCCTGGGCATGACTTGATAGTAATAGAGTCGAAAAAATAGCATACAATTTCATCTCATTCATTTTGCATGGCAACAATTTGATTCTAAGTTAGTCAGTGATGATATCCTTAGATAATTGAAAGAAAAATAATGAAGGTTCTTTGAGGGATGGTGGTAAGTGTCAGGAGTAGGCATAGTAAAGCACAGAGTCTGAGTCAAATACGGTATAGGAGTAATGTGTGGACTTAAGGCATGTGGTGTGAGTAAGGTGGTGAACGCAGTTGATGTGTGAAGTACAATGAGGTATGGAATGAGGGAGGTTATAGGTATAAACCGTGAGCAGGGTAAGGGATGTAAGTAACTGAACTATACATGGAAAGATGGTTAAGATAGTAGGTTTTCTGATATGTGTATTTTGCCATAATATTTTTAAAAAAGGATGTGGATAAGGCAGGGAGTATGAATAAAGTCCTGGGCATGGGTAAGTGATGGAATCAGAATAAAGGTATGGAGCACGGGTGGGGTATAGGGTAGGGAGCATGAATAGGTACTGGATGCGGGTAAGGTATAAAGTATGGAGGAGGCATTGCTGTGGACTGAATGTTTGTATCCCTCCAAAATTCAAACGTTGGAACCTAATCTCCAATGTGGTGGTGTTAGGAGACAGGGCCTTTGGGGGTGATTAGGTCCTGAAGGCAGAGCCCCATGATGTGATTAGAGTCCTTATAAAACAGACTCCAGAATGCACTCTTGCCCCTTCTGCCACGTGAGGAAGTAGTGAGAAGACAGCCACTTGTGAACCAGGATTGGGAGCCAAGCAGACACCGAATCTCTGACACCGTAACTTTGGACTTCCCACTCTCCTAAACTGTGAGAGAAATAAGTTCCTTTGTTTATAAACTACCCAGTCTATGGTGTGCTGTTCCAGCAGCCCAAGGACAGACAGGTAGGGAGTGAGGGTCAGGTATGGAGGATGTGTAAGGTTTGGAGCATGGATAAGGTATGGAATATGGGTAACATGGGGTAGAGGATGGGGTAGGTAGGTTTCAGTGGTCAGGTAGGAGTAACTGATGTATGTATTACAAGAACATGAAAAAATGGAAAATTGATATTTTTCATGCTGCTGTATTAAGATCAGAAGATAAGGGAGTTATTGTTATATTTTATGCATTCCACACCAAACTGCCAGCAACAGCTAAATGGGACTAAAGAATAGACAGAATGACACGGTCAAAACAGGCAGCTTAAACTACCTAATAATGTAGTTTGAAATATTTCAAACTTGTTCAACCTTGGGTAGTTTGACTTAATTACCTTACTTACTTTCTTAACTTACTTTCTTACCTTCTTGGCTTGTTTTGGAAAATTTGTACAGGGAACCTTTGGGGCTGTCCTGTGTCCTGGGATTTTAAACCCAAGGAGTGTTAGACTTAATTGTGTGGGTAAAGAAATGACGAAGAGCTAAATATGAGTCAGCAATACAGATGTTACTTTCACCAAAGTGAGAAAAATATAGATTGTCTGAGTGGAATTATGGAAAATCTATAAAGTGAGTCTCACAAAATAAGCAGCATTCCCTGGGCCTTTAAACTTGGATTGTACAAAGAGAAAGTGGACAGGTGCTGAGGAGAGTTACAAGGCTTTGGAAATTTGAGAGAAAATTATTTTTGTGCACAGCCTGAAAAGATTCAGTTTCTTAGTACATAAGTAGATAGAGTAGAGAATTTATAGGCCAATAGTTGAAAGGTAACTTAAAAAGAGATGGCAGGCAAATTTATAGCCCTAATAAGAAGACAACAGAATGAAACAAGCTTTAAAGAGTAAGGGTTTTGAAGCTATGGGAGATTTAATCAAGAGATGTCTATTTACTCTTTAATAAAATTTTCAGAAATGACTAGTTCTGTTTTCTGGAGTTGATGAGGTATAGCTTTGGAGAAAAACAAAATGTATAAGCTGAATAAAATGATTTAAAAAATCCAAGTATTAATTCATTAACTACATTGGGTGAGAATTTCATTATTTTGGAAACTATCATAGCAACTTCTATCTTTCTTATCCAATTTCCTGTGTACTTCATGAACCATTTAGGACATTTCTATTAATGTTGGGTTGTCTATAGTGGTTTTTCAAACTTGTAAATGACGTATCCACCAGTTCTAACGTTAGCCTATAGAGACAAGCAACAAAGAATGGAAGAACAGTATCCTCAGGAGAGTCAGGTATTATGCCAGTCAATAGAAATAGTTCAGGCCAAAAATAAATGTAATTAACAGGAGATGCAAGATTTAGCACTTCCATGATGGACCTATTCCTATACATTTTAGCATAATATATAATTTAGGGGAGCCATGTGATGAGCCACAGCCAGAGTAGAACAAGAAATAACTGTAAAGTCACAGCCTATACTTGGAAACCAACAACTCTGCAGGTAGGCTGATGTTTGAATTGGTAGGTAAGTTATTTACAAGTTTGGGAAAACCTCTACAGACAACCTGAAATTAATAGAAATTCCTAAAAATTTCATGAAGTACATAGGAAATTGGATGATTTTTTTAAAGGGTTATAAACACATCCTCTAATCTTGCTTTTGTTGCCTTCAGTTTTGATGTCCTATCTATGAAATCATTGCCAATACCAACACCAATATATTCCCATGTTTTCTTCTAGGAATTTTATAATTTTAGGTCTTACGTTTAAGACCTTAATTTATTTTGAGTTGAGTTTTATGTATAGTATAAAATAAAGGTCCAACTTCATTCTTTTGCATGTGGATATCCAGTTTCCCCAGTACCATTTATTGAAGAGACTGTCTTTTCTCCATTGTGCATTCCTGGCTCCCTTCTTGAATATCAGTTGGCCATATATGTATGGATTTTTTGGGGGGGCCCTCTATTCTATTTCTATGTCTGTCTTTATGGTAGTACCATTACTGTTTTAATTACTATAGTTTTTTAATATATTTTGAAATCACAAAGTGTGATGCCTGCAGTTTTGTCCTTTTTCAAGATTGTTTTGGCTATTTGAGATCTTTTGTGTTTCCATATGAATTTTAGAATTTTTTTCTATTTCTGTAAGAAATGCTATTGGGATTTTGATAGCAAATGCATTGAATCTATAGATTGCTTTGAGTAGTAAGGCCATCTTAAGCAAAATTAGATGAGTGGATTACCTCAAACTAAAAGCTTCTGCAAAGCAAAGCAAACAATCAACAGAGAGAAAATGTAATATAAACATATAATGGATATCATTCAGTTTTTTCTTTTTCAAAAAGGAAATTCTGAAATATGTGACAACATGGTGCATGTTGAGGACATTAGGCTAAGTGAAATAAGCCAGACACAGACACAAACACTATAAAGGCAAAGAATACAATGGTAGGTTTTTTTTCATTTTCATATGCACAAGCTCCAGGAAATGTAAATGAAGCTAGCAGTGGTACTGGGACTCAACAGAAAGGTAAGAAAGTACAAAGCTGGAGAGGGGAAAATGAACTCTGCAGGGCTGCTCTGGGCCAGGTGCTTTGCATTTACTGCCACATTTATTCTTCAGAACACTGAAACCAAGTGTTTCTGTGTCCCCGTAGAAACCACATTTGTACCAGTGACCTGCTCTGTGGGCTAGTCTATGATACTGTACTAGAGAATCATTTGTCTTGGGGACATGCCCATTTCCTTACTCCATGTTGAGGATACAGTTATGACAAAAATGCTCCTTCATCATGCAAGGGAAGAGAGAGGAGGAGGTGGTTTCCTAAATATCTATTGTCAGCCTGATCTTCCTTCTGCAGGTACTGGTGTGGTACACTGAGGATGAAGGAGATTTCTTCCAAATTACCAAGGATATTGAGTATTACTGACCTTGCTATGAATTCCTAATGGTTGCAAACATTTTTGTGTAGATGCAGTAGTAACAGGTCTCTGAATGTCACAGATACTTACCTTTCAGCACAGAATCTGATGTCCCTTCTAGGGAAACAGAAATGACCCAAGGCTCTAAGGGGGGGCCCAAGGACTCTACTCGCCGATTCTGGCAATAGGGAGAAAAAAGGAAAAGGTGGATTCAGAGAACAATTTTGTGAAGTAATCTAACACAGAAGGTGAGGCAGACAGAATTCTTTATAAAGCACGTATTCAACAGAAATAAGCAGAGGAAGGAACAGGATAAATAAGTACTTATCATTACCATGCTACAAATTTATCAAAATCAACTTACTAAGAGAAGGGCGGTTATTGCAGGAAAATTTGGGGCAGGGCAGTGCAGAGGAGAAAGAAATGCTAAGTTTATAGAAGAGGAGTGTGGCGCTGTGTGCCAAAGGCTAATAAGGAAGGAAAGGTTAAAAGAGGAAAGTGGAAGAGAGCTGCATGAGGGCCAGGCTACACCAACGGCGACAGCTTTGCAAGTGTGGACCTCAGTGCCGTGGGTCCTCTTTCCTCTGCAAACATATCAGGGGAATGCATTTTTTAAATGAAATGTGGAAAACTGATTGAACTATCATAGTTCACAGTGCCTCCCCCACTCCACCCCTACTATGACTTCAGTAAATATGGAAAAGATAAAATAGAATCAGAGGGCATGGACACTGAAATTAGAATTAAGCCCAGAAGCTCTTGTTGATGATTTACTTAACCACATACAAGAGAAATCATTTGAAATAGTATAAAACTATAATGCAGATGTAATAGCATCAATTCCTTCATTAACCATGAAATTACATCTTCAGGTATAGACGTACTTCTTCGAGATGGCTAGATTGCTGTGAAGATACGAGAGGCCTATTTCAAGGAAAGTAGGAAAACCATCAGAATTATGTTTTTATCCTTGATGAAATTCTGGGCACAGAGAAAGCAGAGGTGGGAGGAAAATGAAAAAAGTAGGTAGGAGTTCTCAGTGCGCAGAGGCGACACAGAGGCACTCTGTCGATGTGTATCACGGTGGTGAACTCTAACACGTGCTGACGGCGACAGGCAACCCAGCTCTAAAGTTTGCTACCTGCTTATTCAGAAAAATGAGTTGTGGTTGTACTGTAAGTTCTTTTCCCACTTCTCCATCTGAAGGCTGGACTAGGACTGAAAGAACATAGGGCCGCGTATATATCAAGTTCGTAGTTTCAAGACTGCTTGTATTTCTGGCACATGTAAAAAAAAGACAGAATATATCCATGAGATTACAAGTATCACTGCAGCTATTTCCCATAATACATTATCATCAGTGAAAATATTGCATTTGCCTTTATTGCTAGAAAATAATACACTGTATAGGGACCATGACCTTACAACCAAAGAATAATTATATATTTATTTTATACGTTTGCTTAGACACAGTAAAGGATGGACTAGGTGTGATGGGGAAGCAAAGGGGAGAAGCACAAATTATGAACTTAGAGTTTTATCATGGTTTATTAATGGCCTCAAAAAGGCTTCAGTGAGGGAAAGCGTCAGATGAAAATACATAGAAAGTGGGGATATGCACGGTGGGATGCTAGTAAACGAGCTCTCCTCCTGAAGGCCCTGATTTGTAATGTTTTCCAGTTTCCATAGTACAAATACTACCAGCATCCTTTCATTCCTTGGTACCGAGGTGATGCCATTGGAAAGAACTGAGAGATGCCTGAGAGTAAGCTCCAGCAGACCACTGTTTTACATGGAATAGCTCACTTCATCCTCACCATGACCCTTTCATACTTAGATTCTCCATGGTATGTTTGTGCTAAATCGACCCAATAACTGTGGAATTAATTGATTCATTTATTTTAACTGAATGAAGCCCTTAGGGAGAATCATAGTTATAATTAATATATGCTGAGCACCTACTGTGTACCTGAAACCTATTATAAGTTTCTCCGTATAAACCCACTGCATCTTTAAAATGACACTATGAGGTAGGTGCTCTTATTTAGACATGAAGAAACTGAAATCCAAACGGGCTTAAGTAACCTGACAAAGGTCTTCCTGTCAGCATGTGGGACAAGGTCTAGCTAGAGCAGTTAACCAAGGAGCTATATGGTTTTTCACCCCTTTTGAGCACATGAATTGCTGATGTGACTTAGCATAAAATGCAACAAATATAAAATGAAACGAAATGGTTATGTGACAAATGATACCTCAAAACAGCTTCTTCCCACAACTTTGGTAGTTTAATGACCAAGATAGCTTTAGTAAAAGAGCATTACCGATTATATAGCTGTTGTCCCATTAGGTCTAGGGTATATTACACATCACAGGCACACAGTAGATTTTTAGCAATTAATTGGAGATATATAGCTATCTTATTATTACATATATTACTCTAATATATAGCACACCCCTTCATGACTTGTCCTCAAAACAGCCTAGGTCAGCTGTAACAAGGTTTTGATTTAAAAGAGAAAAACACGCTGCCCTCAACTAAATGCCCTCAACTAAATGCTTGTGAGTCAAATACTACATTCAACCTTTTATTTGTTTTTTCTTATATGAGGAGACAGGATAAAATATTTATTTAGCATGGAGGTTTCTATCAGGTGAAAGTGGCAATTGATCCTCAAGAGAGGAAATAGTGGAAATATTAGAGTGTTAGCAAATATGATTTAGAACACTAGTAAAAAAAATAGAGTGGATCATGAACTATGAAGTTTCTGTAGGAAGCAATTTCCCTCTCCCCTGAATATCCCCTGAAATGGGAGCAGCGTGGGAATATGTGGTCCTAAGAACCCCCGTTGGCCCTCTCCAAGCCAGCACTCTGACCTGCCTGCTAGAATCCCTCGTGGAAATTCAATACACACTAGCCTAATCACCATTTACTAGTTTGCTTAGCCTGAATGGGTAAGGTTCCTTTCTTTTCTTTTTTTTAAGAGAACAATTTAAATCAGATTTTTAAAATATACATGCTATTAATTCTATCTTCCATAGGTCCCAGGTTATTGGAAAATTCTAACATTGTTACCAGACCCTATTTCTCCCCTAACCTATTTCTTAACCACTTTCTGTTGTGGGACCGGATGCAGGATAGCAGCATGGGTTAAAGAAACAGAAAGATTCCATCAAAGATCTTGACATAAGTACACGGATGTCTAGACGAAGGGATGAGAACCAACTGCCTGAACACTTGCTGAAAGGCTCGTCCCTGACACACTTTAAAGTTTATTGTGAGCAAACATCTCTTATTAAATGTAAACAGCATCTCACTGGAGGTCAGAGACTTGCTGCTGCAGCATATCCCAAGGTAATACCACTTTAAGCTCCACATAAACTCTTAAGCAGTTTCTATCCTAAAACCTGACCGTAGGTGGTACAGTTTTTTACGATATGTTATAATAGTGCAATAAATCTGTTAGCTTAAAATCGAATCTCCGTGGCCTTTTAGAGAAATCATCATTAAATGCAGGGTCCTGTTAATGATGCCATCGAAGTGAAATTGTTTAATCTGCTAAGGGGGTGAAAGGTCACCAAATGAATTTTTTATAATACATCAACTTGACACGCAATAGGGAAAACTGTAATAGATAAAAGCAAAGGAAAAGGGCACTGTCTTCTTCCGATAGGTCAATAGCAGCCAAGAGAGTCACTCATCCACTTTCCTTTCACGATGGGGCTCCTTTTGCATTTAATATGGACACCCAATTAATACCTCGGCACCACAGACAACCTCATTTTAGGTGACTTATAGCAATTTCTCCCCCTTCCCTGAAATGAAAGTGATCACAATACATCATAGCATTGTGCGAATTAACGTTAATTGATTCAAGTTACCAAGCAATGATGGGCCACTTATATAATCTAGGCGTTATTGGGTGCTAGAAGGGATGGAGGGAAGATTAGATTCCAGGGTCCGTTGCTGTGACGACGGGAGTCACCTGATGCCTCGTTAGACAGTTGTAAGGTTCTATTGCTGGCCCCACTGGGGTCGTCAGTAAACTGGAGTGATGTCCAAACATCATTATATGCTGCTCCGATATTAAAGCAAAGGGATTAGCAACTTATTGCAAGCAACCTGGATTTGTCATTGTGCTGTCGTTATCCAATTTCCAACTGCTAATGTGACTGTAGCCTGCAGGCAGAAGGACCTACAGCCAAACTTTAAAAAATGGGGAAGGAAAGTTCCCTCCAGCCTCCCAGTTTTAACCACTATTTAACAGCTTCCAATACCCAGTCAGATATGTGAAAGAATTTTTTTCCCCTTCAGTGCTTAAGGGCAAGCTAAAAGGGAAAGATCGAGAGAATATAGACATTTCCCAGGTCAGAGATCACCACTCTTCATTCCAACTCTTGCTTTTCAATCTGCTAGATCTGAAATACATACCCCATAGAAAAGGGGGTTATTTCTATTTGCATGGCAATCCTAGCAAGCAAATAAATAAATCCTATTGGTGACGGCTGGCTCTGGGCAAAACCTACCATGTGGGCTGAGGATGGGGGGTTAGAGATATTTCCTTACTCCCCTCTTCATCATTCCCCTCCTCACAATTACTAAGCCAAGGTCCTGTACAAGAGCCCCATGTTTTGATTAAATGTTTTAGGGTATCCTGAGCATTTTCAATCATTCTTGTGTTCAATAGGCTACATAGGGCAGAATCTATACGTGTCATGAGGGCACTTAAATTCCAAGGGAGTTTGTGAGGTTCTGTACCCTGGAAGAAGAAAGCAAGTTCTCTAGTCAATTCAGTTTAACAAATATATGCTAACCCTTCTACTATGTACAAACATTGTTCTAGGCACTGTAAGATATGTATGCAAAGATAAATAAAACATCATGACCTCTGTCCCTTAGGAATGTTCCTCCATATAGTTTGTAAGGCAACAATGATGTTCCTGGCTATCTTTCAGAGTTGCTACGTACCATTTTACTTATATTTCATAGTCCTTATGCTCACTATTAAACAGCCAGATGCCCTTAGCTGTGGTCAACTCCTAGGGAGGGGAGAGGAAAGAAATCTTTTATGATCTGACAGTTTGCTTCTGGCACTATAGCATAGGAATTCCAAACCTGGCACATTGTAAGCACCCAGTACATGTTACTATAGTATCATTATGATCAGAACACACCACACATTTCTTCTGCTCCTAGGTCATTCAGTGCCTCTGGAAAGCCACCACCTACCTAGGTCTGGCCAACTTCAAGTTCTGGTACACTATGCGATTGGTGTGCTTACTCCTATACCATAATGCTTATTATTAAACTCTTGTGGTTCTTTGGAATTATTCGAATTGAGATTTGAGTAATTGTAAATGCAGGTTGAAGTGTGCCAGGAGTATATAGACACAGAATAAACATGGCACCTCTTCCTATAAGGGCAATTCAGGAGTCAAAGCATAAGTATTTAAGTTTGATAAACCACTTAAAATAATATTTTTTAATAAATCTAGCATGTATATCTTATCTAGGATAATGAAAACCCTAAGTACATTTTTAAAGATCATACACAAAATATTCAAAATTTCCTGTTTGCACTGGGTAGCAGAGATAATCTGACCAGGAGAGCAGAAATCATTACAGATTTTTCTGATGGCAGAGATTTAATATAGGATATTGGTTACACAGGACTATTAGAATAGCAGAGAAGCCAAACAGGTTATATTTCACTATTTGCAACAAATATTTAATGATCATTTATTGTGCATGACCCTTACTTAAATACTTAAATACTCTTGGGAATATAATAGTAAGCTGAAGACTTGACCATGAACACCTAATGAATATTATAAAGATAAATAATACTCAAAGTTAATTTTATGAAAAACTAGATTGTTAGGTTCATACTGAATTAATTATTTCTTTGTAATATAGAATAATGAGATTTAATATAGCATATTCTTATTAAATAGTTGCATAAATGTGTGTTTTGCCTATCCATTAACTTTAAAGTGTCTAGATTTCACATGACACAAGTACTTTTTTGGACATAAAGGCTGTTCAATTAATGTTTGGGAAATAAAAACCATTGAAATGTAAGCTTTCATGAGTCATTTTGTTTGCCTACACTTTCACCATATGTATACATAAATCTTAAATTATTTGATTTTTAAGGTTATGTGGTTTGATTTTTGAATTCGAGCTACATGGGCATACAAGTGGGGAAGTGCTGGATTCAGATATGCCAATAGCAGCCCTGGATTGCAATTAACATCTGTTTATAAGGAAAATGGCAGAAAATATGAACTGAAGAAGTAGAATACCAGATTTAGTGGTCTGGGACCATTTAGTGTAAGAACATTGGTCCCTAAGGGATCACTGAATAAACAGGACTGTGGAATTAATAATAGTTTTAATGGTGACCATGAGTCATCAGTAAACATGTAAGCAGTCTATGTTATTTCTCATTTAATAACGCTAAATAGTATGATTTTTTTAAGTTGACAAGATGAAGACTTTTTAAAAATGTAGTGATAAAAGAACAATTTTAATTAAATGGAAAGCTTGCTTATGCAGAGCATCTTATCTCCCCATAAAGCCACATATATGAAATCCCACTGTGACAACTGTGCCATTCACCTAACTCAGCAAAGTAGTGAATTTGTATTGTAATGAAAAGAAGAAATGGTGCAAGACATTCCTCAATGGCAAAGTTGTGGTTTTGCCATGAGAGAGGCAAGGACAAGCTGACAAGATAGGAATCTCTTCCAGGATAAACCTTCTGCCAGTCTGGGGAAGAAAATCCTTCCATGTTGATGGAAAGATTCCATCCTTGCATACTCCCAACAGTTAGTTCCTGGAAGTCAGGTGCCCAGGGCACACGGAAAGGTTGCACAACAGAAGATGCTAAGCAAGAGTGAGTACCAGTAGACTTGTCTCACCAAGTGTCTCTCTTAGTTCTCTTCTCTATTTCAAGTCAGCTTGATAGGGTGTGCTACTTGCCCAGAGGGAGGAACTCAAAAACTACTAATGTGAGGGGTACAAACCCCACAGTCATATGCTCCAACAATGTCTTGCTCACCATCACTGTAACCATTTCCGGACCCAAGATTTATGGCAATGTCATAAACAAAGAGCTTTATGTTAGCTAGAATATTAGTTTTCCATTGCTGCCTAGCAAGTTAACACAAACTTAGTGGCTTAAAATAACACAAATGTATTATCTCCAGGTTTTGGATCAATAGTCAGACAAGCTTGGCTGGGTGCACTGCTTATGTGGAGGCTCTCAGAAAGAATCCACTTTCAAACTCATTCAGATTCTTGGTTGAATTCATTTTCTGGTGGCTGTAGAAGTGAGGTCCCTGTTTCCTTACTGACTGCCAGCCAAAGTTCATTGTCTGATCATTGAGTTCACACTCTTTCTTCTCACGCTGTCTTTTCCATCCTAAAAGCAGTGACACCAAGTCCTTCTCACACTTTGAAACTCTGCCTTTCTCTTCTGCCACAGCAAGAGAAAGCTCTCCTCTTTTAAGGGCTCATCTGTTTAATTGGGCCCATCTTGATAATCCTCGATATTCCACTGTAAAGTCAACTGTGCCCCATAACACTGTCTATTCATTGAAATACTATCTGATCATATTAATAGGTTCTTGGGATTAGGTAAGAACACCTTTGGGAGACCATTTAAGTAATTCTTCCAGCCACAAATAGCTTTGGCATTTCAATAGCGAAATATTCATAAGAGATACAGATATATTTAATTTTACTATGCAACAAAGAACATTATTTAGCATTTTTTTAATGAAGGAGATGAAAGGGAAGTAGAAGAGAAAGGAGGTAAAGAAATTTAGGAGAGCAAAAATCAAGTTCCTACTGAAAGAATGTGAAGCAATATGAAATGTGTCCTACCATGATTCCAGACAAAAATATATAGAAAAAAGGACCCCATGGGGAACCCTCAGTTTAAAAAGGCATATTGAACATACATTATCTCTGCTCCCCCTACTCCATTGAAATGACTTAAAAGAATAAAAATGGTGTGAATTAACAAGGACAGAGGAGGTGGGGAGGAGAGAACAACAGACAACAGAGGTCAGTGAGGTCTCAGAAGGTGGAAAACGGGCTCATGGAACTGACTTAGCCAAGCAGAGGGAAGTGTGAATCCAAATGCCTGTAGAAGAGGGTAAAAATCAGGAAAGGCCAATTCATTGTGCATTATTTAATTAAAAGTAGGCAACACTCCATTTCTCCCCACAAAGCAGAAGTTTGTGGCTTTTTTAAAAGTTGGTAGTACTTACTTTGAAAAGTGAATATCTAATATGGTCTCAATTTGTTGAAATGCATGCAGCCCTATTAAATTAACAAACGTGAACCTCTCAAGAACATCCTTGGTGCTTTTCACTGAAAGATTGGCATCCCTAGACTTATTTCAACCATCTCAAGGTCAATTCATTAGCTTGTCAATGGCTCTCCAAAGAGTTCAGAGGAAGTCCAAGCTGACACTGATCAAAGCTGAAAGAAACAGGGTTGGCCCTGGGGCTTGCACAGGGCTTCGGGGTTGTTTACCATATTGTGTAATTCTTAGGACCATGGGAAAACCTTGCTAATTCTCATTCAATCCCTTAGGACATGGCATTTCTCATTCCACAGAGATTTATTCAGATATACATAAGAAGCAGCTTTTCTTTATCTTCAGAAGATTTGCTTTTTGCCCTTATGTCTAGAAAACCTCGCTTGAAATACTAGAGGAACAGATTGCAATGGGGGATACAATACATCTCAACAGGAAGTTGATGCTGTAATATGCATGTGTGGCAGTTTCTTATTAAATCGGAAATATCTGAGTCAAAGTGAAAACATGATGGCTATGATGGACAGTGGATGATAAAGGTGATCTTTTTTCTGAAGCTGTCTCATAAGATAGAATGATGTCCCTCACACATACCTGTGTGTGCGCATCCACTTACTCAGCTGGGTTTCTTCTGCTGTACCTCCATTGCTTTTACTCTTCGACTTTTCTCTCCTTCTAGAAGTGGCTAAATGTCCAGTGAGTGTTTTTTTAATACACAGTACAAAAGGCAGTCATTTTGGAATAATGACCTATTAGGAAAGCACAGTGTTGTCAAATCTAAATAATATTTAACAATGGACTAACCCCTTTTCTCTCTGGTCACCTATATATATAATATTCTTATAGAACTCAGTAGGAGCTAAATGAAATTGTTATAAAGGAAAGAAAATATATTTAAACATAAGCTAAGATACAACAGCATCATTTTTTCAGATTCATGATTCTTATATTATCATGCATAATATCATTAAGAACATCAATAACATGGTGAAGGTGTGGAAACTGGCAAAAAGAGCCAAGATTTAATAGATTCTTAGTCATCATGAAACTAGGAGTACATTTTAATTCTAAGCTAACAATTTCCACAGCTCTTCAAATCAACCAGAATCTAGGGAAAAATTACTTGAGGTTTCTTTTTATATCTTCCATATATGTTACATACTTTAGGGAAGAGGATCAACTGTATTTATTGTAAAGACAGGGAAAATATGATACAAAAACACTAGCTAAGGTTTCCTTTGGGTTTGTTGCTCTGTGTATAAAAAGGCAATCAGTGTATTAACTGAATATGCCTCAAAATGTGAAGGGTCTCTTTTTGTTTTTGCTTCTATTTTATAGTGAATCCCACTAATTCCACTAAGTAACTAGTAACCATTAAATATTAATTGCTTATTTATTAGCACTACCATAAGATGAAAAAGCAGTAATAATAGAATAACCTAAAAAATAGGAATGTTTAAAATTTTACAGCTCAGAATCTAAATAATTTTACGTATTTCAGGGACCAGTATCAACTTACACTGTGCATGGTTTTTAGTTTATTTTCCCATTTGTGGTGACGAGTTTACAGGGAATATCTGAGTTTGTCCTTGAGCCCTTTATAAACAAACAGCATGCATTTGTGAGATGATTCATTTTATATATGTTTTCTAAGGACTATGGTAAATTTATCTTGCCTTTCATTCTGGGGTATCATTTTTGGTTCTGTTGAACCTGCTAAAACTTGGACCTTTAGATTCTAAAAGTATTGACCTCGTGGCAGATACCTTAGATGAACTTGGGCTGGTCAGTTCATCACTTGGCTAGCACAATCCATAAAACTGAGAGCAATTTACACTTCCCTTCCTTACCACGTGCTTCATATACTTCATTTGCGAAAGTCGGGGAAATACTCAGATAAGTTTACCTCTGAAATGTGTATTGAACAGGAATCCGATAAAAGACTTCCAAATACAGCTTGTCTGGTCAAGAATAACATAGCACAAAGGATACTGCAGGTCTGGGTAATGAACCGAGTTGGCAGAGGTGGTGCTCCTGTCTCCCACAACTTGACAAAGGCATCCTTTCTGGGTCATAATCCCAGGTTAGACAAAACCCAAGCAGGGTCACTGCTTTAGCCTAGTAAACTACTGGTCGTCACTACAAAATTTTCCTGAATTTAAGTCCCTTCCCCATTCCCTATAGGCGGAATTATTATCATCTCCTTCAGTACTCAAGCTTTAGCTCATAGCTCTATGGAACTGTGATAGGTAGTGTTTTTGTCCCAAAAGGCAAAGATCCTATCTGTTCACCTTAGCAACCCCAGAATCTAGCCTACTGCTTAAATTCATTACATGAATAAATGAACGAACAAATGAATTGAAAACAAGTTGCTCCAGAAAAATCTCTTCATCCATGCTTTTCACTTTAAGTTACCAAAAATGACATCTTCAGTCACCCAGGAAATAGAATAATCATGAAGAATATAGACTTAATAAAGAATTTTTAAATTGAGAATATAAGTCTTTAAACGGCTTTTCAAGTTTTTATTCTTATCCTAAGAAGCAGATAGGTTATATGACTCAGTGTAAGTAGACTGGCATTTGCAATATGCACCCAAGAAATCAGGTCTCATTTGGATGTCATTATAATTAGTACTTACCCATAGCCAGTGTCTCCCTTTGATTGAGTCACCAGTAAGGCCCCAATAGTCACATTCAGAACATTCTCCAGTATTCCAGTCTGTTGTGCAGTGATAACTAGGTGAGCCAAATTCTGTAATTTGTTGCTTGATAAGGATGGAATCAGTCCAGTCCTCCTCACTGCTGGCAGATCACCAACTTCAATGACCATCACTTTTGAGATAGTTTCCATAGTGGTTGGTGGTGGGACCCCATATGAGCTCATTTCTGTCATAAGAGGTCTACGTTGACCAACTCTATAATGATGGGCACATGTCACAGTTGGGCAATTGAGCTTTCTCTTCACTCTATTGTCAGCAATGGCCTTTAAGGTTGCTTCATTGCCAGGCATCTCATGAATAAATCTAATCTGATCTTGTCTAACTTGCAAAAAATTAGTTAGTCTTTCAAGCATCATGACTTCCCAGTCTTTTTCTAAGACTGACAACATGACAGTGAAGGCCAAATGAATGGAAACACCTGAATGTATTTCAATGGGCTCCTCTCCTTGTAGGACAACATACAAAAGGTTATCCATGATGCTGAAGTAGTTGAAACCTGCAGACTCATCCAGCAATGAGGAAGTTGATTGAACCACAGTGGGTGGAATGAAACTCTCCCCTAAGAAGACATGGGGGCTGTGGAGTTCATGGTAGAATATAGCCAAGAGTAGCTTGGAGGGACTTTTGTTCCCCAGGAGAAAAAAACGCAAAACTTGAGGAGTCTGATCCACAAAGCAGACCTTGGTGATTTCCCTAGTGGGTAAAATGGAATAGAAAGTAGACACAGACCCTGAAGCCATGCAGGGAGTATTGGTATTGACACTACTAAAGGTATCAACAAAACCTCTAGTCACAGACACAACTGGATATGACTTCCGCATCGGCCAGGTGGCATCAGCATCGTCAAGAATTAAGATCACTTGGTCGGTCTGTTTGCAGATGTAGCCTTGTATCATGGATCGGTATGTGCATTTCTGTTCTTCTCTAAATGTACCTATAAAACAAAGGAAGATAAACAAGTGACATGTGAACTACAGTCTCTCAACGATGATTTGTAATCTATCACTCTCATTATCATCTGTGACCTCATGAAACCTTTATTGGACATTTAAGCGTGCTAGATAATGAAAATGCAAAAGAAGTCTTGGGTAAAACATGAAAGGGTATATACACTAAGTAACAGCTCTTTAATGTAATTTGAATATTTGTTACATGACGTATTTATTGAAAGTTAATGCTTCAATAGCTAAGTGTGAAAAGAGTTGAGTAAGTAAAATAATTAAGAAAAAGGAATAATCACTAAGGCCTCTGTAATGGAAAAGGAATAAGAGAGAAGGAGGTAATAATATTCAAGCTGATGGGAAGAGAGGTAGATTGAGGGGGTTGTAACAAAGAATTCATGGAGGTATATTAAAATTAAAGAGGTATGTTGCCCCAGATTGTGAAAGTCTTTGAATGTCAGATCATATGATTTTCTCATGCTCTCTTTTTCACAAACATGAAAAATAAAGAAACACAAGAAGAGAAAAAGAAGAATATGGTAATTTGGGGAGTGTTGCCATTATACAGAGCTTACATTGAGGATGACCAGGGCTAATGAAAACATTTAAAGAAACAGCATTATCCATTATTCCCACTTTTCCTAATCCTCCTGTCTATGAACCTAGAGGAGTTCTTGTGCTGAATCCACGGGGATATATTTTATCTTCCAACAAACAAAGAGTTTCTTTGATTTAAAATTTATATTCACAGCATTGTCTTGTAATGTTTTCATGGTATTTTAATTTGGCTTTAAATACAAGTTCATCAAGTGAGCCTAAGGACTGGCACACAACAAAACTCAAATTTTACTAACGTACGATGCACTGCATTTGAGTATGATCCAGCCTCTCCTACGACCTTCCTTTCACACAGTATGACTAGGAATCTGGGCCCAAACTGCCTGTCATGGCAATAAATTTCATTACCCAGCTTCCAGGAGTAGGGCACCTGATTTACTTGTGCCTCAATAATAGAGCGACAACAAGAGTGTCAGTATTACAAAGGATATTATAAAATATTTCAAACTGAATGATAATGAAATTTTAGCACAACAAAATGTGTGGGATGCAGCAAAAACAGTGCTTTGAAGGAAAGTGAGAAAGGCAAATGCTCTATTACAGAACAAGAACTGTCTGCAAGCCATGTCCGTGGCACTACCTTATTGACATTTAGAAAAAGAGCAAAGCAAACCTAAAGTAAAAAAAAAAACAAAAAACCAAAAAACCCAGAGAATGTGAACAAAGCTAAAATTTGATTCTTAGAAAATGTCAACAAATTGAAGTCACTAGACTGATCAAGATAAAAAGATAAAAAGCAGAAATCATCAATTTCAGGGATGAAAGGATTACGACTACAGATCCTAGAGACAAAGGTGAAGAAACTATGACAAACTTTATTCTAACAAATTCAACAACTTTGATAAAATACACAAATTCCTTAAAAACTGACCCAAGATAAAACAAAAAATTCAAATTGCTCTAAGTCTCTTCAAGAACTTGAATTCACTACATTGAACACCAAATTATTAATTTAAATAGGGATTCAATTATCAAATAGAAAAGAATGGTCACTTTTACATAGTGTGTTTTCTCCCTATGGTCATGTAATATGAAAATGCTTGTGTTAAATCAAGAATCATCTTCAAAAGCACGGCACCACTGTGAAGAGATTTAATTGCATGATCTTAACAGGCATGGACATTGTGCTTTGAGACCAATATCTACTACAGATACATTCTTTTCAAGTGAGATAGGTGGACTACCCTCATGGAAAAATCCTTGAATCACTCTGGCTCCCCTTTTCTAAATTTTATAGCACACTCTCCTTTTTATACCCCTTTCCCCCAGCCATTTTGATGCTACTGATTAATCATTCACATCCCACCAAGCTTTATAGATCTCTAGCTTTGTTCTTCCTGCTTCTTATTCAGGAGACAAGCGTCCTTTAAAGTCATCTCTATAGATTGCTACATTCTTGTAATTCTCCCTAAATAAAATAATTACTCTCTTAGTCAATGTGATTGGCAATCATCCCTGCTACTATGTGTACTTTGATAAATTCTATAAATTTAGTAGGCATCAGTGTCTTTAAGGATTATTTCTCAAGGCCAGGGACTATATCTTGTATTTAAATTACCACGGAGCTTAACACCTTACCTCAAACCTCTTAATATGTACTACTTGATTGATACGTAATGTCCTTTTCAAAACTCCTATTCCTCAAATAATTTGTATCTGTTCTTTCTAGATGTTTTGTTATAAGATTATTTTATAGTTTGAATACATTTTAAACCAACTTATCATGGCAATAATAATAGCATACACTCTAAAAATTTATTGTGAGAATTATCCTCTCAATTGATGCTAATACATGAGAGCTCAATACTGTGAGAAATCCAACTATTTCACAGGAGACCACAAAATTGAAATGATGGCTGATTACGTTTCTGTGAATTTTCTTCTGTTCTTGCGTCACATAACTGATGTGTCCACAGAAAGGTTCTGTTGTCCCAAAGCATATTTTTCCTGACTCATTCATTAATTAATACACATGTAGGAACATGAGCTTTTCTTTTGTTACTTTTATTCCTGATGGCAGGTGCCTTCCAAGTCTAAAATAACAAAAATGGGCCATTCATAATGTGATTCAAATGTTCTCTTATTATGTCATTCAAATGTTCTTTTGAAATAATAAGGTACAGGAAACTACAGTAGTAATGCGCACCTTCATTGGACACATTCACTGACCTTGGAGGTCCAGTGATAGAGTTCTTTTCATTTATTCATTTATTTTCATATATTCTTCCCAGAAGCTAGTCCACAAAGAAGGCTGACCTCCAGGTCATCTCTGGGGTCAGGATCCAAAGCTCCCTGCTCCCTTATTCAGCTGTGACACTGGATGGAGCAGAGCGTGCCTGGGTACCCATGTTGAGGGGGGTCTTGAGAAGAAGAACAGAAGAAGGGAGAAGCAAAATGGGTTTGGATCGGGGAGGGTCAGAGAAGTTTTGAGTGTGAGAGTTTGAGAGGGTACAACCTCTGCTGAATGTATGTGTCGCAGAGCATATGTATATCCTGGAAGGTCTAGGAATCAGAACCGCACCCCCATCACCCCTCTACCCCCACCATTGCCCATGAGCAAGCTCAGGAATAAGGTGATAGAGTATGAAAGGTCACTGTCAAATTCCACAACCTCTTGGAATTTTGTATTAGTTGGATTATCAACCCTAGAGACTGATGCAAGGAATTCAGTAACCATTTGTTGGGAGGCTTTGTGTATGCTTAACCTGGTAACAGTACGAAGACTTTATTACTAACTATATCACCTCTTTCTTCAATGATAGAGTTAGTTGCCTTTTGTTATTATTAAGCACTGTGAAGTGTTAGGATTAGAGTGATTAAGTGATTAGGCACATACAGCTACTCAAATATGTGTCAATTATTTGCTTATTTAAACTTAGCCAGTTACCTTCCTGATTTCAGATTTTCAGATTAACTAGTGCAATGCCAAATAAATGCAGTTTCTATCCCTAATTTATACCTTTCATATGTTTTAAAAGTCTGCATATGAACATCTTACTATGAAACAAACACTGCGTTCTGATTTCTGAGACATTTGGTTGGAGATTTACCACTATGACCTTTATAAATCAATAATTAGAATCTCCTAATTTAAGTAAAAAGAGTTCATGAAACACTAGTCATTATAAAAGCATTCTCTCCAGAATTTCTTTCCCACACCCCCATAAAATGAAGGATGTACTCATTTGATCCAGTGTAAGTATAAAGAATATTTAAATTACTTCTTTGGTACAGCTGTTCTTGACAAAATATAAAACAGGACACTTTATCTTCAAACCATGTATTTTTGATAATTTTTGCTATCCTAGGAATAGTGCTGTAAGAAACAACATACTAATTGTATTTTAAGGTTATCTAGGCTTATGAAAGATACAGTGTTTCTCTAGCCCAGTGTAACTCAGAAGTCAGAGCTGAAGTTTCTCTGACATAGTATTAGAATGGTTATTGATGTGTGACTGGTCTGACCTCTTCGTAAAGGAGTTAAAGGTGTATTTACCTACTGGGGAAAAAATGGTTTATACAGAGATACATTATTATAGTTAACTAGAAATTCCTTTTCTTAAAGAGGAAGTTAAAACAGACAAAAACCCAAAACAAAGCCAAGCCAAAATTATCCCACTAAACAATTATATAGTCATCTCTGGTAGTACAGGCTTCCTTCTAACAGGAATTTCTACCTTAGAGTTTTGACAATAAGGATTCTGTGCAAAGGAAATACCCTTTGTGAGTTGAAAAGTAAGTTCTTCTAAAACAATTAAGACTCAATTTGATTAAAGTAAATCACTCAAGATGAGATTGAGAAAAGTAGCAAATGTGTAACTATGATAGTTCAGAACTTCATAGAATGTACTAGAAAAAAGTCAGATTGTTGTGTTTAGACACAAGCTGAAGTTGTGCAGATAAGACAGAATCCATGAAAAGGAGAGACTGATGGAGGAAATGGATGAACGACGGAGTAAATTCCGTGAGAGGATGAGGAAGAACAGGGTCCAGAACGCTTTAAAAGCAGGAGGGATGTGATAGGTCAAAAGACTCCATTGCCTCCTGAGAAGAAAGAAGAGAGAACGTGTTTGTGCTGGTGGAGGAGGGTTGGAGGTGAAGGCACTCTTATCTGCTGGGACTTGTGAACCAAAGCAGGTCTTCAAATGAACGTCAAGTGTGAGGATGTGCGTTGGTTGGGATGAGGGAAGACAGGATGAGTTGAATGTTTGTAGATTGAGAAAATGGTATAAAATGGTCATTGTGCAAGAGGGGTGAGCCCAGCCTTTTTGGATTTTAGTGCTTATAACAATGGTGGGGAACAATTTTATAAAAGTAGATACAAAATTATGAATTTAAAATTAAGAGTAAGAGAGTAAATACTAGCTAAGAAAAAAATTACAACACAATTATAAATTTAAACCTCATAAATACTATAAACATGATGAAATCTAGTGAAAAGTAATATTATGAATTAATTACCCAACACATCTGTGCATGACTTTTATCCTGTTTTTCTGTTGTTGTTGGGCACTTTTGTGTTGCTTCTTTATAGGACAACAATGTTGTCATATTTTCTAGAGGGAATAGAAAGGTACCTCAGTCTTTCCTTTCGCTTCGATGATCGGCATTTGCAGTTTGGAAGAGTTACTTTCAGTTTACAACTCATGATTGATGATGTCTAAATGTTTGGAATCATTGTCAAATATGGGAAATTTCCTAGAAAGTCTTTCTCATGTGTGAACTGTAATATTTGAATACATTTTCACAGAGTAACTTTAATGACACTGTCTCGTAAAACTGTATTTTACCATCTGTCACATTCTTCTCATACCTTAGGGTATTCACACCCCTGTGTGACCTAGGGCCTGGCTCCTGCGTGTCACAGCATGGGTAAGCTGACATTGATGCCTAATAAGAACTTTACGTAGACGTGGTAATGAAGCACAAAAACCACAATATTAAACCCATATCAAATGTATATCCAACTCAATTTCCCCACAGCTAGATCCTAAAAATGCTTGTGGTTACTCCATTGTTACCATAGTAGTGATGATGGATAATAGAGTGGACAAAGAGTTACCTTACATTTTAGTAAAAAAAAAAACTCAATTATGCAAATTTTACAAAACCATAGGGCCATGCAAACACATTGCTAGGATTCCTTTTGGAATCTTGAAGTGGTCTGTGTGAAACCTAAACTCGTCACTTCACAATTTGTGCTATAGAGAGCAGAGCAACAAATGCCTTGGATAAGACTGCATGTAAGTAAGATGGCCTGGACAAATGGGATGGCTGGTTCACTGAAGGTGGGTTTCTGCCTGTGACTGAGAAGAAGGGACACAGGGTCACAAGTAGTAAAGATATTCACAGAGAACTAATTATAATGAGGCATAGCACAACTCAGATGTATAAAGAGGGAAATGAACTGGGGAAGGGGGTCACTTATGCAATTAACAAAAGGCTTGTGGCACTGGATTTGATGCCACAAGGAAAGGACTCGAACAAGTGAGCTAGAAAGTCATGAGTCATGGTCTTAGAGTAGGATACTTGGGTTTATAATTTTGAAAGTTGGCAGTTATGACAATTCAATGCTGTGACTTCATCAATAAGTGGTATAGTAGAATAGAGGGAAAAAAGGCATACTTGAAAAAAAAATAACAACAACAAGTACCATTTTTTGAGGACGTTCTCTGTGCCAGATATTCTCTTGTAGATGACTTGAGCAGTAAGATACTGAGCACACAGACAGACAACAGACAGACTATATAAAAATAGAACTCTGATCTACGGTCTGCGTTGACCAGACCAAGAAGCTAGCCCCTTAGCAGCAGCAGCTAGTCCAGGAAGTCAGATTCTCTCTGCAGCAAACAATCCCTGAAATAACCCCAAACCTCCAGTACTTGATTAATAACTGCCAGCTTCCCTTATTTTTCCCCCATTTCCAACTTAGGACCAACCAGAGAAAGCCAAATATGTACTTCTAACCAATCACATAGGATGCCACATTTCTACTTAGCTGGTCTCTGGCTTCCCTATGCCAACAGCCTCCAATCAGGATAGCTCAAGGCTTCCCTTTTTTCCACTATAAAGCTTTCCCACTCTCTCTCTGCCTTCAAATACAAGTGATGGTGCCTGACACCCTTATTATTACAAATTCAGAGTAAATAGCTTTTGCTTGTTTTCATTTGGATGGTCATTTGTTTAGGTCTATAGAAGTAAAGATGAGTTATTCACCTGGATAAGAGTCTTATCAGAACTAGAATGGAGACGGAAACAGTGAGCTAGTGCCTGTAGCCTTCAAGGAGTGAAAAACAATGTCTACTATGTCACTGTAAGACATCATGTGGGGAGAGCAGGTAGTGAAAATAGCTCAGCCTCCCAAGAGAAGGGGTTTTATTGAAGGGGTGTAACATAAAGCATGGGTACAGCATGGAGACATGCAGAACCTCGAAATTTGAGGGTATGACTATTGAGAGGCTTTAAAGGGACTGGCATCTTTAGAGGATGACGAGCTTCCTGTTGAGGTACAAGGGTTAATGAATTCTCTATGAAAAATAGAGAGGAGTTTGTTGTGTCCAACTACAGAGGCCCAAGGTGCACAAGCACAAGGAGCAAGATTTGGTGAAAGGGAGTAAAGGCTGGATGAGCCCATGAATGAATGGGGAAAGAGATGCCTATTCTGGAGAGAGGAGATAGTGTGTGGTGGGCTTGTGGTGGTGAACAAGGTCAGAGGCATGAGAAGCAAAGCACACTGGGTCCTTGGGCTCTCTGACAGTGGTGCGGAAAGTAGAGACCGTCAAAAGGGTCCTGAGGGTTTCACAGTTTGTGTCAATGGGGGACTCCGCGTTACTGCCCAAACAGGTTGTAGGTGGCCAGATGGTGGTCATTCCGTGAATATTTCAACTAATATATAATGGTTGCTTAAGAGGGCTTCAGCTACAGAAATATCTAACAGGAAGTCCATAGTCTAATGGGAGTGGTGCCTGGAAGGGGCCCGGCTGGAACAGGTTAGAATGACAAAGAGGAAGACTTGACCTCACTACAGGCCGTAAGGTTGGTGGTCTTTCCTTCTCTTTTTCCTTCCTCCCTCCCTTCTGACTTCCCTAACCTCCCTTACCTAAAACCTTCTAATGGTAAGCTGAATTATCCCCAGTTCATAGATAGAAGAATCGACTCACTGCTATTTTGACTCAGGTAATTATTTAGCACTAGAATGAGGACAAGGAGGAAGAGAAAAGCATACTTCTGAACACCTGCTTATGCCTCTGGCAAATTAAATGTAACCTGAACAGCTTCCTTTTGGGTTTTATTTAGATGTAGGGTCAGCTGTGAGGACTAACATGGTGAGAGAGGTGCTGTATGCTCAGGAGTTCTCTTTGAGCAACCTATTGGAAGGAACTCACCATAGGGTTTGGGGTTATTTTTCAGGTCACATATTTAGTGAGTATCCATTTGCTTTTTTACACATTACCATTCACCCTTTTTAATATTTTACTGTACTATCCTGGAGGTATAAATGTATAGCTGTAAATTTCACAAAGGTAATATAGTCTAAAAATTATCAGCAAGTAGTATTAATTATTCGGTTGTATAGTCTAACTTGGAATCCTGGTGTTCATAAATACAACATTTTGTTTTTATTTCTCCAGAACTTACCAGTGACTAAAAGACCGGGTGATTTATCAATATCCTATCATCCAATTACCTAAATCTCTGTTAGAGTCAATCAAATTGAATAGTTTAAGTTTGGTAGGAGGCAAAAGTAAAGCACACATAAGCAATGCGTTAGGGCTCCAGAGCTGAAAATGGGCTGCAGTTCTCAACTGGGGAAGAGCACACACGTTGGCCACTCAAGGGAGGGCTGTGCGCACAGGTGTCATAGAGCACTCGCCCAGCCACGGGTGGCAGAAGCCCACAGTGACAGTCTGGCTTCCCTTCTCAACAGCCTTCCATCTTTTCTTCCTCTGAATGTCTTTCCTGCCTTCTTCTCTCCACTGGGGAAGGTTTAGTCTGAGTAAATGATTCTCTTTCTCACTTGTTTTTGTCTTTTCTTTTCCCACTTCTCCAAATGGCCTTATCTGCCAGTCACAATTTTTGTGGCCTGCAATTCTGATCACTTTTAAATGAAACCCATGCTGGCTTTGGTAATCATAATGTCATTTACAATTTACCACTAAACACGTTTATTCAGTTAGTAGCACACTGGAGAAAGAGAACTCCATATGAACTCACCGTGAAAGGCCTAATCTGATTATTTCCTCATGAAAATCCAGGCAGGGGTGCTTGTAAGAGGGGCTGAGAGAAGAAGGGGGAAAAAAAAAACAAAAACCAAGATCTGGCCACAGCTGACTTTCATAATCAATGTGAATAGATAAGTGACACAGCCTGTCAGGGGCAGCCGCCCAGTCACCCTGGGGCATTCCTCTCAAAAAGGCAAGAGTAGACAGGACTTAATAAATGCTGAGTGACCAGTGAGTATTGGCTTGGCATATGCTATTGCATTCAAGATGGAGGAGAACAGTGATAAAGTACAGAAGCTCTTCTCTAAGTGGGGAAATGAGATTAAGCAGGTTGTATTCGCGCGTGTGTGTGTGTGTGTGTGTGTGTGTGGCGCACACATGAGTATTTTTAACATCCTACAGTATCCTTGTCATACAATATGCTCTGTCCACCTTTTCCTAGATGGAAAAACATGGACCTAAAGCCAAGAGGCTAGTTAGGTATGTCTGGTGGACGAGGAGAAAGAAGAGAAGGTGTGTATGTGTATGTGTGTACATATATACTCAGGTTGCTTCCAGGGCTCTAACAAATATTAACTTTGTGTCAATATTTGTCCTTCCTGTCATGAAATAAGGATTTTCCACCTCATTTCGTGTTTGAAAAGAAAATATGCCAAAGGGGTTGTCTTTCTTTGCTAGGAAAAAAAAATTAGAAGAAAAGAAAAAAAAAAGAAACAACATCTATCCTTTATTTAGAAAAATGGTTTGGAAGGAAAGGGAAAAAGTATTGTTAAAATAAATGTTTTGACTCAAAGGCACATAGATTCCTTCCATCTTTCCATTTTCAACAAAAGAGAAAAATGTATATGTTTAAAATTGAATGAAATACATCAACATTAATGATTTTTTTCCTCGAGGTTAACACCACCATTTCCCTCAATAATTTTCTTTAGCTATTTTGTGATAGATTTTACAATTCATGGCAGAGTAAAGTATAGGAGATTTTGACAAAAACAAAATATATAATCATTCTCTTATTTTCAAGAAATGAAAAGAAATCATTTACAATTCTTTTCTGTCAAACAACATTTACACCTCATTATTTCTAATTTAACAAATATAAATGGCCACGGATCAAATGAAGTGAAGACAGGTTGAATTTATCCCCATTTATATATGTTGTCATAGACCCTCAGGCTATGAGGCGTGAAACTCCAAAATCTCCAAGCTGTGTTCCTAAATACACAAAGGAAGTAACTGGAATCTTAGAAAAAAAAATAGTAAAGGAAACATAATTTGGTCATATTAGAGAAAAACTGTCTACTTTTTCAGCATGGAGAGTTCTAGCTAAAAATTGTTTTAAATTTTCAAAAATAGCAGGTGTGTGTTATATTTGGAAAATGAAGATAAATTGCAAGTGATGTTTGTATGCATAACAGATTCAACATAGATGACAGAAATCACAACCTTGCTCATTTTGAGTCTAAAATTAGAGGTCATTAAAGGCTACTGAGTCATTACAATATGCTAGCTCTAGTCATTATAAAATAGATAAGGTACATATGCTTGTACATATGCTCATACTGCAGAAAGTTAATATTATAAGAAAATGTACTATGAGAAACTTAAAAGTTCATTAAATTTAAAAAATTAATGTATTTGAATTTCAGGTTCTGGAGCTCTAAAATTAAGGCATTTCAAGGTTGGCTTTCATAATTTGTCAGTCAGTGGCGCCTAGGAGCATTGGTTTCTCCGGCATCATTCTTAGTGAGGAAGACAGCACTCTATCAGTTAGAGATTGATGGCGGAGTGGCTTCTAGGGCTTGGGAGTCATGAAGGTAGAAAGGACATGTCCTAGTGGGAAGATGGCTCTAAGGGACAGAAGACATTCGCAGGAATGGGAAACTGCTAGATGAGTAATATATACCTCTGCAGGCATAACGGCAGACAGACTTTCAGAGCTATAGATTACAGGATTTGTCACAATTTCCTGAGCCATCTCAGCGAAGTTTTTGAACTGGGGGTTTGTGTACCATGGGAAGATATTTCCAAACTAATCTGAGACAAATGGAAAACCACATAAAACCAACTATTACATGAAGCAAGAATGCACGGAAAACTTTCTGTGAAAAGACCCTTCTATCTTTACTAAGTCCCTTTGGTGAGAATCTCAAAACATTTTTTCCCTTTTTATAAAAATGTTACTTGGACAGGAAAAAAAATGATCAGGAAATGAAAGTAAATGATGAAAAGACAATGAAATGTGGGAGGAGGGTCAAATATTTATCAAAAACCCCTTCTTCTCAATGAACCATTTTTTTCTTTTTTGAATAAAAAAAAACTTATTTTTATCCATGAAAATCCATTCAAATTCCAGAAGATGCTTTTGTACTTTTTTATGATGTTGAAATGTCATCATCTCTATTTTGCTTGAAATAAGCGGTTTAGAAAATGTTTTTGTATTTTTGTTATTTTGTTGTTATATGGTTTGACCTGCAAACATCAGTGGGTATGGTCTCAATTATGATTTTTATTCTCCGAAACCTACATTGAAAACAGCCAAAGCAACTGCAAATTCAGGAAGTACAGCTAAGTCGGAAAGAGATCAGGTTTTCGAGTCAGATTTGCATTCCTTCCTGGCTCTGTCACTTTCTAGCTACAAAACCACAGATGGGTTACTTGTGCTCTCCCTGACTCAGTTTACTCATCTGGAAAAGGGATCGAGCATAGTACCCAATCCACAGTCAGGATTAAATGAGACAATGTATGTGCAGAATCAGGAACAAACACATGGTAATAAATATAAGCTGTTACATTCACCATGTTAAAAAAAAAAGGAGTAGCTTAAAAAATACTTTGCAGCCTTCTTCTGCCTTTTCTGACACTCGCCTCCTCTCAGACAAATAACATTTGCCTTGTGGTTTGAAACTAGCTGAGTACGTGCTACAGGCATTCATAGTGAACCACACTGAAAGAGACAAATTGCGGGAGAAGAAAATGCTAAAATGTGGACATAAGAATGTATACTTTTAGAAAATATGGGCAAGAAAGAAATACACACATACATATGTATATATGTGCATGTGCACATGTACACACACGTGTGTCTATAAGCAGGACCCCTATTTTTTCCACAATTCAAAAATAAATAAATAAAAATCTGCAAAAGTCGAGATGATTTCCCCTTTCATCAGATCTTAACTTTTCCCTTCATTCATATGTAACGCTCTCCCACTCCACCCTTCCCTTTCTCTCCACCATCCTACTGTTGGTTTGCTAGCAAGACTTGCCTGCTATTTGAACCAAGTGATGTTCCTGGGTTAGATTCAAGGCAGGGGCAGCCAATAGCATTCTTTACAAACACAATGCAGGCGCACTCTTTCCCCAGAATGATGAACTTATCACTTCTCCAGCCCTGGGTTTGAAGCCGCAGCAGTAATTCTGTTGGATGCCAAAACTAAAATAAATGGGACTGTGCCATGCCCGGCTCTGAGCTGTGGCTGTAATGAGATTTGAATGGGAAGCCCCGGACACAATAAATCTGCGCCATATGTGACCATTTCCTGTGTCAGTTCCTTTCTCATAACCAGTGGAGACTTTTTTTTCCCCTCTCATGACCCCACACCATGACTCTGAAATCTTTCATGGCTGCTTATGGGCCTCAGGCTTTTTACAGCCGTTGTATAAATAAATGAATTTGACAGCAAACATCATAACAGTTAGCAGTAATGTGTGTTCGCCACAAGTGCCTATACTACTCACTGGAGAAATGGCAGAGGAAACAGCTTGTTTTGTTACCTAAACAAAAGTAGTTTCGTTTGACAAGTGGTGAAAGAATTAGTCAAATAAACTTGAAATCCACTAGGGCTCATTTTGCCAACTCTCCCTGCCAGTGAAAATGTTCCCAGCTCCTCAGTGCCCATGACTCACAGGAGATCAATTTCTCCCTTTCACTCTGAGATAAAGATCTGGGCTGGGAATATTTTGACTGATTTCATATTAATCTTCTCTGCAAGGCAAGACTGTCATGTATGGGAACTCAGGTGCAGCGAAGACTTTCCCAGGAAACCTGTGGTAGATAAGCCAAGAAGGACCGTTCATGTGGGAAGCAGGGGAGATGGCAGCAATGACCTGATTCACTGGCCACCTGTTGAGAGCAAACTGAAGCTTATGAAGTGCTTCCTTTTCTGCACATTTCTTGGATTCAAGAAAGAAAACTCTCAACACTAGACAGTTGTCGAAAGAAGGGAGTTAGCATTTTCCCCTTTATCTCCATAGCCCCAATAACATGAAGTTGCCTATTATTTGGTGAATTTGTGGCCCATTTAGATAAGCACAAGAAGAGCATAGATTTTCCTCAGGTATATAGATTGGTTGGTTATAAATCCTCACATTTATCTGTCCCTCTACTGGAATCATGTCAATGTCAAGCCTACTGTTCTAGCTCTGAAGATGTTACCGCACAGTGGCTATTCTTAAGAGCTCTGGTTATTTATATGGGTTCTGGTGCAAACTGTCTAGGTTCAAATCCTGGCTCTACTACTTACTCTCTGTGTGATCTTAGGCAAGTAACTTAAGTAATTTAACTGTGCCTCATTTTCTTCCTTTGCAAAGTGGGAAGAAAAACTGTATGGTATCAAGTTCATGAGGTGGTTGTGACTAACTGTATTTGAAAAGGCTCAGAACAGTGCCTGGGAAATATGTGTTGTAGTTATTATTATTAATTACTGCAAGCAAAGAAACTTGGATAATGGTCTCATTGGAAACAGTAGATGGCATGATAATGGCAGCTAATCTGAAAAATGAAACTTAAAATCTTTTGAGAGAAAACCTTGAGCCCCTCTATTGTAACCAATTACAGTTAGTTTCAAGGCACAGAACAGCACTACTTTAGATAAAAATATCATCTGGACGTCGAAAATATTATTTTAGATGTAGGTTATTTTCACTCATTTTAAAGTGGTGCTCTTTGCCATGGGTGAATAATCATTGCTTCTAGAATCTTCTTAAACTCAACAGAAATACCACTGGTTAGGAGAATGAAAGTTGAGAGCTATCACCATCACCTAAGGGATCTTAACCCAGGTATATGTTCTATTCTCTGTTTTTATCTTGTTAAAATTTAATTACCAATTTGATCAAATTAAATTATTAAATTAATAATGGCTTACTACAACATTTTGAGTGTGTGATAATATGCAAGAAAGTACCTTAAAATTGTAGATGGTATAAATTATAATCAATATGAACAGATATGTCAATTTATAGAGAGCCTACTACCTACACAATAGATTCTTAGGGTCTCTCTTTTAACTAACATATCCACTTGAATGTACATTTCTGCATATCTAGTCAAACTGTTCATACAGAAAAGTCAGAAGCATTAATGAATTGAACTGTGTAAAAACAGTTCTTAGAGCAGTAACAATGAAACTTGAAAGAGGTGTATCAACTGAAGGTAAGGAACCATCCGACTTGATAAAACAATCAATGGTCTGGTTGTTTTTTTGGGGGTCTGGCTTTTGCTAGAAAACCAAAACACAAAAAGACATTTTCCTATGTTTAAGTGAGACCCTATTTATAGTAAAATGAATTGAAAACTCCATCTTGTCATTGTCCACTGTGTATAGGCTGTACTGCGATATCTAGGAATCTTGTCAGAAATTAGTCTGTAAGAAAATGACTTTGTCCCCTGGGCAACTTCACTGTTGAGGAAAGACATTTCTCAAAAATGCCTTTCTTGCGACCTCCAAATCTTTTCCCAAGATCTATTTCTAGGATGTATAGGATGTGTACCCTGACTCACCTTAGGATTCCCGAAGGCAAAGACTTCATGCAATGAATGAATAACTCTAGCTATTCACACCTGACATGGCCAACGAAGCTGAAGGAAACGCAGAGCCGATCAGTGTCCCCTTGGATTGACCACCAATTCTACTGCCTCTTAAATAGCAAATGAGCACTGCCCCCTTATAAAGTCCGTTTTTCTGAGTTAAAAAATAACTGACTGGGTAGAGAGGTTCTAAAAGAACAGAAGTCTTAATTAAGCATTGTGGAGTTGTGAAAATAACTGTTCAGCTATTTCATCTAGACTTACCTCAGCAAGTGACGGGCTTGTACTTCCCCATCCTCTTGTGGTGGATTAGAACCTTAGGTAGTCATTAATCATTGAGCAGAAGTAGCAAGTGTCCCTTTGGGGCCATACAATCTAATTGAAGGATTTTGCAAACTGTAGGCCATGGGGCAAATCCAGCCCACCCGCTATTACATTAAAGTTTTGTTGGAACACAGCCCATACTAATACATTTGTGTATTACAAACTATTATAAACTCTGCTTTTGTACGGCAATGGCAGAATTGTGTGACTGTGACAGAAACTCCATAGCCTGCAAAGTTGAAAATATTTACCATCTGGCCCTTTACAGAAAATGTTTGCCAACCCCTGCTCTAAAGAGTGTCTCTGAGTCAGTGACCAGAGAGCACAAGACAGAGGCTGATCTCCCTGCCTGGGTACCTGCCAACCAGAGATAGGTAAGTAGTGGAAGCAAGAAGTAACCTTTGCTGTTTAAGCTACTGAGATCTACAGGCTGTGTGTTAGGACATTCTAACCTAGCCTACCCTGATGGGGACAGTCTTTATTCTTCTCAGACAGATCCTTTTCTCTGAACATACACACCTATACTGCTTTAGGGAATAGAATGAAGAGCATAAAAGGGTTCCCCCACCCCCGGCTTTTTTGTCCTTCAGGAGATAGGATGAGGACATGAAATATTTGAGTTCACAGTCAAAATTGGGGTGGGAACTTTTCCTTTCTGAACACAAATTATTTTTACATAATTTATCCCAATATCTGCTTCTTCTAATACCTGAGAATCAATATTCTCTGTTATAGCTCTTTGAATAACAAGTCTTTGAATGTCCTCAAATCAACCTTCCTTGCCATTGTGATATAAAGATGAAATGTCCTCAATCTACTGCACACAGAAGGTTTCTGAGGTAGTTGGGGGAAAAGATTTCCAGAAGCTCAGAACTGGCATGGCATGCTGAGATCTCTCAGAGTGAGTTCTTGCATGTGGGCTTTGGCATTTTTAATATGTGTGAAGAGCGCATATAGCTAGTTCTGCTTGTTCATTTTGCCATGTCCAGATCATCTCCTCTGGAGTTAAAAAGAAACAAGTCCATTGTGGGGGCAGAAAACAACATGGTCCCTGCTCTTGGGAAGCATGAAGAGATGGAAACATCACAGGAGCCTCATGTTCCTGGTGCCAGCCACCCAAGGCAGAATCAAGGGGAACCTTGCCAAGCAAAGTGCTGTGATCTGTGGGATGGAGACACTAGTTTGAAGATACCAATTTCATTTTTTTTTCTTCCAACTCCTGGTGACCTTTGACAACAGACCAACATGCTCCTCAGTTTCCTTATCGTGCATACAAAGCAATACACAAGGATATTTAGCTACATGAAGATTGCATAAAAGTGAATTGCACTAATGTATCAGCAAAGGGGCAAGGAAGGTAGGTTGAAAGAGAAGTCAGCACCTAAGCAATCTGCTCATTGAGGGCAATAAATACGGGCCAGGAGGGAGAGTGGATGGGAAACATGATCAGGCTAGCTAGATACTGGTCAGTCATTTGAACAAATAAGTTGTTATGATTCTTAAAACTAAGATACTGTTCAGGGGCTTCCATGTAAGCTACATCCAAGTCATCTTGTAAATTCAGTGGCTCCTCTTGAAAACCGGTGCAACATAACTCAGCAAGGTGTAGGGGTTTATTTTAAGAATGTTTTGGAATTCATCTTTTAGCAACAAATTAGCTAGAACACTGAGAGTTCAATTGGTACCAAACATTCAGACGGAATGGCTTATTTATAGCAAAGGTTGTATATAAACTGGGAAACTAAGTAGTGGCTCGAGCTTTAAGAAGAGGTGCTGCAAATATCTACAGATGCCAATAACCCTTAACTTGGGCTCAATGCAGGAAAGAATAACTGATCAAAATGTTTAGTTATACTCCATCACAAATAAGGTCTAAAAATGGCAAGCCCTTGTGTACTATGGTTTGTGTACGGGGATACTTCAAGGTGATCTTCTCAATTTGGATAAAGTCTGGTATAGAATCAGGAAATCAATAGTCATCCTAGGCATTAACTTATCATCTTGGGATTTTATAAATTCTGGAGGCAGGGTGGGTGATGGGGAGGAAAGACAAGGAACGAATCTCATTTTCTTGTTCCTTCATTGCATAGTTCTGGCATTTTAAGCATTGATTTAACACTATTTATTGAACATTTTTTCATTAATCCTGATAGTTATCTAGACTGTGAGAAATAGTTAAAAATAAAAGGAGAGACACAGCGCATGCCTTCATGGAACTTACTCAGAGTCAAGTTTCTAGCAGAAAAAAAAAATGCCTTCTCTTTTAGAGATAGTGAGCCCATGAGCAAGTTGAGCACAGGTATCAGCCGTGCCCATCTTGGCATGCCTCCCTCCTCTTGCACGCTCACGCCAGTGCTTGTCACACTCACAGGGAAGAAACATCAAAGGTTCCTGAGTGTGTACTATGTGCCAGGTAGTGAGAGTCATTCAACATGTCTTATTTTATTTACTCATCATGAAAAAGTGAGAGGTATGCTTTTATTGCTTCCATTTTCCAAATAAGGAAACTGGACTTCAAATTGGACTTACAGAAACTCCAAAATGGCAAATCCAGATGTTAGAAGCAGACTAACTAATCCCTGAGTCACCACCAGGAGCAAAACTGCCAGGGAAGCCACCCAGTCTTCTTCAGGTTGAGATGTGAGTGAAAGGAAAGTTTCCCTTTTGTTAAACCATTGAGATGCAGGGGTTGTCTGTTCACTGGAGTTAATTACTCAGGACATACAATATCCATGTTTTGCATGAGTAGATGAAGTAAATTTAAAAAGTGAGTAAGTACATAGAGGCAGAAGAAGAACAAACAAGGCTAAGGTCTCAGTTGGTTTAGAGGCAATGTGAAGAGGAAAGGTCATATTTCCTGAATTTCTGACCCGCATTACATCTACCATTGATTCAGTGAGAGCTCCATTCAGTGAGAGCATCAGTACGCTCCTGTGCCTGGAGGCTGAGGACTGGCTACAGGTGATCTCTCCCAGATGAATTTCCCCATGGTGGACAGCCCAAAACTAATTCAGGGGCCTTTAAAGATGGCTAAGGATTTAGAGCTTCCCTAAAGTCTGGAATATAAGAATTCGAGCAGCATACTGCACACCGGCAAAGTCAGAAGGAAGCAGCTGGCTTGAACTTGGAAAAAAGTTTGGCAAAAGGGCAAAAGCATATTTATAATTCCTTAGGGATAGCTCATGTGCCTTCCATTGGACCTGCTCTGTGTCAAAGGCCAATTTCCATTCATTATGATACACTAAGTTAGTTATATGAATATTATTTTTAGAGAAATTCACACTGGGTCAAAAGCAAAATTAGACTGTATCCATCACAGGGGACTTTATTATTCCACTGACTACAAAATTCCTTTTGCTTGGATTCAAGGCTGATTTCCCTGAAATACAGGATTTTCCAGATAAATCCAGCCACTGGTCTTTCAAGAATGGTTTTCCAGGTTAATAGGAGCTGCCTCCTGGGAAAACATTACACCCCATAATGCATCAGGCCAGTTCTTTGGTGCTATTCAATTGTTAGGCTCAAGAGTGGGAGAATTCCTTCCTGTCCTTTGAGACGATCATTTTATGCCCCAAAGCTTCAACCTCATTATTCTTATCTTAGGGCATAATTACAATGTTATTATTGGTCATAAAATTAACCAGATTTTCTTCTCTTTTCTTTTCCTCTTCAGGATTTGACTCCCTGACCTTCCTCAATAGAAAAGTCTACAGACTGATTGTATACTAAGCATACAACTATTTCCTTTTATTTGTTTTAAATTTTCCCACTGTTAATTTCATTCAGAGCACGCTTATTCTCATACTTTGAAATTGGGTAAAGAAAAAATAAGAATTATTTTTACTACTCCTCTGAAATGTGAAACATTTTGCTCTTGCTTCCCAGTGCTTCTAAGACAGCTCGCTTGTGTTACCTCACCATCCAGAGGTCTTGCTCTGTACTTATATCGACCTGCAGGTACCCGCTTTACCTTATAACCCAAGACCTTTCGTCAACTATTCCCCTGTACTCTGTGTAAATGTCACCTATTTTCTAAAGCAACTTCTTATTTGTTCTAGCAACCCAAAATGGTAAAAAGCTTCACTTTGAGGGTGATGCCCATTCAAGGGCTAACTGAGGTGTTGTCTTAGGAAGGATTATGAAGCCATGTGAGGACTCAGTAGGAAAGGTATTGCAACAGATAGTCTACTGGGGTGGGGAGTAGAATATGTCAGAGCCTCAACAGAACTCAACGTCAGGACAAACAGCACTACATCTGCTACACAAACACCAATGTAAGATTTCCATCTTTGCATAACCAGAATTCCATCCATATCCCATTAAGTAGAGTTCTATCCATATTCCATTCCACCAATCCTCATCTGATACTTTTTAAGCTTCTAAAAAGATTGTTCTCACAGCGGGAGCCAAGATGGCGGCGTGAGTAGAGCAGTGGAAATCTCCTCCCAAAAACACATAGAGCTATGAAAATATAACAAAGAAAAATCTTCCTAAAATAGAGACCACAGGACACAGGACAACATCCAGACCACATCCACACCTGCAAGAACCCAGCGCCTTGTGAAGGGGGTAAGATACAAGCCCCAGCCCGGCGGGACCCGAGCGCCCCTCCCCCCGGCTCCCGGCGGGTGGAGAGAAACCGGAGCAGTTTTTTTTTTTGGTGAGCGCTTTTTGGAAGCCTTAGAGGGACGGGCCCCCGTTGCTGGGGAGGCAGGGTGGCGGGACCGGTGAGGAGGTGCCTGGGAACGGCGCCGGAGGACAAAGAATATCCCGCGTTTCTCCCTGCGAGACCTGGGGGCGGGTGCCTGAGACCGGTGCCTGAGGACGGAGGAGGTCGCGCGTTTTTCCCCTTTTTTTTTTTTTCTCTTTTTGGCAAGCGCTTTTTGGAAGCCTTGAAGGGACGGGGACCCCAGTGCTAGGGAGGCACGGTGGCGGGACTGGTGAGCGGGTGGCTGGGACCGGCGCCTGAGGACAAAGAATATCCCCCGTTTTTCCCTGCGGGACCGGTGGGCGGGTGCCTGAGACCGGCACTTGAGGACAGAGGAAATCGCGCGTTTTTCCCCTTTTTTTTTTCTCTTTTCTGCGAGTGCTTTTTGGAAGCCTAAAAGGGACAGGGACCCCGGTGCTAGGGAGGCAGGGCGGCGGGACTGGTGAGCGGGTGCCTGGGACCGGCACCTGAGGACAAAGAATATCCCGCATTTTTCCCTGTGGGACCGGTGGGTGGGTGCCTGAGACCAGCACCTGAGGACGGAAGAAATCGCGCGTTTTTCCCCTTTTTTTTCTTTCTTTTTGCCAAGTGCTTTTTGGAAGCCTTGAAGGGACAGGGACCCCGGTGCTAGGGAGGCAGGGCGGCGGGACTGGTGAGCGGGTGCGTGGGACCAGTGCCTGAGGACCAAGAATATTGAGCGTTCTTTCCCTGCGGGACCGGTGGGTGGGTGCTTTTTGGAAGCCTTGAAAGGACAGGGACCCTGGTGCTAGGGAGACAGGGCAGCAGGACCAGTGCGCGGGTGCCTGGGACCGGCACCTGAGGAAAAAAAAAAAAAAAATCGCGTGTTTTTTCTTTTTTTTTTCCTTTCTGTTCCCTCTCTCATTGTTGCTGTTGTTGTTTTGGTTTGGAGAGTGCTTTTTGGAAATCTTAAAGGGGCAGGACAGGTCACTTAGACCAGAAGCAGGGAATCTGGGGATCTCTGGGCACTCTAACCCCCTGGGCAGCAGGGAGCACAGAGGCCCCTTACGGAGATAAATAGTCTCCTGGCTGCTCCCCCTCTAACGGGGCTCCACCATTTTGGAGGAACAGCCCCAGCCAGGCCAAGCCCACAGCAACAGTGGAGATAAACCCCAAAGCAACTGGGCAGGAAGCAGAAGCCCTGTCTGCGCACAGCTGCCCAGCACAAGCCACTAGAGGTCGCTATTCTCCCAGGAAAAGGCTACAAACCAACAAGAAGGGAAGCTCTTCCAGCGGTCACTTGTACCAGCTCTGCAGACTATCTCTATCACCATGAAAAGGCAAAACTACAGGCAGACAAAGATCACAGAGACAACACCTGAGAAGGAGACAGACCTAACTAGTCCTCCTGAAAAAGAATTCAAAATAAAAATCATGAACATGCTGACAGAGATGCAGAAAAAAATGCAAGAGCAATGGGATGAGATGCAGAGAAAAATGCAAGAGCAGTGGGATGAGATGCAGAGAAAAATGCAAGAGCAGTGGGATGAAGTCCGGAAGGAGATCACAGATGTCAGGAAAGAGATCACAGAAGTGAAACAATCCCTGGAAGGATTTATAAGCAGAATGGATAAGATGCAAGAGGCCATTGAAGGAATAGAAGCCAGAGAACAGGAACGTATAGAAGCTGACATAGAGAGAGATAAAAGGATCTCCAGGAATGAAACAACACTAAGAGAAATATGTGACCAATACAAAAGGAAAAACATTCGTATTATAGGGATACCAGAAGAGGAAGAAAGAGGAAAAGGGATAGAAAGTGTCTTTGAAGAAATAATTGCTGAAAACTTCCCCAAACTGGGGGAGGAAATAATCGAACAGACCATGGAATTATACAGAACCCCCAACAGAAAGGATCCAAGGAGGACAACACCAAGACACATAATAATTAAAATGGCAAGGATCAAGGACAAGGAAAGAGTTTTAAAGGCAGCTAGAGAGAAAAAGGTCACCTATAAAGGAAAACCAATCAGGCTAACATCAGACTTCTCAACAGAAACCCTACAGGCCAGAAGAGAATGGCATGATATACTTAATGCAATGAAACAGAAGGGCCTTGAACCAAGGATACTGTATCCAGCACGACTATCATTTAAATATGATGGTGGGATCAAACAATTCCCAGACAAGCAAAAGCTGAGGGAATTTGCTTCCCACAAACCACCTCTACAGGGCATCCTACAGGGACTGCTCTAGATGGGAGCACCCCTAAAAAGAGCACAGAACAAAACACACAACATATGAAGAAGGGAGGAGGAGGAATAAGAAGGGAGAGAAGAAAAGACTCTCCAGACAGTGTATATAACAGCTCAATAAGCGAGCTAAGTTAGGCAGTAAGATACTAAAGAAGCTAACCTTGAACCTTTGGTAACCACGAATCTAAAGCCTACAATGGCAATAAGTACATATCTTTCAATAGTCACCCTAAATGTAAATGGACTTAATGCACCAATCAAAAGACATAGAGTAATAGAATGGATAAAAAAGCAAGACCCATCTATATGCTGCTTACAAGAAACTCACCTTAAACCCAAAGATAAGCATAGACTAAAAGTCAAGGGATGGAAAAACATATTTCAGGCAAACAACAGTGAGAAGAAAGCAGGGGTTGCAGTACTAATATCAGACAAAATAGACTTCAAAACAAAGAAAGTAACAAGAGATAAAGAAGGCCACTACATAATGATAAAGGGCTTAGTCCAACAAGAGGATATAACCATTCTAAATATATATGCACCCAATACAGGAGCACCAGCATATGTGAAGCAAATACTAACAGAACTAAAGAGGGAAATAGACTGCAATGCATTCATTGTAGGAGACTTCAACACACCACTCACCCCAAAGGATAGATCCACCGGGCAGAAAATAAGTAAAGACACACAGGCACTGAACAACACACTAGAACAGATGGACCTAATAGACATCTATAGAACTTTACATCCAAAAGCAACAGGATATACATTCTTCTCAAGTGCACATGGAACATTCTCCAGAATAGACCACATACTAGCTCACAAAAAGAGCCTCAGTAAACTCCAAAATATTGAAATTCTACCAACCAATTTTTCAGACCACAAAGGTATGAAAGTAGAAATAAATTCTACAAAGAAAACAAAAAGGCTCACAAACACATGGAGGCTTAACAACATGCTACTAAATAATCAATGGATCAATGAACAAATCAAAATAGAGATCAAGGAATATATAGAAACAAATGACAACAACAACACTAAGCCCCAACTTCTGTGGGATGCAGCGAAAGCAGTCTTAAGAGGAAAGTATATAGCAATCCAGGCACACTTGAAGAAGGAAGAACAATCCCAAATGAATAGTCTAACATCACAATTATTAAAACTGGAAAAAGAAGAACAAATGAGGCCTAAAGTCAGCAGAAGGAGGGACATAATAAAGATCAGAGAAGAAATAAACAAAATTGAGAAGAATAAAACAATAGCAAAAATCAACGAAACCAAGAGCTGGTTCTTTGAGAAAATAAACAAAATAGATAAGCCTCTAGCCCAACTTATTAAGAGAAAAAGAGAGTCAACACAAATCAACATAATCAGAAATGAGAATGGAAAAATCACGACAGACTCCACAGAAATACAAAGAATTATTAAAGACTACTATGAAAACCTATATGCCAACAAGCTGGAAAACCTAGAAGAAATGGACAACTTCCTAGAAAAATACAACCTCCCAAGACTGACCAAGGAAGAAACACAAAAGTTAAACAAACCAATTACAAGCAAAGAAATTGAAACAGTAATCAAAAAACTACCCAAGAACAAAACCCCGGGGCCGGACGGATTTACCTCGGAATTTTATCAGACACACAGAGAAGACATAATACCCATTCTCCTTAAAGTGTTCCACAAAATAGAAGAAGAGGGAATACTCCCAAACTCATTCTATGAAGCCAACATCACCCTAATACCAAAACCAGGCAAAGACCCCACCAAAAAAGAAAATTACAGACCAATATCCCTGATGAACGTAGATGCAAAAATACTCAATAAAATATTAGCAAACAGAATTCAACAGTATATCAAAAGGATCATACACCATGACCAAGTGGGGTTCATCCCAGGGATGCAAGGATGGTACAACATTCGAAAATCCATCAACATCATCCACCACATCAACAAAAAGAAAGACAAAAACCACATGATCATCTCCATAGATGCTGAAAAAGCATTTGACAAAATTCAACATCCATTCATGATAAAAACTCTCAGCAAAATGGGAATAGAGGGCAAGTACCTCAACATAATAAAGGCCATATATGATAAACCCACAGCCAGCATTATACTGAACAGCGAGAAACTGAAAGCATTTCCACTGAGATCGGGAACCAGACAGGGATGCCCACTCTCCCCACTGTTATTTAACATAGTACTGGAGGTCCTAGCCACGGCAATCAGACAAAACAAAGAAATACAAGGAATCCAGATTGGTAAAGAAGAAGTTAAACTGTCACTATTTGCAGATGATATGATACTGTACATAAAAAACCCTAAAGACTCCACTCCAAAACTACTAGAACTGATATCGGAATACAGCAAAGTTGCAGGATACAAAATCAACACACAGAAATCTGTAGCTTTCCTATACACTAACAACGAATCAATAGAAAGAGAAATCAGGAAAACAATTCCATTCACCATTGCATCAAAAAGAATAAAATACCTAGGAATAAACCTAACCAAGGAAGTGAAAGACTTATACTCTGAAAACTACAAGTCACTCTTAAGAGAAATTAAAGGGGACACTAATAAATGGAAACTCATCCCATGCTCATGGCTAGGAAGAATTAATATCGTCAAAATGGCCATCCTGCCGAAAGCAATATACAAATTTGATGCAATCCCTCTCAAATTACCAGCAACATTCTTCAATGAATTGGAACAAATAATTCAAAAATTCATATGGAAACACCAAAGACCCCGAATAGCCAAAGCAATCCTGAAAAAGAAGAATAAAGTAGGGGGGATCTCACTCCCCAACTTCAAGCTCTACTACAAAGCCATAGTAATCAAGACAATTTGGTACTGGCACAAGAACAGAGCCACAGACCAGTGGAACAGATTAGAGACCCCAGAAATTAACCCAAACATATATGGTCAATTAATATTTGATAAAGGAGCCATGGACATACAATGGCAAAATGACAGTCTCTTCAACAGATGGTGCTGGCAAAACTGGACAGCTACATGTAGGAGAATGAAACTGGACCATTGTCTAACCCCATATACAAAGGTAAACTCAAAATGGATCAAAGACCTGAATGTAAGTCACGAAACCATTAAACTCTTGGAAAAAAACATAGGCAAAAACCTCTTAGACATAAACATGAGTGATCTCTTCTTGAACATATCTCCCCGGGCAAGGAAAACAACAGCAAAAATGAGCAAGTGGGACTACATTAAGCTGAAAAGCTTCTGTACAGCGAAAGACACCATCAATAGAACAAAAAGGAACCCTACAGTATGGGAGAATATATTTGAAAATGACAGATCTGATAAAGGCTTGACGTCCAGAATATATAAAGAGCTCACACGCCTCAACAAACAAAAAACAAATAACCCAATTAAAAAATGGGCAGAGGAACTGAACAGACAGTTCTCCAAAAAAGAAATACAGATGGCCAAGAGACACATGAAAAGATGCTCCACATCGCTAATTATCAGAGAAATGCAAATTAAAACTACAATGAGGTATCACCTCACACCAGTAAGGATAGCTGCCATCCAAAAGACAAAGAACAACAAATGTTGGCGAGGCTGTGGAGAAAGGGGAACCCTCCTACACTGCTGGTGGGAATGTAAATTAGTTCAACCATTGTGGAAAGCAGTATGGAGGTGCATCAAAATGCTCAAAACAGACCTACCATTTGACCCAGGAATTCCACTCCTAGGAATTTACCCTAAGAACGCAGCAATCAAGTTTGAGAAAGACAGATGCACTCCTATGTTTATCGCAGCACTATTTACAATAGCCAAGAATTGGAAGCAACCTAAATGTCCATCTGTAGATGAATGGATAAAGAAGATGTGGTACATATACACAATGGAATACTACTCAGCCATAAGAAGTGGAAAAATCCAACCATTTGCAGCAACATGGATGGAGCTGGAGAGTATTATGCTCAGTGAAATAAGCCAAGCGGAGAAAGAGAAATACCAAATGATTTCACTCATCTGAGGAGTATAGGAACAAAGGAAAAACTGAAGGAACAAAACAGCAGCAGAATTACAGAACCCAAAAATGGACTAACAGGTACCAAAGGGAAAGGAACTGGGGAGGATGGGTGGGCAGGGAGGGATAAGGGGGGGGAAGAAGAAGGGGGGTATTAAGATTAGCATGCATGGGGGGGAGGGAGAAAGGGGAGGGTGGGCTGCACAACACAGAGAGGACAAGTAGTGACTCTACAACATTTTGCTAAGCTGATGGACAGTAACCGTAATGTGGTTGTTAGGGGGGACCTGATATAGGGGAGAGCATAGTAAACATAGTATTCTTCAGGTAAGTGTAGATTAAAAATTTAAAAAAAAAAAAAGAAAGAAAGAAAGAAAAGGGGGATTACTCCTTAACAGGATAAAACTATTGGTAAATCAAAGATCAACGCATGCTTTAAATATCCTTAATGTTGATCACTTAAAGGGTGTCAGATGATCAGCTATGGAGGTACTCTTTTCTGATAATATTCCTTTCTCTTAATTAAAAAAAAAAAAAAAAAAAAGCAGTTACTGTGTGCTGACCTCCAATGAGTTCTGCACAGTGGTATAGAGGGCATGTCAAAGTGTGGGCAAAGGGTCTGTTTGTTTCTATGCAGAAGATCAAGGCCTAGCTTGGATACCCAGAAAATGAACTAAGATACGATATGAGGAGGAGCTTCCGGCATCAGCACTCTCTGGAGGACTCGTGCCGGGGGATGATCATCAAAAAGCCTCCACAGGGATCCGGACGATGCTGCGGTTGTGGCTGCATCCAGCCCACCATCTCCTGGACTTGCCATAAGAAGGAGGAGGGAGATGTCTAGGCTGGCATGTGCATACAGTGAGACAACGAATTTGACTGGATCTGTACTGTTGGAACTCAACCAGGAGTTGGGAGGGGTGCAAGTTGTAGCACCCCAAAATCTCATGACTATAGACTATCTATGGTTAAAAGAACATATGGGATGTGAACAGATCCCAGAAATGGGCTGCTTTAATTTGTCTGATGGTTCAAGTACAGTTGGAAAATATCCATCATATCATAGATAAATTTTCACAAATGCCTAGGGTGCCTAAATGGTTTTCTTGGCTTCACTGGAGATGGCTGGTAATTATAGATTTGCTTTGTTTATGTCACCGTATTCCTATTATGTCAATATGTGTGTGCAAATTAGTTAGTAGTTTAAAACCTATACATACTTAAGGTACTATACAAGAAGATATGTCAAAGAAATAATCAATCCTCCCAAGTTTCCTTCATATGCTACATCTATAGCTTTTCTTCTTCCTTCCTAATTACAAACTTTAAATAGAATTCGTGCCTCATATCGAATTTACCGAGTATCATAATTCCTCCAGGTGGTAAAGATACCTCGAGACAAGTGCTGGGCATAGAAGCCACAGGGCATAAATCTGCAAAGAAGTAAAAAGCTAACCTTTGCAAACAATATGGCTTCTCTCTCACTTACCAACTTTACATTTCCCTGTATGGCCCCGGAAGATGACTGGTTAGCCAGAGACGGGTAAGATTCCTCAAGGGAGGAACAACCTAAGACAGGCACAGTCGCAGGGGGGCCATCAGGTGAGAATTTGGGGATCAACAGAGGTGAGGCTCAGAACCTCACCCCCCCTGCTTTGAGAGAAATCTTCTGCATCCGTGGATGTCTTGCTGCCCTTGTCTAGCCTGGATTAATACTTAGTCCATAGGCACACACCTGATCATCTGATCATCTACATTTGCCTTCTTACAGCACTAAACTATGTTTTCTACCTTTATCTTGCATCTACCTACCACTTCAGCATTTTATTAAAAATAAAAATAATAATAATAATAGGAGAAATGTGGGATCAACATATAAATCAAGTACAAAAATCAAATGAATATTCATATTTGACCTGATGGTTTATAGGTCATATTGCATGATCAAAACCGAAAGTTTCTGTGATGACTGCCCTTGTACTGTTCACCATGTAAGAATTTATTCACTCTGTAAGAATTCGTTCACCATGTAAGAACTTGTTCGTTATGCTTCAGAAGATTGGAGACTGACGAGAATTAGGCTTGAGATGGATTAATGATTGTACATTGAGCATTGACCCCCCTATACTGAATTTTATTGTTGTTAACAACCATTTGATCAATAAATATGAGAGATGCCCTCTCAAAAAAAAAAAAAAAAAAAAAAAAAAAAAAAAAGATTGTTCTACCATTCTTTCTGTGTTGATCATAGGCTGGCAAAATTCATTCCATGATTTACTGTACAGCTGAAAATCAAAATCACTAGCTGACAAGAATCGTTAGGTAATTTACTTTCAAATTGAAAGGGTTGTCCCAGATGGATGGCAGCCTTGTGTCACAACACCCAAATGTCGCTCAGTCTGAGTTCAGAAAGGCAGTAGAGATTCACGGCAAGGAGTTTTTTGAACCACTGATTCCTGTTCCCCTTGTAAACAAAAACAGTTGCCCTTCTACTTTATATGTTAAGAGAATCAGACTTGGTAATCTTTAAAACCACACCCAAAGCTAGATTTCTCTGGTGCTTTACATTTGACCTCATCTTCTCCTACCTTTCCTGTCAGTCACTCTGCTGAGACCACTCACCCCATCTGGAGCCCCTGCCAGAGCAGATCTCTCTGCTCTTCTCCCAGATGTTCTTGCGGCTCATTTCTGCAACGTTCGCCACTTGGTTCATTTTTTCTTCTCAGTGAGGTCCACCTTGATCAGCCTATCCACACATACATTCTTATTGCTTCTTAGAATGTGCTACATTTTAAAATTTTGTCCATAGACTTATCACTTTCTAACCTAGTAGATAATTTACTTATTTTTATGGATATTTCTCACTATCTCTCTCCTTTAGAACATAAGCTCCATGGAGGCAGGGAGCTTGGTCTAGTTACACCCCAATTAACTAGAAGCATACCAGAAACACGGGTGACACTCAGCACATATTGTTAAATTGAATAAACTTAACCCATCCATTTCTTTCAATTATTACTAGAGTTCTTCCGGTTCATTCAAAATTAGACTGAATGCTCATATTTCATTCATTTGTAGCTAAATTTCCTTACATGTCAAATGGGCATATTTAAAATCTATAAGGAAATCTTTCTAAAAGTTTTCCAAGAAAGACTGGGTATCAAGCTTACTATATGCCTTTCAGGTGTCAGACATGAATTTGCATTCTCTCAGACACTTCACTTTCCCTTCATTTTCAGAAAAGTCAATGTTTTTGGCCTTCCAAAAACCTAATACCACAAATGAAGATGTAAATTATCTCACTGAAAAAAAGTGAATAAGGAGAGGGACAAACAGGACCAGGGAAGAAATAGATGATAGTATTTCCAGCACTTCTCCCTCCACAGAGAGGAATGAATTAAACATGAGGCAAGAATGTTACTAACTTAGGTGCATCATTTCATCAGATTGCCTAAATTGCAACAAGATTTCAATACGAATTGAAGGGGAAAAGAAAACTTGACATTTGTATCACACCTTTTAATATCAGAATAATTATAACTCCTACTGGTATGTATTAATAACAGATCCTTTTATCTAACAGATATATTGTATGCATTATATATACATGTTAAACAACAACATGAAAGATGATATCTTTATTTACATTTTACAGATGATGGAACTGCTCTTCAGGGACCATAGACACCCATTTACTCAGTGGCAGAGTCAATTTTATCTACTATTCCATATACTTTGCCACCATTTTACCTGATCGTTTGCCCTTCACAACAACTGTGAAAGGCAGGTATGGGAGGTGGTATTTTCATTTGGCTGATGAGAAAACCAAGTTTCAGACAGTTTAATACTTTCCCAAAGACAGAGAGAATTGATCAGAAATACTCTTCTCTGGCCATCTTATTCCAATGTTCTTGCCATAACATGATGTTCTCTATGCTGACAATAAAACTAGTGTTTCTCAAATAGTGAGTGGACTTACGAGTGAATAAAATTTTCAAGGCTTGACTCTCTAATCTCCAACGTAACCCTGAAGTTATTTTCATATTTTCAAACCATGTGTATTAATATGCAAACATTTGTAATTAGAACATAGAAGGAAACTAAACTATCAGACTGAACCGTACAAACAGCATTGCCTTTAGGCCTTTCACTGGAATTAAACAAAAAGTGCCACGAATTTGCTAGACTTAAACAAGGCATGATACTAGGCAATGTGACTTTTTTATGTCACATATCATCTGGATTACATTTTCTCTGAGATGTACAACTCAATGGTTGCAGTAGCTCATCAGGATTTGACACCATGGATTTATTTGGTGAAGTGTGCAGAAGAGTCTTACTCATTTCTAAGCACAATCTAGAGTCATTTTATTATGGTGTTTCCTCCTTCACTAAGTAAATCAATACCTCAGTGTTTCAAATATACAAGAGTGTGGTTTATTAAACACAGCCCCATATTGGGAACAAGGGGCCCTGGATTCTACTAGCAGTTTTGCCAAAATGCACTGTTCTTAAAAAATTGCCTTAGGCCTCAGAACGTCAAACTTACTGTCTTAAAAATGAGATAAGACTAAAGTTATTGTTGAGATCTCTTACAGGATTCACCATGAAAAGTATTTTATCAGTTAGGGATTGTCATGCCAGTCCCTAATTTAATGGCTTTACCCTGGCCCGTGTCATTTCTCAGGGCCCCTCCATCTCTGACATCTTAAAAAGGACGCTCATCTCTCCAACAAAACCTCCTGCTTTAAAAAACAGAACAAAGCAAAAAACAAAGCTCTTTGCATCTATATTCCCGCTGCTCCTATTCCTTTTTCTTACAGAAACTTCAGCCCAGGTTATCTGCCCTCTCCTGATCCTTCCATTGTTTCTTCCTCACTTCCTGACCTCATCAGTGTTTGCAGCCCTCCCATTCGTTCCTCCTTCGTTCTCCTCCCAGGTCCACACCTCCCAGGTCCCCCATCCTTGCTGTGTATCTCCTTCCATCCCTTTTGTTCCTAGCGAGTTTAATCATTCTGTAGAAAATCACTTAAATAATAATGAAGCCACACATAGATGAGAACTGTGTCATTTGGTGCATCACAAATTCTCTATCTCCAATCTCAGCTGAGCCTTCGGTATTAATCAACCCATCTTCCATTCACCTCTAGTTAAAGTCCTCTTCTGTTCAAGGCTTTAGCTCACCCTATCTTTCCACCTCTATGACCTCTTGACTTTACAAATAAACTTGGGGACACAGGGAATTTTACTTTACCCCTTTTCCAGATATTCACTTTTCCTCATCTTCTCATCTGACTCAAATAAATGGATATCCTTCCTCCTTCCCAAGCTGATTTCTGCACGGTGACATCCCTTTCTCCTCCTCCTTGAACATCATAAATTAGGCTCATTAATTATTGTCCTTTTCTTAGGTCTTCAAACTTCTTCCCATGGGCCGGAAGCATGTATAAGCTTCCCTTATGATAAACACTACCTTTCTTTCTTACCACTGAGTCTCAAATTCTTTGAAAAGACAGATTTCCTTTGTCTTTCATTTTATCATTTATTTATTCTCATCTTCTAGACAGTCTCAATCCACTGAAATCTACACGCTGCCCCAATCACTCGACTGAGCCTCCTATCAGTGATGTTATTAGAAGCCCAGGCTTCAGTTCCAGTTCCAAGACCCAAATGCTTTCTTTTTTTCTGATTTCATCACACTTGACTTAATGGTAGCATTTATTATTGCTGTTCTTGAAATGCTCTCCTGTTTTAGTTTCTAGGACGTCATTATCCCCTTATTCCCATCTCATGTTTCTTCTCAACGGTTATTCTGCTCTTCTGTTCTTTGGGGGTGGGCTCCTTCATCCAGCCCTTTAAGGGAAGGTGCTTTTCAGGGCTCACTTCTTTGCCTTCTTCTCATAACACATATGTCCCCTAGACCAAACACCCCTCAATCTCCCAGCCCCCAAAACACACACGAGAGAATGAGAGAGAGACTTTCATGTGCCAATGGACCCCAAACTCATCTCCTGAACAATAGAACTGTAATGTCCACTACCCATTCTTTCAAGGCATTTCAGACACACCTTGGACATACACATTCTTGCAGCCCTTCCATGCCTCATATGAACTATATGCCCACTGCCTACTCTTGAGAATAAGATTTAAAAGACCCAGAAAAATCCATAAATTACTTATCCCTTATCAAAATACAAGCTCATAGGGAGAGGTTCTTACAGAACAACTTCAAGCATCTAAGCACTGATCGTGTGCCTGACACAGGGTAGAGTCACTTTTTACAAGTGTATTTAGTCTAATTGTCACAATAAACCTAAAGAGTGTACGCTGTTTTAATCTCCATGTAAAGATGTAGAAACAGACTGAAGAGAAGTTCAGAAGTTTGCTGAACAAAGAAGTGATAGACACAGGAGTCCCACCCACCCCATCTGGTGGCAGAGTTGTTTGGTGTGAGCCTCCAGGAGACATATGTGCAGCTTCATTTAAGATACTGCATAACAGAGGTATAGCTGTTACCTTTTTTGCTCACTGAAAACAAAACAATAATAATAGTAGACTATGGGCATTTGATGCTTACAATGTGATAAATACTGCTGTAAGTGCTTTATAAGCATTGATACATTTAATACCCATAATAATTCTATGGCATAGGTACCCTGTACTCCCATTTTACAGATGAGGAAAATGTGGCATACAGGGTTTAAGCATCACTTCCATTTTTAAATGGCTTGAGGAAAATGAACATTTCTGGTCCCAAGTCCTTGTCCTTGACCTTTATATCATACTACACTCTCTGGCTGCTTGAACACGTAGTCGTTCAACTGAGTGCTGGTTTCTGTGCATTTCTTCCCCACTGTCTCCATACCACGTGGCTTTGCCCCAGTGATGAATAGCCCTGCTGTTATGATGCTGAGTTTTTCTTTTTCTCCCCCTTCCCTTCTTCTTGGCTTATGAGTTTATAACAATGTCTACAGGTGTTTTCTTTCTCAGGTCCCCAAAAATCCTACCAAATTCTGTTTCATCCCAGATAATCTTATTTTAGTGATGTTTTGAAAAGCCACACACTCTTACTACCATAAAAAAAATAGAACCTCTTGATACCATTATCACTTTCTCTCTCTAACCTTCTAAGTTTAGGGTGGCCATATAATCCATCATTTAAACCAAGGTGCTCCTGAGAGTGGGTGTATGACAATTATGCTGGGACAGTGAGCATGAACTTGGGTTGTCCTGGACAAACCAGGAGGTATGGCCACATTGCTCCTGACCCACAGGAGACTATGCAGCTGTACAACCACACTGCTGGCCGAAGAGATTTCCTAGCCAACAGCTTCCCCACTGGCAATGACATCATGTTTTCTTCCAATAGTACAGAGTACAGAAGAACTGGAATTCTGCTGGGTCCTTCGAATAACAACAAGCACAAAGAAAACAATCTTGCCAAAATATTAAAACAGAAAATGCAGAATAAGAGAAAAAGAATGAAGGTTCTAAGTCTATTACAATCAATGGCAACTTGACAGAACTGAATAAAAATGGGCTTAAAAGTATTTAGCAATATTTCTTTAAATCAACAGGGTTTAAAGAACAGAGACCTTACTTCTTAAAGTCTTTCCAATAAAATCCTCACTTTAATCTCATTGAAAACACTCATTTCTTGTTAAATAAACATTATCTAATGAACAAAGGATTTTCACAAAATCCTTTCATATCTTGTTATTCTCAAGTATAAATTAAAGCTTTTAACTTGTCTTTTTAATGCAACCTCAGTCTCAGCCCTCTGACCTCTCTTATAGCATTTAACACTGTTATTTCTGAAACATAAAGACTAACTTGCCAAAAAATATCTCTCTTAAATGAAATCCTGAAGTTCATAATCTGTTAAATTGGTGGTGATCAAGAAATAACTTTTACACATTCAACCTATTTTTAGGGTTTATTTCCGTGGTTCTTCAGCTTGAACCAATATCGCATGTATCAGTCTCAGAAATTGACACTTGAAAACATTTTTTCCACAAGGTATGAAATCGATAACTGATGGCTATTTTATATCATTGATTTAAAATAATAACAATATAGGAAAATGTGAAAATCTCTGCGAGGTATGTCATAAATTTCGAGATTTTTGTAAAGTCTCTAAAGTATAAAATCGTATTACGTATTCACTATTATCTAGAATGGAGATCTGGACCCCTTCTCTTCCCCGCTCTGCTAGTTTGGATCTGTTGTACATCTGGATGCGAAAAGCAGAAGAAAAAGGGCACAAACCCAAAGTGAAATTTTGAAATAGAAAAAGTTTGCCTTTGATGGTCTTTTTGGTTCTTAGAAAAACAATCTCTCCCCAAACTATCCACTAATCCTACAGAAGAAGAAAGAATCTGCTATCCTTATCTGAATTTTGATGGAAACTTGTTCTAAGATGCCAGCACTCCCAGTTTGCATTTACAAGTTTGAACTTTTTAACTCTCTGGCGGATTTAAGTCTATTTTAATGCAAAGGAATGATAAGCACCGGAAATGCGGTGATTTTTAGAAAGGGGTCTTCCCTCGTCCGCAATAGCACGCTGAAGGTTGGTCTAAGGCCAGTTCTGCTGTCAGGATTTGGCAGTAATTGACAGATACAAAGTTAGCCAAGAATGGTTGTTGGGCTCTAGCCAATAGATTATTGATCCCAGAGAGGAGGGGAAATAGGGCTGAAGATTTTAGAAGGCTCGTTCTCAGATTCAGCACAGCAAGATGCATGAAAACCATCAAGAGTACCACTATACCAAGCAAAAAGCTGTCCAAATGTCCAGGAAGGGGCTATCTTCAGTCTCAGACTACAGTTCCTCCTTACTACTCACTATATACACATAATTATCTCTTGGTCCAATATCCTACTATCTACTATCTCCATATAAAGACTTTATTTTCAAGATCCAGAATTCAAAGAGACAGAGAGAGACAAATCAACAGGATTTTCTGCTCTGAAATCCTTCAAGTTTAAAGATCAAGCAGCTAGAGAGGATCAGCAAACTAGAAGCTGAGCTGAAACAGAGAACCGGAGTCCTTGAGAACTGTCCGTGGGAGCGAGAAAGCCCCAGCTGACGGGACATGAGCTCCAGAAACTGTATGGGAGTTGATAGTGGGAGACAAGGAAAAACTGATGACCGTTCCTTGAAAACTAACTATAACAGAGAAGAGAGGAAAACAATGCTTAGTCTCATAGGTTAAAAAAATGATACCAGTCATAGTCCCCTTAATGAGCTGCTTTGCATGTGTGCCTAATCAAACAAGCTGTGAAATAATTGTAATGCATAACATGAAATTTGTGTTAGATTAACGTTGCTTTGCAATTTGCTTCATTACAATAATAAATACTCTCCCACCATGCCCTGAGTCTGATTTGAGAAGTCCCCTGTGAAAATCCCATCAATACATATTCTGTACCTACCATGTTCAGGGCATTGTGCTTGACTCTAAAAACACACTTTATTCATTTTATGGCAGGGAAGGGTTGTCAACCTTGGCATTATTGAAATATTGGATGGATAAGTCTTTGCTGTAGGGCTGTCCTGTGCATCGTAGAATGTTCACTAGCATCCCTAACCTCTACCCACTAAATGCCAGTAATACAGCCCCCAGCCACCAGTTTTGACAACCACAAATGCTCCAGATACTGCCAGACATCCCACGGGAGGCAAAACTATTCTACCTGAGAAACTGCTGCTGTAGAAAGATTCTCTACATACTCTGTACTTAGGTTACTTACTGTTTATGTGATGTAGTTACCTTCTTAACAATTCAAAACCTCAGCTAGAAATCCGCCAATAAACAACAAATATTCCCCTTGAGTAGGATGCCTAAATTCCAACTCCTGGGTGTTTGCAAAAGGGCTGTCTCTCACCTGGCATCCATTTAAAAATCTTCATTAAGGAACTGTAAAGGCTAAATCAATTGCTGATTGTCCTAAAACAATGCCTATACATTTAACATCTACTGGAGATAGGAAGGCAGAAAGGGGATCACACCATGTTAGCCAATTAAGCTGTTCCATTCTTAATGAATCAAAGCAATATATTAAAAAGAAAATGTTAAAAAAAAAATGTAACTCTCTGAAAAGTCACCAGTTATTTGAAAATAATCAGCTCTGAGATCAGGGCACATAAAACACAGAAAAGTCATGTTATAAATATGGACAGGCTCATTCAATTTTCCTCTTACAAAATATAGGACTTCTAGGAGTACAAAACCCATTAGCTTAGAAGGGATTTTTATCTAGTCATTTTTGTGGCCTAATAGTAGAATAGAAAATTGTATCCTTATTAAGGATTACATCAAGTCCATCACAACATTCCTTATCATTTGGAATCTAACCAGTATCATCAAAATGGTCAAAATACAATTAGGTTTAAAAAACACAAAAGAACTTAGTCGTGTTATATTGTTTAACTTTAGGCCAGGTTCCTCATCTATATCTCAACAATGAGAATCAACCGTACATGAAACAATGGTCAAATGCTTTATAAGGAGGATTTAAGCGTCCCTCAAAAGCATCAGATCATTACCTAAGCCAGAAGCAAGATGTTAGACTAGGAGGACTAATGATCGGATCTAGCACAGTAATTCCCATGGTTCCTAAGGAGCACGAGCATCAATCATTTAATAAATACATGGTTTCCACTGGACTCCAGACTGGGAGAGAAAAAATTCTCAGCAGTGAGAAAATTGTCCAAGTTTTCCTGGCATATCAGTACACATGTCCCTTAAAGCAAGGCTATTTCTAACATAATACATTTCTAACTTTTCAAATTCCATTATATTAATTAATGCCAGAATAAGCACCATCGGGGGAAATCTACATAACTGGACAATAGAGTGATGGGTTCAAACAAGAACCCAGAACTCTGCTTTTTGAACAATTACAGGAGAGCTTCCTTTTTGATAATACTATTTTATTTCTTAAACATGGATTCTACAGCTGACTTTTCTGCCTTTCTACCTCTCAGTTGGTTAAACAATTATCTAAATCATATAGGCTAGAAAGTGAGTCTCAGCTGAATAAAAAATAAAATTTTATAGGCTGAGGAATTTTTTAATTTTATTTTTAAATTATCATAGAGTTTGTTTTTTTGGTGTTCAGTTCTATCTACTATCTCAGTATAAAGACTTTATTTTGGAGTTCAATAATGTATGGATTTGTATAACCACCCCTACAGTTAAGATATGAAATAATTCACTCATGTTCCAAAAATCCCTGTACAAACCCTTTATAGTAATATTCTCACCACAACCGTAACTCAAGCAACCATTGAACTTTCCACTGTCTTCATAGTTTTTCAGTTCCCAGAATGTCACAAAGTTGGAATAACACATTATGTAGCCCTTTTATACCGGCTTCTCTCACTCCCACATGTCTTTGGCCATGTATCAATATCGCTATGAACCAAAGGTTTTTCCTTCTTACTTCTGAGTAGTATTCCCCTGTGTGGATACACCACAGCTTGCTTACCCCTACCTCTGGTGAAGGACTCTGGACTGTTTCCAGTTTTCAGGTATCACAAATAAAGCTGCTCTGAACATTCAACTACAGGTTTTAGTATGAACATAAGTTTTCATTTCTCTAGGGAAAATAACTAGGAGTAGTTTTTCTGGGACATCTATTAAGTATACATAAAACTTTGTAAGAAACTGCCAATCTGTTTTCCATAGTATCTGTACAATTTTGCACTCCTACCAGCAACATATGAGTTCTAGTTGCTCCACATCCTTACCAGTACTTGCCACTATCGGCTGACAGCTTCAATCTAGGAATGTTAGAATGATGCTATTAAAAAAATCTTTATCAACTCTTACCAGATAGTACATTCTTACTGTACAGTAGCTATCACTCCAGTTAGGAAATAGCATTGTTTTCCAATAAGGTGTTTTGTAGAAAGTGCTTTGATACTGGGCATTTGAAACCGTAAAAAAAGTGTTTTATCTAATACTATAGGATCCTCTAAAGTTGTATAATTTGTCCAGGGAGCTATAATGGTCCTGAATTACTTGTTTAATTCATTTTTTATTTATGGTTAACTATAAAAATGTGCTTCCTGCTTTTTGGACTGATGTGAGAACCAGAACCACATTCATTAGTTCAACAAATATTTGGTAAGAGCTCTTATCCTAGAAATAATCTAGAGTAGAACAGATTTGGCTTCTGTCCTCAGGAGGCATATATAGACACAGAGGGAAAAACCACAATAATAATCACTTACTTGAGTAATTATTCAATCTGAAGATGTGCATAGGGTATATTAGGTGGGGATTTTTTAGGAGAATTTAGTCTTAGTTTGATCAATGACAGGTACTCACCCACAGGAAGCATAAATAGAAAACATTAAGTACAGAGTTAAACTGTGCTTTAATCCTGATTTCATAGCAAATAATGAAATTACCAAGTGTTTCTGAGAAATGAGCACAAATTAGAAACTAAAATGCAATACAACTTGTGATAACTGAACAAAAGCCTCTGATTACAAGATTCCAGAAAATGCAGAACTAGAATGCAAACAGAAAGAAAACTGTGAGTGATACTTGGGAATATCACACCTCTTTTGATAAATGGAGTGAGCATCTGAATGCCATCAATACCTAAAACTATTTTCCTGTTTAGCTAAGGAATGTCACCAGACCCCATCTCCTTCCCTCTTCTTTCTCTGAACGCTCTTTTGTCCAGATTCCCAGTTTTCCATCTCATCATTAAGGAACAGACCAGGTTCTTATTGGCTAATTCCTCTGGAATGATGACTCTGGATCATATCTGCTGCTCCCCTATGGAAGATAATAGCCCATGATGGACTAGATTTGTCCCCATCCCAGACTCCTAATTCACTGTACCCCAGCTCCTCACTGGGTCACTCAGAGAAGGAATCAGACATTCACAGCTCATGTGTGATTCACCCAGGAAAGGATAATATGCCAGAACCATTCTTTTCACATGCATTTGACATTGCTCCCTTCAGGAAAATGCAGCCCATTACCTAAAAGCCCTGTGAAATTTGCGGAGAATTGGGAGCCTCATGGTCATACAGAAGACTGTGTCATTCTCTAAGAGTTAGGCAAGTAACTCAGAGAGTTCAATTGCTAACAAGATTGTTCAAAGATGAAGCCGACCGAACATAATCAGTTCACCCTAATTGATTGCATACAATTTTATTACATAACTGATGGTTTTAAACTCCCAGCCAATTAGTCTGTCAAATGTAGGTTAAATTCTTGACTGTTTTATTCTAACTGCATTTAGGTAGGATTTACAATCCAGGCAGCCGAAAATGCACTCTTTTAACAAGTGAAATGAATAGGAACTTCTCTATAACCAAAAGGGAAAAAGAGAAGTTTCATTAAAAATGCTAATCTTAGCTAATCAAGATATTAACTATGGGTTTTATTTTACCTGATGCAATTCCTTTGCTATGTAGTTACCTCATTTTCAGATCCTTTAACATATTTTTATGGTTGGTGTCATGGTAATGCCAAATTTGAAATTATTAAATTTGAAGTAAGCAAAAATCAGCATTATTTGGTCTGCCGTATTAACTCAGACGAATTTTTCAGGCCGTCTGAATTATCACCTCCAGTCCTTCACAGATTTTATTAACTTGTAATGTCTGGCAAAGAATTAAATCTGTCTGAAGATTCTAGCATTTACTTGTGAGCATATCCCTCTTAGTCCAGCTCAGTCATTTAAAATAATCCCCATTATAAATGTTTGTCTATATTGCATTTTTAGGACCATTAGTTAAAATTCTAATGAGATAAAGTCTTTCCATAAAATTGAGCAGCTAGAGAAATAAATCAATTAACCACTTTTTATTAAGCACTTGCTATGTATTCATCCCTAGGCCAAGTCAAATAAGCAGCAGAGGAAGGGTCAGAGAGAGATGTGGATGAGAAGCAGAATTCACAGTTCCAGCATTCAAGGTGGTGTTAAAATGTTGCATTAGGGAAGATTTTTGTACAGACAAATTGTTTCTTAAACTTACATTAAGTATTCTTTGGAGCAGAGTTCAGCAAACTTTTCCTGTAAGACACTAGATTAAGTATTTTAGGCTTTGCAGGCAAAGACAAAGTTGAGGATATTATGTATAAACTTATATAAAAGAGAAAACAAATTTCCATAATTTCTTACTGATGAAATTCAAAACTTGTATCAGATTTATAATATGTGAGACAATGTAATTAGCAGAAGTAATTGATATATGTTTTATACACCAAAATCTCAATAAGGAATAGAGAACTCAAATATGCCAAGTTTTCTCTAGGATTTGGAATGATCAGAAATCTATTTTTTGCTTGGAGTGGTCTTCAATAAACAGCTATCAACTGAGTATTTACTGTAGTTCTCCTGGAATTTACGCTAGGTGATAAGGACACAAAGAGAAATGGCTCCCTGCTCTCAAAGCACTAAAATTTAAGAGGAGACACAGTGCAATAATGGCATGTAATGTACACTGCAATAAACTTATGTATACAGTGCTACATAAACATTTGTATAAAGTGCTCCATAAACACAGATGGAGGACTTATGAAAATACTATTGAAAGTTTTCTTAAAATGTATATTTCTTTCCTTGTAATCTTAGTAATAAGGACATTGGACCTTCAGAATGGTCTAACTGATGAAGAATCACTGTTGCTTCTCAATAACCATTCTGATCCATTTCCACTGTGTGGCTTTACATTGCTGAGAAGTCCAGGTAATGTGCCTGAATTGGAAGGGACAATGAGGACGGTCAATAAGTATTTGATTTGTATATTTTTACTACATCAGTTTCAGTAAATTTTCTTTGGTCCTGAAGTTAAGATTCTGATTATTTGTGGGCTCTAATTAATGGAGAATGTTCCCCTAGCAGTCTCAAGAATTAAAACGAGGATTTATAAGAACAAATAAACACACAAGCAAAATCCAGATTATTCAATACAAATTCAAGCAGGAGTAGGAAGGGAGAAAGCCTCACTACTTTTACGTTTTGTCTTTCAAACTGGTATACCACACAATAGACAATAAACCACCAAAGCCACACATTTATTTTATAAATTCAGAAGAAAACTGAAGTCTCATGTATCCTCTTTATCAAGGAGGCCTATGGTTAAGTGTGACCTAAAATATGGCTACGCGCCTGATTGATGACAGACTGAGGAACCTCATAACATTTCCCTCCTCAGTATCAACCAGATGACGACCTGAGCATCTCCCTGAAATACACCAAAAGGTCCACCTTTCGTTTTAATTCCTAGAAAGCTCATCTGGCAATAAACATAACCACAAGGGTCTAATAATCCTAGTTTGGAGGGCTCCTTGTACATTTCCAAAAAGGTATTTCTACCTCACGGTCATGGCAATATCGATGAGAGGCTGTAGACCAGATAAGAAATGATATGTTCTCTACCTTTTTCTGTCTTCCTCCTGATAATCAACATCTGTAGAAAGAGCTTCTACTCCACAATCCCTTTTAGCATGGCATCTATTTTCTAGATAGATGAGACAGACACTTATGAAGCTAAGAGAATGATCCCGAAAACATACTATCCAAAGGTCCAGAGGCTTCAAGCAACATGAATTATTTAGTTTTACTCTGGTGCCTGCAGAGGAGGCCAGGGTCTTGGGATAGAGGTTAGATCACAAAGCACCTCAGATGTTATGTCAATGAAACAAGATTTTATTCTGTAAAATAAAGGGAAGCCAGTTAACAGTTTCTATGTCAATGCTTACAAGACCAGATTTGCATTCTAGGAAGAGCATTTCTTTCTTATGTAAACTGTAGAATTATAGAGGTTAGAGTGGTAAGAGGGAGAACTGTATTTACTGCAGTAGCTCAGATAAAGCCTCACACCAAGGCAGTAGCAAGAAAATGGAAAAGACAATGAATTTAACAGCTATTAAGATGTCAAACCTTTGTGATTGTATAAAGACAGGGGCTAAGAGGGTAAAGCAGCCAAGGTGACTACAAATTTGGGAGACTGCATAGAAGGTGGCGGGCTGAAAATGAGGTATTCTAAAATAGGTAGAATGGAGATGTCTGATGGTAGTTGAATATTCAGATCAGGAAGCAGGGAGGTGAGTCTAGAAAGAAGAGAGAGATTGGGGACCTGGGAGTCGAAGGCCAGGGCATTGGTAAGATCAGAGGAGGGCATAAAAAGGAAAATGAGAAGGTGATTAATGATCAAACTTTAGCGATCACCAGCATTGGAAGTATGGATAGGCGAGCGCTTAGATGGAGTACATGAGGAGAAAGCAGTGACTGGTGCAGTGGTGGCTCCAAAATTTCTATTTTGAAAGGATTTAGACCAGAAATCACGTCAGAAGGGGGCGTGAACATAAATCTGCATAGTGCTTGACATGGGATTGAGGAAATTCAGTTGTCCGATGTCAGAGAACGCAGGATGCCGCTGGCCATTCTGTTGCCGCCTAGCCCCACCTCTCAGGTACTCTTGTACTGAGAAGTTGGAGAACCAGGACATCAAAGGAAGATGAGATTTTAAGAATCAGAGAGAAAATTCAGAGTCAGATTTGACAGACATCATATACATAAGGAGAAAACATCTGGTCCGCTTGCCATTGCTCATGTTTGCCAGGGCGATTTCAGTGAAGTAACAGGGAAAGGGCTATAATATGACGGGGAGAGACTGAAGGAGAAGCAGGGACGAGTCAATGAGGGCAGGCTTCTCTTTAAAGAAGTTTGACTAGGTAGAGATGAAGGATAAGGCAGTAGCCACAGGGTGAAAGGACCTCAAGAATAGTTTGAAGACCCTGTCTCAGAGCTGCTCCTCAGAACCCCCTGTGTTAGACCTGCTGGGCCTGCAGTGCGGACTGACGGCTGCCCTTCTCCAGAAATGTCTTTCCCATGGGGCCGCATTTCCATCTGAAGTCCACTATGAAAGATTCATTTAGTTGGGCCTGAAAGGCTTTTTACTGGCAGCAATATTCTATTAAAGTGTAAATACCTAAGTAACAACCACAAATGAGGCCAGGGTAAATGCTCAAAGTAGAAAGAGCAAGAGAGACAGCAAAAGGCAAAGAAAATGTTTACCTGCCTCACTTTTTTGCCTGAGCTGTTCTTGAATTCAATCACTACAAATAACAGAAAATTACTTGTGTTCTGTAATGGGCAGAGAAACAGATTAATGACTCGTGCTATTTGGCTGCCGTTATCCATCATATGTAGATTATCAATTCTAAGCATAAAAATTCAACATAATAAACTTAATATGAATTTGGATCATAATTAAATCTATTAGGTGGTACAGATGGCACTTAAAAATGTTAAATGCTGCAGGGTCAGACTTAAAGGGACCAATTAAATTTTCCCTAATTACAATCTCAGAAGTGAAGAAAGGAGGTGGGGAAATCTAAGTCTGACAGTGGTTACCAAGTAACTTTTGAAGGGCAGCAAAATATGCCTTATAAAAACATGTCCCTTTGGTGTATTATTTTGAACTGAAGATAATTGAGAAGTAACAGATATAAGAAAAGCTCCCCCTAATTGCCTAAAAACAGTATATGAATTTGTAAAGGTGTCTCCCCTACCCTCTCTACCAGAAGGACTGAAATTAATCATCTGAGACTCTAGAACCTTACCAGCCCAAAAATGGTACCAGAGGAATCTACATAACCAACTTTACTATGTAACCCTTACCTACAATTAGTTTCTTCATATATTTACCTCCCCACAATTTGCGACCCTTAGAAGCTCCGTCTCTTTCGTTTTGTTGCTTTTCTACATAATTATTCTTTTTTGCTAAGATGCCATATAAGCCTAAATTCTTACCACCCTTTCAAGTTACTCATCACTGAAAAACAGGTGTATACATGATGTATATGTTAGTAAACTGTTTGTTTTTCTCTTGTTCATCTGTGTTTTTTTAATCTAATTTTTAGGATCCCAGCCAAGGAAACTAAGATGGGTGGAATTTTTTCATTTCTTTCTTGATATTTCTTCAGTAATTAAAGCAACTCCTGGTGTTTGTCTGTTGTATCTGCTGTTCCCTCATCCCAAGTTCTTCTTCAGATCAGGGATCCATAGGGGAAACATTGTTCTCTCATATTTTGAGGGCAGGTCATTCACAGTTTATGTATGTCCAACCTATACATGTCCCTTTGTGTATATGAGCAACTGGAAAAAAAAAAACACTTTTAACGTATATAAGAAGTACTTCAGTCTCAAGAAGGACCTTCCATTTAACTTCCAGTTGAATGCCCTCTCCCATCCCTGTCAAGGACAACATCATACACCATCACTGAGTCTCATCTCATCTCACTCCAGGATTGGTCTATATTAGTAGAAAATGTATAGTATGACTAGTAAAAGTAGAAGAAGAAAGAGGAAGAGTAAGACCAGGATGGGGAGGAGGAGTAAATGGAATAGGTAGAAGTTGAGTCATTAAATAACAGAAACTCTTTCCATCTATTCAATTCAGTCCCTAAACTCTCTCCCATTTTATCACCTATTCATTCATGTCCCACCTCAGACCAACTCTTACAATGAAATGATTAGGAAAATGTGTATCTGATCCTCTGAAAGAAAAATAAATTTTACTTCAATTATTTGAAAGTCAAGGGACTACTATTAATTAGCTTTTCTACATGACACAGCCTTTGCAAAAAGCAAATATTTGAGCCCAGGACACATAAGTCTGAGCTACGGCTGAGTTGCTCTCAGAATCATTTCAAGGGATCTCAGGATTCATGTGCTAACCAAGCATTGCATAGACTGGAAAAAAGTATTTGATACATAGATTCCCTACCTTCTTTCAAGTTTAGATAGCTACATGGTGGTTACTAAAACATGTTCACTTAAAAGACTTGCTGAATATACAGTAAGGATGTTGACATGTGTTTCCCCAATATTGATAGATGATTAAGAAATGATTACTGCTGTGACAGTCTGATAAGATTTTTGGCATTAAAAGAGGGCATTGCCTCCCAATTTAAAAAGTTTGGGAGTCACTCTAAAGAAAAATGCTGAGCTGAGAATAGTGTCTGAAAAGAAATGTTACCATCTTCACTCAACATTTCTTTTTTGTGTACCTCATTTAGGATGCTCCTATTTGTGTATATGCCACCTCTAGCCCAAAGGGTGCCTTTCTGCAAAGAGACCCCTTTCTATAGTGAGAGCAAGGAACTCCTGTGTGATGCAACCCCATGCCAGGAAGCATGTCTTAGCAGATTACAGGCTGGGTAGCAGCCCTGGTGGGCCTCACGGGTCACCTTGCATTCTTTCACCTGTGCTCTGAGTCTTACATCCCCCTGGTTTCTCCAATAATATTGCTCCTGTACCTTTATTGTATGCCCATCAACTTTTCTCATGAGCATTAAAATATGTCCAAGACCTCCCCTCTCTTAACTAATCTTATTCCCATTCCCACATCCAGCTCTAACTACCATCCTGTTTCTCTCTTCCTCCAACCTTTCATACTTGCTAGATAATGATAAAAGGTCTTACTTTCACCATCACTGTATATTCACTCAGTCCTCAACTCATTGCTATCTGGACTCATTCCAGCCCTAAGGCCTCTCTGAAGCTGCTTATAGCAAGATCACTAATGAAATCTGTGTCACTAGAGCCAATCATTTCTGCTCAAGCCTTATTTTACTTTTTATTAGTTGCAGCATTTGATATTGGTATCATCCCATCTTGAATTTCTCTCATTCCTTGAATTTAATGACTCTACAATTTCCCTGTTATCTTCTAACATGTCTGTTTATCCCTTCTCCTATGCTTTGTGAGATCATCCTTGCAAGATCACTGACGGAGGCTTCGACATGGGGAGGCTTTCTCATTCTATTCACATAATTTCATTCGGTCCCTCGGCCTTGGTTCCCATCTATGTGATGATCTTCATCTTTCACCTCTTAGGTGAACTACAGAGCTGTACGTCTAACTCCCTAATGGGCATCACCACTTGGTTTTCTAGCATATACCTCATATCTTCCATGTCTAAAACTGCAATCTTCTTCTCCCAAAATGCTCCTCCTCCATGGTTCTTCTTCAGTCAATGTCTCCACCAGCCACCAAGTTGTTTAACAAACCTGGAATTCATCCTTATCTCCATTCCCTTCCTCATCCTAAACACCCAATCAATCAACAAGTCCATCCAATTTCATTTCAAAAATCTCACTGGACACATATGCTCTTCACATTACCATCCTGGTCTCTGTTGCCTCATTTTTCTCTCCTAATCTTTGCCGCTGTACTGGACTCCTGCTTATTCCTCTTGCTCCATCCAGCCTGTTGTATACAGGGCAGTCAGAACACTCTTGTAGACATGCAGACCTTATCATGATACTCCTTCATTTAAAATCTCTTATGAATGTGTCTTGACCATTAGGATCAAATTCAAAATCCTTAACATAGATTGTAAGACATTCTGGAAACAGATCCTTCACAGCTCAATGTCATCTTGGGCCGTTCTCAGCCTGGTTGGATTTATGTTTTAAAGATACAATAGAGTTTTGGTCCTTGTGTTTGTGCACACATTTTCCCTCTATCTCACACCCTTTTTCCTACAACTCTTTACCAGACTAACCCACTCATCTTTCAAACCCAAGCTTGTATATCACTTGCTCCAAAAACCTTTCCCTGATTTCCTAGATTAAGGCTTGACAAACTTGGCCCATCAGTCAAATTTGCCCATGTTCTATTAGGCACAGCGCTCAAGCTATCAGTGGTTTTAAAACTTTCAAAGGATTTTAAAAGCAGAAAAAGATAAGGAAAAGGAAGACAAGGTAGAGAAGGAGATAGAGAGACCATATATGAACCTCAAAGCCTAAAGTAGTAAAAACCAAGAATACTTACTATCTGGTCCTTTACAGAAAAGTTTGCTTAGAACATCAGCCCTAACACCTGCCTTAGAACATCAGTGAAGGCCCCCGACTGTGTGCTCTCCTGATGCGCTGTACTTCCTCAGTTATTACACTCATGCTTTATTACAATTAGTTATTTAGTGTCTCCATTTCACACTACACTCTAACTCTGCAATATCAGGTACCATGTCCATCTTTACCACACCATATCCCCAGTATGTACTAGTGGTAGATTCTCAGTAAACATTTGTTCAATTAACCACAATGAAAATGAAAGTAAACGACAGCTTCCATATATTCCACAAATAAGCTATGAAAGTACTTTCAAGGGTATATGACTAGGACAAGAATACATCCCTGTGCTCTCAGGACCAGGATGATTTATACTTGTCATCTCAGCAAAGTTATTAGCAGTCCCCCCTTTCCCTTTCAAAAGTATCCCACTTTAGAGGAAGTCAGGATACTTAGAAAAAGTTCATAAGTTCTATTTCTGGGAGGAAAGAGACTCCCTAAGGCCACTGAAGCAGAAACCACAGCGGCAGAAGTCTTCCTAAGGATAAAAGATTCATGGTGTTCAGAATCCAGGAAAACATGAGCAAACTACTGAGCTAATGGAACATCCTGATTAAAATAGGCATCCATTCACCGATCTGGATATTTGCCTTATTTTTTAACATAGTCACATGTGGAAAACATATCACGGATTGTAAATCAATACATCTTAAATTTGGAACGGCCTATAATTACATTTAATGAATACGTCTATGACAAGCTCTTTTTTGGGTACATGGCTTGTACAGATGAGTCACACTTTCTTCTTTAGATATGACTGGTAAATCAGATATCCCAGCTAATTAATATTCAAGATTGATAAAATAAGTTATTTTGAAATACAAAATTTAAGAATCAAAATAAACTTTGGGAATCATCTAGTTCAACAACCTAATTTTATTGCTATGGAGAAGGAAGACAAAGGAAGCCAATATTCCTGCAGTGTGTAAAGACTCCTTTATAATCAGTGACATGCTTATTTAAATTTTTCCCATAAATTTACATAAAATTAAACACATTTATAATAAAATATCACATTTATATTTTATTCTTTTTAGATTATTTTAAAATCACTTTGGAATCTTCATGCCTGAGAATCATCTTAAAGAACAGTCTATACTGTACTTCATGTGTGCATAAATCTTACCTATCCAGTGAAAGGTATGAACCCTATACCTTTGTAGTTTCCTTTTCACTTCTTCTCTAAATAGTGTTGTGCCATCACTGGTCTGAGTTGAAGGCCAAGCTCACCAAATGTATATCTACTATAAATATCATTAACAACAATGATAGTATTTTCTAACTGACTATGTACAATGTAATAGGACTAAGATTAAGTGATTTATTTACCCATCACAACAACAGATAAGTGCCATTAATTAAAACATGAGAACTTGCACAAGACACAGCTGGAGCCTAAACTCACTCTTTCTGAATTGACTATGAACCACCACCCTGTAATAACCATTTCTTGAGTGGGCTGTGTTGGAGACCTCTGAATGCCACTTTCAGTCCTCATGGTCCCATCTCTTACTCCAGCCACTGACTCCTGGTTCCACGCAGGAGAAATCTGATATTACCCAGACTTGTGCCCCTGGGCCTCTCTGATGCTGCCGCATGAGTGAACCACCTTGCATTCATAAACGTGTAATGAGAAAGTGTTGGCGTTGGGGCTACCTTAGACCAATTGGAGACATGAACCTGTGTCTTTTCTTTTTGCCTATGGGAAGTATTGAGATACATTCCTTAAGGGTTCTCAGAAGGCCTCACAGAATCAATCACTTCCTGTAGGCATCCTGAGTTGCTTTCCTGCCTTGTTTCACTACCGCTGTCCCTCATTCCTGGTCCTTGGGATTACCTCCCAAATAAATAACCCGTGTGCAAGCCTTTGTCTCAGGCTCTGCTTTCAGAGGCATCCTGGGTAAGAAGAGGCCATTTCCCCCATCATCTGAAACCATCTTGTCTCTACTCCTGAGCTTTATATCACTAATATCCAACAGCTAACATACTTTATTTCAAGAGGAAATCCCCTGTCTCTGATGGACCTGACTTCTTCATTTCCTGTGAATGGCAGAGCTATCTGCATCTGTAGGGTCTCAGGACAGCACTGAGAATATTTGTCTACCTCTGCTAGAAGCCCTTCTGATTAGTCAGGCTCCTTGAGTTGGAAACATAAAGACTTATAATGAAAAAGAATCACACAGTAAAAACAGAAAGAATGAAAAGAAAACAAACCAATAAAGAACCTATCCTATCATAACATTTGAGGTTCTGGTATTTGCTGGCTTTGGAGGGAGTTCAAAATAAATGAAAGAAATGTGTATTTTATTAAATGTTAATATTTAGAAGATGTGAGGGGGGAAAAGGAAAGATAAATGCTTCCAATCACATTTGCCAATATGAGGTGTCTCCTAGCCCCTTCAAAATAGTTAGATGTTTTCTTTGCATTTGAACCACCTACTTAGTTTTGGAAGTAACACCTAGGACCAACCAGAAAATAGTGCAAAGAGTAGCAAAGTTGCACGTGTATCCAGCCAACAGAGAGGGGTACCACACTGTGCTCTCAGCCTGGAGTGCAAGACAATAATGAGCCCTTTCTAGCCAAGCTGCAGCTGCCCATCCCACTTCCTCCACAGGAAAAGCCTGTAGCTCCTGACCCCACATGGATTTGCCTATAATAAACTCTGTCCTTCCCTTGCACCATCTGCTATTGTGAACATGATCTCTGTTTGTCTTGAAGTATAAATAGGCCCCGAATTTCAAGAGTTCAGAATACACTGAACCGTAACAGCAGAGCTTCTTCCTTCTCTTCTTGGTAAGAGCCTTATCCGTCCCTTGGGTTTTGGAATTCTTTTTAAGAACAACAATGAAATGAAGTGGAGAGGAAGAAGGTTTGAGGGGATCAGGAACACTCAAAGGGGCCAGAAATGAAAAGCTGCCTCTTGCTTTTCTTTTTTCTATATTTATAGTAATATATGTAGACTGTCAACTTGGGCTATTTTCTCTATTCTCTTTTCTCACACCAATGATAAGAGCTGAGGCAGAGGAGAAACTAATTTTCTTATTAATTAGTATCCAAAGCATTTTGCAGTCTTCAAATTTATCACCTTTCTATTTTGCTTCAGCAAGACCTTCTTGGCCCCTTATAATTAGTGTACTTGTTTTGAAGAAGACAAAATCGGTGGCCATGAGCCCATTTCTCCAGTGCAGAGTGTCTGGTGAAAGACCAGACACGGAGGCCTGACAGCCCAAGCTTCCCAGCCTAGACCCACAAGATTGACTTCACTCTTCTGAACCTTAATTTACTCACCTACAAAATGGATAAAATGAATAATTATTTCATGGTACTGTTAAAGTAGTAAATGAAATAATTCTTGTAATATGTTTGGTAAGTGTGTTTAATAAACATTGGATGATGATCATTTTCCAGGAGATGTCATTTTATCTTGAGAGTGACTCAGAAAGCCTCACAGTCCAGTTATCTGAACCACCTCATATGGAGAGAACGACTTCCATGTGTATCTCCAGCTAAGGGGTTAAAACAGAGGAAATGCATAGAAGAGTGCCTAGCAGGCTGCAAACCCTTGATAAATGTTAGCTATTCATCACCATCATGGTTAACGCAGCATTAATAATGTACAGTTATCCTTATATTGTAATCAGTTTACTGAATGAGCTTGACTCAGCAGGTGCAAGAGAGGAAATTTAGTCTTCTTAACCAATCCTCATTTAACCTCATGCTGGCAAATGATTTTTCCCAGATTCTGGGTGAAACCCTAGGTAGATGACATAGCTTTTCTGATTACTTTCACGTACAAAAAATTCCAGTCCAATACAATGGAATCTCAAATCCTTTTGGAAATCTCTTCCTTTTCTCAGCTTGGGTCTGCCACAGGCTGAGAACACTGTGATGGGAAAAGGTGTGGTTGGCTTTGCATCATTTCTACACCCTGATTTCTCTTCCTCGCTCACTATGAAGCCTCTGGTTTGCCAGGGTTGAGCTTGGGGCCTGACATTGAGAGAGGGAAGAGCGTTATAGGACAGAAGTGGTCTTCCTTGACTAAGAACATTTATAATCTAGTATTGATGTTCTCTAAATATTGCAGATTTCTAAAACTGCGTCTTTTTTGAGTCAGGATAGAATCCTGTGGTTTGCAAAGAGAGTTATCCTGTGGATCTGCAGTTGACTGCCTGGCATGAGTTATGCCTATTCCTGCTGGTCACTTAATACTTATCTGATAGCCCCTGCTGTGCAGTGTCTGCTCCTCACTTGAGGTCACCTCACACCTCTTGGTGGGTCTCTGTTAAAACAAATACATGACATGCTTCTCTCATGGGCCCCTATCTGGTCTACTGTTGGCGAGGCATGTTTGCTCAGCAAGCTGAGATGTGAAGCCCTCTTCAGCACCGGTTGCTTCAGCCAGTGGCTCACCTGTGGACTCTGTCAGCATGTCAGACAACAGTGTCTGTAAACATCTAGTGGTGCTTTAAAAACCAACTCATCTGCAGAGAGATATGAAAGCAAGCACTATGCTCTGTCCTGCTGTAAGAAGAAATGGGGGATTCATAGTGCATTGAAAATTATCTACAATATTAGCCTCTGAACCATCTTTTTCCACCTCCCAATGAATTCTTGCCTTCTCTTATATACCTTAAAGGCTAGGGAGGCAGAGACTACACTAGGTTCTAGCCACTTCCTTTGCAAGATCAACACAGATTGTCTTAGTCTGCGTAGTCCAACGCAGTAGCCACATGTGGCTATGTAGGTTTGAATTTTAACTAATTACAATAAAATAAAAGTCATTTCACCAGTCTCATTAGTCACACTTCAAGTGCTCCTTGCCCACATGTGGCTAGTGCCCCCCATACTTGACAGCACAGCCAGAAAATTTCTATCACTGCAGGAGGTTCCATGAACAGAGCTAGAACTCTGAAACCTCGCTTTAGAAGGTGAAGGTATTCTTATCTATTACTTTTATTTTCAGGCCTTGAAGCTAGAGTACAAGAGAAAATTCACATTTACCAGTTTTTTACACAAACAGGAAACAGACAGACTTTGACATCTGGGTTCTGGTCTAGGGATGGGTCAAGGCCAATGAACACAAGACCGTTTTTCACAATGCTGACTCTTAGATTAAGTGGAAACAATTAAAGTTCTTCTGATTGAGCCTCAAATCTAAAACCTACCTATTCAGGCAGAATGAGCATCTCCACATTTCTGCCCCCATGATGGGGTACAGAACAGCATCCACCAAAGCTATTGTCTTTTATATATTCATGGTATTTTATAGTCTGTGAGTCCCATGAATTGTCTCATTTTTTTCTAAGAGCAGTTCTGCAGAGGCAGAATAGGTTCTATGGTACCTAATTTTACAGATGAGGAAAAAGGCTAAAGGAGCATAAATGACCTGCTCAAGTTTACAGGGTCAGTAACTGGGAGGCCAAGTATACCCAAGCTCCTTCCACATCATTATGGTTTTTCTTAAAGGAAGGAAAACCATTAAAAGCCGGTTCTTACTAACACATAGAAAAAGCAAGCATTCAGAACCGAATTTCCTTCAAAGAGCTTCACAATTTTGATTTATCAATCAGGCATGTCTTCCCAGGTACCTAGTAGGCCTAGAATGAAAACTAAAGACTACTCTATGAGCAGGATGTTGGGCGACACCTGGTCTGAGGAGGGACACGAAGACACGCACTAGAGGATGCCATTTCCCTCAACAAAACTGGGAGCACATTCCCACTTTGTCTCTTTGCATCTTGTCATTTACTCAAAATACTAACAGAGTTGACACCAACCCCTTGAGAGGACATGAGGAGAAATGTACCACCTAACATGGAGAGACATTTGAACACGGATCAGGGTGATAAATGTCGCTGCTACTGGTATACTCGAATGCAGAATACAAATTTGTTTATTCATTTTTTTGTAACCAGACTTAATATAGAAGAAAAGGCATAAAATAATGCATAGAAATGAGAAATACCAGATTCAAGATAGTTGTCTCTGGGAGGGTCAGGGAAGGGGAATACGTTGGGAATCGGGGAGAGGCTCAAAGGGGTTTCAACCATCTCTGTGAGTTTGAGTATGTAGTGTTTTACTTATAAAGATGGATGGTGGTACACAGGTGTTCATTATGCTATTCTATATTATTGAATGATAAAATGTTCAAATAAATTTTTTTAATTAATTTACTTATTTATTTTTGTTACAATTAATCTGCAATTACATGAAGAATACTGTTTACCAGGCTCCCCCCCTCACCAAGTCCCCACACACACACCCCACTACAGTCACTGTCCATCAGCTGTATAATCACCACCTGTCTTCTCTGTGTTGCACAGCCCTCCCCATACCCCCCAACAACACTATACATGCAAATTGTAATGCCCCCTTTCTTTTTCCCTGCCTTTATCCTTCCCTTCCCACCCATCCCTTCCCACCCATCCTCCCCAGTCCCTTTTCCTTTGGTAACTGCTAGTCCATTTTTGGGTTTGTGATTCTGCTGCTATTTTGTTCCATTTTTCTTTGTTCTTATACTCCACAGATGAGTGAAATCATTTGGTACTTGTCTTTCCCTGCCTGGCTTATTTCACTGAGCATAATACCCTCTAGGTCCATCCATGTTGTTGCAAATGGTAGGATTTGTTTTCTTCTTATGGCTGAATAATATTCCATTGTGTATATGTACCACATCTTCTGTATCCATTCATCTACTGATGGACACTTAGGTTGCTTCCATTTCTTGGCTATTGTAAATAGTGCTGCAATAAACATAGGGGTGCTTCTGTCGTTTTCAAACTGGGCTGCTGCATTCTTAGAGTAAATTCCTAGAAGTGGAATTCCTGGATCAAATGATATTTCTATTTTGAGCATTTTGATGAACCGCCATACTGCTTTCCACAATGGTTGAACTAATTTACATTCCCACCAGCATGTAGGAGGGTTCCCCTTTCTCCACATCCTCACCAACATTTGTTGTTGTTTTTCTTTTGGATGGTAGCCATCCTTACTGGTGTGAGATGATATCTCATTGTGGTTTTAATTTGCATTTCTTTGATGACAAGCAATGTGGAGCATTTTTTCATGTGTCTGTTGGCCATCTGAATTTCTTCTTTAGAGAACTGTCTATTCAGCTCCTCTGACCATTTTTTAATTGGATTATTTGCTTTTTGTTTGTTGAGGTGTGCGAGCTCTTTATATATTTTGGATGTCAACCCTTTATCAGATCTGTCATTTATGAATATATTCTCCCATACTGTAGGATACCTTTTTGTTCTATTGATGGTGTCCTTTGCTGTACAGAAGCCTTTCAGCTTGACATAGTCCCACTTGTTCATTTTTAAATCAAATAAATTTTTAATAACAAAAAAAGAAAATTATAGGGGCATATTTGCTAAAACAAATTATTTTTATAGGTGCCTTGGTCTTTCATTGTTTGTTTAGACATAATTTTACTCACATGATTTGAAGTACTTTTATATAACAGGGCCAACAGAAGGTTACAAACTGGAACAGTTTCTGAATAAGGCTGGCTTTGCCCAAATGAGCTGATAAAATGGAATGTGAAATGAAATGACTTCCCTTTCATTTAGCTTGACCGTTCTTCATACCAGTCTCTAATATCCTCCTGACTCTAGGTGGAGGAGCTAAGGAGAAATGAGTCAATTATCCCAAAATATTTCAAAAGCATCATCAACTTCAGTAAACTTGCAGTGCGAATATGTAAATACACAAACACAATACAATGGTTCAGGTTTATGGATAGGCAGGGGCACAGGGGAAGGGGACCCAGTCCCCTCGGGGTCAGGAAAAGCTTCACCTCCTCAGATGGGACTCAGTAACTAGATACGGTCTACTGCAGAGTTCCCGTTTGGCCACCCACCATGTCTTTGCCCTTCCACCTTCTCTAGGCTGTGGATCCTGACCTCTGGCCACAAGAATGGATTCGTACCTGAGCTGCGGCCAATCACACTCCCCCATTCCTTTGAACCCTTGAGTTGTTTCTGAAAGATGCATGAAAGACAAATAGGAATTATCAGCATTTCCCTGGGCCTGACATATAAACATATAAAACAAAGGAAAAAAAATTCTCCTTCAGCTGGGATTACTAACCTAGGATTAGTGAGGCAATATTTCTCTCCAGATAGAAAAGATACTTTGGCAGCAGGAGGGAATGAAACCAAGGGTCACAAGGAACAGTGACAAGCAGAAAGTACAAAGGGAGAGGGCAGAGGGCATTGAATCTTAGTCCCATTCCTGGCAGTCCTCAAAGCCCGGGTCCTTCTCACTCTTGCTTCAGTTCTTTTAGGGATTGCAATATCCTCCCCAGAGGCACAGGCTAAACATTTATGTGTTGCTTAAAGTTCTTACAGTAGTGATTCACTTCTTTACTCTGAGGAATATTTTGATAGGGAGGGTAGGGAGTGGATTCTGAGAAGAGACTGGAAGGGACACAGGCATGAGAGCATGAGGAGCATTAGAGAAGAAGGCAGCCCAGGTAAAGGGGATGGTTCAGGAACACAGCCAATGCTACAGGCAAAGGTCAGGCCAAGAAGACCTGAATTTGCTTTGACCCTTACTACAAGTACCTACTGGGCATTTCCAAAGGTCAGAATACCTAAGAAATATATGCCAGTATAGAAACCCTAGGTTGAATGCAACTTGGCTAAGTAGTTTTTTACCGCTGGTCAAAATTTTCTGCTTCATCTCAGAGATCGACATTGTAATAGTGGCCTGCTCAAGACACAACATTTTTCATGATACTCAGTGATCAATCTTTTCTATTGGACCAGAAGGATTGAGAGCGGGTGGGGTGAGTAGAAGATGTAGGAGGGAGAGGAAGCAGGATCCTTCAAATCATGCCATGTGGATCACTGCCTGCTTGGCCTGTCTGCAAATCATACTCTCCCTACAACTGCTCTGCCACTGGGTGCACCTACCTCCCTGCATTCTTCCAATGACGTGTGTGGTAGGGGCATCCCCCTGTCTCTTAGGAAGCAGAAACACATTCATCCTATGAAGCTTACTTCCTCTGAAAAAGGAAAATGGGGAAAAAAATGTATCTCTATGCAATTAAATCACAAAATATGGTCACTAATACTCACAGCCTATAAGTGTGGGTCTAGTCATTGCTGCTGAGGAGGTAACATTTCTGAAGGACGCAAAGAAATATTCAAAAAGTCCTTTTCAGATTATCTAGTTGAAGTTTGAGCAATAAGGGTATTATTGGTGGGATCTGCAGTTGAGCATGGGGAGAAGATGCTGTGTTGGACTCATTAAATAACATTTATTATCTGCCCTCTGATCAATGGATACATAGGGATGGCCTCAGTGAAAGTGATTTATGGTATCTCCAGCTTCTTTCACATAAAATGAGAATAAGTATAAGGAGTTATAATTAAATAAGAGAATGAAAATGGCTTTTAAAGGTGCTCATGTTGTTCATTGTGATGCTGAATGTAGATACAACATGATGCTCCTGTGTTTAGAGTTTATTTCTTATTTCTGTTGTGGGAAATCACTGTTTGAGGACTTATAATATGGTGAAGGGGGGGTATACATTTTTGTGCTTAAGCTGTTCAGACATTGCCTTGCTTAATTAATTATTTAACTCAGTCTATAGCCTATACAGATCTGTGAACACTCTACCTGGGCAGAATGACCAGGTCTTAATATATTGACATGGCTGCTTCATAGAAATGTCTAAAAAGCTGGCTCATTTTAACTATATATGTATGAATATAGACTTGACTTGAATGTCAGTCAGATACTAAAGCTTCTGAGACAGGTAATGCGGTATAGTAGAGAATGTGTCACATTAGGACTTAGAGTATGCTTTAGGGGAAATAACCTGGAGCAGGATTTCTCCCCCTCAGCACTATTGACACTTTGTGCAGTGCAGGACTTAAAACAGCCTCTCTGTTCTGTACCCTCTAGATGCCAGTAGCACCTCCCTCCAGTTGTGACAACTAAGAATGTCTTCAAACACAGATGGTCCCTGAGTTACAATGGTTTGACTTACAAGTTTTTGACTTTTCAGTGGTGCAAAAGTGATACTAGAAACCATATTTCAGATTTTGAATTTTGATCTTTTCCTGGGCTGGCAATATGCAATATGACTCCCTCCTGGGTCACTGGGCAGTGACAGGGAGAGGCGGCTCCCAGGCAGCCCCATGATCACAAGGACAAGCATCCAATATACTCTCAGCCACTCTGTACCTGTGGCAGCCATGCTGTTTTTCACTTTCAGTATAGTACACAGGAAGTTACATGAGACCTTATTATAAAATAGGGCTTGTGTGAACCGGTTTTGCCTAATGGTTGGCTAAGGTGAGTTCAGAACACATTTAAGGTAGGCTGGGCTAAGCTATGATGTTCAGTAGACCAGAAGTATTAAATGCATGTTCGCCTTATAATATTTTCAATTTACAATGGACATATTGGGATGTAACTCCATCATAAGTTGCAGAGGAGTTGCGGAAGAGACATCATAAGTTGCAGAAAACACATTCCCCCAAATGTCTCCTGGGGGAAAAATTAGTCAGCTCACTGAGAACCACAGACTTGAAGAATTTGGAGAATCAAAAGAGTAATATTTGTAACTATCTTTATAAAGTGTAAATTTATAAATATTATATCTTTTCTATAATAGTAGAACTAATATTCCAGTCCTTTATTTGGACTGATCATACTACATAATGAATCACATTGCTCCCTCGTACAAAAGCTTCCTATGTTCTTGGCAAAATTGACAGACAAAGTAAGACCTGGCAGCTCTTCAAGAGCAGGATCATTCTTATTCATATTTGTATCCCCAGTGCCTAATATAGCTCCTAACACATGCTATCCCTCCATAAATCTTCCACGAATGAACAGAAAGTCTTAAAAAGACATATTACTATGTATATTTTCAAGAATGCTTTTAGTGAATCTCAATGAATTACCGGTATTTGGCATTCCAAACGTTAGGAAGGCTTTAAGATGTGTGTGTGTGGAGTCAAGGCGAGGAGGCATTGCCAGAAGAACAGAACATTCTAAATCAATATTATCATCGATCATATTTTTATATGACTGGAAAATATATTCAGTCTTTTCCTTGACCAGCAAATTAGCAGATCTCCACTGCTACAAGAGTATACATGCCACTCTTTTCTCACCTGGATCCCTGCACTAGAACTGCTCACTCATCTGTCTGATCTTGCAAACCTTCATTTACTTCTCCAGTTAAAGGCCACTTCTCCACACGATGTGGCCACCAGCTACTCAATGTTGATCTCAGTTTAAATATCATTTCCGAGGTAGCCTTCATTGACTCCCCACCATCACCCCCATTCTAAATTATGATGCACTTAGGGAGCTCCTATATTCTTTTTTATAAGATTTATTTTATATATATAATGCCATATTTGTCTATTTTCATGTTTGTCTCTTACTGTTTACTTTCCCTAATAAGACATGAGAACATGAATTATGTCATTTCTGCACATCCAGCAGTTGTCACAATACTTGGCACATAGTAGCTATTCAGTAAATATCTCCTGAATAAATGAATGAATGTGCATGTGTTAACACTGACTTTCTGAAGGAAAAGCTCTGGCAGCAAAGGTATCAGTTTTAGGCTTGAAAGGAGAAGGCCGCCTGGGTGGTGGAAGTATTTGGGTATCAGCACGGCCCCGGGTGAGCCAATCTCTATATCACATCGTAGCTGCACCTATTACCCCCATCAGTGCAGAAGACTGGCCCAGCTTTTTCTCAAGGGATGCTACTCCACCCCATCTTTGTCATTGATGATTGTTTTCCTGAAGGTCCCTCCAAGCCCAGCAAGTAAGCCCACAGTGGGAGCTTTGCTGCTCCAGTGGGAAGTCCTTGGTGTCTCTTTGTTTCCATGACAGACAGTATAAAAAGCTAAGTATCACTTATCTGCTTGGTCACTTTCACACAAAGGCTCTCCTTTATGCCACGCATTCTTCAACATCTGGCTTCAGTTTAATTTCTTTCTCCCTTCTTTAGCAATCCCATTTGCCCCAGTGTTTCATCTACCACCTAATTCTAGATAATTTTCAGTTGGATCTCTAGACAAATTTCAATTTATCTCCCAATCTCTAATTCCAGAGAGTCCAGCTCCTGGCTGGATAGCTGAAGAGCTCCTTGCCCATATAGTGGGCACCCCAAACTCAATCATGGAAAAGCTTAGGCAATCATCCTCTTCTTTCTTATTTCCCCCTCTCTGCTACAGGAACGTCCATTCCCCAAGACAGGCTGACTATGGACAATGGAGCCCCTGTTGACTTCTTTTCATCAGTCGGCAGCAATCAGGAGAAAGTAAGCCCTTTCTATTTCCTCTCTTTTGTATTTCTTTGATCTGTACCATCCTCTCCATTCTGGTTGCCATCAATCTCCTCCAGATGCTCACTGCATTCCCTCTAATTCTAAACAATTAGAACACTGTCCTAATAAGTCTTTGCATCTGGCCCATGCTCCAACCCAATCTTCACCCTGCGTCCTGCAGCCTGAGCAGTCTTTCTAAACCAGAGCTTCCCATGACTCCTCCCCTGTTGTGAAATCTCCCAAGTCCCCTCAACAGCTACTCAAGTCAACAGCAGTACTTTTGTCTGGCATTCACAGCTCTCCAAAAATATGGCTTTACTCTCCCTTTCTTTTCAAAACGTTCCCCATATTACGACCAAAGGAAAACACCCCACACCTTGGGATATCTGTGTCCTACTCTCAGACCTTAATATGGGAAATTCTTTCTTCCTTCTGTCAAAATCCCACCCATCCGGACTGCTCAGAGTACAACTTATGTATGTGTAGGGGCTTATCTTATATTGCTTCAAACTGTAGTCAGGTGCTAGGATTATCGACCTAAATTGTCATCTCCTTGAGGATCAAAGAGAATGGTCCCTTATGTATAGTTCCCCAAACAGCCTTTACACAGGAAGAGTCATGGGCATTAAGAAAAAAGCATGGGCACTGTATTCAGATAGACTTGGGCATAAATCCTGGATTTCCCACTTAGCATATCATCTTAAACAAAGTCCCTGAATTCTGTGATCCTCAATTCCACCACTTTTAGAATGATGAAAATGATGCTTACTTTCCATGCTACAGTGAAGATATAATATGTACAGCACCCAACACCATGGTTGGTGTGAAAGAGCCACCCAGTGAATGGAAGCAGTAACTACCATGATATTGTAATAGAGAATTGATACATATTCATTAAACTAAACTAAAATTAATGTAATAAATCTGTCCTGTCCTCCAGGAGGTTATAATCAAATTGAGGAAGAAAGTTACCACCATGCTTACATAATTAACCATTTTAAACACGATGTCACTGAACGATGATGTCACCAAGAAGTTCCAAGGTCGTCTGAGAAGGAAGAGTCCCATTCTTCCTGGAATGCAGAAGGCATCTCCTTGAAGGTCATGCAGGCCCTCAGGAAACTCGAAAGATGGAATAGTGACAACAATAGACCTACTCTGCCTAGTAAAGGGTTCCTCTGATTATTTTTTCTTTCTTTAAAAGAAAATGAAGCTTGTTTTAAATGAGCCATTAGTCATTTATTTACTTCACTGATTACTGATGTCTTTTTTAATTGACTTTTTATTAAAAGGTATTCTAAACAGGGGCACAATACTAGCTTGAAAAGGGACTGAAAGTGGTCAGATAGGCTGGGTGGCTGTAAAGCAGTCAATTCACTCCTTGGGATCTCTGTGACATCAGGTTCAAATAGTAAAATGCCAGATACATTTTTAACAGGAAACTTCTAGGAAAGAGTGAGGTGATGAACCCCATTTTAGAGATCCAAGAGTAAGTCATATGCTAGGCCCAGATGGCGTTTCTCCTGTCATAAGCAGAGAACAAACTTTGTCGGTGCTCAAGCACCTGCAGTATTCACTGCCCAGCAAGCAGGGCCCTGTGTGGAAGGGGGAGTATGGGGACTACTAGCCTGTCTAATTACCAGGTCCTCTCATAGAGGCCAGTGCCAGAGTTTACACCTATAAAACTACTGAAGAATCAAGAACAATTCATGTTCAAGTGGAACAATGTTGAGAGAGGTAGGAAAATCAATTGTTGAGAATTTCATATGGTGATGATAAGCCTACCTCCAACACTGGAAGTGAAAATAAAAAAGGATATTTTTAAAACATTGGCAGTGAAATATATTTTTTATCTTTTGTGAGACTATGTGAGCCATCAAGATAATTCAGGCAAGTCAGGATATTTTCTTTCCCCTTTCTCCTTCATCCCTCTCAAGAGGAGAAAGGGGAAAGAAAACACCCTAAAATCACCAAATCTGGACTTTACAGATTGAAGTAAATATATATGAAATCTTCACCATCAGAACCTGTGAATGTTGCCTTATATCGCCTAAGGGACTCTGCAGACATGATTAAGGATCTTGAGATGGGGAGAATATCCTGGTTTATCCAAGTGAGCTCTAAATATCCTCATAAGGAAGTTGAAGAGGATCTGACCACAGAGGAGAAGGCAATGGGACTTCAGAAATGAGAGTGATGCAGTGACAAACACCAAGAGGCAAAATGGGTCAACAGACATTCCAGCCCCACAGTGCAGGAAATTAAGACAAGCCCAGCTGTGAGGCTGCTGGGAGAAAGGGATGGGAGAGAAGAAATGCTTTAGAAGCACCGCTCCTGCCATGCACCTCAGGGCCTCTTGGTTGGGGCCTTAAGTTACGGAGAAGTTAACTTTGGTTCGGGGGAAAGCAGTTTAAGATTAGTCAGAACCTGGGATGAGAGGGCTTCCTGGGACCAGTGTGGGTTCTCCTGTGGGGCAGAATGGTTATTCAGCAAACCAGTGTGGAAGGATGAGCACCTACCCATCTGGAATAGGCATCTGGATCTTTTTTAAACAAGACTAAACAACTGTTGCTTGTTTTTAAAGACTTTTCTGTTTCTGTAGCTCAGACGGAAGCTCAGCAATGGAGACCATGCCCCTGTTTTGGAAGAGATGTAACAGCGTGTCCTGCGGAGGAATTTCCCACCATGCACTGCATTGGGTCCATATTCCATTAGGAGAAATGGAGGGAAAGGGGAAGAAAAAGAAAAATACAAAGAAAAAGAAAAAAATTAAACAGGAGCATGGAGGCAAGAAAATCCAAGAAAGAAAGAGAGAGACCATTGGGTGCTTGTGCGTGACTCTCCTTCATATGGAATTAATGGTGGTTTAATGGGGTATGAAAGAATGTTTTACTGGAAACAATGAGGAACAATTGTCTAGCTCACGTTTCATTTCACAGGTCATTATTGCATTAAGAAGTAAATCGACCAAGTCCGGTAAATAACAGTCTGCATATTGCCGAGAGCTTCAAACCAACAATTTTAGCCATCGCCAACTAATATCACTGTCATTTTAACCCTTGCAGGGTAGTGCTAGGGGGCTAAACAATTACAGTCTTCACCCAGCTCTAGCAGGTAAGCATAATTCATTGCCCCTCTAGTCCTGTGTTTTGCAAAACCCAGGAGGCCATATTTTAGCATCGTTGTTTTGTTGATGAGCCAGCCTGTGCCCACTGCAGCTCCGGTGGCCTTGAAAAACAACCCCCATTTTAGTGAGTGCTGCAGGCATCTTTAAACAGACTGCTTCCTCGGCAAAATTAATTGCTACGAAATGCAATGCTCCCTCATCTAAGCTTTTGCAAGCTCATACTCAGCTATTTAGGTGGACCATAGCTGTGTCTGAAAGAGCCAGAGAAAATGAGCTGCTTTCCTTTATTATAGAAGTTCACATTTGTGTCACCAAGCATCATCAGGCACTGGACACCCAGGAGTTGCTAATGCCTAAAAGCTTGCTCCCTTAACTCACGGGCAATTGGTGGATGAGACAAAGGCTGGCTATATTTAGAAGCATAGCATCGTAAATAAATACAGCAAAGATAGTTTATAGTAAACAGTCATATTGAAAATACATGTAATAAAACATATTAAAATGCATAGCAAAATAAAATATTTTCTTGCTGCCACTTGTAATAAAAATGAGACAAAATTCTTATCAAAAATCATAATGTTATATAACCATATCAAACAAGCCAGGTTATACTGACAATTTCTCCATCAAAGCCTGATGCTCAACCTGCAGAATGGTGTGGAATCCTGCGAATTTCCATAACACTTCTGAAACAAGATAAACTAGGTCTTACTTTCCTGACAAAGAAATCTTTCAGAGATAGCATCAGTAGTCCAACCTAATATTTCTCATTTCTTATTCTTTTGTCTACAGTTGAGCTAAAGTCAATGGTAGGCAGAGTAATTACTTCCCACAGTTGTTTATGGCCTAATCCTGAACCTGTGAATGTGCCAAGGGCCTCTGCTGATGTGGTTACGGTCATGGATCTTAAAGTGTAGAGATTATCTGGGTGGGCCCAATTTAACCCAACAAACCCTTGAAAGCAAAGAACTTTCCATGCCTGGAATCAGAGAAATGCAGCAGAAGAGAAGGCACGAGACATTCTAAGCATGAAAGGAGCACAATCTGCTTGCTGGCTTTGAGGGTGAAGGGGGCCATGAGTTAAGGAATGTGGGCAATCCTAGAAGCTGAGCATGAACCCCCAGCCTACAGTGAGCAAGAAAATGGGAGCCTCATTTCTACAATCCCATGGAACTGATTTCAGCCAAGGATATGAGTGAAATTGGAAGCAGATTCATTCTTTGGGACTCCAGAAGGAATGCAAACCTACCAAACCTTTCATTTCAACCTTGAGAAGCTTGAAGTAGAAAAATCAGCCAAGTCTACCAGACTTCTGACTTGCAGAACTGTGAGACAAAACAAGTGTGTTGTTTTAAGCCACTAGATTCATAGTAATTTATTATGGCAGCAATAGAAAAGCAGTACACGAACCAGTTAAAATACGATGCTCAAATGTTCAAGTCATCACCCCATCCAGAGCCACAATAAATGGTGGCAGCACAGCAGTGGTCACTAGTATTTATTTAGTGCTTCTCCTGAAGGAAGCCTGGGGTTTGCATTTTGTATGCATGTGTCTTTTGTCACTCAAGGATCTACTCCTTTGCCTCTCAAGGATGCGAACAGAAAGAGAGATTATGGCCTAGATGCAAGGTAGGCTGATTTCCACATGGGCCATTCTCAAGGAATGTTGTATCCAACGAACATCACCCAAAAGAGAAGAGAGCGTCACCCACACCACACAGAAAAATCAGCTTCCATTCCCTTTCTCCATAGCAATTACTTTCAGGAACTTATATTCAATTTTTATTAATATTTCTCCTGTGAGGGAGTTAAGCAAATTGGAATTGTGTCCTACGGGGAGTCCCTAATTCTGTAGTAGAAAGATTGGCTTCTACATCTAGGAAAATCTCTTTTCTTCTGTGTCCCTTCTCTTGGCATGCTTTACTTAATAACCAGCTCATTTTTTTTTTCAGGACTCCCATTTGTTATAGAAATGAGTTTTGCTATCATTATTCTTATTAAAATAATAAGTAATACATATACATGATTGTAAGAAATGGCAACTTCCCAGTTCCCCCTTAGCACAGGACTGGAGATCAGCAGAGCAGAGGGGTAAGAGGCAGGGAGCCTTTCTTTTTCGTTGTGCATGCTATACTGTTTTGTTTATTCATTCAACAAAAACATTTAGGGTAATTTCTTAAAAGTGGAGTTGCTAAGCCAGAGGTATCGATGGTTGCCAGGTGCCAACCAGATACATTAAGTAATATTTGAGAACAAGTTTTGTGAACCAGCCCCCACTTTTGCCAATACTGAGATTATCACCTTTTTTAATCATTGCCAATATAGTTGCTAAAACAACGGCATTAATAGTAATTCTATTAATTATCATAAATTAATAGTGATCATCATTGTCATGCTAGTAGTGGTAGACACTTTTGTTGAGTTTATCTCTTTTAATCCTTACAATAATCATATGAGTATAAATTATTAATATTGCCCCTTCCTAAATGAGGAAACTGTGGCTCAGAGAGGCCAAGAAACTTGCTTGGGGCTGCAGACCTAGTAAGTGGACACAAGGCAGGCACCTTAGTGTAAGAGCTCTTCACCTGTGCTTTGATTATGAGAGAAATTGGGCTTTTTGTATGTTTCTTGGCATTTGTATTTATTTCTCTGTGAAATGCATTTTGGAATCTTTGCATATTTTTCAAATTACAAAGCATTTTTGTTCTTAAATATCAGTAAGAAAATTCTAGTATACTAAGAAAATTAGCCCTCTTCTATGAGTTACAAATTTTTTCCAGGTTTTTTAGTTTAGTTTTTAATATTCTTTGCAAAACATTTAAATTCTTATATGGTCAAATTTAGCAAATACTTACACATGTTCCTAGATTTTGATTCATGTTAAGAAAGCTCTTCATAATTCTAAGAGTATATAACCTCACCAATATTTTCTGATAATTCTATTTTTTTCATCTTTAATCCATGTGAAATTTATTTTTATAAAAAGAAAAATATGAATTCCTAATTTTTTCCCTAGATAATTAGTCAAACACCTCAACACCATTACCATTTCTATTTCCCCATGATATAAAATGTCATCTTTTTTATAAACTAAATTCTCAAGTAGATCCAATTCTCACTTGAATCTATTTCTGACCCTGAAAGCATTTTTCTTCTAACCACATATTTATTCCTGGGATACTTAATAAACTGTCACAAAATAGCATTAGTTTTTCCATTAATGAATGCACAAATATATGGAGGAAAAAACTGAAAACTAGATCAAAGACTCTTTTAGCTCCATAATACTGAAATAAGCAGGTCTCTCTCAGTCATGAACTTGTTTGGTTCCTATTGTAAGGCATACATGTTTTATTTATTGATGGGACTGTTCACGTATTTCTTTTCATTAAAGTGAACATATACACACATACACAAAAATATTAAATAACCAAAAAGACAATAACATCCTTCTGTCTTAGGTGTAAAATAAGCTGAATTTTGAGTTTCTGTCTTTGAAATCTTTCAATACTTATATACAAAAAGAATGAAAGCAGCAATGCAGAATTCCTTAATAATTAAAATTTAAAGAATAGGAACATGGCTTACTATTCAATGAAGTATTGGAAATAATCCTGGAGGAGAGGTGAAGTGAGGTGGAGAGACAGAGAGAGAGAAAGAAAGGAAAGGAGAGGAAAAGAGAGAGTAGGGAGCCAGTACATAATCATGGCAAAAAGTCAAGTCATTCCATTTAGTTACAGGTATTCAAAAATAGCGCCTCTTCTGGAACATTGATAGTACTGCTTCTCATACAACAAAGCACAGAAATGTGAGCCCACTTCGCAGTAGAAGGTCGTTAACTTGAATAGTAAAAGTCTCAGTCGCAGAAAACCTTGATGCTTTGTTTGGAAGATTGAGTATTTAAAGAGTTGCTCCTGTTAATGGGAGATAATCCAGGCCTAGCAGGCTTCTTTCTTTTACTGACCGAGTTATATGCCCAGATCCAATTAGGTGGTCTCTAAAATGGTTTCTAATTGCGGAGTTAATTTCTAATCTTAGGAACCCAAGATTCCTAAGATGCAGCTGATGACCTATAAAAAAAGCTTATAAAAATAAAACTTAACAAGGATGAAAAGAGTCCACCACATAGGTGTTAAAAAAATCAATTTTCTTTAGTATTTGTTCCTCAAGAACAAGGGAAGAAAGATACCCATACGGTAACCATAGCTACTTGTAGCTATTTAGACCTTGAAATATGACTGGTGCAACTGAAGAACTAAATTTTAAAATGTATTCAATCGTACTTAATCATAATTTAAAGTGCAAAGCTGATTCATTATTGGAAAATGTTTAGGTATTGTATGGAACAACTTGTCTATGTGAATCTACTTTTTTCAATTGTAAAGATTTATTAAAATCTAGATAAAAATCAAACATTTCTAAATTGAGACTTTTTTAACTTTAAAAGCAAAATTTCAAAGACAATGTATGAAAAAAACCAAAGTATCTCAATAACTCCATAATAATTAATCTTAAGTGATAGTATTTTGAATATATAGGATTTAATAAATATGCTATTTACTTTCATCTATTTCTTTTTTGTTTTTTTAATCTGTCTGCTAGAAAATTTAAAGCACACTTATGGCTTGCATTATTATTTCTATTGGGCAATGTTCTTCTGGATAGATAATGTTCTGTTTTCTACATTTTGGAAAAATCATTGGCAAATTAAAGAACATCAAAAGTAAGCCAATCTAGGAAGTGAAGACCTAAAAAACAGTTCTATGTTGACTAACAGAATGAGTTTAGAATTTCTGTGTTTGAAAGAGGCATATTCTATGTTTGAAAGATCACTGTTTTACTGCCTTTGAATATGTAAAAGGCTGTAATATGAAAAGAATTAGACTTGTACTCTGTCACACCAGAAGGAAAACTAGGCCACAGGGTAGAAATCATAGAACGAAGATCCGAACAATTACAATTATTCAAAATATGTTGGGTAGCTTTGTAAGGGAGGGAACTTCTACTTCTTGGGAAAGTGAAAGGTAGAGGTCATCTATGCATACAAATTAAAGATGCTTTTATCTTCTTTCCAAAGTGGCATGTATTTTGCAAACTAATGGATTAATATGAGCCAGTATTTTCCCAAATTCATTCTATAGTACTCTAATTCCAAGGGACACTAATGTGTAGTGTGAATGAGTATTCTCTAGTTTGAAAATTTAAGAAATACTGGATAACACATTTAAACAGCATTTTTAAAATTTACTTGCAGAATTTATCAGAACCTTTCATATTTTAATGGACATGATGAATCTCCAAAGTGGAAGTGAAGTTTTTGAAATTTACTTGGTCATGGACAGTATTATTCACCATCTCCTGAGACTAGTGAATAGGGAACATCCCTTGAAATGCTGAAACAGACTACACATTAAATAGATTTGTAAAGATTATTTTGTTGAATAGTTAACTGGAAGACTAAATTTGAATTCTTGACTTTTTCACTCACACACCCATTTATTTACTTATTCCCTCATTCAGCAAACATTTACTGAGCACCTATTTTGTTCTACAGGCTACACTAAAAATTCAAAGATATTTACCTTCAAAGTACTCACAGTCTGGTAAGAAGGCAGGCTTGTAAAGTGATGGCAGTAGAGCATGAGACACACTATCATGAACAGAGTGACAGCAAAGCAAGGGCATGAAGTGGCAGAAACCCAGCTTTGTGTGGAAACCAGGTAGCATTCCATGGGTGAGCTGCTGCATGGCAACACAGAGAACAGCCCTGGGTCTGCTGCTTCTGAACACAACGCTGTTACTTGCCTCTGTCATGTTGTCCTTTTACAGCTTTACCCAAAGGTCTAGGCTCATGGCAAATTCCATTTCCTTCTCTGAGCCTTTGTGTATATTCCCAACCAAATGTGGTCTCTCTAGTGTAATTTGTGCCAATTGCATATCAACTAGTTTTCTCCATCTCCTAGCCTGGTCTTCCTGTCCCTGTGCATGAGGGAAGGAATGGTTTCTTACCTACCTCGGTATCCCTTCTAGGACACTCCAACAGTATGTGGTGCTTTGTCCTCACTGACAACTCAATTATAAAACCTACATCAGTTCATTGGGGGAAAAGGGAAAGCTACAGGAAGATTACCATAATAAATTTTTCATCTCATGACCAAAGTTCTACCCCATACTACTCTATCACCATCATATAACCTTCAGTGTTTAACACTTGCAAAAATGCTTTCCTAGATGTGACAGAATCCATTTACTTTGTACATGGAAAATGGCCATATATTATATACAAGCATGTATGTGCGTATATATATTTATATAGAACTAAATGAGGCTTTTTTGTGGTTGTTATCACATTGTCTTTCAAAAATGTTAAAGTAATTGACAGTTGTTTTTTTGAATCTAAAAAATCTATTTGCTGCCATGTAAAGTGGAAATATGTGAATTATTCAGTTAAATGTATCTCTGTATAGCCCCCCACCAGATGATTCAGACCACACGATGATAATTATCTAGAAGTGGTTACAAGCCCAGACTTTGGAATCAGATAAATATAGATTTAAATCTTGTTTCTGCACATTCTAGCTGTGGGACCATGAAATATTAGTTTCTCTAAATCCCTATTTCTTAAAAATGCTCGAAGGGGATAACAAGCCCTACATGTTAAGGTTGTTGAGAGAATAGATGGGAATGTTTATAAACCACTTAGCATAATGCTTAGCACATGGAATATGCTAGATAAATGGTAACTATTATTACTGCTAGTTGGGGTGGATAATTGGTGGAATAATTACATAGTCTCTGTTTGCTCTGTTCTGTGTAGACAGAGCTTTGTGTGTGAAGAAAGCTGACAGATTTAAGAAAGCTAACACTGGAGAAGGTAGAGATAGAAGGAAGAAAACTTGGGGGGAAGGTACTGAGGACAGTACAGCACAGTGTTAAAATGTGGGCTCAGCCCTGAATCTTCTATTGATTGGTTTTATGACTTGGGCATGTGACCTAATGTCTCTGTATCAATTTCCATACCTATAAAATAGAGGGAATAAGAATATGTATCTCATAGGGTAGATCCTGTTGATGGCATTAAGTGATATAATGCATCTAAAGGTCTTAGCACAAAATCAGAAACATGGTGGATGCTCAACAAGTATTGGTTTTTAAAGGAAGATGTGAGGAACAAGATAATCGCAGGAATAAAATGTCTAGAGTGAAGAAAGGAAAAGGAAATTGTTCCTGTGGATCAAATGCCTTTTCATACCATCCTCTACAAATCACACATGAAAATCATTCCAATTCACAGTATGGACTGTTTTGAATGCAATCAAATATTGTCATGTCATTTGGTGCCCAGAGACATGGCAAGTCATGGGGAGCAAGCAGATAAGGTGAAGGAAAGGTGCTCTTTGGGTCTTACAAAGTATCAACGGACGCTTTATCCTCCTCTGCTTGGGATAAAAGTCTCTCCTGCCACATATCCCCAAGATTCTAATATTTTCTGAGCCTCCACTGCGCCTTTATATTTTAATACCCTGACATCTGGAATCCTAAAAGTCTAATGTTTAACCATAAATATCTGCTGAGATTAAAGAGCTATATACCAAGTTTCAATCTTTGGGGCCTATAATTGCTTGGGAAAAGAGAATGGTATTTCCCCCTCTAGCTAGAAGAAAAAGACCTCTGAAAGCATAGATATTGGCAGACAAACCATTTTCTCTCTCCATCCTGTCCTCTCATTTTCTCCCTCCCTCTCCCTTCTCCTGTTTTATAATACCATCGTGCTGTCATTCCCAGGACAAATGGGATGAAAGAGAAGCCGAGAAAGCTTAAAGAAAAGACACATTTCAAGATCCAGCAACAAAGAGTTGAGAAAATGCTAGGCACTCCCCGTTATGCAGCTGAGAACACATCTCCACATTACTCGCGCTCTCCATTACTCAGTTAGAAACCACTTCATCACTCTACGGGCTGACAGTCAAATGCCAGCTTTATTTTCTTTTTTATCAACCTAATCTTTTATTTTTGATTTGAGGCCAGTCACTTTGAAGGTCTTCACAATGGTTTATAACTTTCTTTCTCAAGAAGTAACACAATTTGAAAAATGTTTCGTACCCTTTCATGGTAAAGAATGGAAACTCACCTGCCCTGAAGGTGATTTGCTCAGAAGTCTCGGTCAGACCACAGTACTTTGCTGGGAATGACGTCAAGGAAAGTGTGGGAAAAGCTTATCGTGAGTTTAGGTTTTTAATACAATAATTCAATGTAGAATTAAAAAAATAAACTTAGCATTTAATCCATTTTTATCCAGTGATATACTATGAAAGTGACATTCTGAGGTCATTCAACTCACTTAAATAGTAGGAAAAATAATCTATATTTTGAAAAAAGGTTTAATGTATTCTTACTATCCAAAGACTTAATTTAGATAGTAAATATTCTTATATCTTTTTAATGTTCTTTTCTCTGTCAGAAATATATTTGGTGTGTATATAAACAAGTGTGTTTATATTCATTGGTACTTGGCACAGAGAGCGAATTCCTGATTTTGTATGAGAAATTGAAACTGCTTTGATTTTAAAATTTTAAAAAATATTGTGTTCTTAAAATCCTGTCTATTTACGTCAAAGAGAGCATATAACTTGACAGTAGTGATTTTCAGACCTTAGCACGACAGAATCACTTAGGGATGTGTGTGTGTGTGTATGTGTGTATGTGTGTGTGTGTGTGCATATGTTCCAAACACAAAGGCCTGCACCCCACACATGCTTATTGACTCAAAATCCCCTCAACATGTAAAAGAATGTTCTATATCTTGGATGATTTTCATGATAAGCCAGTCTTGGGAGCCATTGTCTAAGCACATCAGATTTATCTCCTAAACTGAGGCAATTTTGGAAGGAGAACAAGGGCTTTTGTTTTTTGTTTTGTTTGCTTAAAAATTTCCAGTCTATTGAGGACCAATATTTTTCTAAAATATAATATATAAATTATCAGACAAATTAGACAAAATAAAGGCCCCAAGTTTTATTTATTAGATTCAACAGACATTAAATTACTCTGTCAAATCACTCTGCTTCTAAATAACAAATCTATATAATTATCTCACAGCACACTGGTGGGAGAGTATGTTGGACCACTCACGTAGTGCATCTCAAAGCCCCCCTGGTCTCCAACTGACTAACTGCACTGCCTGCTCCCCAGTCTGGCTCTTAGCCATTATCCACGATCTACCACAGCCTGTATGATCTTTTCAAAGAAGGAATAAAGTTCTATCACCACCTTTCTTAAAACCCTCCAAGACCATCTTATTAAATTACCCTGGCATCTCAAGGAGCTGGCTCCTGGTTCCCTTCAAAGACTCCCCTTCTCATTACCTACATATAAGTCATACATCACACTGGTCTCCTATCCACTGCACCCTCCCCCCCCACCCCAACACACTGAGGTCATTCTTGTCTCAGAGCCTCTAGAAGGCTTCTGCTCATGCAGGTCTCATTAGAAATGCATCTCTATTTCAAAAAGCTTCTCCCTGACACACATGTGCACGCACACACGCACACACACACACACACACACACACACACACACCTCAAACTACCTCTCAAGCCTAAAACCCTACTTCAGTTTCTTTAGACCTACTCATTGCTATTGGAATATTTTTATTTATTTTTTCCATTGTGTATCTATTTATTTATATAAATACATATTATTTCTAAAATATATATTTATAAATTTATATATAGATTTAAATTTAAATATCTAACACATATATCTCCACTGGAATATAAGTTTGATGAAAACAGGGATGTTGTCTTGTTTACAACTATAGTTCCCATCCTCAGAAATTTCCCGGTAGACTATAGGTGGTCAAATGCATTTGCTGAATGAATGAAAATGCCAACTTCAGCACTCAGCATGAAGAGAAGGTGCTCAAGGAATGCTAGCTTCTATTTTACCTTCCTTCTTTCTTCATCATGCTTGAGAAATTGTAACATGCCCTTGAAATTAAAGCTCAAATTTCTTTCAGTGTTCGCACAACAACACTGGTATTCCACATGTATGAACTGGTCTGAGAGGCAATGCCAGCCACTTGCAGTCTGAGACAGACAGGAAATGAGTAAGAAGCCAGAGTGGAAAGCTGTGGTGTCTGTCTAGTCCTACCTGAATGGGATACTAATTCCAAGGCTTTGTTTTTCTACATGATTTTGGATTTTCAGATTATCAGTTGCCTCCGTAATCAAAAGAAATCCTTCCCAGAATAAAATGCAAATGGTTCTTAAAGGATCTCCTGCTTGGGATTAGCTGCCTTGCACTCTATCGCCATGCATGTTTCGAAGTTGGCTGCAAATGCAAACTTAGAGATAAGTACAAAACACAATTAACAGCTCACTTTTCCTCTGGCTACACACCCTGCGTCACACAGATAGCAGAACTACTGGCACAGTATTTCTCATAGCTGATGCACATGGACAATTTTTGCTCCTAATGTGAGTATATGACAGCCTGCTGGGACCTGTGAATGTCTGAGTGGGTAGTTTAGCATGTACACGCATATGTGCAAATAAAATCTGTATTTTTCAAATTAAAAATAAACCTCAAAGGCAGTGGACTCCACACTGTTAACAAAATCGAGAAAGGACAGAAGGGTGTGTCAAACTGAGTGCTGCTTGGAATAAATATGAGAGTTGGTTCCAGTCGTCTCCAATTTCATCTTTGCTGCACTGCTCTTCCTGTTTTACAAATCAGAGATTCTTGTCTTGAAAAAGAAAATGACAAAATAGACATTCATTCTCTGAAGATGAAATTAGTGCTTTTCTCATTCACCAGATTGTGGACAGGAATTGAAAAGAAGCATAGAAGAGAATGATTAAAAAAATTAGAAGGGGACTTGAGTTAGGGAAAGAGGTTCTATTCATATTTTGGAAGTTAAAGAAAACCCTACCATCCTGTTAGTACCCAGAAGGCACTGCACCATTTGCTATGTACCGTCTCCTTCATTGCAAAAAGACACAGATTGCATTTTCAGTGCAGTAAACAGCAGATTCTTATAGTGTGAGAATCCTTACAGTGGTAACTACAGCTACCTCATTTAAAATGTTACAAAGCTAGGAAACATCAGGAGCTTAAGGCAGTCAGTCACATACACCTGCCTATGTACATTCAGTCACTCACACACATGCTCATGCTTGTCCACACACTGAAAGTTATTGGTATGTAACATTATAATACCTGCTGGAGTTTTACTATTGAATCATGTTTCACAGCCAAGACAGAGAGTTAAGTAAAAAGATATACAGCATTACAATAGCAGCAGAAGGTTGTTTGTGCCTAAACAGTGTATTTACAGCACGTGTTAAGTACCGCATAAGAGTGCATCAAAAGGACATTACTATTCACATACAGAGTTTAATTGACATTTTAGAGCTTCTGTTTATAAAGGACTTTTTCAATGCCACACCCATGTTTTTCGCACTCACATTCAAACCCCAAAGACTGCTACTTCAAACATCAACTACTCCTTTCTGAGAAAGGTTTTCCTGGGCCACAGGAAAGAGCACACTTGGCCTATGTGTGGGAAAATCCAAAAGGCTGGAGAGTTACTGCTCCCAGAAGCATCCCTCAGTCAATGATGAGTTGGGATTTGAAGTGGAAATACCTTAGCTTCTTCATAGTTTAGTTAGGATAATTTTGGGTCATGTTTCCATGGTCTCTGTGGTCCCCCTGCCATACTTGAGCTTTAAGGGTCCACAGTGGTAACCAGTTTGATAAACACCCTTTACTGGCTTCATCCTTTTCCCAGTTTTACCTCCCCACTTCTCTCCTTCCCTGAGCTCAGCCCCCAACATAAACTTCTTGGATTCTAAGCCTTGTATCGGGGTCTGCCCCTGCGGTAGCCCAAGCTAGACACTATCTTCAGTCCTTATTCTTTTTTGAAATGTAATTGTCATTAAATACTCTGGGACACATATCCCTTGTTACTGATTCTACAGAAATGGGACCCTCACCAAAAACCACAGGTTTAGAAAAGCCTCACAGTCATTTGTGTACTCAAAGTATGAGGAGGTTTTCTTGGTGGGGTAAACACCTAAACAGTGGAATAATGCTACAAGCTATAGAGTAGCCTACAAAGAAAGCTGTTGGAACAGATCTAGTGGCAAATGGGAAAGTAGCTGTTTGTCTTTTTTTCTTTTATGGCTCTGCATGTATTTTCTCAGTGTTTCCCTGAATTTTATTCTGTGCAAAAATGTATTAGCTGGTTATATTCAACAGATATAACCAATAGGTCAAAATGAGTATTTACACAGCATGTTATGTTCCATGTGCTCAGCACTGACTTTTTAAAACCTATGCTGTAGTCCCCGGAGCTTTTCACTCTGTTGCAAAAATAATCCTTCAATGAGAAAAAACCTGAGAAATATGAAAAAGTAGTGAAGCATGAAATTGGATGGTAATTAAAAGACTTGTGTAGAAACTTTCTAAATGTCAAATGCTATAACCAGCAGTTGTTCAAATGGAAAATGGTTGAAACAAGTAAAAAGATAAGCAGTAAAGTCTTGGTTTCAGGATTCCATATTATAGATAAATCCTTAAACCCACGACCTCAATTTCTTGCCATGTTGAATAGTTTGGGGCAAAGAGCATTAGTATTCTCCTTGGTTATCAATAATTAATTCACTTGATCAGCCTATCAACTAATATTCGTTAAGCATTTCCCAAATACATAGCAGTGAAAGTACAAAATTCTTGTCCTCATCAAGTTTTCATTCTAAAAGGGCAAGCAGTAAATCAACAAGTCAACAAGGACATTTATAACATGATTTCAAGTCATGGGACTGTGACAAAAAATAAAGCTGGCATAGTAGGCCTAGAGAATAATAGAAGAGTAATTATTTTAGGTAGGGTGGCTTCTCTGAGGAGTTATCATTTGAATAGAAGGAGCCAACTCAGAAGTGAGAATAGGAGATTTCAGGCAGAGGAAATAGGCAATGCAAAGGTCCTGAGGTGGAAAAAGATTTATCATGTTAAAGGAAAAATAAGACCATGATAAGAAAGTAAAAAGGGTATCACAGGACATAAAGTGAGAGGTAGGCAGTGACCAGATGGTGCAAGACTTACAGGCTTGTAGTTTGGATTTCATTCTGAGGGGAATGGAAGGACATTGGAAAGGTGAAGAGATCACACTGGCTATCATGTAAAAAAATAGATTATAGGTTACAGGAGTGGAAGAAAGACCAGCTAAGAGGCTAACCCCTTGTCAGGTGACAGATGGTAACAGTTAGAAGTGAGACAGTGTGGGTTAGGAAAAAAAATAAAAAAAGATTACTTCTAGACTTTTTATTTAAATAACCTCATGAATGACAGTACCAGTTAGCAGGTGCAAGAAGCAGGTTGTGGATTTAGCAGGAGATAAGAATCCCACTGGGGGCATATTCTTTGTAGTGGAGTCAGCCAGGTATATTGGACCAAAATTCAGGTTCATGTTTGCACTGGAGATGTAAATTGGAAGTCATAGGCAATAAATGGTATTTCAACCTCGAACTTGAGAGCAAAACTCCAGAGAGATGAAAATAAATCTTAGGACATTTCCCTGAGACTTTCATACATTCAGAGCTTAAAAAGGGAAAGGGAGACTAGGGCAACCTGAGAAGAATCAGCCATGAAGTAAGGAGAAAGCCAGGACAGTTCTTTAGGTTTACCTGCAGTAGTTCCCCTCTGAACTCAAACAGAAACTCAGAATCTTACTGTTTGTGGAACTAGAGGGATATGATCTCTCCAGGGGTCCAGCTATAAACACTGACAGCTCCATGGGCTTTGGTTGTATAAGCAAGAGGAAAAGGAAGGATCTTTTGATCAAAACCCATCAGGGACAATTAGAAGGTGGAGAAAAGGAAGCATCTACTCCACCAGCCTCTGCAGAGTGAGAACTTTCAGTCCTGGTGGAAGAGAAAGGTAGATGCCGAAGCCAGAACTGCTGGTTCCGTGGCAGACACTGCAACGCTGAGCACCAAGAGCTGCTTCCAGCCGGAGAACCAAGCTCGTGAGAGGACTGTTCTCCTCACCTGTACTCATCTGTACTTCTGTGCAATCTGTACTTTTGACACAGACACAGGCAATCTCATGGAGGGCACAAGCATGATGTCCTGACATCTCTTAGTCACTCAACATTCCTGTGATACGGCGAGCGGAGCAGCATGTTAGCACAGACCCAACCCTAGAACTCAGCTCCTCTCCAGGATATTTTGTTTCCACTTGACAACGCAGCCACATCAGCTCCCTCACCTGCCTCCTCCCTCTACTGGAGGCACCAAATTTAAATAAAACCAACCTGTGTTGTAGAAGGATCCAGTCCATTCGGCCTCAATTTTAGGAAATACAGAAACTGGTGAAGGCAGACCCAGAGCTCTCCCATCCAGATCTTTAAAGAGGTATTTTCTTGGACTTTCACAATCTGATTGAGGGCAGACAAGTATTTCTAAATCTTTCCTGTGAAGACAGACAGAAAGCAACTCTCTCATATCATGAAAAGTGGCAAGAAGAAAACACCTCTCGGTAGTGCCGATCTTATGAATATAAATCAACAGGAGTTTATTATTAATAATGTGATATATAGATGTGAAATAAGACTCCATATAAAATGTTATTTCTCAGTTATATGGTCAAGAATAAAGACATTCTTACTAACCAGATATTCCAGAAGTATAATATTTATATAGATTTCTAATTTTATAAAGAGCAAGATATAATAAAATGCTCCTAACTCTAATATCTTCTGAGCACAGTATAATCATTTCTTTATGGAACTTTGGGGCTTTGTAGTATTTTAAGATGATCAGTATAACTATCAATTATATTTGTGCTATAGACAAACAAGGTAAAATTAGATATTCCTAGTCAATAAATATTTATTGGAAACCTAAAACTTACATGTTGGGGAACACAATGGTCACAAAGATAACCATGGTTCTTATACTTTCAGAATTTAGTCGAGTGGGGTATATAAACAAGTTATAGGCATTTATAGCATTGAATCACAGAGAATTTATTGATTTACCCTAATCTAATATTTTCAGGTACCATTAGTAATAATAATATTATATATTTATTGCATACCAACCATGAATCAGGCATTAATAGCACAAAAATAAGATGCTAATATCATTTAGCTTTATAACTATTTCATCTCATAGGTAAGATATGAGCATAGGGAAACTGAACCATAGAAGAAAAATGACACAAATGTCATGCCTGATAATGTTTAGATACCAGAAATGGCTCAGGGTTAGGCATTCAAAGACATCGGTGGTGGGCCAAACACACAAAATTTCTGATTAGGGTGATTTTCTTGATTCTTTCCTTCCAACTAAAGGAGTTTTCCCCAGTGTTGTGGGAAATAAAAAGTAACCCATTCTCCCTGCTTCTAATTTCCCCACTCCCTTTTATGGAAAAAAGAATTCCTCATCTATTTTCAGATCCTTAACTAAAACTGTCAGGTCATATGTTCAAGAACGGTAGTTACACCTGTTCTCATATCTGTACATATAGAGTCAATATCTATCCAAGCCACATCGTTCAGTTCATGGATTCCCGATGGCAGACACTGTCTCCTGCTACCTCCCAATCCCTGCACAGGGCTCTCAAGCCTCCTTCTGAAGACTAGTTACACCATACTCCATGGAAGATTCAAAAATTAGAGTGAATGTTTTACCAGGAATTTGAAAAACACCCCAGAGGAGCATCTCTAATGAAGACAAAACAATAAGACAACATCAATAAAACTCATACTCCATCACTTTTGCCCCTTTTGTTATCCAAAGAATGTCACAGGGCTGAGTCCAGATTCAAGGCAGAGAGAAATAGCTTCTGCCTCTTTAGTGGGAAAGATTGCAAAAATCACGTAACAATAGGCATGAAGAGAGGAGGGGAAAGGCTTGGGGCCATTCAATCTATCTACCATACCTTTCCAGAAAGAATTATTTCTATTCCCTTTGATAATTTTATCCTTTTTTAAAACATGTTTAAGGATTTCAAAGATTGTCAAATACTTCATAAATGTTGCTTATTACAGATACAAAAACTGGTACCTGGTTTGTAAAGGAGGAAAGTAGAACTTGTTTTTATCCTTGATCCTTAGCATCCTGGTCCTCTCTGCTATTATTGGGTGCACGATTCCGCTGTTCTCTGCACTGGGCAGGATGCAGACATCTAGGTCATTGCTATAGCAACTCTTAACAAAACTAGAAAAGGTAACATCTGAAAAAGCATTTTTAAGATAACATGACATTAGATCATGTAAATTACCAATCACAAATACAGGCTGCACACTGAATATTCCTATACTAATGTATTTCCAGGAATAAGCTTAAGCTGTCCAAGGTAGTTCCAGGAGGTTACATAAATCTTGACAAAGTATCTTTAATTATTCAATACATTCCAATACATTAAAGCTTTAAGAGCAATAGTTTCTATCAAAGTTTTGATGAAAAGTCTGTGAGGGGTAAGTACACTAGTACAAAAGAAATCTGAAGAAGATTAACTGAATAGGTTGTGGTATAAGTTTGATTTTAATCCTGCTGCTCTACCAAGTACTAAACAGCTTCAGTGAGGAATAATTTCTGCATCTCAATTTCCACCTTTGTATAAATAAGGAAAATGATACTTTCCTAAGTGTCATATAGTCAAATTAAATAATTGGTGTGAAGGCACTTCAACGTGTATAAAACAATGACTTTTTATAGGAATCACTCACTGATTGATAATCACCTTTGTGGTTATCAATACCCAGCAGGCTGCCAATTGGACAGCAAGCACTAGCCTACATTGTATCCTTTGGTTGATACAATTTCAGAAGGCTATTAAAGATTCCATGCACAGTTGCATGAAACTACGTTGTTTGGAAACTCAAACATCCTACCTTGAAGTTTCATGATTCCTGAAATTACATGGCCATTCCTCACTTTGTGCCATGGCTCCTGAGGCCACTGATTTGGTTCTGTGGTGAAAATAGGCCACAAAATACCAACTCGACCCCCTCTTGGATTGGAAGGAGCTCGATCTTTTGAAGTTAAGTTGGCAGAGCAAGGTTTAACTCTGTCCTGAATGCAGTCAAAAGTGGAGCTCGTGGCCACAATGACTGAATTCCTAAGCACAATCTGTACATTTTCAACGTAATTCTGTGGCGCAGAGGATACATACACTACAGCCAACAGACCAACAGCATTGTCTACTAGAGTGACGTTCTCGATCTCCACACTGCTCTCCACATGTAGCATGGCACCGTAGTCAAAGTTCTTGAAGGCCAAGAAGCCAGAGATACTGGTACAGTTCTCAAGTCCACTTTCTTTGTAGAGATGGAGACCATGAAGGCTTGAGTGGGCCACATTGTCAGACCAAAGAGCTGCAGGGGAGGAACACCGGTGGCCTCGGATGTGGAAGCCAAGTCTCTCCGATCCCGCCACAACGTTGCCGTAGAGGCTGATGTCCTTTGCCTGGTTCACTTTGATTCCCGCCACCCAAACATTGGACCACGCTGACTGTGTCATCAGAATTACAAGGTTATTAGAGAGAGAATAGTCCTGACCCTCCAAATCAAGGCCATGCCCAACTGTGTCAAACACGATGTTGTCATTTAAAATGATCCCGTGACTGGCAGCTGCATGAATGCCCCCACCGCAGCTTTGGTGCACAGTAGAAGACAGTATCCAGGACCCTGCCGATGCATTAGTGAATTCAATGGAGGAAGACCGTGGTGACCCAAAGTTCTGAATTTCCACATTGAAAAGTTGAAGCACACCTACAAACAAAATGCACATCATCAGTACTTTCTTCTCTCTTACAAAAGGCAGAAGGATGGTGCATTTAAGGGCATCATTAACATGTGATCATTTATTCCCAGTACCAGAATTCTATTTCATGCCATTGAATCTTACTAACAAAATGTGAATCATTAGAAATATCATATTACAACCTGCAAAGGTTTCATGTGCAGTCTGACGAGTCTGGTGATAGAATGGGGAGGGAGAAAGAAGAGTAGGGGAAAGAGCTAGGCTTGGGAGATGGGCACAGCTAGCTTAAAGATGCTATGCATTTGTCTGCAGGGCTGGGTCAGGGAACTAGATAAGAATGAAGAGCATGTAGGTTCCTGCTGCTCAACCTCAAAGGCATGCCTACTTTCAGTGACCCTGTGTGCAAAGGCCATAGCCATCCCCACAAAAATAGTACATGAATGCATATAATAGTCATTTTATCAAACATTTCAAGTATTTCTTAAGAGTATAAGTACCAAATTTACCTGTGCTCAATTTATGCCCAGAAACATAATACATGCTTCTTGATTAAGACATGATAGAGGCAATAACATACTTTACATCATTTTAAAGACCCTGTAAAGTATTTTCTGTATTCTTATCCTAGCCACACTATAATTCCTTTTTTCTTTTCACAGTAAGATTTTCTACTTCTTTTGTGTCAGGAGAAGATTGTGAATTATTTAGTGTGATTGGAAATTTTATTTGTACTGTTTTAAGTAGATATTGTTAAAAATACAATATAAAATATAGCCATTAGGTTGATTTAAAAAATGAAATGAGCACTAATGTGTCAGCATATATACTCTTGGTAAATAGATAATAACATGATTAGAGGGAAGAAATGGATCAATTAATAACTACAATGCTTAAGTCTTACATAGTACTCATTATGTATCAGGCACACACATATATTACATGTGAATGTATGTATATATATATATATATATATTGTTAAGGAACATGCCAGGACTTAGATCTAGTCACATGGACGACACAGATGTGTTATTAACCTCCCTGCTGGCACTTGGGAGAGTGGGAGATGTACTAGGAGAAAACAGCAGCTTTGCACTGAAATTCAGGTGATTGGGCAATAACTATGAGCCAATAATGAGTCATGTGCCCTCATCTCGGAAGATCAGACTTACCCCTCACTTCTTTTCCTTTTTTCTGTTTTTTTTAAGGCACTGCCAAAGGTAAATTATCAAGTTATTTCTCTCATGAAAACTGGAGGGAGCTATCATGTCTCGGTAATAGTGTTTAGAATTCAAATGCAGTCCAGCCTACATCCTCCACCTTCCCTACTCCCTTTTCACAGATGAAAAACCAGAAGAACCCTCGCGATCAGCTGTCATGAAGAGCCAAGCCACTGTCTGAAGGGCAGATGGAGTCAAAGACCATGTATGTCTTCACAGCCACGCAACAGGATCCCAATGTATCTAAGTTTTTCAAATGACACTGATTAAGGAGGTACTGGTAGATGGTGTAGAAATAGTCACAGAATGATAAAATATCCCAAAACTATTTGTCTGGTGATAACATTACTGATATAATTTAGAGGGTCCCTCACCAAAAGCACATCGCTGAAAGGGCTGTCAAACCTGTCTCTGTTGAACTTTGGCACCGAGGCTATCAAATGCTGGTGTGAGTCCTCATACATAGCTAATTTTGTAGAATGGAGAGTGGGTCTAGAATCTCAGTGAAAGCAGTATGTCAGCACTATTTTAATTAGTCTTTATACATCTTAGGTTTACATGGTTGTAATTCACACTTTTAAACTGTACAAGATCTTTTTACTTGTGTGCATATTATATATTAACCAATGACTGAAAACTAATCAATAACAAATACTTAAAACCTCTTGAGCATTTAAATTAAGAATTTAGCAATGACTTCTTCATAGCTATTTTCCTATTTTTCTTTTCAAAAATCACAGCCCTGAATACAACTTGCTGGATGTTAGTGATTAGAAGGAAGATAATGACAGAGGCCTCTGATTTACAAGTAAGAATTAGAAGTCCTGGCCTGCTATTCTGACCTATAATTTTTCAATACCCGTAGCTGTCACCCTTGACCTACTTCTGGCTCTGGAGTTGTATAGAAAAATCCAAGTGTTCTTAATAAGGTGTGGGAGCTGGACTGGATTCTGGAACAGAGAAGGGACATTAGTGGAAAAACTGATAGATTCTGAATGATGTCTTGAGGTCAGTTAATAGTAATACACCCATGTTCATGCTTTGGTTTTGATGAATGTATTAGAATTACATCAGATATTAACAGCAGGGAAACTGGGTGAGAGGTACACAGGGACTCTCCATAGGATCTCTGCAACTTTCCATACATCTCAAATGCTTACAAAATTAAAAGTTTATTTAACAAGGGCTCCAGAATCAGGTTTGAATTTGAGTATTATGCCCTCCACTTCCCAGCCGGATGACTTCTCCACTCTTTAGATATTTTATTCATTCACATTTATGGAGCCCCTAATACACAGCAGTTACTGTATGAGGAGAACAGACTTGAAAGACCCAGGCTTACCCTCAAGGAGTTCACAGGCTCCTGATGGAGTTTGACGAATAAGCAGGCTATTTTATTACAGACTATTTTCTCATCTTTAAAAACATCTCTCTCACAGGGCTATTAGGATTAAATACGATAAAGTAGGGATGAAAAGCAGCATAGTTCTGGGTTCAGCACAGGCCCTCTTCCCGGGACTTCTGCTAGGGATGACTTAAGAAGCCCTGAACCAGTAATGTCAGAGGTTCAGGACCAAGTCAGTCTCGCAGCTGATTCAGCTGAGGCTTGGTGCTCAACCATAAGAACTGGCCTCCTATCCTGTTCCTCTGACCATGCTTGAGCTTGGCCTTTGGTTTTGGTTCAAAGAGGCCCTGTCTCATTTCTACAAGACCAAGACTCAGCACTCATCAGTCTCTGAAAGCACAATTTCTCAACCTCAACACTACTGACACCTTGGACAGTAGAATCCGTTCTGGTGGGAGGCCGCCCTGTGTCCTGCTGGATGTTTAGCATCTACCCACTAGGTCCCGGAAGCTCCCCCAAGTTGTGACAAGCAGAATGTCTCCAGATATTGCCAGATGTCCTTGGCGGGGCGAGGCAGAGCAAAGTCACTTGTGTTGAGAATAGATGGTGCATGAGCTAGCTCTCTGGACCAGAAATCCTAAACTTGTGCTTCAAGGTCCAAATACCACCCTTTATCATATTCATGAAACATATGTGCCAACAGAAGTGTTTCATGCTCATTATACTCAGATCCTTTATTCCAGGCTTTCTCAGAGCCTCTGTTATATTCATGTACTCAGTGACTTCCTCTGATGGAGCTACTGTGACAGCCTTTCCCAAATTTATTTGACCAGGAAACGCCTTTGGAATATACTTAGGGAACACAAGTTTAAAAACAAGGTATCCAAATCAAATAATTTTGCAGCATTCCAAAAGAGCTAAAGCTTGAAAGAAATGAGAGAGATTGAACTGATTCTTAAAGCAGTCCAGAATATGGAAATTGTTTTTATTTAAATTTATGCTATTAATTTATAGCATGAGCTGAGGCCTGCCATCAGATAGAGCATGCTACTGGGAAAGGGTAATAGAAATTCAGGAAAGAGATAAAATTCAAGTGGTCATTAAATCATCTATAATTTCAAAGCAGAGGAAATTTCACATCTGCTGAAGATGTTTTCTTTGAGGTAAAAAATGTGCATATGCGCTGATCGCTAGTATATTATTTTAACATCACACTGATAATTAAGCACAGATTAGAACTGAAAATTCATAGCTTCCCAGAGCACAAAGGAGCCATCTAATTCAAACACTTTGTTTTATAAATGAAAATTCTCGCAGCTGGAATGTCTTGCGTGTCCCAGATGAATAGGCTCCAATCAGTAATAGTATTTTTAAATTCCATTTACCTGAAAATTCTTCACTGCTGGACTTCCTGTAGGACCCCACAAGTAGCCTCCCACTACATGACTTATCAGGCTGGATTTGTATATTTCGGGTCAGAAGCCCAGCCTCAGCAGCCAAACGAATATTTCGGCCGTCCTCCATGACATGGACGCTTCCTGGGGCATCAGAAATTAGGGGAAGGGGGATTAAAAAATGAAAAACCTATTTCAGAATCCACGCTGGGGACCCAGCCAACCTGTCAAATGAAAACATCCCTTTCCCCCTGGAAGTCCAACCAACATTAAGGTCTGCTTTTCCTCAGGCACTCTCCACGAATGTCAGCTGAGAAATGAAAAGCCCGTTCCTATGTCTCTCTTTGGGATCAGAGTGAGAGTGTTTGAACAAGAATTCATTTCTCCTCAATAATTGTGGGTACTGGGGACAGGGAAGTCAGGGCAGACCTGTGCAGTTAGTGGGGTCCCCAACCTCCTCCCCTAAACTCATCAGGTGAGACTTCAGGCTCCGATTGTACATCGTCTGTGGACCTTTCATGAGCGGGAAGAATCCCAGATCAGCTGAGGGAGGCAGTGACAGAACTAAAGCAGCCTGTGTAGGAGGGAAGACACACAAAGAGCCTCTCCTGGTGGGTCTGACGCTCACGCTGCCTGAAGGAGCGTCTCAGCGGCTCCGTTTGCATTTCACCCAGCATCCCACAGCAAGGATTGCTGAAGATGTCTCTCTGCTCGGCCACTTTTAAATCATCGTTGGAACTACAATTTCAAAATAGCTTTAGATAGAGTCCTGTTGAAAACATGTATTTCCCTTTGACCTATCAGAGAGAAAAAGATACTCCCTCACACCTCTATTTCCAATTTTGTTACTTATTAGCTATATTGCATGGGTTAAATGGATTCATTAGATGAACAAGAAAACCTACAGTTATGTGTTATTTATGTAGAATGTATTTTAACTATGTATAGTGTATAAAAATACTCAGCATATTTTTTAAGGTATTTTTCTTCTTTCTCTCTCTCTCTCTCTCTTAGTAGTGGTCAGTACATCAAAAGGAACTTCATGTGGGGAAGGACACATGCCTAAGTATGGAAAAAGAAGTCATTACTTACAGTAACTACCATATTCTAAGTGATTGTTTGATTCAGTGTGGCAGGAAATGAACTGAAAGCTCAGCTCCTTGGAGGTTTATTCTGGTTTACCCATGAAAATGCCTAGTGACCTTGAACAAGATTCTTAACTTCTCAGCTTGCTCTAGATTAGCCATTATAAACAAAAAAAGAAAAAGTAGTCTACATCTAAGTATTCTTTATAAACTAGGCAATAAAATTAATGAAGGAATAGAAATAAAGCGCCCTAAGATGAGTCTAGGGCAGCAGTAAGGTATTATCCATCCCCTCTGAACAGCGATTGGATCCAGGTTGCTCAACACGTTCTTCCAGGCTTATTCACTTCCTTTAACCAACAAACCTAAACCTTACCAATGTGTCGGTGCCTGAGCCGTTCATGGATCATGACATGGTGCGCCTTGACTTCTTTCACAGTGAGGACTTCCACTTCGTGAGGCTCGTAAGAAGAGGAGCTAAGGACGATTTTGTCATGGGGTCGCCAGTCCACGGTGTCCTCCAATATAATTCTGTAACAGCAGGAAGCTGGTATGAGTGCAGGCAGAGCAACATAGATCACCTACTACAAGTGCAGAAAGAAAAGAAAATTCACTACACTGACAGTTCCTCCTAGGGAGATTGAAGACAGAAAAAAAAAGAAAAAGCTTTTGCAAAAACCGTAATGGTCATGCAGTCAATATTCTGGCCTATGTGCACAGATTACAAGGATAATAAAGACAGCCTGTGGCCAAGAAATTCACAAAAAGGAACAAGAAAGAGTAAAGTTCCATGTAATATATGCCATCTAGACATGGTTTACTAAAAAAGAAATCATCCTCTTTGATTGGGAAACAGTTTGAATAATAAAGGTATATTAGAAGGGATGTTTTCTCAAATTTTCCAAAGACCTATAATGCCATTTTTGGACAATTTATCATCATGCATTAAGGCTCCTGTCTTCATGATCAGACAGAAGCAGTGGGAATTCTACAGGGGCCACTTAGTAGCTATGTAACCTTGGGCCTCTTAACTTTTCTGAGTTTCCTACCTTCATCTGAAAAGTAGCAATATTTAAAGCTTCCCTCCAACATCTGAGTGTGATAGTCGGACTAAACAACTGTATACATTCCCCGAGGGTGCTACGTTCCAAGCACTGTCCTTTCATCACGGTATGAAACACTGAGGGTTTTGTTCACTTTTGTTTTTTTAACTCGCACTTAATGAAACTTTTGTTCAGTGTTTCACTGCCGCCTAGCTTTTCCTAGTGAATATGTCTGCTTTATTCTCCATTACCAGCTTCAGTGACTTAAGTTTATTTTAATGGCCTGCCTCTTTTCTAATGTTCAATTTTTAGCAAGCTTTGACAATAGATTCTCTTCTGCCAGTAAATGTTCATCCAAACAACAGGTCCATGTGAAGGCCATTTGATCATGTGACATAGATCGATGGAACAATTGATATGCATGCATCAGACACTATAGTAGGTGCTAGAGATACAATGGTAAATAAAATATGTCATCTGCATTAAATAATGACAACTTAGATTTTGACTAGTAAACATCCTTAAAGAGTCTATTGCATGGATGAGGGATCCTCGGATGTTTAATATATGTATAATATTAACAACAATAAAAGAAACATAAATTAAAGGGGATCATTCCTGGGCCAATGGTATGAGTCTGTTATGAACCAGATTGTAATTAATTCAAATCTGGGAATCTGCAGGTAGAGAAAAAGTCACAGAGAGAGAAAGACTATTACCAACTGATATAATTTTAATGAAAGAATTTAATCTTACCTCTGTTCCTTATTTGATATGACATCCTGAAAAACTCAGTATAGTATATTGAAGCAATCACTAGCTTTAAAGTTGGGGAAACTAAAATCCAAGAAGTCAAATTACAAAATTTAAGACTAGGTAATGGACTGGAGCCAGAAGTTGAATTAGGACAAGGAAGACTCCAGATCAAGTCCACGTTCTCTCCATTAAGTAAACTTGCCTTACCTGTCTGATTCTTAGTTCTTCACCAACTAAATGGTAGTAAAAAGCAATATGCCCATGTATTATAATACTATCATGATAATCCATGAAATTATGAAAGGTCTATGACCCATACAGTAAAATGCTAGGTAACCATTAAAAACATGCCATTGTAGCACAGCATGAATTACAAGGAATTCTTTTCATGATGTATTGATTGAAAAAATGCAGGATATAAAACAGTATTACCCTTTTTTTTAATAAAAATAATGCATGTACAGGAAATAGAAGAGAGGGAAGAGTCACATTAAAATGTTAGCCCACCTGTGGATGCTGGGTTTATTAATGATTGTCACTTAAATATAAACTTTCTAAATTAATAAGTAGTATATTATAGTGAGAAAAAAATTGTTTTTGTAAAAGAAAATAAGGCTATGGGCATGAGATCACACAAAAGTCAGTTAGCAGCATACTTGAAACTGGTCCTTTCCTTCATAGTCCATTTAACCTGGGTAATCTTTTTATTACTGTTTATGTTGTTGAATAAAGTTCTTCAGATAATAGGTGACCATAATGTTCTGAAAAGCTCCTTGTGAAATGAGTCAAAACTCATTTCTTGTGGAGCCCAGGGGGTTTTTAGGACAATTAAACTATTCTGTATGATACAGTACGGATGGATACATGTCATTATATGCTTGTCAGATCCATACAATGCTCACATTGTGGACCCTAATGTAAACTATAACAAATAAAACCTCTCTCCCTAACTCGCTTATGTAAGTCCTCTGTCCCAGCCGTGTGAATCTGCTCATTCTCCCAAGAAACAGCCATGTGTTTCTCACCTGTCGCTTGAAACATCCTTGCTCGTACTCTGCCCTTCAGCCCACACATTCTTAAAGACCGACTGGAGTTTGTTTGCCTTTAACAGGCCTTCCCATGGGAGTCTCTTCTCCGCTGACCCACCAACCCCATTTCTCTTCCATTCTAAATTTGACACAATAGATAATACAGCCTTATAACTGATTCTGAACTTTTGTCTTCTGTGGCTATTCAAATTTGATATTGTTAGCTAATATTTAATGAAAATATAACTACCTAGCTATGCAAGCCCCATAGCACCTAGCTGCATTCTAGGCAAAGAGAAAAAGGAGTTAGTGAAATTATTAGTCCACATTTTATGTTAAAAACATACAGGGGTTAATTATTCTTCGGCAAAGGGGGCAAGAACAAACAATGGGGGGAAATGACAGTCTCTTCAATAAATAAATGGTGTTGGGAAAACTGGACAAATACATGCAAAAGAATGAACTGGACAACTTTCTTACACCACATATAAAAGGAAGCTCAAAAAGGATTAAATACTTAAATGTAAGACTGGAAATAATAAAACTCCTAGAAGAAAACATAGGCAGTAAACTTTAAAATCAGACTTAGCAATATATTTTTGGATCTGTCTCCCTAGGCAAAGACAACAAAAGCAAAAATAAACAAATGGGACTACATCAAACTAAAAAGCTTTCATACAGTGAAGGAGACCATAAATAAAACAAATGAAAGATGATCTTTGTAAATGACATATATGATAAGGGGTTAATATCCGAAATATATAAAGAACTCACACAACTCAATATAAAAAAAAATCCAATTAAAAAATAGGCAGAGGTTCTGAATAGACATTTCTCCCAAGAGGACGTACAAATGACCAACAGGTGCATGAAAAGCTGTTCAACATTACTAATCATCAGGAAAATGCAAATCCGTACAAGACATCACCTCACACCCTTCGAAAAGACAGGAAATCATAAGGGTTGGCGAGGCTGTGGAGAAAAGGAAACTGTGCTACACTGTGGGTGGAAATGTAAAATGGTGCAGCCACTATGGAAAACAGTATGGGGGTTCCTCACAAAATTTAAAGTAGAAATACCATATGATTGGGCAATTTCATTTCTGGGTGTTTATCTGAAGAAAATGTAAACACCAGTTCAATAAGATAAACGCATATGTGCACCTCTATGTTCATTACAGCATTAGTTACAATAGCCAAGACATGGAAGCAACCTAAGTGTCCATAGATAGATGAATGGACAAGATGTGAGATAAATTTATATAATATTTGTAAAACAGAATATTAGTCATAAAAAAATGAACTTGTCATTGTGACAATATGGATGGACCTAGAGAGTATTATGCCTAAGTAAAGTAAGTCAGACAGAAAAACACAAATACCATATGATCTCATTTATATGTGGAATCTTAAAAAACAAAACAAGCAAACAAAACAAAATAGAAACAGACTCATAGATACCAGAGAATAACTTGGTGGTTGCTAGAGGGGAAGGTGGTAGGGGATGGGAGAAGTAGAAAGGGACAAAAAAATACAAATTTCCAGTTGCAAAAAAAAGATCAGACACAGGGATGCAATGGACAGCATAGGGAATATAGTTAATAATATCCTAACAACTTTATATGGCAACAGATAGTAGCTAGATTTATTGTGGCAATCACTTTGTAATGTATATAAATGTTGAATCACTATATTGTATACCTGATACTAAGATAATATTATATGTCAACCACATTTCAATAAAAAAATATGTACATGAACTTAAGGTGACCTTTTCCGTTACAGCTTTCAAAACCTTACAGGTTCATGAAAATTTCTCTCTCCTCTATACTCCTGAAGCCTTGGGATTCTATATCTCATAAGGACCACATACAAGTGAATTGGCCCTACTCACTTCTATGTCCATGCAGCAACAGTGGTAGCTTCAAAGGAAATTATGGTCTCAGTATCACTAACCTAGATGGTTCTGCTAGTCAAATAGCAGTTTTCCTTAAATTCTAACATCCGTGCTTCCCACACTTCAACCATTTCAAGAAATCTTAGCTTAAGCATGGCTTGGGTCTCAGCTATATTCCATGTGTCTGATTAATACTAATAAGAATCCTATGGCTACAGGGGAGAGGAGAGACTCTTCTTGTTCTGAGCAAAACACACCTAAAACAATAAATTGATAAATAAAATTAAGAAAGCTGTTTGCAACATAACTGAGCCTAAATAGAAACCATATGATGAGAGAGAGGAAACTGAATAATATCTACCAAAGTCTCCTAAAAGATAATTTTTTTAAAAATATAAACAAAACACCAGCACAGTTTCCTTTGTTTTGGCATTAACATTCTATCCAGTTTAGAGAAAATATAATACTTTGGGTCAAAAGAACATAATTGCCAAGAAAAAAAATATGTTTCCAAATTTAATTTTAAAAGTTTTCACAACCATGCACAAGACATTCATATATAAACTCCTACAACTTAAATGAATTTGCTAACTAAACACTGGGGAGCTCTTAACAATAATAGCTGCATTTGACAAGTTCAGTGTGTCCAGATGCCAAAATGTTTTCTTCTAAGGAACAGGGATGGACATAAGCTTCTGAACTCAGTTACTAACACTGAAGCTTTTTAAAAAAAAAAACCAAGTTATTTATTATTTTTTTAATTAGTGCCATTGAAATGTACAGAGGATCCTCAGACTGCACTGGACTATCTGAGGTTTTGAAAGTGATGAGGACAATGAGAACACTATTACAGATATCAATTCTTCATCAAACTGACCCTTTCTCCTTTATGACAAGAAATCCACCCTATCTCTTCTGAAAACTGCTTTCCTCCTCCACCATACTAAGTGGTCCTAGTGAGAGCTGCAGATTATAGTCCCATAAACCCTTTGTCAAAAATCCTTCCCCTGGAATTTATATATTTTTCCAGTTTTACTGAAATGTAATTGACAAAACTGTGAGACATTTAAGGTGTACATTATGATGACTTGACATGTATACATTGGGAAGGCCTCCCCTCATCACATCAATTAATGCATCTATTACCTCATATATTTACCCTTTTCGTGGAAGTGTTGGGGGTGAGAACATTTAAATTCTGTTCTCTTAGCAAAGACAGCGGTATTAATGTAGTCACTTGGACTTTTGGAATGAGTCAGATGCAGATGGGAGAGAGTAAGTTCCTCAAAAGTTGGGGAAAGTCCAACAGCTCTGGGTTCACTTGCACCCTACTGAGTGTGGAAAACTTTCTTTAGTAGAAACAAATGAGGCTGAAATAGAGAAATTGGGCCTAGCCCAGACTCCCAAATGGATTAAGAAGGGTTACTTTTGAGGATTGGCTTAAAGATGGTGTGAGAGGTGAGACAGACACCTCCTCCCAAAACCTCATATAATATGAAAATATAGCAAATACAAGCAATCCTGAAACAGCAGTAGGAAAGAAGACTGTGACAGACTGTGTACATCTGGGGAAAACAACAGACCCCATGGAAAAGGGTAAAGTACAAAAGCCCTCCCCCCACCCTAGCTAACTGGCAGGAGGAAGAGAAATGGAGCAGGAGTGGTTGGAGGCCTAGGACTGCTGAACACCCAGCCCTGGAGATCTGCTTGAGAGCACAAACCTACATTACATGGTGCTCTTGAGATTAGGGGGATTGGAAAGCTAAGACAGGCAGAGTATTTGGAGAGACTGAGATTCTAGCTGCTTCTGGAGAACAGGTACTTGCAACCGTCTGCTACAGGACAAAAGAAAGGCAGGCACTTTGAAAGACTTCCTAACAGCAAGAGGGCTGCTAAAGGGGGAAGGATTACACAGAGCTTGCTGCTTAGGAGAAAGGACAGGTGGACAAAATTGTCCAGGCACACTCAGCCCAACAGGTTGGGAACTTTCAGGAGCTTCAGGTGATCCATCCCCCTGGCTGGCAACACAGAGCAGAGCCCCCCTCCCTCACCACTGTGATATGCAGCCTGCTGCTCCTTCCTCCTGGCCAGCACCGGTTCACAAATATGCTGCTCCTGCCATCACACGAGGCCAACAAGAGGTTGGAGGCTGGCCCCACCTACAGCAGCTACCACAGCATAGCATAGAGACTCTTCCATGGGCACACAGCCCACTGGCCCTAGCACTGGAGGCAGGCACTGCAGCCAGAAAGCAGGAAAGAGCTCTTTCCTCCCAGCAGGGATGAGCACCGCTCACCTGCAACCCTTGCCACTGCTCCAGGGCTGAGAAGCTCCAGAGAGTAGAGCTTCTGGGCACTAGAGGGTGCAACATACACAAAGTTAGTATTACAAATATGAAACATCAAAATAACCTGGTACAAACAAAAATCTCACCACCACCACCAGAAAGAGGGTCAAGTGAAACAGAACTCAGCAATCTTCCTGAAAAAGATTTCAAAACATTCAAGATCTCAGGAAGAAATTCAAGAAAGACAAAGTTTGAAGAATACTGTATCTGAAATGAAACATACAATGGAGGGACTTAAAAGCAGATTAGATGAAGTAAAGGAGACAGCAAATGAAGTAGAAATTAGAGAACAGGAATACAAAGAAGCTGAGGCACAGAGAGAAAAAAAAATCTCTAGAATATTAAGAGAACTATGTGACCAATCCAAACAGAAAATATTCACATTATAGGGATACCATAGAAAGTGTATTTGAGGAGGTAATTGCTGTAAACGTTCTCAATCTGAGGAAAGAGATAGTCTCTCAGTCCACAAAGGTGCACAGATCTCCCAACACAAGAGACCCAAGGAAGACAACACCAGACATATAATAATTAAAATGGCAAAGATCAAGGATAAGGACAGACTTTTAAAACCAGCTAGAGAGAGAAAAAAGATCACATATGAAATAAAACCCATCAGGCTATCATCAGACTTTTCAACAGAAATCTTAAAGGCCCAAAGAGAGTGGCATGATATATTTAATGCAATGAAACCGAAGGGCCTCAAACCAAAAATACTCTACCCAGAAAGATTATCATTTAAATTTGAAGGAGGAATTAAACAATTTCCAGATGAGCAAAAACTGAGATAATTTACCTCCCACAAACCATCTCTTGAGTGGATTTTGGAGGGACTGCTCTAGATGGAAGTGTTCCTAAGGCTAATCATCAGAGAAATCATCAGAGAAAATAATACCACAGCAAAGGAAGTAGCCCAATTAATTACTAAGCAAATGCAAAATCAAATCAGCTACCCCCAAAGTCAACCAAAGGATAGACAAAGAGTACAGAATATGATACCTAATATATAAAAAATGGAGGAGGAATAAAAAGGAGGGGGGGAAAAGAACCTTTAGATTGTGTTTGTAATAACATACTAAGTGAGTTAAGTTAGACTGTTAGATAGTAAAGAAGTTACCCTTGAACCTTTGGTAACCATTAATCTAAAGCATAAAATGGCAATAAGTACATACCTATTGATAATCACCCTAAATGTAAATGGTCTGAATGAACCAATCAAAAGACATAGAGTCACTGAATGGATTAAAAAACAAGACTCATCTATATGCTGCCTACAAGAGACTCACTTCAAACTCAAAGAAATACACAGACTAAAAGTGAAGGGATTGAAAAAGATATTTCACCCAATTAATAGGGAGAAAAAAGCAGGAGTTGCAGTACTTGTATCAGACAAAATAGACTTCCAAACAAATAAAGTTATAAGAGACAAAGAAGGAAATTACATAATAACTAAGGGGTCAGGCCAACAAGAGGATATAAACATTATAAATATCTATGCACTGAAACAGGAGCACCTACATATGTACAAAAAATACTAACAAAATTAAAGTGGGAAATAGAATGCAATGCTTTTAGGAGACTTCAACACACCACTCATTCCAAAGGATGGCTCAACCAGACAGAAAATAAGTAAGGAGACAGAGGCACTGAACAACACATTAGGACAGATGGACCTAATAGACATCTACAGAACACTCCACCCACAAGCAGCAAGATACACATTCTTCTCAAGTACACATGGAACATTTTCAAGAATAGATCATATACTAGGGCACAAATTCAGAAGGATTGAAATTGTACCAACCAGCTTCTCAGATCAAAAAAGTATGAAACTAGAAATAAATTATGCAAAGAAAAACAAAAATATCCCACAAACACATGGAAGCTTAATAACATGCTCCTAAGTAATCAGTGGACCACTGACCAAATAAAAACAGAGTTCAAGCAATACATGGAGACAAATTACAACAATAATTCAACACTGCAAAATCTGTGGGACACAGCAAAGGCTGAGCTAAGTGGGAAGTGTATTGCAATACAGGCCCACCTCAGGAAAGAAGAACAATCCCATATGAACAGTATAAACTCACAAATGAAACTAGAAAAAGAACAAATGAGGCCCAAAGTCAGTAGAAGGAGGGACATAATAAAGATTAGAGAAGAAATTAATAAAACTGAGAACAATAAAAAGACAGCATCAGTGAAAGCAGGAGCTGGTTTCTCAAGATAATTAACAAAATAGATAAAGCCCTAGCAAACTTATCGAGAAAAGAAGAGAGTCTACACACATAAACAGTATCAGAAATGAAAAGGAAAAGTCACTACGGACAACACAAATACAAATTATTAGAGAATACTATGAAAAATTATATGCTAACAAATTTGATAACCTAGAAGAAATGGAACATTCTCTAGAAAAACACAATCTTCCAAGACTGACCCAGGAAGAAACAGAAAATCTGATCCAGCCACTTATCAGCAACAAAATTGAATAGGTAATCAAAAACTACCTAAGAACAAAACTCCTGGACCAGATGGCTTCACTGCTGAATTTTATCAAACATTTAGTGAAGACCTAACACCCATCCTCCTTAAAGTTTTCCAAAAAGTAGAAGAGGAGGGAATACTTCCAAACTCATTCTATGAGGCCAGCATCACTCTAATACCAAAACCAGACAGACACCACAGAAAAAGAAGATGACAAACCAGTATCCCTAATGAACATTGATGCAAAAATACTCAACAAAATATTAGCACACCAAATTCAAAAATACATAAAAAAGATCATACATCATGATCAAGTAGGATTTATTCCAGCGATACAAGAATTGTACAATATTCTAAATACATACACCACATCAACAAAAAGGACAAAAACCACCTGGTCATCCCCATAGATTCTGTAAAAGCATTCCACAAAACTCAACATCCATTTGTGATAAAAATTCTCAACAAAATGGATATAGAGGGTAAGTATCTCAACATAATAAAGGCCATATATGAAAAACCCACAGCCAATATCATAATTAACAGCAAAAAGATGAAAGCTTTTCCTTTAAGATCAGGAATAAGACAAGGATGCCCACTCTCCCCATTTTTATTCAACATAGTTCTGGTGATACTAGCCACAACAATCAGAAAACACAAAGAAATTAAACACATCCAGATTAGCAAGGAAGAAGTCAAACTGTCACGGTTTGCAGATGACATGATATTATATATTTAAAAAAGCCTGAAAGAATCCACTCCAAAACTACTAGAGTAACTGAATTCAGCAAAATTGCGGGATACAAAATCAATATACAGAAATCTGTTGTATTCCTATATACTAATGATGAACTAGCAGAAAAAGAATTCATAAAAACAATTCTATTCACAATTGCATCAAAAAGAAAAAAATACCTAGGAATAAACCTAACTCAAGAAATGAAAGATCTATACCCCCAAACCTACAAGACACTCATGAGAGAAATTAGGGAAGACACCAATAAATAGAATCACATCCCTTGCTCATGGATAGGTAGAATTAATATTGTCAAAATGGCCATCCTGCCCAAAGCAATCTACAGATTCAATGCAATCCCTATCAAAATACCAACAACATTCTTCAACAAACTAGAATAAATAGCTCTAAAATTCATATGGAACCACAAAAGACCCCAAATAGCCAAAGCAATCATCAGAAGGAAAAATAAAGCTGGGGGGATTACACTCCCTAACTTCAAGCTCTACTACAAAGCCACAGTAATCAAAATAATTTGGTACAGGCACAAGAACAGATCCATAGATCAATGGAACAGAATAGACAGTTCAGATATAAACCCAAGTATATACTGTCAATTAATATACAATAGAGGAGGCATGGATATGCAAAGGGGAAATGACAGCCTCTTCAACAACTGGTTTTGGCAAAACTGGACAGCTACATGTAAGAGAAACAGACTGGATTATTAGTTTACTCCATACACAAAAGGAAATTAGAATGGATCAAAGACCTGAATGTAAGTCATGAAACCATAAAACTTTTAGAAGAAAACATAGGCAAAAATCTCTTGAATATAAACATGAGCAACTATTTCCTGGACATCTCTCTTCAGGCAAGGAAAACAAAAGCAAAAATGAACAAATGGAACTACATCAAACTAAAAAGATTCTGTACTTCAAAGGACACCATCCATAGAACAAAAAGGCAACCTACAGTATGGCAGAATATATTCATAAATGACATATACAACAAGGGGTAAACATACAAAATATATAGAGAACTCACACACCTCAATACCCAAAAAGCAAATAACCTGATTAAAAAATGGGCAGAGGATATGAACAGACACTTCTTCAGATGGCCAACAGGCACTTGAAAAGTTTCTCCACATTGCTAATTACCAGGGGAATGCAAATTAAAGCCACAATGAGATATCACCTCATACAAGTTAGGATGGCTAACATCAAAAAGACAAGAAACAACAAATGCTGGCTAAGATGCAGAGAAAGGGGAGCCCTCCTACACTGCTGGTGGGAATGTAAATTAGTTCGACCATTGTGGAAAGCAGTATGGAGGTTACTCAGAAAACTAAAAATAGAAATACCATTTCACCCAGGAATCCCATTCCTAGGAATTTATCCAAGGAAAACAGGATCCCAGATTCAAAAAGACATATGCAACCCCATGTTTATTTTAGCACTATTTACAATAGCCGAGACCTGAAGGCAACCTAAGTGGCCATCAGTAGATGAATAGATAAAGAACAGGTGGTACATATACAGAATGGAATATTATTCAGCCATAAAAAGAAAAGAAATCCTCTCATTTGCAACAACATGGATGGAGCTGCAGGGTATTATGTTCAGTGAAATAAACCAGGCAGAGAAAGACAAATACCAAATTATTTCCTTTATTTTGGGAGTATAATGAAGCAAAACTTAAGGAACAAAATAGCAGCATACTCACAGACTCTAAAAAGGGACTACTGGTTACTAAAGGGAAGGGTTGGGGAGGGGAGGTGGGGAGGAAGGGAGAAGGGGATTGAGGGGTATTATGATTGGCACACATGGTGTGTGGGGGGATGACAGGGAAGACAGTGTAGCACCGAGAAGACTAGTGACTGTGTGGCATCTTACTACACTGATGGACAGTGACTTCAATGGAGTGTTGGGGTGACTTGATAATAGGGGGTAATGTAGTAACCAGAATGTTTCTCATGTGAAACATTCATAAGAGTGTTTATCAATGATACCTTCATTAGAAAAAAAAAGGTTACATTTACTTTCAGCTAAATGAATCCTGTTTAGCACAATAATGCCCAGGTCTTGAAACTTAGTTCATGCCAAAAACTGGGCACTTTAATTAAATACATTAATTCATTAAATCCTTAGAGCTACTCCACAAGCTATACATTATTTTTCTATTATAGAAAGGAAAACTGATGCTCAAAGAGGATAAATTACCCCAAACTTCACATTTACTTAACTGAACAATTAGACTGATTTTAGTCTTTCTCATTGTAGAATACTTTTTCCAGTCTATGTTCCTAAATTATTTGCCTTTTCCTGGGATGGGAACAATAGCCAATGTGAGATTAGGATCCCCTAGTTCATTGGGCTACAAGGAATCACCTTCTTTGGGAGGCTATGTATGTGATTTTGAACTTCTGCCAATAATTTTGAATGAGGCCATCAACTCTATTCTAATACTTGAACTAAACTGTTACAGCATAATAATGAGGTGTGAGTAATAAGCAAAATGAATTATAGCAGATTTTCCAATTTATGATTCTCACTTACTAGACAATATTTCATAGAGTCAACAGGCTCAATAAGTTCTGATTTCCAGAAAAGACACATCAATTCACTGTAACAAGCAATTATTGGAAGTTTTCTCTATGTTCTACTGTGTACTAGTTGCTGAGTAGTATACTGAATCCATAAAAAATAATATTTTCCCTTTCCTGGATAAGCCACTTGGAAGAACAGGATATATACACCTTAAATAGTTTACCAGCAGTCACCAGGAAGCAAATTTTTACTAAAATTATAATTCAGAAAGTCATATGCTATAGTGGTTTAGATGGTAGAAAAATCAGTGGTTGGTAGATGGGAGATTAAGTCTTGTGGGACATGTGATGAAATTTCTAAAGATAAGTAGGAAGTGTAAAGGTAAAGAGGAGATGCAAGGGTATTTCTGATCCTTATTTCATTTGTCAAGTATTTACGGATCTAGTACAAAAGTTGTTATAGAGCCATGTGGGAAGCGCTGTAGCAGAATGTAGAAGAAAGGAGAAATACTCCAAACAGAAAACTAATTTGATATAGGAGATAGCAGAATAGATATATTCAATGACATTAGAATTAAAGGCCTAGGTCCTGGGGAAGGTTGCTGTAGCAAATAATTTGTTCTTCTGTGTGAGTTACTACCTTGTAAATTACAGGATAAATTAATAAGCACTTAAAAACAGAAAAAAACACAGAAAAAGGACAAAGAGATGGTTGAATGCTTTAACACTACTTTTTTTGAAAAGTAAATGAGATAAGGAATAAGAAAAAATTAAGAACCTTTGAGAAAGTTTCCCCATAAACCTACTCTTCTCCAGGTTGTATATCAGTGACATATATCACTTCTCACCAGGTTGCTCAGGTCAAAAGCTCTACAGGAACCTCTGACTCTTCTTTCCCTTTTACCCCATCTGTCAGCAATTCAAGTTGCCTCTGTCTTCCACGAGTATTTAATACCACTTCTTTCCCCCTCTATCTCTACCACCCTAATCTAAGCCATCAGCATGTGTCACTTGAGATTGCAATGCTATCGCAATGTCTTAACAGTCTATCTGCTTCCATTTATGTCCCTCTGACAGTCAATGCTCCACACAGCATAAATTAAAACATAAATTGAACCCTGTCCCTGCCTCTTTAAAATCTTCCAAAGATCAGGATAAAATCTAATACCTTTATCATAGGATTGACCGATAAAGTAAACATTTAATTTCAAAGAACATATGGTCACCCTTAAAGGCTCACTGTAAAACATACGCTTGTAATGGGTAAACAACAAGTTTCCTTGAATCTCAGTATAAGTTCTCTTGACCGACTTGAAATCCAAAAAAAAATCTAACGTGTTTGCTCATCAATCTCCCCAAAAATCAACAGAGGCAAGCAACAGTAAAGAACACTTTAGAGATAAACATATAATAACATATAACAAAAGAAAGTTTTTATTTATGTATCTTGCTAAGCTTACTCTGGTTGGTAGTGTAAGTAATGAATCCAAGTTTATACAGTTAAATGAAATTTTTCCACTGAAGATTTCACTGTCATGTCCTTCAAAAATAAATCGATTACATACAAATAAATTCAGATCTCTAATTCTATTGGTGAGAACTCATAAAGGGTTCCAAGTGAGATCTTTCCTCTAACAATGTATTAGAGAGACTTCTTTTTCACTATTATTAAAGTATTATTGATATACACTCATATGAAGATTTCACATGAAAAACATTGTGGTTACTAGATTACCCCCCTATTATCAAGTCCTCCTCATACCCACTGAAGTCACTGTCCATCAGTGTAGTAAGATGCTACAGAGTCACTACTTGTCTTCTCTGTACTGCACTGTCTATATACCCCGTGACTCCCCCACACCATATGTACTAATCATAATACCCCTCAAACCCCTTCTCCATCCCTCCCCACCCACCCTAAACCCATCCCTCACCTTTGGTAACCACTAGTCCCTTCTTGGAGTCTGTGAATCTGCTGCTTTGTTCCTTCAGTAACAATAAAGCATTATTGTTACACTCTACAAATGAGGGAAATCATTTGGTGCTTATCTTTCTCTGCCTGGCTTATTTCACTGAGCATAATACCCTCTAGCTCCATCCATGTTGCAAGTGGTAGGATTTGTTTTCTTCTTATGGTTGAATAGTATTCCATTGTGTATATGTACCACCTGTTCTTTATCCATTCATCTACTGATGGACACTTACGTTGCTTGCATTGCTTGGCTATTGTAAATAATGCTGTGATAAACATAGGGGTGCATATGTCTTTTTCAAACTGGACTGCTGCATTCTTAGGGTAAATTCCTAGGAGTGGAATTCCTGGGTCAAATGGTATTTCTAATTTTAGTTTTTTGAGGAACCTCCATATTGCTTTCCACAATGGTTGAACTAATTTACACTCCCACCAGGAGCGAAGGAGAGTTGCCCTTTCTCCACATCCTCGCCAGCATTTGTTGTTCCCTGTCTTTTCGATGTTGGCCATCCTAACTGATGTGAGGTGATATCTTATTGTGGTTTTAATTTGCATTTCCCTGATAATTAGTGGTGTGGAGCATCTTTTCATGTGCCTGTTAGCCCTCTGAATTTCTTCTTTGGAGAACTGTCTGTTCATATCCTCTGATTTTTTAAATTAGGTTATTTGCTTTTTGGGTGTTAAGGAGTGTGAGTTTTTATGTATTTTGGATGTTAACCCCTTGTCAGATATGTCATTTATGAATATATTCTCCCATACTGTTGGAAGCCTTTTTTCTATGGGTGGTGTCCTTTGAAGTAGAGGACCTTTTTAGTTTGATGTAGTTGCATTTGTTCATTTTTGCTTTTGTGTCCCTCGCCTGAGGAGATGTGTCCAGGAAAAAGTTGCTCATGTTTATATTCAAGAGATTTTTGCCTATGTTTTCTTCCAAGAGTTTTATGACTTCATGACTTACATTCAGGTCTTTGATCCATTTTGAGTTTATTTTTGTGTATGGAGTTAGACAGCAATCCAGTTTCATGCTCTCATATGTAGCTGTCCAGTTTTGCCAACACCAGTTGTTGAAGGGGCTGTCATTTCCCCACTGTATATCCATGGCTCCTTTATTATATACTACTTGAGCATATATGCTCAGATTTATATCAGGGCTCTCTATTCTATTCCATTGGTCTATGGGTCTGTTCTCGTGGCAGTACGAAGTTGTTTTGATTACTATGGCTTTGCAGTAGAGCTTGAAGTTAGGGAGCATAATCCCCCCAGCTTTATTTTTCCTTCTGATGATTGCTTTGGCTATTTGGGGTCTTTTTTGGATCCATATTAATTTTAGAACTATTTGCTATAGTTTGTTGAAGAATATTGTTGGTATGTTGATAGGGATTGCATTGAATCTGTAGATTGCTTTGTGCAGGATGGACATTTTGACAATATTAATTCTTCCTATCTATGAGCCCAGGATATATTTCCATTTATTATTATCTTCTTTAATTTCTCTTGTGAATGTCTCATAGTTTTCAGGGTATAGGTCTTTCATTTCCTTCATTAGTTTTATTCCTAGGTATTTTATTGTTTTTGATGCAATTGCGAATGGAATTATTTTCTTGATTTCTCTTTCTGCTAGTTCATCATTAGTACATAGAAATGAAACATATTTGTGTATTAATTTTGTATTCTGCTATTTTGCTGAATTCAGTTATTAGTTCTCATAGTTCTGGGGTGAATTTTTTAGGGTTCTTTATCTACAATATCACATCTGTAAACAGTGACAATTTCATTTCTTCCTTACCAATCTGGCTGCATTTTATTTCTTTGTGTTTACTTCCTTACTATCTAACAGTTTAATTTAACTCACTTAGTATGTTATTACAAACACAACCTGAAGGTTCTTTTTTTTTTCCTCCTCCATTTTTTATATATTAGTTATCATATTCTGTACTGCTTGTCTGTCCCTTGACTGACTTTGGGTTTGGTTGATTTGATTTTACATCTGCTTAGTAATTAATTGTTCTACTTTATTTACTGTGGTTTTATTTCCTCTGGTGACAGTTATTTAGCCTTAGAAAAACTCCCCTCTAGAACAGTCCCTCCAAAATACACCGTTGAAATGCTTTGTGGGATGTAAATTATCTCAGTTTTTGCTTATCTGGAAATTGTTTAATCCCTCCTTCAAATTTAAATGATAATCTTGCTGGGTAGGGTATTCTTGGTTTGACACTCTTCTGCTTCATGGCATTAAATACATCATGCCACTCCCTTCTGGCCTACAAGGTTTCTCTTGAGAAGTCTGATGATAGCCTTATGGGTTTTATTTCATATGTGATCATTTTTCTCTATCTGGCTTTAAAAGTCTGTCCTTATCCTTGATCTTTGCCATTTTAATTATTATATGTCTTGGTGTTGTCTTCCTTGGGTCCCTTGTTTTGGGGCACCTCCATGGCATAAGAGATTATTTCCTTCCCCAGATTGGTGATGTTTTCAGCAATTACCTCCTCAAAGACACTTCCTATCCCTTTTTCTCTCTTCTTCTTCTTCTTCTGGTACCCTTAAAATGTGAATATTTTTCCATTTAGATTGGTCACACAGTTCTCTTAATATTCTTTCATTCCTAGAGATCCTGTTTTCTCTCTGTACCTCAGCTTCTTTGTATTCCTGTTCTCTAATTTTTATTTCATTTTCTCTCTCCTCTACTTCATTTAATCTGCTTTTAAATCCCTCCATTGTATGTTTCATTTCAGGTACCATATTATTCAATGTTTGTATCCCATTCCTGAATTCCTCCCTGAGTTCCTGAATATTTTATGTAGCTCCATGAGCATGTTTATGACTTTTATATTGAAATCTCTTTCAGGAAGACTGCTGAGTTCAGTTTCACTTGGCCCTCTTACTGGTGTTTGTGGGATTTTGGTTTGAACCAGGTTCCTTTGATGTTTCATATTTGTAAGTGGCACCCTCTAGTGTCCAGAAGTTCTCCTCTTTGGAGCTTCTCAGCCCCTGGAACAACGGTGGAGGTTGCAGGTGAGTGTCACTGGTTGCTGTCAGGAGGAAAGTGGTTTTCCCTGCTTCCCAGCTGCAGTGCCTGCCTCCACTGCTGGGGGCCAAGTGTGCAGGGAGAAGCCTTCATACTTTGTACTTGTAGCTTCCATAGGTGGGGCCACCCTCTGGCTTGCCTGGTGCAATGGCTAGGGCAGCTGGTTTGTGAGCTGGTGCTGGCTGGTAGAAAGGCACAGCAGGCTGAAGATCATGGTGGGGGGCCTTGGAGCTATGTAGCCAACCAGTAGGATGAAGTGCCTGAAGTTCCTGAAAGTTCCCAACCTGCTGGGCTGAGTGCCCTGGACAATATTGTCCACTGTCCTTTCTCCTGAGCAGCAAGATCTGTGAAATCCTTGCCCCTTTAGCAGCTCTTTTGCTGTTAGGAAGTCTCTCCAACTGCCTGCCTTTCTTTTGTCCCAGAGCGGCCAGATGTGGATCCCTGTTTTCCACAAGTGGCTGTAATCTCAGTCTCTCCAAGTATTCTGCCTGTCTTAGCTTTCCAATCCCATTAATCTCCAGAACACCATGTAATGTAGTTTCATGCTCTCAAGCAGATCTCCAGGGCTGGGTGTTCAGCAGTCCTAGGCTTCCATCCCCGCCCTGCTCCATTTCTCTTCCTCCCTCAGGTGAGTTGGGGTGGGGGAAGGGGTTGGATCCCTCTGGATCACGGCTTTGGTACTTCACCCTTTTCCTTGAGGTCTGCTGGTTTCTTCAGGTGTAGGCAGTCTGTTGCAACCTTCTTTCCTGTTGCTGTTTCAGGATTTTATGTATTTGCTACATTTTCTTATTACATGTGGTTTTGGGAGGAGGTTTCTGTCTCACCTCTCATGCTACCATCTTTTAATCTAGAGAGACTTCTTAAACTGATTTTTAACTTAATGACAATTATAGATCAATGTTTAAAGTAATGATTTGAATAAGGTTTGTAAACCATTGGTACTGTACTAAAACAAACTGTTTGGATTTGACATTGTCTTTGATTTGGTTAAGACATCCTCCAAGAAGGCTGAGGGAACAGTACATTGGAACTCAGTACTATTTTTGCAACTTCTTGTGAGTTGTTATTTTGCAATTTAAAAAAATCTTTAAAAAAGAAAGACTTTCCACAAAATAAATACGCTATGATAACTACATTCATATATACTCATTAAACTATTCCTCCTCAGGACTGATACTAAGAAATTTTGTTTCTAATATATGTAGTAGATTGAACACAAGCAATGGAGTCAGAAAAATTGTGGTAAAAATTCAGCCTAAGGAACTTTCTAGCTTTATAAACTTGGAAATTTTATTTAACTTCTGTAGCTTCAACTTTCATACCTGTAAAATGCAGGTAATAATACCTAAATTATAGTGCTAAGGTATTTAAATGAGATAATATATGCAAAATGCTTGGTAGATTCCTGACATATAATAAGCCCACATGTTATGAACTCAATAAATGGTAGCAAGTTAATTACTATGGATAGTTTTAATTAATAAAATTGAATTTCTTTTGAAAAATCCTGTAACTTAGTCTCTGGATGAGGTCTTTAACACATTCTTATAAGAAAAATCCATTCATAGGGCTCCTGCCAAATTCTAACTTGTTAACCTTACAATAATTAAAGTTTCTTATTGATCCCTGTTTGGAATGCTTACCTCATAAATCCTTTTGGGTATCAGAAAGGCACTTAAAACCCAACATGACCAAATCCTAACTCATAATCTATTCCCCCAAATTTAGTCCTCTTCCAGTGAATCATGCCACCATCCAAACAAACCAGAAACCAAGACATCACCTCACACCTCACACCCTATGCATCTTACCAATTTGATCTCTTGTCTCTAACTCTGCCCACTTCTCTCCATTATCACTTTAGCTCCTGAATACAAGTTATGCTATCTCTTGCTTGCGCCTCCTTAGCAGTATCCCTAGATCTACTTGGACTACCCCTGTTGTCCACATTGCAACTAGAATGCTTTTTTTTAGATATAGAAACATGATTATAATTGCTACCTCCCACCTATACTATCCTCTTAGAAACCTAAAACACCTCTTTTGGGTTTCTAAAAAGAGCTCTTTTAGATTTCTTTTTTTACGTATTTTAGGAGAGTACAATCAAAATTCTTGGTATTACCAATGAATATGGTCCTTTGAACCCTGTCATGCTCAGTCCCTGTGATAGTTAGTTATATGTCAACTTGGCTAGGCTGTAACACCCAGTTCAACACCAAACACTAATGTTGGTGAAGATATTTTGTAAACGTGATTAACATCTATAATCAGTTGACTGTAGGTAAAGGATATTATCCTCCACACTGTGGGCAAGCCTCATCAGTCAGTTAGAAGGCCTTACAAGCCAAACTGAAGCTCCCTGAAGAAGAAACTCTTCTTCAAGACTCAGATCCTGCTCACAACTTTGCAGCCTTGTGGCCTGCCCTACAGATTCTGACCTAATGAGTCCTCATAAACATATAAGCTGATTCCTTAAAATAGATCTTTCTATATATACTATATATGATATAGATATACACACACACACACATAACCTACTGATTATACATGCTTTATATAAATGTAACCATGACTTATATATTAATTTTTCAAACTGTATGTACTTTCTTTCGGAAGAACAATTAGAATTGGTATTATTTTAATAACCATTTTTACAGTATTATATTTAACTTATTGCAATGTTTAATTTTAACATACATATTTTATATACCTTTATATTATTCCTGAGTTTTATTCTTGTTCTTGAGTTTTAGATTGTTCAATCTCTTTATTAGAAGATTTTTTTGCATTTTTTTCAGTTCTTGCATAACAGAAGATATCTTTTGTTTGCTTTCACATGTAAACAGTATTGTAGCAACAGTTGCCAATTCCTTAGTCATAATCTTTCTTTCCCTAAACATTTATAGATTTTGTACCACTACCTCCTACATTTAATGGAATAGAGAATTCTAAGGTCAATAAGCTTGTATTTTTTCTTGTACTGTAAGGATTTGGGCCAATCATTATCCTTGATGTTGATCTGTTTAAATTAAATGTCACTATACCCATATTTGCTAAGTATATTTTAGTTAAAGTTTTCATTATTCTTTCTGCTGTACTTACTGTGGGCCCTTATTAAGAAGAGCGACTATCTGTATGTACTTTGTATTTTCTGTTCTTTATTTCTAATGCCTTCTCTATTATTATTTTCATCTCCAATCTGATCTTATGTTCTGCATTAAGGTAGATTCCAGCAGTTTGGTCTTCATTTGCCTATTTGCTCTGAGTTAGTGGTGATTTCATTCTTTGCTGCTTCCAATGAATTATTAAATTGTTACTGCATTTTAAATTCCATAAGATTCTTCGTGAGCTTCCTCTTTCTCCTAATAGATTTCTATCTCTTAACCAGCTATCATGTCAGTTCAGACTATTATGGTCTCACCAATACATCATCTCTTATCTCATGGAATTCATATTTTTGATGTTTTATTAACAATAGTAAACATACATTATCTAAACTTCACTCTGTAAGTAAACTATATCCTCTCCTGCCTTTGGCTTGTTTCATTCTTCTATTATGTTACAGTGTTGTTGTTGTTTTTAATTCCCTGCTAGTCCCTTAGTTTTCCATTTATTCACCCTTGAATTATGATTCTTAATCTAAAGTTGAAATTCATACTATTACGAAACCTCAGGTAGAAGCAAACTAGACCAAAAAGTACATCCTTAACATACCCCCATTCCTTACCTCTCATTGCCTGAGGCGATGTCAGCTGCAAGATGAGTCCAGGACTTCTCCGGGTAAGCACTGTGGAGCTGGACTTTCCCATAAACCCCTGAAACCAGAAGAAGCAACAGCTGGATAGGAAAATCCTGCAGAGGAATTCAGGCCACACAAGTAAAAGTCATCAAAGAGGCTACTGCGCAGTATGTGATATGGAAACCATGTTTGAAAATGTCTACCTCATCAGAAAAAGAATATTTAGTACTCTATTTTCAGCAGGCCAAATATATCTCACATAGCTATGAAACTTATTCTCTCAAAACCTATAGAGAAATGAATGCTACACGGTATGTACTAATCCAAAAGCCAGACAACAAACCATTCTAATGGTTAACTAGTAAAATTTCCACCATGAAGTGACTCGAAACCATTTGCAATTCTGCTGGAAGTTGACTGGTTTTGATATTGTATGTTATACCCTAGATGTTCCAGAAGGCAAGGGTAATTTTATTTCCTGAGGAAAGAGATTTGGTGCTCTTAGCTTTGCTTTCAGTGGTTGGACCTCATATTTTTTTGTATTACAGATATCAAAGGATAGATCTCTAACTCCTTTGTTGCAAAATATAATTTATTTCAGGCTCATAAATTAAAGTCTTACCAGGGCCATGCTTGATGCAGTCCAGTTTTATTCCTTCAGGTCTTTCCTTTTACATGTTTTATTGCCATTTAAAATCATATGAAGCACAATTCCTCATATCCTAGTAGTCTAAAAATGTCTTGAGTATTAACCCAAGCATTAACAAAATTATGATCATGCATTCCCAATGCATGTATATTTATTTTCTTTTAGATAAATAAACATATGCATACATTAATAAATTCATATATGTTTGAATAGAAGTTCTGACATTTTCTTCCTACACCCAAATAGATTATCTGCATAACCCCAGCCTGTTGCAACCCATTTTCTTTCATATTACTAATCTTGAAATCTAAAGATTTCACAATCTTTCTCAGAAAACATACGAATAAAAGAAGCAAACACCAGTAAGGCATAAATAGTATGCTTTGGATTTTCATTCAACGTGAACCGAAAAATCTCAGCTCATTAGAATCTAGCCAACTGCTTATGTTAACATCCTTAATTTATCCCATACTTTAATTCAGAAAAAAGTTAAAAGATAATAAAAATAAAATAAGTATTGATGGAAATGTAGAAAAACACTCTCACTTTCAGGACATGTCCTAGAATCCATCTTTCACAATAATAGTCTTACATATATATATAAAAGTTTCATAAGATACCATCAACATCATCCTAAAAAAATTCCATCTTTTTCACTATTGGCTAAGTAAGCTAGCCAGGAGAAAAACATGAAGTAATTTAGAGGAAGTTACAACAAAAAAGATATAACAAAAACCAGTTTATTTCCTTAAATTTGATTTATCCAGAAAATTTAGTTGACCAGATAAGCAGATTTCTTGATCATTTACAGTAACCAAAAGTTTACTGTAAAATGAGACCATTTCTTAGTAGTTTCAAGGAAATTATGATACTTAAAGAGATTAAAACCTGTCACTTATACTTAGGATACAAAATTTTAAGGATGCAGTGGAACAGATATTTCATTCCTCATTCAGTTTAATATCAGATAAAATTTCAAGGACACCAGTTTATCCATAAGGCCAGAGTCAGGAATCAGGACAAGCATCCTTGTATTTTCTAAGACAAATTTTAACTCAATGCGGCACTCCTTAGAGCAGAGTGGACTCCACAGGCAGAAAGAGATTGAAGGTTCCTGTCATCATCCATCTAGTTTGTTAACTTGAAGAAATAAAAATATTCTTGGATCTCATATTCTTAAAAAGATATAATAAATAGCATGTATATAGAAATCCTTTGGAAATAGTAAAGCACAATCAAAATATTACATGGCGATGGGCACACATTATGAAACTAGTTTACCAAACTTCACACTATCCTAACATGATTGTTGAAATTTTACTGAGTCACTCAGATCTTATGAAATTAGTAATGCCACACAGAAAAAGTGAGGAAATACTGGAAATATGATAAGTATTTCAACTCCTTAAAATGAGTTACTGTGTGTTTCTTATGTCATGGTTATACAATGCCAGTCCCAGTTACTGTGTCTTGTGAAGGCCAATTTAAAAATACGTATTGGTATTGTGTCAGTATCAAATGAAGAAACTGTCAACAATGAATGTTTCTTTGTAATCTATAGATCTATCCATTTAAGAAATATATCAATAATCACACAATGTTTATAGCAGCTAACATAGACTCTCAGTGCAGACTTTGGTGTCTGACCAATCTGGATATAAATCTAAGTTTGGACACTGTAAATCTGTGTATCCTTCTGCAAACTCTTCTTCCCCTTTGAATCTGTTTCAACATCTGTAAAATGGACATTGTCACAAGAAAGCTGATAACTGAAATAATAAAAATATATATTATGTAGAAGAGTGCCTTGCATTGAGTAGATGTTCTGTGAATGGTCCTTCTCTATCTCTCTCTCTCACACACACACACACACATACATACATACATGCACACTTCAGTTTTAATAAAAACTATTATTATAGTCTTACCAATTGTTCCTGGATCAATATGAATGCCATTGAAACGGTCACAAAAGACTCCTTCTGAGGCTCTAAGGAGAATCAAAAGCTTTTGTTCTTTTTCTAATGGATTTTCTAAAGTACCTGTTTACAAAGAAAAGCATATCATTTAAATTGATTTGAAATTAAAAGAGAAGTTGTGAGCTAAATTCAGGAATGAAAAGTAGATACTGTAAAGTAAACTATGTGGAGAATAGACAATGTTACAGAGATGAAATAAGAGAGGACAAAAATGAGATGCAGTAAACCTCTCTAAAGAAGACTAAATTACTTTTCAGGGAATATTCACTCTTCTTTCTTCATTGGGGCAGAGTATACTTTCCTGACCTACTAACAGTTAGCTTTGGTCATGTGACTTGTTTTGGCCAATGAACATTGGGTAGATGTGATAGTAATGCTAGCTCTGAGTTGATGAATTAAGATGCTTGGCAAATTCTCCCCAGATAACTTGTAATGATGTTCCCTGCCACAAAGGGAGGATTCCTTAAGTAGCTTCTAGTGCCTGAATGAAAGAGATAGGCAGCAGAGCTGAACAGAACACACAAGCTGGTGGAAACAAGTCCAATCAAGTCTAGCAAAAATATTTGTTTCTGTAAGCCACTGAGATTTGGGGATTATCTGTTACACAGCATTATTACAGCAAAACCTGACTTGGTACCCTGTCTGTGGCTGGATTCCCAAATTGCTTTCCATGCATTTTAGCATTTAATTCTCATGAAAACCTGAGAAGGAAGTGGGATTTATACCTAGATTTTAAGTTCATATATAATGAGATTTAGAGATTAAGGAACTTGTCCAAATTTATCCAACTGGTAAGAGTCTGGACTGGAACAATGGTCTGTTGATGCTAATTGTTTTATCAAACAAGTAATAGGTCTAAGCCTAAATTATTTTAGCAGCATAAAGATACAGTCCATTCAGGCTATGATACTCAGGCCAGTTGGGAATTACTTCTAACTTTATTCCACTGATGTAGACAGAGGAGTTTGATCACTTTTACCGAATGGGAATTGTTTGAGAAATTTGCTGAAATAGAGTTAGCAAGTATAGACCTAACAAAGGTTCTTTTCTTCAGAAAATATATCTTAGAGTATAGAGACTATTGCAAAAAAATCATTTTTCAAGAATCAGCTTGTGAGAAGAAAGTCTTCAAAATATATATGGGATCAAAGTGGTTGACAAAAGACATCTGCTATCAGATGGGACTTTCCATTTTAGACATTCCTGAAAATATCTAAACCCAAACAGAGGTTGCCAAATACAGTATGAAGTCAATGGTAAATGAAAATCACCTAAGTGGTCTTTCAGGGGTTATAAAATCATTCTCCCCAGCTGGCATTCCATAGGTACATCATTGGTCAAAAGGCTCACGGTGAGTTTAAAGCTTGGTCCATAGCTATCCTTATATCCAGCCTTCACAGCCATTTGGCTACAAGGAACTGTTGAAAGTAAGGCTCTGAGAGGTAAGCAACACTGCCTGAAGTCACAGAGTGGGCCAATGGGCAAGCAAGGACCAACCCCCCATAGCCAGCATGTGCCCAAGGAAACGTTAAGGTATTCTGATGCTTCACGGAGGTAATGCCAATCCTGAGCCGAGCGACTCCTGTATCTTCTTAGCCAAAACAAAGATGTGCTAGAGCGGAAAGAAGGGAAACAGTGAAGGAGAATGTTAACAAAATGCGTGTGGTGTAGCTCTTATCTGCTTATAAGTCTGTCCAGTAAGCCGTTTTCCAACTGTGTTTCATTTATCTCATGGAGGGTAGTTTAGATTCTTGCGGAAAGAAAAAGGACCTAGCACTAAACAGATACCAAAGAAAAAAAAATAGCAGTTTTTTGCCCTAGAGAAATGTATGCAGAGTCCCATAAAGAGTTTACCATTGCTCTAAAATCAGAGATTAAATCAATTATGCGCCCCCAAAGTGCAGCACACGCGGGGTTTCACAGAAAGTCTGGGCAGAATTAGTCTCTGCTGTGAACATTTGGTATCTGAAATGCCCAGAGTTTGAATCCTTTTTTGTGAAGTAGGAGAGGGCAAGATGCCGTTTAGGGACTGTAGGAAGAAGGCAAGAGGGACCTAAGAGAAGGAAATACATGCTATTTAGCATTAAAATGCAGTGCCTCCTGAATATGCAAAAGCTGGTGAATGGAAGGCCATAAAGGCCACGCTCCTTATTTTATTCTCGAAACTAGCGATGGAAGCCTGGTAAGGCACGCTCACCAGCTCAGGCTTTGTCCCTAAGTGAGAGTAGCCCCGTTAGAGAGAAGGCTCTCAGGACAAGACAGTGCCTCCGTCACTGGCTTCCTCATGAAAAGCTTTCTGGCTGCTCTGCACTGCAGCAAAAAGCATTTCAACCTGGATGAATTCAGATACTCATAATGAAGGGCAAATCATTGTCATTGTGCTGCAAAAACATGCCAGGTGTTTTGACATACATGATTTCATTTAATTCTCAAAATCCTTGGGTGGATATTGTGGACGTTCTCATGAGGAAACTGAGACAAAGAGAGGTTAAGTAACTTTTCAGAAATTACACAGCTAATCAGTGGTGAAGCTGGGCTTACACTTAATAAGTACCACACTATGATATAAAGGCATAAGAAAGAAGTAAAGGGAAGTTGCCATTCTTTAGGATGGTGGTGGGCAGCGGAGGGGAAACAGAATATGTTCCAGATGCTAAAATCACCTGGGGAGATGGAAGAAAATAAGTTCTGGTATATGAAAGATAACCGTTATAATGATTTGAGGACTATGGTACAAATGGATTCCATGAACTTCAAAGGTAAGAAAAAGGGAAAAGGACCTTGTATTATTTTATTAACTAAACATCTTTGATGGATCAGTATAAACCTAGTTTACACTTAAGCCCACTCTCAATATGACTCCCCACACCTGGTAACTAAGCCAGGCCACACTGAATTATTTACTGTCCCCTCCACTCTCTCTGTGTGTGTGCATGAGATTCCCTAGGCTTTTAATCCCCACCCCCCACCACCACCACCCGCCATCCTAACTCCTTATTATCCCTCAAAACTTGGCTCTCCTATAATTTATTTCTAAAGGACTTCCATGATCTTAAATTAGATGCCCCCTTGGGCAGAAAAATGTCTGTGCCCCTGATGGTAGTAATTCTCCTTCAAGGAACTTGTCCTAAAAAAAGTATAAAATGCAGGCAAAGACTGATGTCCAAACTGCACTGTTATCTATTTATAATGGCAAATATGTGTAAATGCTTTGAAATAGCAACTCACTGGAGATGACTTTGTCCATTTAGAAGCCCTTCCTTTTTCCCCAGTTTCCCTGACATGCTCAGTGCAAAGTCCCTAAACAAGACCAAACCCAGCTCAGCTCAGATGCCATCTCTTCAGGGACCCTCCCTTGTCAACTAAATCTGGGTTAAGCAGCTCTCTGAAGGCCATCCTAGCATACCATGCTGTACCTCAGTACTTCCGAACCGTACTTCAAGCACCTTGTACCCGACGACCTCCCTTTGCTTACAGAGAGCTGATTGAGAAAAGGGGCTGTGTTTCGCCAGCAGAGTTCATCTATATTTTATCCCAGGGATAATGAACTAGGTAATTTTAACCCATTCTCTTACAGAAAACAATTAGAAATATGGAGGAATACTCCACAGTAAAAAAGACTCATTTCACCAGTGCTGTAATTTTAATCATATATATGCCTAACACCACAGCTTCAGAAGAAGTAAAGCAAAACTTGATGGAATTACAAGGAAAAAAGATATATCCACAATAACATTGGAAAATTAAACATAACTCCGCATACAATAAACAAAAAGTACATAATAGGCATAAATGGAAAACTAGACCCATAAAGAATATATATTATGTTCAAGCATGCATAAGACATTCACAGATAGTGATATGATCACCCTAAAGCAAGTTTAATAGATTTAAAAGGATTGGAATCATGTAGCATATGCTTGTGGCCATAGCTGAATCAAAAGATGCGATTCATTGTAGAAAAGTTTTATAAAATGAACTATATTAAAATAAAAAGTTTCTACTTATCTGCAGATAACCATTAAGAAAGTGAAAAAGTAAGCCACAGAGTGGGCAAAGATACTTTCAACACACGTAACCAACAAAAGGTACATTCCAAAGCATACAAACGACTTCAGTAAATCAATATAAAACATGTAATTCATCATTAAAAAAGGGTAAGAGAACAGCTACTTCCAAACCAACATATCAAAAAGACAATACAAGTTTAAAAGTGCTCAATGCTATTAGAAATCAGAGAAATGCAAATTAAAACAATTTTGAGATCCCTCTACATATCCACTAAAATGGATTTATGTCTGAGCTCTCTATTTTTTGTTTTACAAACTTCCATACATATGTGTCATATTTCACAATAACAGAAATTTATTAACTGATTATTATGTTCCAAGGACACTCACCGCTAAGAATTTCTTGATCAAAAGAATGGAAACTGACTGTCCAAAAATTTTGTTTATTTTTCTGCTGCAACATACCATTAAATTTTTTTTTACAGTTTTACTGAGGTATAATTGATATGCAAAAACTGCCTGTATTTAAGGTATACTGATCAAAATTTTAGTCACATCTCCCTAATAAGCTTTTCGTCAGGTCCTGTTCACTGACTCCAAAGCAACAAATTGTGTTCCTAAATAATGTGTTTCTGTCCAAGTTAATCTTGAAAGTGCTTAAATATCATGGTTGTACATAAAAGATAGGTAAAGAAATTACCCGCCAAATCAATTTTACAGATTTTTCCTGTCCTCAGAAGTAGGTGACATGGTGATGACTTAGTAAGTTGAGCTTACAGCTGGAGCATAACTATCTCTCTCATGTCGTGCTATATTTTCTTCAGAGAGGAGCCTCTAGAACATTCTTACTATCAGAAACAAACTGGCAAATCGTGCTAAACCAATTAAATTGTGAAGATTTTATTCTCAGTGTATATTTTACCTACTTATCCCTAAAACATCCCTCCCTAAAAGAATCAATCACATGCGAAGAAAAAAAAAAGGAGGGTGGAAGTCTTCCAGCCCAAAGAAATAAGAATGGGTCATAGGAATAACCAGTAGGCACTATTAATTAGCTCAACCCCCTCAGATAGTATTTTTAGTCAGGCTGACAAATTTTTATTATTGGTGAAGCTCCTCAATCTGTCAATAATTGACAGAATATTAAAATAAAGGTAAATATAGAATTTATTCACTTGCAAAATATTTAGACATCCTTAAAACGTCACAAAAAATGTTGAGCTAATTCACTTCTGTAAGTCTCAATTTCTGCTACTATAAAACAGGTACAATAAGAGCATCCATTCTTTGTGAGAGTTGAATGATTTAGTGCCTATAAAAGACACATGGCACAATGTCTGCATATAATACGTGCCTTTAATAATGCTGACTGTTAGAAAACAATAGTAACAAATAGTAGCAACAACAGAGACATGAAACATTATAAAATAAATGCTTAAATTTGGAAATTAAGAAAAAGGAGGCAAGCTCTTTCTAACAAGTAATGCCTTATTTCTAAAGTGGTAGAAAGTAGACATTTCAAAGGTAAAACTATTAGGGGATCACTTTTTTTAATGTCCAGCCCAAGGAACTGCAAGGAAAATGAATTCTTCTTGAACCCAGACACTGAAGCATTTTCTAACCAAGGAAACATATTTTTCATTCATTCACTATTCACCTATTTGCTAAAAATTATTTTATTTTTCTATGCAAAAGCAATTAATCAAATACATGTAACAATTATTTTATTTACATAATTCAAAAGTATTAAATTTCTAAGGAATTTTATGTTAATGTGATAGAGCTTCAAGAGTCTGAAATAGCTTGGGAAACAGTGGTTGAGAAACTATCACAATATTAAACTAAAGATGATGACTGTAAATGATACAGACTGATAGCTGAATAAACAGAATTATTTTTTATATCACTGTTTTGCTTAAAAATACATATATATATATATATATATATTTAAGACTAATGTAATGCTTGTCTGTCAGAGAACTAATATCCATCTGAAAAGAAACAGGTATTTCCATGCTTAATCTCATTTTGAAATATCTATTATTCAACTGCTGGCTGCCAACCTTCTTAGGTACTCATAGAAATGGAATCTAGTGTTTCCTGAACCTATAAAAAACAAAGCTTTATGCTTTTGTCCTTATAGTTTGATTAGCACTATATTTAAAAGTCACATCCCCTTGATGTCATCTTTTTATTTTATTACCTAACTAGTAGTGGATTGAGGACTGTCAGTGTAAACAAAAACTGATTTATTGCTGATGATCCACACTAGTTAATTTGCAAACCATCTAGTTTGCTGATAATTATTTACACTTATATTCACTTTATACATTAAGTGTATGGTTATTTGTATTATTTTCTAATCATAGTTAAACTTGCAAGAGGATATCTATATTTATGTTTATAGATATTCCACTTAATACATTATTTTTAAACAAACCACTACAAAGATTCTCGCTGGCTACCCAAGGAGTCTGACTACTAGGTATTGTGGCTTTAGGCTAAAGGATATGTTTTAATCTACACTTTTCTCTGTTTGTCTCCTTCTTATTACTTAATCATCCAATGAGCCTTACAGAACTGTCAGTTTGGAAAGCAATAAACTGTGTATGGATTTTTCCTCTTCTTTAGGATTGAGAAAGTCCCAATCATGGAAGCAATGAAAGAACTTCCATATACCTAGTACTTCATTTCCTGACAATCAAAGTCATGTGCTAATGATGACCTTAGGCTCCTGGCTACAACTGGGAGACAGGGCTGACAAATACCCATCACTGGTCAGCAAAACAGTATGTGACAAGTTTTAGGATAAAAACCCAGTTCTTAGCATAATGACTGAGTGACTAGGCAGTGTATCATGTGACCTGATTGTGACAGGCCAAAGGAACAATGAACTGCCATGTCCTCAGGGACATTGATGTGTGGAGCCTGTCATCACTTACTTACAGATAAAGGAGGGTTCTATTAAGTTTTAAAGACACAAATTTATTATTACTGGTAATCCTTTCTAAAATCTTCCTATAAACTATCACAAGAGAATTTTCCATTTGCAATTTAAAAGCATAAGATTAAAACGCCCCATTGAGTTAAGCATTTGGATCAATACCCTGTTAACAGCATTGATATCTAAGGTTATAAGGAATAGTTTAAATCATAGGAATGATGTCTCATCTAAGAAGAGATACTCATGAAAAGGGTCAGTTCAGACAGCTATCCATGGGCAAAGAAATACAAAAATTTACAATCAGCAAACCAATGTTTATTGAATAGGCTTTGAATCAAGCATCTTTTTAGTTTTCCTCTCCTAGACAAACTAAAAATTGAAAATACTTTGAAATTGTGCAAGGTCACCACTTTTTTCAATGTGTTTTACCCTTGTTTTGTCCTTTTATACAGGGGGGAAAACACTATAGTCTATAACTATACTAAACACATACTAACACTATAATTCCTTCCTCAGAGATGTGGACATTTAAGTATAGGGAGACCGAATATGTTACAAGAAAAAGGCATTGAGCTAAAAGACAGACTTAGATATGTCTATTCATTTATGTACACACCAATCAGTCACAAAGCACATTATCAGAAGCCTACTCTGCCCTAGGGACTAGAGTTATGAAATGTTCTAAAGAGGTCTATCATCTAGAGATAGATTAGACATAGACATAGAAAAGACATTTGTGAAAACATACCATTTCATAACAACAAAATTAATGCAATAATGTTGATATGAATGAATAGAATAGACCAGAAGATACACTGAAACCCACTGAATGGAGTCAGGAAATACTCATAGGAATGGTAGTCTTTGGGCAATAGCTTGAAGGATGAGTATTTAATTAGAGGCCAATTCAAATAGCCTCTCATCCTGGGCCCACTCTTTACCAGCTATGGACCTTGGAAAAAATGAATAATCTCCCTGGATCACAGTTTCCTACTCCATACAATAAAACAGATGATTCACATATTCTCTGAAGTCTGTGATATCACTGCTACTCATCTGCTATTGGAGAATCTTCCAGAAGCTGTATAATGAGTTGCTAAACTAGAATTATAATCCAGGTCTCTAGAATTTCCATATTTATGAAGATCCTAAACTAATTTCTGTCCTATAGTTATACTCACGAGATTATGAAAAAGTAACAATTTTGGGGACAATTTAGTCTTATTTGTGTTCTTTAATAATTTAGAAAGCAATACTATATACCTTAAAATCCAGTCTACATCATGAAACTCACATCTACTGTTTGCTCTATACTGCTGCTATGGCTGCCTTTCTGCCTCACAGCTACGTAAACAGAGCACATTCCTGCCTCCACCTGGCAACTTTTACACTAGCTCTTCTCTGTCTCTTGTCCAAATCTTTGCATATGTATCTCTTTTTTTGTCTCCATGATATGAGGTCACATTAACCTTTCAGAAAGGTTTTTACTAGTCTATGAAGCCAAGATTCAACCTGGACTTTACTCTATTGCACTCTCCTATTTAGTTTCTTTCAGAGCATGTATTGCCATATAAAATTATCTCTCCCATTTATTTTAGTATTTCATTGTCTGTTTCCCCCAACAAAAGAAAGCAAGTAGGAATCTTAACTGTCTTGCTCACTGCTGAATACTCAAATGCCAGGAATAATGCTTGGCACTGAGCTGCCATTCAATGAAAAAGAAAGTGAGGGGACAGAGACAAGTATACATCCGTAAATGAAACGTTGGAAACTCACCATATCAGAGGTGATTATTTTATTTTCTCATTAGAAATATTATAATTATATTCATATTATTATTATATTAAAATAATAATAACTATTTTCTCCTTAATATCTACTTATTCCATTTTATCATCCAAAAGAAAGTTAGTTATTCATGAAAGCATAGAAAGGTTTATGACATCACTCAAAATGGACAGCTGTTCATTTTCAAACATGAGATTTAATAACATGCTCAAACTGTACTCAAGATATTCTTAAGGCCTCGAAAAGGAAGCTGTTACAGATAAATGGCATTGAACTTACTAAAAGTTACTGTCCCCAAGGAATGTGTTGAATTTTTTATTTGTTCTACATGCAAAGTAACATTTTGTGTCAAAACTGTACTTGATAGCCATTGCAAAAAAAAAAAACAGAAAGGAGGGAGAGAACCAAATGGTGGCGTGAGTAGAGCAGCAGAAATCTCCTCCCAAAAACCACATACATTTTTGAAAATACAACAAATACAACTATCCCTAAAAGAGAGACCAGAAGACACAGGACAACAGCCAGACTACATCCACACCCACGAGAACCCAGCGCCTTGCGAAGGGGGTAAGATACAAGCCACAGCCCAGCGGGACCCAAGCACCCCTCAACCTAGCTCCCAGCGGGAGGAGAGGAGTCGGAGCGGGGAGGGAGAGGGAGCCCAGGACTGCTAAACACCCAGCGCTAGCCATCCACACCAGAGCGCAGACACACAGTGCATGTGTGGGGTGCTGGAAACTAGGGAAACAGGACAGTAAGACCTGTGAGTGGGTCCTCGCAGCCGGCACACCTGGGACAAAGAAAAGCAAGTGCTTTTTGAAAGTCTTAAAGGGACAGGGACCCCACAGCTGGACGGAAGTGCCCCAGGACACCTAGCCCAGCAGCAGGGAATCCTGGGGAACTCTGGGCACCCAAACCCCCGCAGCACAGCTTGGAGACCCCTCACCGCGATAAACAGCCTCCCGCCTGTTCCCCTTCCTATGCGAGTCCGCCATATTGGAGCAGCAGCCTGAGGCAGGCCATGCCCACAGCAACTGCAGAGCTAAATAAACTCCATAGCAGCCGGGCAAGATCAGAAACCCCGTCTGCAGGCAGCTGCCCAGCACAAGCCGCTAGAGGTCGCTGTTCTCCCAGGAGAGGAAGGCCACAAACTGGCAAGAAGGGACTTTCTTTTACCCAACACATGTGCCAGCTCCCCACAAATATATCTATCACCACGAAAAGGCAGAAGAAATTGATACAGACCAAGATCACAGAGGCAAACCCTGAGAAGGAGATAGACCTAACCAGTCTTCCTGAAAAAGAATTTAAAATAAAGTTCATAACCATACTGATGGAGCTGCAGAGAAATATACAAGAGCTAAGGGATGAAGTCTGGAGGGAGATTACAGACGTCCAAAGGGAGATTACAGAAGTGAAACAAACTCTGGAAGCATTTATAAGCAAAATGGATAAGATGTGAGAGGCCATTGATGGAATAGAAACCAGAGAACAGGAACGCATAGAAGCTGATGCAGAGAGAGATAAAAGGATCTCCAGGAATGAAACAATATTAAGAGAACTGTGTGACCAATCCAAAAAGAACAATATCCACATTATAGGGGTACCAGAAGAAGAAGAGAGAGAAAAGGATAGAAAGTGTATTTGAAGAAATCATTGCTGAAAACTTCTCCAAACTGGAGGAGGAAATAATCGATCAGACCATGGAAGTGTACAGAACTCCCAACAGAAAGGACCCAAGAAGGACAACACCAAGACACATAATAATTAAAATGGCAAAGGTCAAGGACAAGGACAGAGTTTTAAAGGCAGTTAGAGAGAAGAAAAAGGTCACCTACAAAGGAAAACCCATCAGGCTATCATCAGATTTCTCAACAGAAACCTTACAGGCCAGAAGAGAATGGCATGATATATTTAATGCAATGAAACAGAAGGGCCTGGAACCAAGAATACTGTATCCAGCATGACTATCATTTAAATATGAAGGGGGAATTAAACAATTCCCAGACAAGCAAAAGTTGAGGGAATCTGCCTCCCACAAACCACCTCTACAGGGTATTTTAGAGGGACTGCTCTAGAAGGGAGCACTCCTAAGACTAAATAGATGTCACCAGAGAAAATAAAATCACAGCAAAGAAAGCAGACCAACCAAATACTAACTAAAGGCAAAAACTAAAATCAACTACCTACAAAAGCAGTTAAAGGAAGCACAAAAGAGCACAGAATAAAACAACCAACATATAAAGAACGGAGGAGGAGGAATAAGAAGGGTGAAAAATAAAGAATGACCAGACAGTGTTTAAAATAGCTCAATAAGTGAGTTAAGTTAGACAGTAAGATACTAAAGAAGCTAACCTTGAACCTTTGGCAACCACGAATCTAAAGCCTGCAATGGCAATAAGTACATACCTTTCAATAATCACCCTAAATGTAAATGGACTGAATGCACCAATCAAAAGACACAGAGTAATAGAATGGATAAAAAAGCAAGACCCATCTCTATGCTGCTTACAAGAGACTCACTTCAAACCCAAAGACTATAGGAACAAAGAAAGACTGAAGGAACAAAACAGCAGCAGAATCATAGAACGTAAGAATGGACTAACAGTTACCAAAGGGAAAAGGACTGGGGAGAGAGGGAGGGAAGGGGAGGGATAAGGGTGGAGAAAAAGAAAGGGGGCATTACGATTAGCATGTATAATGCGGGGGGGACACCGGGAGGGCTGTGCAACACAGAGAAGACTAGTGATTCTACAGCATCTTACTACGCTGATGGGCAGTACCATAATGGGGTATGTGGGGGGGGATTTAGTGAAGGGGGGACCCTAGTAAACATAATATTCTTCATGTAATTGCAGATTAATGACAACAAAATAAATAAATTAAAGAGAAAAGAACAGAAAGCCAAAATAAAATGGCCAGTTTCCTTTCTTACATTTTTGTTACCTCTGCTGTGTCTCTACTGACCTCCCTCTTTTTCTTAAGTTACCTCCTTTGTTGTAAAACATCATTTCCTTGTCATTTCATTTTCCTTCTGCCTGCATTGCTGTTTCAGTTATATTTTCCTACTCAAACTCAGCTTCCTCTTCCAACCTTAAGAGGCTGGTGCTCCCCCAAAATTTCAGTTTGGGTTGTTTTTTTCTTCCCTATCTTATACCTTTGATTTCACATTTGGACTGATAACCCCAAATACATATATTTTTAGTAGAGCCCTCTCTCCTCTGCTTTTTCATAAATCCATTTGTCCTCTATATGATCTCATTTGAACATTCTGTTGAAATCTAAACCTGAGATGGATGAGTAGGTATTCAACAAACCACTGTAAGGGTTTCCTATGTGCCTAACACTGTTACAGTACCTTAATAAATATTAACTTGTTTAATTGTCATAAAACTCTGTGCAATGAAAACTATTATTATTCCTATTTTGAAGGTAAAGAAACTGAGCTCCTGTCACTTACCCATAACTCAGCTAAGACGTTGTAGAAAAGAGATTCCATCCTGGCATCCCCATTGACCGTATCACCCAACCTGAAACCTAGGATGTATCTTAAAAAACTCCTTCTCACCTCATCTAAAAATTGCTACTAGGTTCTAGTGATTTTTTTACCTCTTCAAAATTTCTCTAGTTGATTATTTTTCTTTAACTCCAATGTCTTAATTCAATTCTCTACAATTTCTTTCCTGAAACACCTCAGTTGCCTTCTCGCTCTTTACTGTACCCCTTCTGATATACCCCCCACACTGCCAGGAGGGGTCTTTCTAAGACCTAAATCTAATCATGTCACTCTGCTGCTTAAAATGATTCCAGGGCTACCCACTGTTGTCATGATAAAATCCAAGTCCCCTAACCTAATGGAAGGCCAAGAAACTCATCAGCTACCACTATTTTATAAATTCTGCAATCCAGACATACCCATTGCCTATGATTTCCTGGAGGTATAATGCTCATCCACAAATACGTGCCTTTTCAGATCTCTCCCTTTATGTTTAAGTCCCCTCCAGGTTGGAAGAGGGGACTCTTCCAATTTTATTTTCACTTATCTCCACTATTTTATTGAGACATCTCTTGAAAGTGAGGGTCCGTACTTCTAATTCTATACACCCAACTTCTCCCATGCTACTTGGCACACAGGAAGCAATGAGCAGATGATAAAGGATAGCATGAATACACAAGTGACATACTTTAAGCTTACCTCAAGTGTTTTATCAGATTAATGACACAATCATGGAACAGAGTTTGGCATTCGTGATGCAGATGAAAAGCTTTGATCTTCAACTTCTAGTTCTATAGTGTTCTATGATCCTACTCAGCTAAACGTCAATTAATACCTTTTGCCAGCACCAACTGAGTTAAAAGCAGGACCACCAAGAATTACAATTCCATAATGTTGGGACTTGGATCAAATGGCATCAAACAGCAGACATACCCTGGTAACGTTCTGTGCCAATGTCCACATGTACTGTTTGTTTACTAAGCAGTCTTATTATCTATTCATGTTGAGATTTCTTTAGAATGTGTAGAATTGGACAGATGGGTTGAAAGTCTTCCTTCAGGTATAATGTACATAGGATTGGGCAGATGGGTTCTAATAATCAACCTTTAGGCCTGAACACATAGACAAAACACGGGAAAAAATTACACCATTGTCTAGTAATGGATAAAAGAAGATTTGGGAATGGACACATTTTAAAGTAAGATACGAAATGTATAAACCAAAACTGGAGAGTAGTACAGTGTCACTTCCCTTCAAAGGTGCAGATTTGCAGACAACTTTTTAGTATAGTAGCAAGTGGCCTCCTAAACCTAAAAACAACTTACAAAAATGACCAGTCTGAGCAATAGATGTCAATCTGAAATACCTTTTCTAATAACAAGAAGAAAGCAGAGAGTTGTTAAATACTTTGATTGGTTAACTGGATGAGGCTTTTACAGAATATTAAACAAAGGAGCCAACTATAGTAATCTGGGAGGAAAAAGTCATAATCCAGAAGTATCTCCTCACTGTCGAAAGATGGACTGAAATGATAAAACAGAAAGCTAAGTAAAAAAGTATTGCACTTCGATTCCCCTAAACCTCAAAGGAAAACAAAATAGAGTCCCTGCGCAAGTGTATAATGTGTGATGCACATGTGAGGCCAACCCATAAAAAGAGCAGGGATCAGCAGCGACAGTACGTTGGCAGGATCAACAGCATGTCATGCTGGGCGAAGAAGCCAGTTTACTCGTTGGGTGTCACAGTAGAAGAATCCTATCTGTTACAGTAGTTGGAAGCTGACTGTGCTCAGAGCTTCCAATGACACCTCCACTTCCAAACTCTGCCCTCCTTTCCTCTGCTGGGTCCCCAGGGTGCTGCTGACCTGCATGCTCTACAATGGTGAGCTTTCTTTTACTCCCAATTCCAGCTGGGTTTGGCCAAATGGTAACATGAGCGGGAGACAAGGGCGGGAGGAGAGTGAAAGTAGGGTGCTTCACTCCCTATCCTGAATAAGCCCCAGCCCTGCCCAAGGTCATGTCACTGTCTGGCAACCACCTCCATGCATCTCCCTCCATCTCTAATCCAGTAATGACTTATTTTTCTCACTCCTTTAAGGCAAAGGGTGGTAAGGATACTCTGCTATTACTAGTCCTGGGATAGGCCCCATGCCCTTTGGATTTTGTAAATGGTACCCTAAATTGCCCAAATCCATATAACATCTATTTCCTGTAAGCACCCTGACAGATAAACTAACATTTATTAAACACCTATAAAATGCCAAGCCCTTAGTAGGAACTATTCATTTAATGGTTTCAACATCCCTCTATTGAAGGTTCTATTGTTACCATATACTTAATGGGTGAAGAAATGGATGTGTCCAGAGGCCGATTTGTCCAGAGATCAAATAGCAAGTAGGAGACCAAGCTGGATTTGATCCCAAGCCCTCTAACTTGGAGTCCATGCTGTTAACTGCTATACTCATTTCACTTGGCTCAGAATAAATCACTGCCCAACTGGGAATAGTTTTCCTCCAGATTGTTACTCTTAGAAGAATTAAACAAAGCAGAGGTGTGTATAGAGGCAATGTTTAAGAAATGTGAGGGGTTCTTATAACTGAGAAATGTGGAGAAAGTGCAAATTTGTAAAAATCTTTCTGGAAAGCAATTTGACAGTAAGTATCAAGGACCTTAAATGTATACTTATCCTTAGGCCTATTAATTCCACTAATACAAGTCTATCCTAAGGAAATAATCAGAGGTAGGAATGATGATTCAAGTGCTAAGATGTTTACTGCAGATAGTAACAAGGACAAAAAAATTTGAAATAACTTTGATGTGCAACATCAGAAAAATGGTTAACTAAATTAGTATACATGTATGTACATGTATATATTCACATGCTGGAGTAGTAAATCTATTAAAATTGTGTCCTGGAAATAGAATGAGTAGGTGAAGTTCTCACATGGTCAACCGAGGACCCAAAGTATATGTGTATATGTGTGCATGCGTGCATGTGTAGGGTAAAAATTACTTTAAGACAAGACTAAAAACATTAACTGTGGTTATCTTCTTTTTTGTGATTATCTTTATATTGGAAACAAGTGATTATTTCATTTCTTCATAGCTTTCTATTTGCTTTCCTGGATTTTCCAATTTTGTACAATAGACTGAAAAAATAAAAATTGTTTTAAAACATCAATAATGATAAAAAATGATATGACCATAACTACATAACAATAATAACTATGACGAAAATAACTATGACTTAACTGTGGTTAAAGTAATAGGAATTGCATAACCTGAAAAAGAGAAGATTCAAGAAAATGTGAATGAAAGGCTATTCAATGGAAGGGACTTTGACACTTGTCCTGTATGAGTGAAATAGAAGAACCTAAACCAACAGAAATTACAGAAAAATGGAAGGGCTTTATAGAAAGAAAACAATTCTAACAGAATTTTTAAAATTGAGGATAGGTTGTCTTAAAAGTGTTTTGATTTTCTGTCACTGGAAGTTTTCAAGAAGAGGCTTGATCATAATTTTTCAGGAATGTTGTTATAGTGACTTAAGCTTTGAAAAAGTAGCTGAGCCTAGAAATCCCTCCAACCAGAGAGTCTAAAATTTGGATGCTACTGAACAACAATATCTAAATATTTCCTTGCTGTCAGAGATTTATTCCTTTGGGATAAGGTATTATTGTTTCTGGGAATTCTTTTTATCTCCTTTTTTGGGGGCAAAGTAGAATGACGAAGGTCAAAAGCAGTTCATTTGGGAGCAGAGTACATGTTTTTCATCATTGTATACTTACTGCCCAAGTACATTGTATAAATTGTATACAACAGTCCCAAGTACACAATCTACCTATAGCAATTCATGTTTTCTCTTTTGGTAAGCCAATGTGCCAGACCTGATTAATACTCCACCCAGATCCAGTCCATCTTGCCTGCCCCTTGGCCTCAACAGCACGCCTCAACTCCCAGCTGGAGGAGCCTCATCTCCTAGCTCCCACTGAGTCTTGGCCCTGCCACTAAATGCCAGGGAGCCACAAAACAGAACAGAGAAAGACAAAGGAGTTAATGGGACCAGGTGAACTGCTTGCCTTCTCTCCAGCTTCCTCCCTTTACTGTCCCAAAATGGGGTGGTTCTGTCGAGCTTCTCTCAAGGCATCTCACATAGCCAAGTAAACAACCCTGTCTCTTGGAGCAGCTGTCACCTGGCTGTGCTTTCCCTCCTTCCCTTCTCTCTCACTTCACTGTGGTTATTTGCCCCAGTGCAGCATTGACATGTAATTAACAGGTCTGTCCCAGGGATCTGCTCTAAGGGAGAGATTGCAATTTTACTTGGAGTCAGTTGATCAAAGCATAACAGATCCATCCTCTGAGATCTTCTGGAAGACTGAACCACGGGTAAATTCTCCTACACAGAACTACAGGGAGAGTTGTTCTGTGGCCTGGGGGAGGCAAAAAGAGCCCTGTAATGAGCAGCAGCATAAGGAGCCCAGGGCCAGAAACAGGGCCTGATGGCAGCGGGTGGACCTGAGAGAATGACCAGAGTTGCTTGCAGAAGGAAGGCTTTACGAGTGAACTCTCTCCTTGCCTCAGTCCTTCCCCAAATCCATTAACTAACCTGCGGGCTGGTACCGTCATTTACCAAGGCCTTTCTCACAGACCACAGTTCCCATGAAGCTCCCCATCCTCATGCCCTTTACTCACCAGCTTTCAGCACCCCGCCTGCGATGACCATGCACGCCACACTCAGAACGTTGCTTCTGTCCACAGGGAATTCTAACGTCCCCATCACGTAGAGGCCTTTGAGGAATGGCAGGTCTGTATCCACAAGGACAGTCCTGTCTGCAGAAGAAAAAGAAACTCCTCAGACACGTAACCAAAACAAGAATTGCCTTCTGTCCTCCGGTGATTTACCCTGGGTTTTCCAAGCAATTCAGGAGCTGCTTACATGGCCCTCTATGTCAAGGGAGGGGTAGCAACCAGAATAAATAGTGTGTAAAAAGGCTAGTCTGTATAGTAAGGAAGCAGGGGAAAAGAGGCATAATTAATCAATTCTGCCATTGCTTAGCAAACGCGGTGCATGGCCAAAAGGCATAGCGCATGCCTCAAACGGCTCCCCAAGACCCACTCTAATGCAGACATATAGAGGAGTGCCCTACTCTTATCCCTGTCCCTTTGATTTGCTCTAGTTACAGAGAGACAGAAAATCATAGGTGTGACCTCGGCCTCTGAAGTCAGACTATTTGTAGGTGAATCCCAGCTCTACTACTTGGTAGCTGTGTGGACACACAGTTTTATCTCTCTATGCCTCAGTTACATAATCTGTGAAATGGGTATAATAATAAAAATACCTCTTTCACTCATAGGGTTTTTGTGAGAGTTAAATGAATAAATATATCTAAACTGTCTATTCAGTACTACCAAGCCATTCTCATTTCCTCAATAAAGCATGGTGTCTGGTATGAGCTCATTAATGCTAGATCTTTTCATTATTTGTACCACAGCCCATTAGCTTGGCATGCTTTAGAGCTCATCTGACAACCTAAACCATTATTCTTCATTTCCTCTTTCATAAAAGCAGCCTCCACACAACTTCAGAAGGAAGTAACATGTAGATTTTATCTAAAAGTAACAATAGAGGAACACATGAATGAAGTTTCCCATTTGAAATAGTAAATATTGCCCCTATGCCAAAGCATTAAGTGTTATTTTCTGAGGCTTAGTAGTAATGCAGCACAAACTTAAAATATCAAATAAGTGTTTCTGCTTATATTTCAAGGACCATAATCACTGACACATGTAAACATTTTTAAGGAATTTTGTTAACATAATCTCATGTCTCGTTCTAGGAAACATGTTCCACTGTAGGAAACAATGTTCCCTGCCTTTCTTCAGGACCTGGCCTCCAAAGCTTCTCAGGAGTTGTCTTTTCTAGACCTTGCTTACTTCTCTAGTTATAAGACCATCACACCTTGTTGTAAATAATTTCTTTTTTCCTCCTGGGCTCATAGTTAGACTACCATTCCCAGCTGCGTTTGAGTTAGAGGAAGCCATGTGACTGAGATGTAGTCAGTCAAACATAGGCAGAATTGAGGTGTGACATCTCTAGGCCTGCTCCACGGATTCTCCTGCATGCACTCTCTCCTTTCTCTTGCCTCTCAGTTGGACAGTAGAGCAGCGGTTCTCAAGATACGGTCTTGGTCCAACACCCTTAGCACCCACTCACCCAACAGAATTAACCCAAGTTTTAGCTTTGCTAGGAAGCCATTCCCTAGTCCCTCACTAGGTCCTCTGCTGCCCCTGTGGGCATTTCTTTCTCTTTTGCTCTCCAATGATACCCCATACCTTCTTATAAAAGAGCACCGAAATACATTATTATAATTAAATACATAACTATTGTACGTAAGGAAGTAACTGTCATTTGGCTGGTCCTCGGAGTAACTGTGTGTTTCTCTCTCCTTTTTACTTGCTTTGAAAAGAAACCATCCATTTTTTAAAATCCTGGATTTTGTGACATCACAAAATATTGTGACATGAAAGATACAGATGTTGAATAAATGCTGCTCGGATTTGTTGAGTTTAGTCCCCTACACAGCTTAAATTCAAGAGTGACTGATACAAAAGGAATCATCAGGCTAAACAGACAAAAATAAATATATATGTCAATTCCATATCTGGTACTTTTACAACATTCAAACAAAAGAGTGAAATATCCAGTGAGTGTTCTAGATTTAACATAACATTTTATGGGTTCATGACTTTAATTTGACTTCAAAAGCAAGATAAAAATTATTTTAAGTAAGTATCTTTAAAAACAAGAGTTACAGACAAATGGCCTTTACTTCTTCCAACTTATGGCCCATTCTGCGAATATTCGGTTGTTGAGCCTGATCGTACAAAACAGTTAAATTGATTCAGTAAATGCTTTCTCTCACCCACAGAGTACTCACACACAGACACAAAACATGATACCAGGCCTCTTTTGAACATACCTCTCAGTTAAAATATGGCAAGTACACAGAATTTAAAATTTTCCCTTCAATCTTTATCCCATACCCTTTAGAAGATTTGTTTGCTTTTAATTACCCTATTCACTGCAGATATACCAACAAATTTCCCACAAATCACAGTCTATTATAAGCTCCATGAGAAAAGAGACCAGAGCTACAATTCTCACTTTAATTTGTTTAGTATCGTGATAATACTTAGTATATAATAGGTACTCAAGAATAACACTGGAGAATGTCTGTACACAAATACACACACACATATCCCTTATATAAAATCCAGTAGCTAGCAAATGAAAAGTATAGGATAAAGACAAGAATAGAAACATTGCTCTTATTTCTTTCAGTCCACCTTTCACTTTGAAATTTCCTGGATCCATCTATTTACCTTTTCTTCATCCTTTCCTTCCCTGTGATGTGCCAAATGTTGCTGGGTGGTGAGAATTCAAAGATGAGTAAGATATATTTCCCATCATCAGATGAACACAGATAAACAAATAAGTACAATAGAATATACTTGAAACAAAAATACACTTTTTCATTATATGAAGGTTGATCCCATCTTCATTCCCACCGACTTCAAAATGGAAAGGCCATCAGTGTCCCTATTATAACAAAATTCTGCTAAGATGAAGTAAACATATGCTGTATAAAGATTTCTATAAAGGAATTCTCCCTGTATCCCAATATCAGAGAGCACAGCCATCATTGCAAGTGACACAGGCAAAAGACATCACCCAAAGCAGATAGGCTGCAGGTCCAAACTGACCACCCTCAGCCGTGACGACAACTTGTAGAGGAGTTCTCTCTGTTGGAGGTGTGAAAACTTAGGATCAATATGCCACATTCTCTAGAAGTAACATCATTTCCATGAAATAACTTAAGATATTTCAGAAAAATCACTCAGAAACAGTTCCTTATGCAATGCACTTAAAAACAAGAATGATGGGCCACCTCTCATTTAACTGTGGCCCAATGCTTTTACCTTGCCTGACTTGGCTGAGGCCATGATTCCATCCTACTCTGTCAGTGACCAATCTATCCTACTTGAGAGAATGAGCATTGGCATATGGAGGAAACCATCTGGAATTTCTGCTGCTCAATGGGAGGCTGATGTGGGAACAGATCTGGAAAGAGACTCCAAAAAGAATTAATGAGTACCAGATGTAATTAAAGACTGCTTTCCCCCAAAGGAGCTCTGGACCAGCAATGGGGTGGCGCCTCTTCATCCCGAATTACACCCTCTCTTCTCTTGTTCATCCATCAAGCACTAAACATTCCACCATCTTTATTCTAGTATCTTTTGTCAAGCAGACTTTTTGTTTCTTTCCTGAAAGGGTTGTATTTTGACAATTCAAAGAACTAAAGCTTTAGAAATAATATCTGAAAAGTCAACACTAAAGAGGAACCTCCTAACATTCCCATGCACCAAATGCAGCAAACACAAGGAGCTGTTGTCTTCTGTAAATTCATCAGCTACCCGCAGGACCAGACAGCCTGAGCCAAATCAAAAGGCAGATGTCTCCAACAGAGGGTTAGGGATGCTTTTCTTTTGTATGGGGAATAATCTGATTACCAGTGATAAAGCATTCCGTATAATTTCAACACTCAATTTAAATTCAATTGTTTTTCCCAGCAGTCAGGAATCACGGTCACTATTGTGTCACAATCCATGGAACTGGCACCTGTCTAAATCCTGTAGAAATGAGATCAAGGGTGAAGGGCACAAACCCTGGGAATAAGGATGGGGTCACATGAATAGGCATAATTTAGGACAGACAGACATATTGCCTGTGTAGTATTCATTGTATCAGGCCCCACAACTTAGGTGGTGAAGACAGTTTTCACTACAACCCTTCTCTTTTAGGAACACTTGGATACAGCTCAGACTTCTGAGGGAGAGTGATGGTGTGCAATGGGTAGAACAGGACATACAAGGACTCTTTGTACGCTTGTTATTTTCCTGTACCTTCCATAATTAATGGGTTTGTTTCTACATTCATTCTTGGCCCCAATACTTTTCATAAACATGTGAACCGATTGAAAAGTAAATTTTAATGCCACTTGAACCACTACTGAATTATCACACTTGAATGAGCCAATCTTCCTCTTTAATAAGAGGGTATTTTAAGCTCTGAAGTGATTTCTTTAAATACAGGTATATTTACTTGATGGTTGGTAGTGTTTTCTCTCCTTTGTAGGCTTGCTTAACTTCTGGTGAATCTAACAATTTATCCAAATATTGTATCATAATTTATGAGGACCTCCAGTAGATCCAAAAAAATCACTCCTAAAATAGAAGTCCTCATATACAGAAATAGTTCACAAGGATGAAAGGTTAACATGACTGACAATTAGCATCAAGGAGACTAATTTACAGAGATGATGGTATTCATTTATCAAGAACGCATTCTCTTGTAGAGAAAGCAGAAAAAAGAAGTTCTAGAAGATAAGGATGCTTTCTTTCTATAATTAAATTCCTTTCAAAGAGCCACTCACATATAGCCTTGCTTTTTTCTAAATCAGATCCTCAGAGGTGGTTGCTTTACTCTTCCTGGCTATTATTTAAAAAAAAAAAAAACAGGTCTTAAAAATAGGCGGAAGAGGCAGTTTTCAAAGTGCCCAGAGGCATTTGAGTCAAGACTGAAAGCGGGCACCTGCCTGCCTGGTGTGTGTGAGTACTGCGGGCAGCTCCCCCAGGAAGAGTCCAGCTTAAGTTCTGGATAATAAAATTCCATCCCTCCCCCCACATACACTCTCTCGGTGTCTTCCACAATCACATACAGACACACATAATCCCCATAGCAGAATCAACATTTTAAATTATGATATTTTAATTGATCAATAAAATGCTTAACATACAGTGTTTATCTCTTCCTCTAGTCCATACCATCTGTTCTTCAAAAATATTTTGAATCTGTTTAATAGGAAGGTCTTTAAGTAAAATTACCAACTGTATCAGCTCAATCCTCGGAATACCAAATTCTGGAAGGAAATACCAGAAGGTGCTGCTGTTTTCAACAAAATAGGGAAAAGAAATGTGCCTATGCTCATTTCAGGCTTTCTTTGTTTTGTTTTATTTTCAGTCTTGAGATGAATTATGTTGCTGTTCTTTCCATAAGACCACAAAGGATTCAGAGCAACCAACTTGGGATAGTCTTTTTTAAAAAAATTAAAAAATCTTTAATACTAAAAAGTATTGATGTATAATTGACACACAAAAAGTTGTATATATTTAATGTATACCACTTAATGAGTTTAGAAATAAATATACACGTGTGTAAACATTATCACAGCCTATGATACACATCCTCTCCAAAAGTTTCCTCTTACCCTATTTATTTGTTCATTTATTTATTATTTTGTTATAACAGTTAACACAATATCTACCCTCTTAGCAGATTTTTTTAAGATAATACAATATTGTTTACTATAGGTACCCTGCTATAGAGCTGATCTGTAGAATTTATTCATTTTCTGTAACTGAACTTTGTACTTTTGACTATTATCCCTGCATCTCCCCCTCCTTCCAGTCCCTAACAACCACCTGATTAAAAATGGGCAAAAGAACTGAATAGACATTTCTTCACAGAAGACATACAGATGATCAACAGGTATTTGAGAAGGTGCTTAACATCACTGTTCATCAGGGAAATGCAAATCAGAACCACAATGAGATATCACCTCGCAGCTGTTGGTATGACTTCTGTCAAAAAGAGAGAGAGAGAGCACATGTTGGCAAGAAGCTGGGGCACAGGGGACCCTGGTACACTGCTCTTGGGAATGTAAGCTGAGGTAGCCACTTCAGAAAGCCATGTGGATGTTACTTAGAAAACTAAAAACAAAACTAGTATGTGATCTCCCAATCTCACTTCTGGGTATATACACAAAGGAAATGAAAACTGGATCTCAGAGAGTTATCTGCTCTCCCATGTTTATTAGTGTTACCATTTGAAACAAGGTCAATGGTGCTCTGATCCCTCAGTTGGCATGAATCTCAAAAAGAAAACCGAGACCTTGCAATCCCCAGAAGACCCCAAAGTGAGAAGTATGCATTTTGATAAAATTGAGGTCAGATGTTAAACTGCACTTGGCTTTATCCACATAATTCCATCACCTCTATGCATTGTTAATGATTCTGTACTAACCTGAAGTTTGAGGAGAAGATTCCCCTCTAACCCTTGTGGTAGAACTTACATATGTGGGAAAGCATAAATGTGTAGCTCACAGGAGATCCAATCATTAAATTTTTACGTGTTGCAGTTAATGTTAAAGCCCAATGATGCGCCAAACTTATTTTCCTCTGTGGGTTTTCATCTTGATTTGTTTCCTTCAGGAAAACAATGAGATCAGCTTCTAATAAATAAATATATTTTTCACATTGTAACCCTGAAGAAAAAGTACATGAAGATCAGTGATTCCTCCTGAGTAAGGCTTAGGCATAAGTCTGTGTCGAATACATTATATTCAATGAGTTTTTTCCCCCTGTTTTGAGCTCTTTGTTGAGAATAAATCCTCTCTCTGTTTCTGATTGACACTAAAGAGGGCAACATGTCCAAATTATTTACTTTTCTTTAATGTTATTGGTTATTGTTTTCTCAAGCTTTCAATTATGTCTTCTAACTGGGGGAAAAAAACACAAAATATATTAAATTCCTTAAAGATACTTGTATTCTACTTGTTTAAAAAATTAAGTATAGTATTTGATAAATACATAACTGATGCTGATGAGAGAGCTTAGAATATAGTACCTGATTAATAAATATTAAGTAAATAACCTTTATTCTACATTTTAATATATTGTATCAAAATTTATAATTTCTGACCAAGTTAGACTGTATTTCATGCTCCTAAATCCACAAAGTGATTATATTCTATATAAATACAAAAATTACATCTGTAGAGGCTTTCATTGTTCTCAATATTTCCACATTTTCCATGGTTATATTCTTTAGAAATTCCCAAATTCGAGAGGTTTTTTTTTTTTGGCAAATTCCAATAATTAGATTTATTCCATACAAAAAGTTCCTGTTTGGGGTTTCCAAAATAAGTTCCTTTCCCCTTGAATTCAAATGAAGTTTTCTAGATCTTCTACTCACAATTCTAAGTATTTCAACAATACTATCCATATTTAACAGCCAAAAGTCCCAGTGCTCTGAAAACATCTTTATATTCCCTTGTAAAGATACAGAAATCCCCATCCTTAGAGTTAATTCACCTTTTTAATCCAGAGCATCTAAAAGTCCCCAAGGGAGAATGATACATAAAAAAGCAGTATCTCTGGCCAATAAATGTATTCACTCATCCATTTTTCACTTAGCAAATGTCATTAAGTACCTTGACAGATATGGATACATGCCAAGGAAACAAATATAAATAAAACAAGACTTCCACTTCACATAGAAAAGTAAGTATTTTTATGAGATTAATTGGATGAGTTTTTGGTATAAGAAGTAGGTCTGAATCCTTTTAGTATTTTCTTTGACACCCACCAAATAATCGTGGTAAGGCCCAGGTAATACTTCAAAATAAGGAAAACTATATCTGTTTCTTCTTTCCTTCTAGTGCCCAGCCATCCTTGAAAACCCAATGCCCTCATCTGCTCATAACTCCCTAATGGCCAGAATCCCACTGATGCTGCCACCCACCTGCACCCCACTCATATCCAGGTCTCAGCAGTTCTATACTTCCAGTTGCTTCTCAGATGTGTCCCTGTTCTCTGCAGCCTCCATCTACTGATACCTGACTTAACATAAGACAAACACACCAGTTAATTCATCTGTTACTATTTTCCCAAGAAGCAATCTTGTATAATGGAATGCTCAACAGATTAGAATTCAGACAGACCTAAGTTTGAATCTCAAATAAGCTATTCTTTGGGAAAATTTCTTAGCTTCTCTGATTTTCTGTTCTCAAAGTGCAAAATAAGAGAAATAATACATCACGCCAGCGATAGTCTAGATTAGGTGAAATACCACATATGAAAGTATTACAGTGCTTGGCATATAACAGGCATAAAACGATTAGCTATCACCTGTTCTGTATATCTAACATGTATTTTTAAGTGTTCTATCTCTACCTGTTACTCTGCTGTTCAGTAAACCAAAGAGATACACCCCTTGCTCTCATGAAACTTAAAATTTTATGGAAAAAAACAGTCATTTAAACATAATCACACAAAACTCCATAGGCACAAATGATGTTAAGTGGTAGCAAGGGAAATGGGGATAGAATACCCTAGAGAGAAAGTAGTATATATGAAAAGTGAGAGGTGAGAAAGAGCTCCATTCAGTCAAAAGACTGGCAAGCAGCCAGGGTGCCTGGACTGTAGAACCTGGAAGAAGGTGGTGAGAGGTGGGGCTGGAAAGGTAAGCAAGAGAGTAGATCAGGCAGGACATTGGAAGCTGTGTAACAAATTGAAGTCTTCTTCCTCCTAAGCATGACATTCAGCCAGTGAAGGGTTTCAAGCAAGGAAACTACATAAGCAATTTGTACTTTAGACGCTCACTCTGGCTGCAGTGAGAAGAATGGAGTAGATGGGGGCACAAGTAACAGCAGGACAGTCAGTGAGAGGGATTCTAGCAGTTCACCCAAGAGTGATAATGCACTGACTCAGGTGGTGAAAGGAAAGATAAGAAAAAGAGACAGACTTGAGAAATATTTAGGAACAGAATATGCAAGATCGGTTGGGGTGTCAAGAACAACTCTGAGCAGCTGGTAATGGGAGGTGATGCTATGGATGGCAAAGCTGGAGGAGGAGAAGGCGGCAGTTGGAAGGCAGATTTTGGGAGTGAGGACAGATGGGGACTAGAGGATTCTCTCTGGGCTGTACCTGTTGGAGATACCTGTAAGCCATGCCCAGGAGAGATTTTAAGTGGACAGGAGATGTCTAACACTTAGAAAAAAAATTTTTTTCCTGGCTTCAAGTACTGTCTGTAGGATGACAACTACCAAATTTATGTTCTCAGAAATCACCCAGGAAGCAAAGACAGAATGAGGAGAGAAGAACAGTACCTAGAAATTGATGAGGGCCCAAGGGAATGTTTCAAACCATGTGGCTATACAGACAGGTGTATGTGCTGCTAGGAGTATCCTGGAGGAGAGAGAGAAAGGCTCTAGGCATGGAGGGAAAGGAGACAACCAGGGTACCTGGAAAGCAAGACCTCCACAGGAGGCAGAGAATGCCAGATGAGACTGGTCTTAAGAGAAGGACTTTCTCTATTATAAGAAGAAGGTAGGCACTCACACTATCTACATGTAAGAGGTACCTGAATATTGACACAGAGTGTACCAATTAAAATACCTGCAAATATCATGAACCTGGGGTACACTTTCACCTGGCCTCTAAATCATATAAGGTAAACACTTGACTTCACCTGCCAATAACCAATCAGGGATGATCTGTGTACCAAAGCTGTGTGTGTGAAATAAATCTCCACATCTGTCTCCAGATCTTGGAATTTGTCTTAGTATCTCCCTAAGAAACTGTGTTATCTTAACACATCTGAGCAGGACTCTTTAAAAAGTAATTGCTGAGGCCTAATACATAAAGATGAGTGGCTGTTGTATAGACACATGCAATAGTTAATGTTATTAATGTTTGCACGTTTATACACCGAGATATCAAACTAAATATTTCTTTTACACATGGGGTCTTTTTAACCATCTGTCCATTCACAAATAGAAACTGGTTACATACAGCAACATAGATGAACCTTGAAAACTTTACTCAAAGTGTAAGAGGCCATTGTATGATTTCATTTATATAAAATTCTAGAATAGGGAAATTTATAGAGACAGTAAATTAGTGACTATTTGGTGCCTGGGGGCTATTGAAAGTTTAGGGAGTTATTGCTAAGAGATGAGGGTTTCTTTCGGAAGTAATGAAAATGTTCTAAAATTGATTATGGTGATGACTGTACAACTACATAAATATACTAAAAGCCATTGAATTGTACTATTTAAATGGATGACCTGTATACAATGTGAATTATACCTCAATAAAGCCTTAACAAATGAAGTACTTAAGGTCCTAATATGGAACAATCTTCAAATTATATCTTTTAAACCAAGGTGCAACACAATTTGTAACTTATTATCATTTGTGTAAAGGCAGGAGTAAGGAAAAATGTATCTATGTATGTGTCATATTACAAATGTGTATGTAGCACAGACTGTCCCTGAAAGGATACCCCAGGAACCAGGAATGTTGTTTCCAGGAAGTTAAACTAAGCATGTGCAAGACAGGAGTGAGGGTAGAATTTTCAGAGTATTTTTTTATGTGCTTTGAATTTTGAATGATGTGAATGCATTAACTATTAAAGTTTTTTAAATTGCAGTTGAAATTACAAAGAAACTGATTATAATTTTTATTTTCTACAGACAAACTTGTAATTGTGTGTGTGTGGTGTGCGTGTTTGTGTGACAGTGAGAGAGAGAGACTGAGGGATTACTTTTTTAAATTTTCCTCTTGTCTTTGCCAGACATGATTTCTTTCCACTGCTAGCAATGCTTTAAGAAAATGAGCTGTGCAGTCCCTTCTTGTTTGCCTTGCCTATTGACTTTTCATTTCTAATGTCCCTTAGTTTATATTTTGGTATGTAATGCTGCTTTCCCATTTATCTCTATCTTTGGCATTTTTATATTAGGATATTTGTGAAATACTTCACGCTGCTGAGTGTCTGAATCCAAGAAGATCTTGACTCTGCCATTAGGACTCGAGTTTTGTACGATGTCTTAGTTTGTTCTGACTTCAGTTCTTGCATGCTAAATAAATATTACGAAACCAAACTCCAATACCTTTCATTGATTACCCTGCTCTCTAGGAAGTTCTCTCCTTAATACATCTTTGCTTGTCCATAGTTACTGGAGTCAACTGTATAGAACGAGGGTTAATGGGTAGGCGAACAAGGAATTATAAGCAGGAAGATAAGCAGAGAACCATAAAACAGAGATTCTGCTCTGCGTAATCAATGATCAATTCAATAATCCCCAGAACTCATACCCAAAGATACAAAACACAGCAAATAGAAAAAATTTAGCTAAAGCATGTTTCCAGAGATATTTTACAAACCTATGAAAACAAATTGGATGTACAGTATTTTTTAATCATCATCAAAATTCTTTAAAATCAGTATATTGCATCAGTGATAATATGGACAGTGCTGGAAGTCTGAAGTGGAAAATAAAGATCACCATAGATTCTCCCAGAAACAAGAAGAGTAAAAAGATAAAACATATGGAAATAAAGCTTATAGAACATAGTAATATACTCTGAAATCTTAATAGCCATCTACTTAAGAGTTTCAAAAGGAAAAAGTGAAACATCAGAATGAAAATCATTAAAGAAATAATTTATCAAGGCAAAAAAATCTATACCCTAAAAATAAAAGGATCCAGTAAGAAAATCCTTAAAGTTTTCCAAAGATTGAAGCAAATTACTTACAAAACTAAAAACCAAATGGATTTTGGTCCTGTGTGCTAGAAAACAATAGACAAAACTGTCAAAGTTCTTGAGTTGCTCTATAAATAAATTACTGGAAGATATACATCAGCAAATGAAAGGTAAATCCAAAAAGAGGAAGATGTGGGATACAAAAAAGATGGTATGTAGAAAATCAAGTAAAATTTACATATTTGTCTAAACAACTGCTAATCTGTAACGTTAAAAACATGTAACAACTTCAACTAAATCTTCATCTATAAAGTGTGGATAATAGTTGTACATGTCTAATAGGATTATTTTGAAGATAAGAACATCAATGTGCAAAGAACATATATAGCAAACAGCAAATACTCAATATCTTTTTTATAGTATCTTTAATTTGTGCTAATCTGGTGGTCAGGAAAGGACATCTGACTTTTTAAAATTAACATTTCTCCTGATTAGAGTGAGGTTGAGACTTTTTTCATGCTTATTGGCCATTTTATTCATTTCTCTGTGAATATCATTCATGTTTTTGGTCATTCAGAAAAATTTATAGGATTTCTTTATATACTGTAGATAGCAATATATATTTTCCTATACTGTATACTGCAAACATTTTGTCCCATGGCTTGGCTTAGAATGTCTTTCAACATAGGGAGGGTTTAATTTTTATATAACCAAATGTTTCCATCTTTTCTTTTATGACTTCTAGGTTTTCTGTCTTGTTCAAGATGGCCTTCCACATACTGTAAACAAGAATATAAAAAATATTCTGCCATATTTCCTTTAAGCTCCTTTATATTTAACATAGGGTTTTTAGTTTATCTGGCATGGTATGATTCGATAATATAACAGATTTTATTTTTTAACATATGAATGGATAACTTTTCCAACATCATTTACTGATTTGAAAAGCCATCCTAACCACAAAGTGAATTGTCACATATCCATGAATCTGTTGTTGGACTCTATTTTGTTTCATTCACTTGTATCTCTTTGTCTATTCCTACAACAATACCAAATCACTTTGGTTGTAAGCTTTATCTACAGGGAGCTTCCTAAGCTTTATCTACAGGGAGCTTCCCCAAATTAAGCTCCTCTTTAAAAAATTCTTGCCTATTGTCTATTTGCTTGTTCCTAAAAATGTTAGAATCAGCCTCTCACATTTTTTAAAAATCTAGTTGCAATTATAACTGGGATTGCTTGAATGTATAGATTCATATTGGGAGGAATCTTTGCAGTATTGTGTCTTCTTGAACTAGTAGTTCATTCCAGTTATTCAAAAATTATATCCAGTTTTTCAAAAAACCCTCAAAAGTTTTGAGGGTTTTTATTTTATATGATGTATGAATACCTTGTTAAGTTAATACCTAGGTATTTTATCTTTTTTCCATCAAAAGCAGAATCTTTGATCTATTATTGATTGTTAGTGGATAATGGTTCACTGTATGTTGGTGTCAGTTCAAGTCATATTACTGACCTCCAGTGTTTAATATCAAGTCTCTTATATTCTTGAATCCCTTATATTCTTCTAGAAAAAATAATATGTGTTTACTAATGATTGTTTTTCTCCTTCTTTCTAATGGTTATGCTCTTTATTATATTTTTCTTGTTCAATTGCATTGTCTTGCACATATAATAATAGGAATGTAGGCATTCACTTTTTGTTCCTGACTTTAACAGAATGTATTAATCTGTTATTTATGAGGTTTCCTATGGATTTCTCATAAATATTTTGTATCAAGTTAAGGAAAATTCCTTCTACTTCTAGCCTGGTAATTTTGTTGTTAAATAGATGTTGAAATTGATCAAATGCTTTCCCTTTATAGATTAGGAAGACTTTGGGAAAAGCCCCCTTGATACCCCTACGGAATCCACTTGGTATCTCCAGGTAAACATTGTTCCTTCCAGTAGGAGGCAGATAAGTTTGATACACTGTGATAATAGCCTTTGCCCTTAAGCGAGGCATACTAATAGCTCTGTGTCCCATTCAAGAGGGGAACTGTATATTTTTCTCTTTCTCACAAACACACAAAGCAGAACATGGAATTCCCTCAAAAATCTTGCTTGAAATAGATGCTTAGATTTTATATTTATTTAGATGCTTCTATGAAATAACTTGGAGAAAATTTTCCCTCAGTGTCACAAATATGCTGAGACACTTGTGATTGGATATCATTATAAACACATAATTTCTCTTTTCAATTCATCTTCTGCTCCTCCAGTCCTTCCTATCCTATCCTTCTCTCTACTCAACTGCCCTAGACTAGTTTTCTCTGCTTACTCACACTTAGCTCCCTAGACTAGACAACATTTCCATAACTTACTCTTATGATCCTGTGGACTCTCAAGACAGTACGGATATACAAGAAAACCATACTTGGGTAGAGAAACAGAGTCATGAATGTGGAGACTGACAGTATTTGATAAAGGAAAGAAGGAGAATTAAACGTTTTGACCATTCTCTGGTTCTTTGTATCACAAACATTGTCCCCCAGTACTATAAAAAATAATCAACATGCAGTCTTGGGGGGAGGAGAGAGATAGTTATAATTTTGCCTTAATGAATTATGTTAATAGACTTGTTCCTGAAGTAGAATGACCTTGTATTCCTAGGATTAAACCCTATTTAATCATTTATGATAGCTCTAAAACACAGATATGTTTGATTTGCTGTGATTTGTCATCAATATTAACTGGATTAGTCTGTAATTTTCTTTCTTTGCAGCATCTTTAATTTGAAAATTATAGAGATTCTATAGCCTTAAGAATGAACTGGGAAACTTTTTATCTTTTTCTGGGATCTAAGAGAGTTTACAACATGGTGATTATGTGTTCCTTGAAGAAATGTTTTACATTTTTTAAGAAGCATCCTAGAAAATTTCAGATATAGGTAGGCTATAGACTTCACCTTGGGGATCAACTGGCCTGGATAAATTCTCCCACTTGTACAACAGGGTGTAAATATTTTTGCTGTTGTATTATTTGTAAAGTTGAAAAACTGAGGGAAAAAAACCTTAAGTGTTCATCGGTAAGATAGTAGCTCAATGAATTATGCTATATTCCTATTCTGGAATACTATGCAGTCATTCAAAAGGATATAGTAGATTTCACTTTACTTATAGGTTAGTATCTTCAAGATATGTTGTTAACTATTTAAAAAGTTACATATATTTTGAACATATTTTCATGCTGAATTGAGTCAGACTACTGAGTATAAATTTTGTCCCCATACCAGTGAGTTTTATGATCTCCAAGTCTTCAGTTTCTCAGCTGATAAAGGATAGTAATAATGCCTCATAAGGTAGTTATGAGGGTTACTAAGTGAATTCATCTAAAATGCTTATGATGGAGACTGACATATAGTCCAGTACTCAATTAATAGTTGAAAAAGCTATATATCATATAAATAAATACACATGTTAAAAAGGACAATAGAAACCCAATTCAGAATAGCAAATGTCCAAGAGAGGTCAAGAAGAAAGGCTCAAAGTGCTATTCAATATTTTGCTTTGTACATCTTTCTATTATTTTGGAGAAGAAAGATTTTCCATATATTATTTAAACTTTTTGCAAAAGAATAATTCAGAGAATCCCAGTCTTAACTGTGTGAACATCCAACACAATATAAAACTGGGGTTATAAGGCAAGAAAAGAGAGTATCAATCCTTCACTGGGGTATGAAGCAACATGAAGGAGAGTATGAATAAGGCAACAGGAAGGAGGCAAATCTAGATTTAAAGCCTGACTCAGCCTTTCCTGGCTGTGTGATCTGGGGACTGTTGTTCTAGGCTATGGGTTTTCGATGGTGTGATCCATGGCAGCTCTGTTTCACTACAAATAGCAGAGTTGGTTCAAATGCAGATCGCTAGTACTCTCAAACCATCTCAGTTGATTTTTACGCATGCTAAATTTTAAGAACTTCTGCTCTCAGTCTTGAGTTTTTTGGTGTGTGCATAAAACGTGGTGCCAATGTCAAAACATCTTTATGAAGCTTCAGTGATGTAAAATAAATTTTAACATGATGCCCAGCACATTAAAAAACTGAAGTCATATTATTATGACCCTAGTGGGCATATTATTACCAATACTACTACTAATATCATACTCAAAATACTCTTATTATTAAATGAATGATCTAAGTATCCTCAATATGTCATATATTTCTAGAGCCTCACCTTTACATGATTTATGCCCTTCTTTTTTGCTCAAAAATTAAATTTGAATACCTCTTCCATTTTCTACATCATTTATTGCTGATAATATTTTATGGCCTTCTGATTTTAACCCCGTCTGTCTGACCTCAAGTACTCAAATAATCTGGGATCTTATAAAGGCAAGGTCACACTTGGCAGTAACATTCTGGCAAGGTCCTTATGAATGCAATGTGGTTTGGATTCGCCTGTGATAGGAGACGGTGGAACTAGGATGGGAAAAGAGAAGATACTAAAAGAGTAGAGTTTACAAAAATCATGGTTAAAATTTTCCTCTACTGAGTGAGGATTGAACTAAGCCTGGTATGGCAAAACTATGTTGTCCACAAAATCTTCTGTTTTCTGAATACCAACCAGTCTCTCCCTCTCCTTGTTACCTGAAAACCTTGGCATGAAGCTACATGCTTTTGGTCCTAGATCTCCTTTTCCTTCCGGGAAAGAAAGTCTACATTTCTCACACAGCTTTGGGCAAGAGACTCATAACCATACTTAATGTATAAAAGCTGTGATTTCCATGCAAACTGCAGCTTTCCCAGAAAAATGTAAAAGCCCTCTTCAGGAATTTAAAATCATTTAACTGTTTCCTTCCCTTCCTACTTAAACTACCTGGCCAGCATGCTGTTCCTAAGGGTTTCTCTCAAGTGGCACTTCCAAACGAATAAGATAATTTAAGAAATGTTAGAAGCCTTTTTAATTCATTCAGACCCATAAGACATCATTAATGCTCACCAGGTCCATATACTAGGAGCCTAGAACATTTATTTCATCTCTCTGACCCCTCAGCTAACAACGGATTCCCTCACTGGTACCATGATTCAGGCCTGAACTGTTTGCCAAACAGCAACACTTAGGTCTCTTGGTAGTAGCCAATGTTACAGCCCTAAGCAAGCACCACTTTTTTCTCATTTCCACTCTTCCTTTGATAGTTTCACCAAAAATGAAAGCAAACAAAAACAGGTGCATGCACACTATGCAAATGAGAAAAGGTAACCTCTGAAACGATTTCACAGCAAACAGAAGATCCTCAAGCTGCTTGCCAGCTAAAACCACAGGAGGGGAGTCAACCGCCTGGATGCCGAGCCACGGGAGGCCTGCAAGCAGGGAAGGCGGTAAATCCCCAGCGTACTCTAAACTCCTGATTGGCAAGCCACACCAGGCCCTCGGCTCCTCAGGTGCCGATCCACAGGAGGCCCATCTCCGGCTCAGGTGGAAGGTACAGGGAGGAGGGAGGAGGAAAGCTGTGCCGAGGAGGAGCTTAAATGATAGGCCACCAGCTCACCAGGAAAGAAGGGAAATGAGAGGCACCTTCGGGGAATACTCGAGTTTAGAGAGTTTCATTAAAAAAAGGAAGGAACTGCTCTCTCTAGCGCAGAATATCTTCTTACCTGTGGGAAGCACATCTCAGGAAGCCCAAGGATTCTAAATAAACGCTGGTGTGGAATGATTGCCAGCTCAGGTCCTGTGGCAGACCACCAGGGCTCCCCACAAGATCAGCCTCTCCTAGTCAGTTGCTAAAGTTCTCAGGGACAGTCACCACCCTCTACCCATCCTTTGTTTGCTGAGATTCTCAGTGTGACAGTGACATCTCCCTCTTAGCTTCCAAAATCCCTAGAAATACTTTAGCAGGGATTGATCGGGCAGCACCTACATCTCACATTCTCATGTACTCACTAGCTTCCACTGAGTATCTGCTACCAGCCAAATCCTGTGTTTCCACTGAAGATAGGAAAGGTCAGTCAAATGAGGTATGGCTTCCATCCTCAAGGTGACATAAACAATAGATAAGAATTTCAGAATAAGAGCTCATGGCAGAAATATGCCCAAGGTGTTCCAGAGCTCAGGGGAAGGAGAATAAAATCAAATGGGATTCGGGGACACTTTCTAGAAGAGCAAACTAATTTGAGTATTTAAAGGATATAAGGTAGTAACTGGAAGAAAATGGTAAGGTCAGAAAGGAAAGGGGAGCCAGATGGAGGGGTGGGGGAAGCTCCAGGCAGAGACCAGCAAGTATAAATGACCGGTAAGGGCATAGTTGATTCCACCCGAGAACAGTAAGTAGATGTGTGCAATGGGGCAGTGAGATGTATAGGGAAGCAGTGAACAATGAGGCCAGATCCAAAGGACCCTGCAGTCCATACAAAGGAGTTTGAGATTGACCCTGAAAGAGTGTATTGTTAGACATCAACACACAAGACCAAAGCTTTAGGAAAATTAAAGCTTGATGCTTTTGACAATTAGATTTTCCAAGTTTCCATAAAGGTTAACTTATTTTCAAAATAAAATAGGTTCCTGAAGTTAAATGTCTAATTTTATATTTTGCCACTTAATTTAAAAACCATATACAAAACTGTATACATGGAGAGTGCTGTGTGCCATATACGGCACACATTTCACTAGCAAGTGAGTTTACAGGGGACTTACAGTTTATAAACACTAATATGGTATTAAAATTAAAATAAATGCCAAATATTCCTTCTCTAGATGAGTAAAATTTTAATAATGTATTCTCAATATTATTTACTTATAAATTTATTGATAAATTGACCAATTATATACATGTGCCACCATACTAATGGAATAAATATTATCTTTATAATAAGACATACATAAAGAGATATCTTTCAAAGTGCAGGATAAAAAAAGAAATAAAAATAAAGGTTCTAGTATTTTCTATCTGCTCTTCAAAGCATTGTCTTTCACATCTCATTGGAAAGCCACTGCACCAGACAGCTAGTACATTCCTAGGCTCACCTCCCTTTACACTCTTATGCATATGCATGTAGACAGATATCAATATGCCATTCACCAAAGCAACTCAACTACAGGAAGGAAAGCAGAGGCCAGGAGAGTGATCAGGGATGGTGACGACATCACCAGTAGATGGTGACTTGATGGCAACTACCACCCTTCTCTCAACAAACTGGGGTCATTATGAGGGTTAAGGATAACACCAAGCATGAAGCAGCTCTTGATCCCCCATAGTACAAGAAAAGCAACCTGGGTGAAGTCAGAGGAGCAGAGGCTGTATGCCACCTGAGGACAGGCAGGGTCATGGGGCTTCCAGGATGGCCTCCGTTCTCTCATAGGATCAGAACCCTGGGATCTCAGAGACATGTTTATACTTCTAGGGGCTGACTTTCCAGCTATCCCTGAGGAGGATTTAGGAGTCAGCAGGCTCAGTATGAATGCAAGACCCACTTTACCGCAGGGATATGTGTCTATTTCCTGGCAGAGATAGCATTGCTAAGCTTAGATCGTGTTTGTAGAATTTGCACCATCGTAGGTGCCTGCTCACTTCCCTTTTGCACAGGGTGTTAGTAAGGAAAACTGCCATTGTGGTGCCAATTACAACTATAAATAGCTGAACCTATGGGAGGAAACTGTGCTGTAGACACTCATTCTCTAGATGGCTCAAGGAGAAAGCACCTCACACCCTACCTCCTGCCCTCTGATGAGCTGAGAGGAGAGGGGAGGAGCCTGGCTTGTCCATTCAGAACTATGGTCAGGCCCCCAGAGCCACCCCACAAGGCATTTGGCCGCACTCTGCCAACAACAATCCTTCCTGCAGATCCATCGCAAGTCCAGCAATTATGCCGTTTTCAATATGAGTGCAAGAGAGGGGCTGGGATTTAATCAGAACCCCATCCAACTCTCCATGCATTCATCCGCTCACACACTCACTCATTTAACAAATACGCAAAGAGCACCTACTCTGTTCTGGACATACGGGGGACGCTGGGGGCACACAGTTGAGAAGTTCCCATTGGTACCAATGACGTGCTGGGAGACAGCAGAGTGCTGGCTGCCGTTGGCATTGCTGAGCACATCCCAACCAGCCCTGGCCCAGTGCAACAAGCTCACTACCTTTGTACAAACCTTTTGTGTTGTACTTTATGGACACCATCTCTCCACACACTACCGCAGCCTGAGAAATTCAGTCAGAGGGGCTAGCCCGCTGTCATTAAACCAGACAAAAACCCAGCTCACCTGGGTAAGAGCAACGTTTTTTATCCAGACACTAAATTGCCATCAGGTGATGTTATCACAGAACTAAAGAGAGGCAAACAGATGGCTTCAGACAGGATCCAAGGCTCACAGAGCTTCCCTGATGTTACAAATGAAGAGAAGCGAGGACAAGTCACAGACACAGAGCTGGCACTGGGTGCACAGCAGACTGACACACAGAAGCCTGCTCTTATTAATACATCTGTAACAAAAGACAGCCACATCCCACTTACAGTTTTTTGTTAATCAAGTGCTATTAATTTCCAAATATGAGCCATACCTCTAAGAAACACATAATCCTACCTTTCTTTTGAAATATACATTGTGAGAGTATTTGTTTATATTGTCATGACCCTTTATACTACAGGCTTTGAAAAGCTCTATTTTGATCCCTCCTACATGCTTAAATAGGTATCATGTTAGACAGACTCAAGGAATCCAAGGCTTGGATTTCAGTCCACGCTGTCTCCATGATCTCTGAGCAGTTTCTTGGACATCTCTTTTGGGGCTTATTTTCCCAGTATTTTATCTTTTCCTTCTTTAGTAACAAGAACTCCAATGTTTAGCTGAATACATTGTCACCTAGCCAAAATGCTACATTTCCCAGCCTCCTTTCCAGTCAGTTATAACCTTCTGGCAAGTTCTAGCCACCAAGAAAAAAGACGTTTCATGTGTGACTTCTAGAAAGTCTTTTCTACTCCCACTGCCTAGTATGTGGTTGCAAGGGTTGGGGCTCCAGCATGCATACTGGACCACAGAATGACTTTGAGAACGGAAATAGCACATGGTGGAGCAAGAGGGCAAATGGAGTCCAAGTCTCTGACACCACAGGAGAGATTTCCCTCTTGTAAGAGAGATACAAACTTCTATTTTTCAGGTCTTGCACATTCACAGAAGACCTAATCCTACCTAACACAATTAGATACCTACTGTCATGGAGTGTTTGCAAGTGTTAGATTACAGTTACATTTGTATTTTGTTCTCAGAGTATTTCCCTAAGACCCTGGCTTCATGAACTGCTCTGAGAATAAAAGGGTTACCTGGTTAAACATCTTTGAGAAATAACACATACAATATCTGCCTCTGGAAATCACATATTCCATATCGCCATACAAAAGGCTTTGAAAAGAACAGATGCAAAGAAATCTCTGTGTTTAGTCCAAAATTTCACAAACTCATTTGACTTTGTTATCTTTCTCCCACATAACTTTTATTTAAAAGCTGGTTTCATAGGAAACGATTTGAAAAATTCTGGGTCAACTTTTTGGTACTAATAGTTAATACCCAAATGGTTGTTTTTAGCCCTACAATATGGTTTACCTCATTGGGTTCACTTCCATCCATCCCAGGCCCTCATGGTATGTGCTTTCACAACTCTCTAAAAATGTTTCCCACAGCATGGTTATTAACTTTATTGGTTTATAATTGTATGTGTGATTACATTTCTGTCTCCCTCACTAGGCAGTAAATGTTCCAGGTAGATATTGGAACTGACCATTTTATCCCCCCAGTGTAAGGCACATTATAAATCATCTGGCCAGCAAATAGTTGCTCAATATATGCATGATTTCTGAACTCTGCTTTACTATTAGGCACTTGGTGCAAATGGCAGTGATGGCGTAAGTGTAAGGCAGTTTTGGAAAAGTGCTCACTTTGGGGAGGGGTTTAATCCCTTTTTGCTCTCTTGGTGACAGTAGGCCATTCACTCCAGCAGCCCATGTGCAATCTTAGTGGGCTGAACATTAGATTGCCTCTTCCACGGGAGCATGACTCGATGCACAGAGGAAATCCTGAGGAATGCTGACTTAAGGATAAACAGATTTTTTAATGTGTTTTCAGATAAAGGAAAAAAAAACCCTCAGAGTTGTCAGCAACACTCCATTACTCAGTTCGACTGGTCTGATGTCCAAGACATATGACTTGCATGGCTAGAAGTTGGTGTTGGCCATGAGCTAGAACTTACGTGGGGCTGCCAAGTAGTGTGAAAAACAGGGCCCCTGCACATGGTCTGAGATTCTCAGAGCCTCGGGGCTGCATTCCAAGAGGGTGCATCCCAATAGCAAGTAAAGCACCAGGCAAAAGATTTCCTTGTGTCAGGATTCTTGTGACCAAGCCCAGGGAATCCCAGAACATCACTTCTATGATGTCCTCAGTCAAGCAAGGCACGAAGTCCAGCCCAGACGCAAAAGGAGGGGAGATTCTCCAGGGAGGAAGGGCACACATTTACAGGGTGGGGAGGCAGTCACGGCAGCCTTCTTCAAACCTGTCTACCACAACATTTCAATTGTGATAGTAATTAGAACCAGCACTAGATATTGCTATTTAATGCTCTAATAAAGAAACACGTATATTGTGTCCTGCCAATGGGTTTCAGCCCCGGGCAAGTTAGCTATGGATTCAGTGTGACCAAAGGAAATGACAGCAAAACGCTCTTTGGGGTGAAAGGGTTATACCCAACTCTATTTCCAGGTGGCACGTCAGTCACTAGAATCCCATTCACTCAGAGCGAGTCTGCATGCAGCAAGCCAGTCTCTGCCTCTGGGCCCCTCTGTCCACACAGCTGTCCTCTGGGCTTCTCTGGGCTTCTCTACACAGCCATCCCACACAGCCATCCCACACAGCCATCCTCTGGGCCTCTGTCCTCAGCACTGCCACCACTCCAGCCTCTGCTCTGCTCTCCTGCAGCCTTGCAGCCGTGCCACTGTGTTGCACCCAGAGTACTCTTTTTATAGAGTCAACAGCCATGCATTGCCCACAGAGGTATACAGTGGGCTAGTCAACCAGGGCCAGGTGAGAAACCTGGCCACAGGAACTCTCATCCTATCCACACTCCACCCCTCCAGGATTCTCTCCTTTCAATCTATGTGCCCTTAGTCCTCTGCAATGGTCCCTGTGCAAGGAAGCTCAGACTCTGTTCTCCAGACTCTCCAGCAAAAAGTCTTGCAGACACACAGGCCAGACTCATGGCTCTGTCTCTGACCTCTGCCTCTTTGGTCTTAATGGCTGGAACTGCTGCTCTGGTTTCAGTTGTTGCCATAGCTCCAGTAAGATTTGATTTGGCTTCCCGTCTAATTTCCTTCCATCTACTTCTGCCCGTATCAAATCAAGACCCACATCTGGGTCCTCGTAACCCTCATGGGGCCCCTCAAATTCCTCCTGTGAGTAACAGGTCTTATTTCTTTCCAGGTTCTCATTGCTTCAGCTACTGTACGTGTCACCTTGCATTTTGTAATCGCTGCCTCAAGGCCGGCTGCACTGTCAGGGAAGACAGCTTTCCCATCTCTGAGGCCAACAGACAATTCCATCCACCCCTAAGTCCCACAGCCACCAGCTCAGCCTGAGTATAGGGGTGGACCATAGAGTGCTCCACGACCCAGGGAGGGGGCTGCTCCTCTCCTTGGGGAACTTTCAGCTGCCGGATCTTTATTTTCTTTACAACCACTGGGCATGCTTTCAATACAGGAGGCGTCAGTGCTTCCGGCACCACCCCTTCATCCTTCCCCAGCTCCTCCATTTCTGGGGCTGATGGCACCTTTCTCTCCCCTTCCCCAAGTGCCTCCTCTGCTACTGTGCCTCGCAACAATGCCAGCTCAGTCTTCAGAAGCTCTCTTACCTTCAGCTCAGTGCCTCGCAGATGACATTCTCATGCCACCTCCGCCTGTGCTTCCCTCAGGAGTTCCTCTTTTTCTTTGATGGCCTCTTCCTCCTTCAGCACACCTGGCAGCACTGCCGTCTCACCTCCAATGGCACCTGGCTGCCGGCGCTCTCGTGCTGCCTCCTCCCGCATCAAGGCCATCTACTTCCTCACAGAACCCACAGAAGTTTGCAGCTCGCGTTCTTGTGTCGCCATTTCTTGGGTCTCCTCTGTAGACCTTTTTAGGACTGTGAGAAGCAGCCAAGCCACAGTCCCCGCTGCCTCCCAGGCACTCTGCTTCTCAAAGGGTCTGCTTACTATGTCAAGAGCCACCCTTACTGCCTCAGGTATGACCTCCACTTGCCTCCAGTCCTGGGGTGGGGCCCAGTCCTCTAGGAGGCAAGCCACCTCAGACCACATACCCATTGGGAGATGATCCACTGTCTCCCCATTCACAGGGGCAGCCCACTAAAGCACCCCTCCCATAAGGGCAGCCTGTCTTTTTCCCTGGTCAACAGTGAACCCTACCAACTACGCCAATTGTCTTGCCAATGGGTTTCAGCCCCAGGCAAGTTCACTATGGATTCAGTGTAACCAAAGGAAGTGACAGCAAACCACTCTTTGGGATGAAAGGGTTATACCCAACTTTATTTCCAGGTGGAAGGTCAGTCACTAAAATCCCATTCACTCAGAGCGAGTCTGTGTGCAGCAAGCTGGTCTCTGCCTCTGGGCCCCTCTGTCCACACAGCTGTCCTCTGGGCTTCTCTGCACAGCCGTCCCACACAGTCGTCCCACACAGCTGTCCTCTGGGCCTCTCTGCCTGCACAGCCATTCTCCGGGGCCTCTCTGTACAGTTATCCCACACAGCCATCCTCTGGGCCTCTGTCCTCGGCGCTGCCATCACTCCAGCCTCTGCTCTGCTCTCCAGCAGCCTTGCAGCCCTGCCACCATGTCATGCCCAGAGCACTGGGCAGAGCTCTTTATATAGAGTCAACAGCCATGTACTGCCCACAGGTGTACAGTGAGCTAGTCAACCAGGGCCAGGTGAGAAACCTGGCCACAGGAACTCTCATTTTATCCACAATTATTATATCACTAATTTGATTTTTAATATTTTGATAGCTGTACTAATATAGCTGGTTTCTTTTATAATCCCATTTTAATTTATGTATTAAAAATATTATTCTGAGAACATATCTCAGCCTCATCAGACTGCCAAAGCAACCCAGAGCACACGAAAAGTTAACCCCTGTGTCGGGTAAGAGTATGGTTGCCCAGGGGTGGACAGTGAGCCACCACTGATCTTCCCACCCTGCTGGCCATGCTGCCCCTCTTGTCGCCTTGTCACTGGGCAAATGTCTTATCTATAAAAGGTCTGCAGATGAAGAGGCCCCAAAAGCAACTTCAAGAAAGTATAATCAACTCAAGAAACAGCAACTATACCTAAACCAATAATTGGGAAATCATGAATTATTTAATTCTACATTCCAAGAATATCTGCATGGAAAACAGACCATAAAGGAAAGAGAAAAAGAAGTAATTCAATTAGAGCAAGTGAAAAACAGCCCTGCTCCACATTAAGGGCCCCATGGGCAGCTGTTCCTTGCTTGGCTCGTACTTCCCCAATCCCAACCAGGAGGGCAAAATACATATGCAATCACTCAGGTCCCCTTCTCTGGCAAGAAATGCCTGTGTCTCCTCAAAGAATATTAATTCCATGAGACAAATTTCTTGAGGGAATAAAACTGGGTAGCATATAAGTTCATGCATTTAAGGCCAGGAAAATTTTCATTAATTCTCAGCAACTCTGTAGCAGTGCAGACCATAGAATATGGGTTTGGCAAGAACTTTAGAAGTGATTTCTTAGTAGGGTGACCAACTAGTCCTGGATTGTCACAGGCTTTCTAGGTTTTATTATGAAAAGTCTGGTGTCCCAGGGAACCCCTCAGCCCTGGGTAAGCCAAGAGTAGTCCGTCACTCTACTTACTAATGATTTTAAAGAGATCAGCCCTAATATCAAACATCCCAGTATTTTTGTGATATTGTACCCCTTTAGGAAACAACAGTGATATCTTAGAGACTATAGCCTATTCTAATTTCCCAAACTGATTGAACTGTACAAACTGATCAACCACTTCTGTTAGAATTAACATATCATACGAAACTCTTAATGTAGAACAATTGGTAGTATTCTAACCAGTGAGTCACCAGGAACAGCATGGTTGCCCGCCTAGAGGTGCTGTTGTGTCAGCAGAGAGTGACTGCCTTTCATTTTGAAAAAGATACGGAGATCCTTGATCTCTACAAAGGTTTTCACAAAGCTCCAAGGTGGGTAGGTGAAACGATAGGACAAGCATTCGGTTTTACATTTGATCTGCTGGAGCCTCCGGACACTATGTAGTTTATTCACAGGCAGTTTCTAAATTCCTGTTCTAGTTCTCCCAGGACCGTTTCCAGTCAAACCCCTCCACCATCTCGGTTTTGCTCTTTCCGGACCTTCTGTTTTCTAAGTTCTCCTCCTGCCTTCGTGATTGCTCCTTCTCTGACTTCTCTTGCGGCTGTTTTCTTAGAAGCTTCTCCCAGGGGCTGTCTCCTGTCCACTCCCTACATCTCTCTAGGATGGCTCTCATGTCGGCTGTAACCCCAGGTCAAGCCCAGGGCTTCCTTAGTCAGCTCCGCTGAGAATTACCAAATCTAAGCCCAGATTCCCACTGGCCTCCCTCCCAAGCTCCTGGTCCACATCTCCTGTCACCATCTAGGCACTTGCACATGAAATTTAGTATATGTCTGTAATGGAATTTATTATCTTCCCTGCTAAACCTATTCCTTCCTCTGCATCTTTTATTTCTACTGCTGGCAATCCTAGCCATTCACCCATGCACAAAAGGTCCAAGTCCTCTTTGCAGCTTCATTCTCTTTACCCTTAACAATTAATAAATGCCAGTGTCCTGCCAATGGGTTTCAGCCCCAGACAAGTTCACTATGGATTCAGTGTGACCAAAAAATGACAGTAGAACGTTCTTGGGGTGAAAGAGTTATACCCAACATTATTCCCACAGTGGCAGGTCAATTACTAGAATCCCATCCACTCAGAGCGAGTCTGCACGCAGCAAGCCAGTCTCTGCCTCTGGGCCTCTCTACCCACGCAGCCATCTCAGTCTCTGTCCTTGTCTCTGCTCTCCTGCAGCCACGCAGCCCTATAGCCATGCCACTGTGTCACCCAGAGCACTGGGTAGAGTTCTTTATATAGAGTCAATAACAACATATTGCCCACATATGTGTTGTGAGCTGGCCAACCAGGGCCCGGTGAGAATCCTGGCCACAGGAACCTTTATCCACACCAAGTCCTACCAATTCTGCTCTACTCTCAAGTGTATGATACATATTTATATTTTTCCATAGCAAACACCAATGCATTTTATTGCTACTATGAAGCTCATAGTTTATGCTCTTAAGGTCAAAATATACTTGAAAGTCGTAGTAAAATATTGCATAGTTCCTTTAAAAGGTAGATTTATGCTGTGCATGGAAGTATGCAGAGGTGATGTAGGAGAAAGACATTATAATAGCAAAGAAATCATAACCTCTTGCAGCTGAAGAAAAGCACCACAGTTGTTTATCCAGTATACCTGTTAGGCTCTACTTGGGCTGGAACACAAGATTCCCAGAGGGGTCACACTTTGGGAGACAGGAGTTTATAAAGTTATGAAAGTGGTGATGCTCAAGGTGGGGGTAAGGACCAAAACTAACCCCAGGTCTCTCACATACTTGCACTTACCAATACCCCTCCAACCAAATTATGATCTTTGAACCCTGGAGAAATAGTTCCCCCCTAGAAAACTCCTATGATACCAATACTAATGGACTATGATAGCGAGTATGTTTCTCAGGTGAGTAATGACAACAAAGAGTTTGGAAAACCAGTCAACTAGAGTAAAACTCTAATTAGTTCCAGCAAGTTAGCAAGCCATAAAGACTGTCAGGCCCTACATGACTTTCCATCCCAAGAGAAGATTCTAAGTGAGTTCTAATTAGCCCAGAAACAAACATCATGATCAAGTCAAGCAGAAATTGACAAACTAAGATTAGAGAAAGGGTATCAACCTATTTTAATACATTTTAAAAATTATGTTCCTTTTGTCATATGAAATAAAAACCTCTATTATTTTAATTAAAATGTAATTTTCATGGAGAACACATATATAGTTATAAAATACTGGTTGTTGTTTTTTTAATTCCAACTCCTGTTTGGAATTGTCCACCTCTGGACAGGACACCACTGCTATTTTAAAGAAGACATTTGAGGCATGGTCATTGCAACTAGAAGCAGCTCCCTAGCCTCTAAGTGTATATAGGACACATAATCCTATTTTAGGGGCATAAATCTAAAACAATACATAAAGCAATAGTATCCTTCTTGTAAATTTTAGGAGGCAATTGGCAACATTGGGTTGAAAACAAAGAGACTGAAATTCTGCTCTTATCTTCAGGACAAAATGTCATGAAAGTTTAGGCCATAATTTGAATGCATTTCATAGCATTTTACAGTTTCTACAACACTTGTATTATCTTAGTTCCTCATAGCTGGGTTAGAGTTCCACTAAGTTCCTCCCAGCTCAATGACTCTATGTATCCATATTTTTACATATATATTTATTTTATTTAATGCAAGTAAACTATGTAAAGAGACCCCAAAATAAAACAAATTACTAAATAATCATTTATCAAACAACTCCATATTGCAATGATTTTGCTCTTAAAGTGCTTTAAATAGTAAACTCCTATAGCATATTATTAAATAAGGGGATACTGTATTTGCAAAGTCAATTTACTTTCAGTGTTTCAAAACTATCTGGGGAGATCTGTGGAAGCACTTGCTCTCCGGAGACTGAGAGCCTGAGTTTTCCTTCTTGGGGGGAGGCACGGCCCTACCACCTTACCGTTGCAGAAATCTACATTCCCCTCTAAGAAAATACCTAAAAGGAAGGAGATTTACACAGTGTCTAAAGATCCTGTGTATCTTTGGTTTCAGCTTTTCTTTTTAGTTTTTTATTCTTATTTGATAATAATACTGACTACAGTTTATGTGTCCAAAGTACCTCTCCAAAAATCTTATTTGTCTGTTCTTCCTGATAAAAAAAAAAATCTTTAAGAATAGCTTTCTCATGCTTGTCCTGAATGAGGGAAATGAAAATTTTGACTGTCATCTCCATGTACTTTTAATTTCTGCCCTAAAAGAAACAAAACGCTCAAAACACCTGTGCCCCATTCCTCCCCCACTCCACAATACTTCTCTCCCTCAAGAAGAGCCTTCCAGTCATGCATGCAGAGATTTGGCTACAGGTTGCAGCCCAAACACATCCCCATCTCAAAGTGAGCAACCCCAGATCAGGGGCCCATCGTGTTTGGAGGGTTGAAGAATCCTACTTGCAGGCAGTGAAGAGGCCGTACAGTAACACCAAGCATGATAGGTCGTAAATAAAGAAAACTAAGATCTTTTGACCAGTCTGTCTCCTGGTGTTCTTCAATTTCTGACTTAAGTGAGCCAATAGAATCTAAATAAAGTCTGCCCAGAGAGGAAAGACAGCACACATTTAGCAGACCCTAAAACACTTGAACATTTTGAATTAAGTCAGGTACATCTGCTCTTAATTACCTACATGCACACACACACACACACACACATAAACACATACATGTGGAGAGATCAAAAACAGCTGTAAGTTATCTGCTGTTCCTCCCACTGGGAGGTGGAGCCTAAGTCTCCTCCCTTGTATCTGGCTGGCTTTAGTGCCTCGCTTGACCTAGAGAATATGGTACTCATGATATTCTGAGGCTGCTGAGGCTGGCTCGGAAGGCACACAGCTTCCACCAGGTGCCTTGGGCTACTCACTGTTGGAGAATTCCCACTGAGGCTGCTTTCTTAGAATCCAACTGCCACTTTCTGAGAAAGCCCGGGAATCCCAGCATCAACTGCCAGCCATACAAGTGATCCATCTCAGACCACACAGCCAAGTGGAGTCTTTGGATGACTACAGCCCAGACACCATCTCACTGGGGTGCATTGAAGACCCCAAACAAGAAGGCCCTAGCCTAGCCCTTCCTTACAAAATTGTGAGCAAAGTCAAATGTGGGTTTTAAGTTATTAACATTCAAGCTGGTGTGATAAGCAGTGATAGATTTCCAGAACAAGCATATTCCCACAGTTCCAATTCTGATGCCCTGCATCCTAAAAAGGACACCAATAACTCAAGTTTAAATTTCTTCCATTTCCTACTTGCTAGTCATCCAGACTAACTTGAGTGACGGTTTGTAGGACTTTTCTGTCCTATCCAAATGGGACAAGATCAGAATATTGAAAACTGCTCAAGCCACAGAGGTAAAACAACATTTAGAATATTTGGTTTCTAGTTGATGTGGCTGACTTAAATCTCCATGTTATGTGTATCTTACCCTAAATCAGTTATAATCGCTAATAGGAAGAAGGTAGATCTATAATCACAATATTTTGAAGAAATTTCTCCCCCCTCCTTCAAATTTCTTCCTGACTTATACTTTATCATCTTGCATCATATCACCAACTTTAATGCCTTACAACTTAACAAGGAAATGCATTAAATACTGCCATCTTTGAACATCATGAGGGTTGGAGCCTCTCCACCACTTAAAGTACCCAAGTATTGAAAATCAGAACAAACAGAAGAACTATTATAAAAGAAAAACACTGCTCTCCCATTCATCTCTTCAAGTAAGGAGAAAATGGAACACAGTGAATTCCGCTACACACACACACACACACACACACACACACACACACACACACAAATTATGCTGGAGGCTATATGATGTCATATTTTACCCTTCAAAAGAGAATCCTATCATTTGGAATTATAATATAGTTTCCTTTCATTAAGCTTGCCCTGTATGAAATAGGTGTCATCCTTTCATGGCTGAAACTTTTTCAGAGAAAGGACTGGGAGCATCTTACACAAAACCTCTCAGGTCGGTTCAGGACAGAACTCAGAATACAGGTTAAGCAGCATCATTTCACCTGTTGACCAGTTATGCTTCTGAAAGTGTGGGATTTGCATAATATGCTAGATAGAACTTGTTCCCACTCTGTAAGATGTCTAGAATGTATTTAGACCAATTCTTCCAATACTTAGGAGGCAAAGACAATCAGATATATCTTGCTTGTGTGAAGCAAAGTTATCATAAACTAAACCACAAAGCCACTTCATGATTACCTTAGCTTACTCCACATAATACCACTGAGAAGAATTTACAGCTCTTTCAAAATCCAATGTCTATAAAGACAGAATGCCTTGAAGGAAAATGGTACCATACTTAAGATAGTGATATCTTTTATTAGTACAGTAACATCCTACTTTTATGGAATAGGATGGGTCTGAGGTCATTCCATAAAATTGATTTCCCAGAAAATGGAAATAGGCAATTTACCCTAAGAATTTTATTGAAAAATTATGCTATTCTATTTGAATAATGATGGGAATGTTCTACATGTTTCCTTTATTAATGAATTAAAATACACAAAACACCATAAAATTATATTAGAGGTTCAAAAGTATCACTTAAATCTTCTTTACCAGTCACTTTCATTTTGTAAAATCATCAGTTCCATTAAAATCATATTATGCAAAAATGGGTTTTTACTGTAATAATAGTTATTACCTATTTAGCTCCCAAGGATGTTGTGAAAATTAAATAATAAGCCATTGGAAAGCAATACAAAGTGTCGCTAATACCAGAAGCCGAGAGAGGCAGCCAGATGGAAAAATGAAGGAAAAGAGCACCTGATACATTGAAAATCACAGCTTTCATCTGTAATTCCATTACTGCCAATACTCTATGTGGTGGTCATGTGTGCTGATGGTATCTGATTTAACCTTCTCAACATTATGATGTATCAATTATAGCCCTCATGTTACAGATGAAGGTCAGAATTGTGTAACATGTCTAATGTCACTCAGTTGGTAAACATCAGAACCCAAGTGTGAACCCAAGTTTATCTTAGTCAATGGCCCATCCAACATCACCTGATGTATGTACCTCTTCTATATGCACCCATGTCTCATAACTGCCCGTAGATTCTTACCCCATGTGGAAGGTCCACTTTAAATACCTCTTCCTCCAGGAAGCCATCTCTCTTCTGCTCACCTGAGACACTTTCGTTCAAAACCTTTGTTGATTACAGCTATTCATTGTATGATTATGTATTATGCATTTTATTAACCCAGCTAAATCACTAGCTCTTTGAGATCACGGCTCTGTCTGACTTGCCCTTGGAGCCCCAGATGCGGAGCACCTGGTACAGAGCTTTGATCACAGTGAGCAAAGAGCAAATGTTGGCTAAACTGAGTTGGGAAAGAGTGTTAACTTAACTACAACTACATTTGCTGCCAGATGCAGAGCAAATGCTTTTACTAGAGGTTCGTTATGTCAGATACCTCTGTGGGAAGTTTCTCCAGTTTTCCCATATGTATGTACCTAATAGAGATGTGGTAAGATTGAATTGTTCAAGTAGAGTATTTGACATATACTAGGTACTCAATAAATGGTAAGGTTTTTTTCCCTTTTAATTCCAAGTGAAGGGAATAGTGTAAACAGAGAAATGTAAGCAGAGAAATGTAAATTCAGTATGATATGTAGTCTGTCTTAGATGAATCAGAGCAGGCAGAGAGTTTTAAAAGATAATATAACATAAAGTTATGGCTCTGGAATCAGACTGTTTCATTTTCTGCCTTAGCCCCCTACAAGCTGGATGAAACTTGGGCAAGTTATTTAACCTCTCTGTGTCCCATTTTCCTCATTTATAAAAAGGAGCATAAGAAGCAAAAAAGATCCATTCATAAAGTAATCATTAGAATGAATTGAGAAAATCCATGTAGAATACATGGCACAGGACATGGTTCACACCAAGCACTCAAATTACTAATGCTACTATCACCATCATAAAAATCTTAGTAATCTGTTCAAAGGAGAAGACGTGATTTTTAACAAACCTATAAAATCTTGCACTTGTAATGTGTCAAACCCAAAGATTTATTTCTGGCATTAAATTATAGGTGGCAGCATTGAGATTGTGCACTTCATTCAAGCAATACTTACTGTCTATTTTGCCCCAGACGTGGGTAAACAAACATACTTGATTCAAGGAATGCTGGGAATGAAAGAAACCAGGAGAACTAGGGAAAGTTCTAGACTTTGAAACTACAAGTAAGAAGAGGAGGTACATTCAACCCAAACATGCATCAGAGGTAAAGCTATCAGGTTTTAACAAAAATCAGAAGGGAAAAATAAACCGGAGCAGCAACTAAGACCAAAAACTGAACAACACAGTGGAGTAAAATGCTGACCACTGTAAGATAATTTACTGGAGTTAAAAGAGGGCTTATCTGAGAAGAGAAGAGAGTCATCAGGAATATTTTATTATGTATAACATATTTGTTTTCACTCACTAATCTTTCCATTTGCAAACCAGAAATAATGGACAATAACTGCATGTTTCAGAAACCTTAACTTCCCTGATTCTCACAGTAATACTGAAGGACCAATTAAAAGAGATTTTACACATACGATACCTGTACCTGCCCCAGCACTATTTTTTCCAAAGCACTAATTTGTCCTGTTTATGAGCAGCTTTGTGAAGAATTCAGGTTCCTCTTACAAAGCTGATCATGAACCAAGGAATTCAGGGTGCTGGAGAACACCAGGGGCTCCCAGCAGCCAGGACACACGGTGACAGTCAACTGCAGTGCCAAGCAAGATAGCTAAGAACTACTCCTCGTTCAGCATAAAGGTCCCAAAGGATAATAAAAGCTTGGCAACCTTCAAAAGCTTCACTTGTTTCCTGAACTGGGTGGGGAAACAGCTTGCTTAGTGGGAAAAACCACAGCCTAGGGCCAATCCATTGGCCAGATTCATCAGAGATAGCTGAGACAGAACAGATTTTTCCCTTCCATACAGGAATGACTCATGAGCTTATTTATTCCAAAAGTTACATCTTCCATTGAGAGAAGTGGATGACAGGAAGTTAGATGATAATGGTTCAAGTTCAAGTTGGTGATCCCTCTCTCTCCGGTCCTTCACGTCTCTATGCACACTTACACAGGCACCCTACCAATGCCCAGTATGTTTTGACCCTTCTGTCTCCATTTTTCACTGTAAATAAACCAATACAAATACTCCCTTTTCATTTACTCTTTGTTCTTTTAGAACAGGAATGTACGTGGCTTGGTTAAGAATTTGGACTTGGAGTCAGACTACCTGGATTAAAATCCTGATTCTGCTGAGTTGCAAACTGTGTGAATTTGGACAAGTTACTTAATTGCTCTGGGCCTCAGTTTTGTTATCAAAAATGGGGATAATAATATTCCTTATATCACAGAGTTATTATGAGGATAAATAAGCTAACATATGGGGAATAATTTCTACCATGTTGTTGTGAACAAATGTTTGATACTGTCATTATCATTACTTCACAGATGACCAAATATTCTTCTTCCAGTACAAATCTTCAGAACTACTTTAAGAATTTAAGAATTTTAAGCCTTACCAAAAATTCACCAATATCTTAAGAAGTTCAAATTAAACCATTAGTGAACATAGGTCTTTTAGGGAAACTACACTTGTTCTATGAAAGATATTTTCTTCCCAGGCTAGAGAGATTTTTCTGGGAGTTTCAAGAACTCTCTCTTAAGAAAGAAGAATAAATATGGGTGTGTGTTTCTGTTTATCTCAGGAATCATCTTTCTTCTATATATATATATATCTATACAGGAAGAGAGTTCTAGATAGAAAATAAATAGAAAAATAAAACAGGCTTTTATTTTTCTATTTCATTTATCTGTTCCTTTTCTAGCATCTTTGAAAAGTCATAGCAACAGAAGGGCTTATTCATAGTTTTCCACATTTCTATATTTAAAAGATTCACAAAGGCAAGAGATAAATTTGCAAATTGCTTCTTTTCATACACTCTGTATCTTTCAAACATCAAGAGAGTAGAATTTTCTGCAAATCTGTTCTCTGACATATAAGAAATAATATTCAGTTAGTGAATTATTCTCTTTTAGGCATGGGGACCATTTATTCCACCTTTAATGAAGGCAGGGTGAGCTGTTTTTTGGGATTTCACTGGATTATGAAATTATTCAACTATATTAGCCCAAAAAAGAAGGTTGTAGTCATACATGCCCACTTATTTCCACATTTTTTTCTGTATTGTACAATATATTTAAATGACAAATAATCCCCATTTAGATTGGCCTGGTTCCGTCTGTCAATGATTATTTAATTCATGAATTGTTTGACTCACTGGGTAAAACAAGGACATCATCCCCAGGACCTGGAATGGTACAGTTGTGTCCTCCCCAGCCCTCTTCAACTCCCGCCCATGCTTCAGGGAGGGACCATTTCAAAGCTGATTCAGGTGCAGAGGTAGAAGCTAGAAAATAAAAGGAAAATAGCAAGAATAACTATGAAATCTGATTCACTATGATAACTTGCAAAATCTACCCTTTATTGTAGGATGCTGGTAGTATTTTCACTTCCCAAAGTAGCTGCCTTTTTATATTTTATAACCTTCTAAAAATCATTTATCGGGTATAAAGCAACTAATTATTCAATCCTTTGATTACCACCACATCTAGGGAAAATATATTCTACTTTTGTTATTAAACATTTGCGTTTTGTCTTATTATAAATATTATATATGCTTATCATGCAATATTTGGAAATGTAAATATAGAAAGAATAACAATAATTGCCTATAATCTTACCACCTAGAGATAACTGCCATTAACCTTTTATTTGTATTTTCTCTAGAATTTCTCAGCATTTTTAGGTAATTGACATAATATCATATATGCAGTTTTACATCCACTTCTTATTTTACTAAACAGTTTTTCATATGCATTTTCTAGTATCATTAAAACTCCTTGTAAGCATAATTATAATGATTACATAATATTCTATCATATAAAAAGTCCATACCTTACTTAATCCCTAATGTTTGGTATTTACGCTCTGTCTACTTTCTTTTTTTTTTCTATTTTGGTATCATTAATATACAGTCACATGAGCAACATTGTGGTTACTAGGCTCCCCCCATTTTCAAGCCCCACCACATACCACGTTACAGTCACTGTCCATCAGCATAGTAAGATGCTATAGAGTCAATACTTGTCTTCTCTGTGCTGTACCGCTTTCCCCGTGCACCCCCCACATTATGTGTGCTAATCGTAAATGTCTACCTTCTTTTTAAATTGTTAATAATGCAGTGTTAAATATCTCTATCAAAAAACTGCCAATAATCTTGATTTCTTCTTAAAACAGGATGTTAGCATGGACTCACTGAATCAAAAGTTCTGATCTTCTCACAGCTCTTAATGCATTTTAACAGCAGAATAATAATCTAGACACCTCCCATTGTAGTAATTTACCTACAGTTTATGTGTTCCAACTCATTTTTATTGATGGCTCTGCACTGATGATCAAATGGTATTTTCTTTTCAATCATCCCACTGACTTCTTCATCAGGGAACTGAAACATAAATCTAATAATTTCCAGTGGGGACTACCCTGTATCCATCATGCACAACACTGTGTTGAACCATCCCCACATGTTCTTTTCTGGAAGGTGATCCCTGGTACAGAGTCAAAAGGGCAGAGAGATTTTCTCAAAAGAGGATGAAAAGATTCACAGATGGTTACATGCTCTTCTTTAGTACAGATCTTCTTTTATTCAGTATTACCTTAAGAAGTTCAAATTCAACTATAAATGGAATCAAGTCTTTTAGGGAAAATATATTCTTTCTATAAAAAATATTTCCTTCTCAGCCTCAGGAGATTTCCTGGGAGTTTCTAGAACTCACATGATGGGGAGTGGGAGAGGTGGGTCTCATCTATTATTTGCTTAAGTCCACAAGCATAAATAATGAGTGTGTTCTCTATCAGAATTGTTCTAAGAGTAAGGATACAAAAAGGAATAAAATATTGCTCTGGCCCCCAAGTTGCTAACAATGTTGTGTAAGCTGTATAAATAAACACTGGGAGGGTAGAGCTCAGATAGGTATGCTCTTCAATGGTACCTAACAAAGGGAGGAAGTGAGACCTTTCCAGGGAAGGCTTCCTGGAGAAGAAGTATCTGAGCTGGATTTTGAAGGCTTAGTGGCTATAAAGGTAAAGGTGGAGGTTGAGGATACATGGTGAGGGTTTGCACTCCAGACAGAAGGATGATCATGAGCAATGGTAAGAAAGAAGAGATCAAGCGGAGGAACTATAGCAGTTTAGTGTGATGCGAAGCCACAGAGCTGGAAGGAGGCAAGTGATGAGGCTGGAGAAATAATCAGAGGTCAAAGTTTGAAGGGTAACGAAGATGGACCAGCCAAGGATGACCTCTGAGTTTCCAGGGAGATGGTGACGAATGGAGATGTCCATGAAGACAGACCTCGATGAATTCAGTTTGGGTCATAGAGAGTTTGGGGTGTCTTTGAGGCCTCCAGGTGGAGACACACAGCAAGCAGGGGACGGATATGAATCTGAAGGATAGGCGAGAGCTCTGAGTCAGAGAGGTGGATTTTGGTGTTCCCCTTGGAGGTTGTATGGGAAACTCTTGAGAATAGTTGTGACAGCTCCAAAAGATTATGGTATGAAGCGAGAAAATGCCTGAGGTCAGAACCATGGGAAGCACCCAGTCATTTTGTCTAACTGGAAACAACTCCCCAGGAGTCATGGTCTAATTAGAGCCCTGAGATAACTTAAAGTAAATAGATTGTGGTCAAGGAGATTTAATTAGCACAAAACATGCTGCATTCCATGGGGACTGGGCATTGTCTTGGAATAAGCCTCCCTCAGAAAGAGCCTTCTAAATATTTTGTAAACACCAATTCTATAGAGTAATACTTCTCTGAGTTTCCTCCCAATTTGGCCTCCTTTCCAATACTATACCCCAAATATTCTGGCAGGAATGGGGTGGCGGCCTTGTTGAAGTGGCCGCTAACTGGGACCAAAATGGCCGGAAAGAGACATCTTGATGCCTTATTTGCAGTGATATTTCCAATGGGCTATGACCAGGTTCTTTAAAACTCCACGCCAACCCTGAAAAACCCTTACTTACTTCAATTTTATTTCACAGATATTGGGAACAAATTCTTCACTTTCGTCATCTTCACTGTTGTTGATGGGAGAGGGCTAAAACTCTCTTTAGTTGAACAAACTACATCTTAGATAGTCTAAGGGATGTAATTATGAACAAATCTGATCATTCTATACCATTCTATCTTAAGAACACTTAGTGGAGAAGGAAGCATGTCTCACTCACTGGCAGAGTTATTAGATTTCTGTATAGTTAATGTCAGGATTCTATATGACCACTGTTAATATGGAAATTGGAGAGAGAAAAAGAAGCCTGCAAGAGTTAAAGAGGAAGCAGTCAGAGACATACATGAAGAACCAGAAGAAAGGAATGTCTTGGAAGCCTAAGAGATAGAGGATGTCCAGAGGGCAGAAGTGATTTTGTTAATAGCAGTTTCTGATAACAGAGGGAATTGAATTTGGCAACCAGAGGACAGGTGACCAGGGTGAGTGGTCCCAGGGAGTAGCTGAGGTGGAATCCACTGTGGATTACAGCGGACTGAGGAATGCACTGGAAGTGAGAAGGGAAGACACTGGGTCAGATCACCCAAAAAGTTCACTGGGGAATGGATAGACAGCTCGAAGATTTGAAACCTTCAGCCTTTGATCTGCTTTCCCAATCTTTAGATAAATTGGACTTATCTTGAACATGCACTCCATGAATTTTGATCAGGACCAATCTTTGTGATAAAGCCTCACCTGTCATTCAGAAACAGCCATAATTTGAGCTGGTCTGTGACTTGATATCTGAGTCAAATATGCTCTCTCCACCTTGATGATGTATTGAGCTTTTTATGGCTTTTTATGGCTCTGCATGAAGAGATGGCCAATCTTCTGAGAAATTTGTAAGACAGATACCAACTAGAGGAGAATGCAGTATCCATGAATTTTTTTTTTGTTTTACTTTTAATTGAGAGGCACTGAACAGAAGGAGCCAGTTACTAAGGAGAGATTAACTCACAAGACAGTCCTTCACTAATGGCACAAAGTTCAGAAGATGCTAGAAGGGATGGGCTGACTTCAAACAGGAGAAGGGCTAACAGATTCTCAGAGACCAGAAGAAAGGAAGTAAACTTGGATCTGTGAGGAAAGAGCAAATTTAGGAAGAGAATATCTTATCATCTAAATGTTCTCTTATGACTATGGGCAGTATATTCAATTAGCCCTCACTGAAAAGAAAAAATAGTTAAGATAAAACTCTTCAGAGATATTTTTATCTTTCCCCAATGTGGGTAGCTTCTCCCATCCTTCCCTTTCCCATATTTTATAAAGCACTGTGTACACTGGGTAGAAACCAATAGCCTCAGTATGGAAAGAGCATGAATGACCTGCATTGGGGGATTCCGAAGCCTGGGTACCATCTTGTACCAACTTAGCATTAATTCTCAACCTGAACCCACTGAACATCCACATAACAGCTTACATCACCACTGCTTCTTCTGCCTCTCCTCAGCACTGGCCCATGTATACCCTAATTTCTGCTGTTTCTAGAGTGTTTTGTCCACTGTGTTCCCCAGGGACCAGCACAAGCTTGTTCACAGAATAAGCCCTCAATTAATCAAGTGAACTAGAGGACTTTCTGCAGCAGAACGACTTAACCCAAAATGTTTCATCTGCTTTTCATACTCAAACTGAATCTCTGAATGAGTTAACATATAGATAGAAGTCCCTTAACTATTCCAGTCTTCTTCTGTCAAAGAATTTTTGTTATTGTAATAATTTTACTGCTTTTCACAGAGCTCCTGTGAAATTAAGCAAAATACACACCTATATTTCAATTTTGACATTATAATATATAACCGCACACCATAGATATCAGGTAATGCTTTGGAAGCACATTAATATTTGAAATTTCTTTCTGATGAATGGTAAGATACATACATGATAACAGTATTAGTACTAATGTACTAATGATAATGTAACTCCCTGTGTTTTAGGATTATTTTCTGTCCCAAACACTATAGGTTAGGAAGATCATCTACATATAATTGATTTTAATCTAAGTCATAAATTAATATATGCCAAAAAAGGTAATTTTAACAAGTTAACGCTCACACGGTATAGCAGAAAGAACACTGCCCTATATTGGGAATCCTGAGTCCTGATTTAGGCTTCACTACTGACTACTAACAGGACTAACTGTTTAAACTCTAGGCTTCCTTGCTCTTTTTTGTAAAACGAGGTAGTTGGGCAGGATAGCCTGTGAGGTTCCTTCCCTTTTAAAAATTGTACAGCCCTACGAAACACTGGCTTTCCATTTATTGAGCGTGTTGTAATTGACAGGCCACACGTAGCATCTCTCAGTCAAACTGACCCCTGCAGAAATCCTGGCCACCCACAGTGTCCTTCCAAAGGGTACTTAACACAAAACTCTTCATACTGAGTTTTGTACAGTGCTGAGTGGCACGGCGCCCTACTACAGCTGGTTGAGCCAGATACGGCCACCCACAGAGGGTCCAGCATCCTCGGAGGGAGCCTAGCGTGAGAGCTCACCCAAGAGGTATGTCTCTACAAAATGGGCCTGACCCAACCAGTCAAGTATCTTCTTGGGGACTTTGAACCCAGAACTTTCAGAGAGGAAAGAATTGTAAGAAACTTTTGCTTGGCAACCGTTATTTAAAGGAAAGTTTTTCATTGATTAGTTAGTTGGGCATTTGATTGACATCATTAGGTGACGAAAAGATCCTATGAAGTCAAAGACCGCTGCTTATTATTGTATCTTCCTATAACACAAATTAAGAGTCTTAGGATAAACAGCATTTGAGCTGCCTAAAGGAAAAGAGAACGAGAGGACAGGGGACTGAAAGAACAAAATACTGTGGTAGCTCAGGAACAATTACCAAAACAAAGAATTACGTTCTTCCTAGTCCAGAGAGCATAGAGTAGTGACTATCAGTACTTCCAGTTTACAGTTAGAGTCCAGGACATTTACCTCATTTCTTTATTAATTTAAATGGAGGCGTCAGATCATTTTTTGATTAGCATGGCTCTGCTCCCACATAACACAACAATGCCACTGGAAATCAAAGGAAAACTCAGCCTTTGAAAAGATTTATCCCTGCTGCAAATGGATAGTTAGACTGACTTCAGGATAAACAAAAACAAATAATGAAAGACATTAGAAGGTGCTCGTGAGTCATTTAGTCTTTGAGAATTTGGCTTTTATGAGTTAGAAAGATTTCCGAAAACCATCTGACTTTTGGGGAGGGTTTGTTTACCCTGTTTCCTGAGATTGCTGGGAACAATTAAAGTTTTGAGATACCCTGAATTTTTCTTTCCATTTGGTAGAGGCCTAATGGCCCATCTGCAGATCTGGACTCCTGCATGCACATATGGTCCATGATTTATGAAATGTGCTTATTTACATGTCTTAATTCTTACTTTCCAGTGTTTTGAAGTACACCCTTCTTATATCTTCTATGACATGCAGACATATATTCTAGCTGTGGTAGAGACACAATAGAGCTTTGTTAGGTACAAAAGCATTAGGGCTGATACCTGCATTTTTATAAACAACACAATGGGAGGAATTTGTAGAATTATTATTGGAGGACACTCTACCATACCGGGCACTTCTATTTGATGGGCTAATACTTACCGGAAGTAGTTGGGGGCACACCTTCCTTCACCTGTAGAATTACCTGAACTTGGCCTTCACCTGAAACTGAACACAAAATGCCGCAACTTGGACATGATACAAAGATCATCTTAGTATGAAAGATACTCATTTATGAGAGTGGTATCTTTATGCTAAATTTCCCCCAACCTAACAGATTTTCAAAATAAAAATATGCAGTCCATGTTAGTCTAACAATTGATTTCCAACATTTGATTTTGATTGCTTTTATTTGATTGAACTTAATCACAGTGAGATCTCTAAGAGAATGGGCACATAAATAATTAGAAAAAAAAACTTCAGCCTTATGTTCTTCAGAGGACAATATTGGTCAGCAGAGCAGGCCTCATATTCCCCTTTATATTCCATTTCCTGTCCATGATTTTGAAGCCTCAGCTTTTAGAATTCATGTGTTTTTCAGGTCACCCATGACAAGTATTTATTTGCTTTACCTTTATCCAGACAAATTGTCCTTTTAATGAAGGCTTTTCTCCACCGCACCCCCCCACCCCCGCCCCTTCTCCTCCCATCTTCCAAACCAACTGAGCACATTTAAAAGGCCTGGGGTTCATTAATTTTAAGTGTTCAATAAATTAGTGGAAATAATCAAAAGGCCTGATTCTTTCTGATAATGACAATTTGATGTCAGTATAAACCAGTAGATTAAGCTGGGAACATATGCTCCTTTGCCAAGAGAGGCTGCTATAATTAAATAGGGAATGCATCTACAAGGTGCTCTCACGCCTGATTGATTAGTAATCAGGTGCGCAAACTCCGCTTTTCAGTAACACCTTGTCTCTTATTGGTTAATTACCTTTCTGCCTTATCAGATGCCATTCAAGCCAGCACCTCCCACCCCTGGAGGGGCCAGTGCTGCTGAAGGCTGCAGCCTGTAGGCGGTGGCCGAATCCATGATCTCCATTTGCCTTTCATAGAGCCCTGAACCCTTTCTTTCATCACAGGGTGGAGGGGACTGAGCATGGTTTTTTTCTAATTCCAAAGCACAAGCTTCAGAACCTCACGAAGAAAAGAATCCTGAAAGGGATCCATAATGAGACCCCCTCATATTCTCCTAGTCTTATTTCCATCATTATTCTTATTAAGACATTTCCCATTATGAAAAAATCAGGAGTCTGTGGCTTTCTCCTTACATCGTACACATATTGAGACTTAGTACAATGACCAGCATGTTCTTTACATGTTCTACTTTATCACCACTTCCAACAGTTCACTTACATTGTTTCTTTATCCTATTGCATATTTCAACCACTTTTCTATCTTAAAATAATGACAGTGATAATAATAAAGCTGCCGCACAGCAGCTCATCCCTTTTTTCCCTATAATATCTAACTCAGCCACTCGTGCTCATGCTGATGCATTTTCTAAAGCTGAAAATCACTTCCAAAATACTGTGATATGTATCCCTCTCACTCCCAATTTAGTAAACATTTATTGAACATCAACTACATGAATTTAGGGTCTCTCTAATCATTAGCTCTGTCTGTAAATCTTTGAGGGAGCTACTTTTCTCATGCACCTTAAGACACCAGAAATTGTTGGACATGCAGATGTTTAATTTTCATGGGCCAATCTGGAAATCCTAAGTTTATAGTGGTCTACTCAGGACACCCTGTACTTAACTGACCATTCCAACAAATTAAACAAACAAAAGCAGGAAATAACCTTCTTAAAGGAACCAAAAGGCAAATAGTAAAAAATGTCAGGCTTAATTAGAGAGAAAAGTAAGAGAAAATGGACAATGTGACCTCTTCAAACATGCAAAAGGCTATAACAATAGAACACCCTTCTGCAAGAGGAAAGAAATAAATATTCTAATATAATCAAACTAATATAATATAAGAAAGGTAAATTAGAAAAAAATCCCAGGAACCATTTGGAAGGGGAAATCAGTTCATTTACAGATTTTATAAATAGTCGTCCTGGGAAGTTTCCAAGCAGTTGTAGATTTCAGCACATCTGGGTCCTCTTCCTTAAGACAGAGCCACCGAGGTAAGGAAAGTACAAAAGTAAAGTTACACATTTAAAAGTCTTTTTTGAAGCCTCTGTTGTATAATGACTAATTCAACCCAAAATAGGTATAATTTATGCTTTTTAGAGGAATGGCAGGGGGAGGGAAAAATACAAACACCTATTTTTTTTCCCAGATGAGGAAATTTGTAGTGGAGGGAAAAATAATCAATATATCCAAAACCCCCTGGGTGAAAAAGATACCATAAATACCAGATATTGTAGTTATCATTGTGGTGATTAACCCTAAGGCCGCAGAGGCTACCCTTCGACATATCCGACTGCCATTAGATGCTGTTCCATATGCCCTTTCATCCACTGAGCCGCTCACCCGGGCCCTGCTGTTAGGAAACCAAGGCTTCCGGGCCCAGGGCGCTGTCATGTCTGAACATCGGCACTGGTGGCTCCTGACCTGAGTGGCCACTGTTTTGTTTACCCTCTGGTTCCCGCATGCACAACTGTTTCCTGCCTCCTGAGAAACCTCTTTTAAAAAACAGACACCAAAACTAAAACAGATATTGAAAAGCTCTCTCTCCCTTTGGTAAAGCAAGTGTTCAAATACTACTCAGTCTGAGAAGAGAAGCATTTCGGTACCCAAAGAAATGGAGAACAGTTAATGAAAGGAAAGGTTAAAAGTCTGATTTCCTTCACCACCACTTACACGTGCCCCTCTGCGGGCTGCTTCCCAGCAGGTGAGCATGGGCCAGAGGGCTTTGTCTCCCTAAATACCATTTCTCTGCCTTGCGAGTGGGGCCATAGAGAACGGTGGGGAAGCATGTGAGGGCTGAGTTTGCACCCCAGGCTATCCAATTCCTGGATGTGGGCAATTGGCAAGCTCTTTGCCCTCTCTGAACCCCACTTCCTTTATCTGAAAGTGGAAATGATCCTACCTCATAGGGTTACTGGGAAGAAAAGATGAGATAGTCTGTGCAACATGCTTAGCACACTGCTTGGCACATCATGAGCAATAAATGCTAGTGATTACCTATACTGTTATTAGGACATGCTCACTATTCTGGGAGCCAGTTAACAAAACCCCAGAAATATGTTTTTACTCTCTTTACAGCTGTGCCTAATCATGATGAGCCATAGCATTGAGAGTTGTAAGCAACTTAACCAGATCTGCTGAAGGGCGCTGAGTGCTTTGACTCTTAAAAGACTGTGTAAATGTTAAGTGTCATTTCCAATTTGGATAAATACAAAGAGGAACGAAAATCATTTGAGAATAAAAGTATTGACTTGGGAAGAGTTTAAAAGCCTTATGCAAGCTGTGATATTGTACATATGTTTTCTCAATGCTTATGATTTCTGGTTTGGTATTTGTAATATAAGAATGGTTAATCTACTTTGTTTACCCATGGAGCCTCACTGCAGTTGATCCTTCCCAGATTGTGAGAATATCTGGTTGGTCCTCAAAAAGAAAAGAAGGCTTTGAGTCAGTAATAGCCAAATTACTCTGACGAGTGCTATGTGATCTGAGCTTGCTGTAAACAAGCATCTAGGAGAAAGAGAGAAATGTACTTGGAAGAGAGGAAAGAGAGTTAGTCAGCCAGATATGATACTACCATCTTCATTGTCTCTATTCCCATTGTCACTTTGCCACTGAGTTTGATGCATATATTAGGACCTCTCATTCAGGCCACATCAGTCCAGCATGAGCCAGCCATCGACTCTACGTGATGAGAACATGAGACAGCAGCAGCAATCTTGCCTGCAGATTTCATCCCTTTTTCATCCTGACTCACATCTTCTCTCCGTCTCTGTCCACCCTGGACCCAGACTCTGGCTCAGCTGCTGGATTTGGTTCTCTCCCTACATTTTCAGTTTAGTTTGCCCCGTGCTCCACCTCTCCCACTGCCCCTGGATCTGTCTCACACACCTGCATGCTTATGCCCTGTTTCGCCTTACCTGTTCCATGGACTTTACGTTTCTCCCCAGAAACTAGCTCTTTCATTTAGCCACAGAGAAGGCTTGTCACTAGGTCCCTGGCAGCTAAATCCAAGTCACAGGACCATGCTGCTGACTGATTCCAGCCTCACAGAGACAGCCAGAGAGGTACCGTGCCCCTTATAACTCAGGATCTTTTAAAGACTTTCATAGAAACATTATATGAAAATCCTGTGATCGCCTATATGTATATATATATATGTATGTGTGTGCGTGTAGCAACAGTCAATCATGGAAGGGTGTGATCTTTCTTAAGTGTAAAAGAACTTGATGAAGACACCAGCAGATGTATCTACTTTAACCATGGTCCTGAGAGTTAGCTCAGTGAAACCTTCTTAATTAACTCAGAGAACAATAACAATTGTTATTCTGACTCAGAGCCACATCTGCCACACTTGCACAGGGCATTTATGATCCTCTGGGCCCTGGGAAGATCAACAGAACCAGAACTTCTAGGGAGGGGCCTAGTAACAAGCATTCCATCTGTTTGCCCATGAGGTACATTTATAAAATGCTAAACTGAGGAATTTTACAACCTCTCCCTACTGCATTCTCAAACATGGGGTTGGTTCTCAGGAGTAGGTGTCCTGAGCAAGTGAAGACAGAGACTCAAATAAGAAAGAGAGCCTAGTGTTCATGCTCTTTACTTCTCATCAATTTCATACCAGAAAATTACAGACCGCATTATATTCCCCAAAAATGTGAGGTGATGATTTTAGTGGCAAAAATGTTTTATTTTAATAACTATGAATATTAATATATTCTAGAAAAAGCAACTAGGTCATTAAACCTACACTTTTATGGGTATTAGTGCTGAAGAAGAGGTACAGCTTTAAAAGTAGGACAATGTGGGAATTGATGTAAGAAAAATGTGAAGCAAATAATAGTACAGGAGGCGTAAGGATGTGACACATTGGAAATCAAATATCCAAAGTTTAGGAAACAGAGAGTTAATAAGTATAGGTTTTTCCTATGAGTACAAGGGAGAAGAACTGGTTTACAAGGGCAGAGATACAAGCTTGGATTAAAAAACAACAAAAAACAAAGACACTAATATATAGAAATGGTACTGAACCAAGAGTCAGAAAAGCTGGGATTGAATACTAGCCATACCACCGAGGCCCTGGGTCAATTGAGGCTAGTCACCAGCATTATTAAGAATTAGCTCCTTAATCTGAGTGATTTCTAGAAAAAGTATTTCATTCTAACTTCTAAGTTATCCTTCCTTCTCTTTTCTTCCCTTTTCCCCCTTTCTTCTTTCCCTTTTTCTTTTGGAAAAGTGGCTTATAGTCAAGAAGCAAAAGCCCTTTTCACATCCCCAACTCCTGTTCCATTCTCTATATTTTTGCCGTAAAGGTTAGTGCATTTGCCGGAAGTCAACCCTCTATATTACTGGTAAAAATCCTTGGGGAATCTTTGGAGAATGAGTTTCCTATAAGAATGTAAATTAATTTATTAACTAGAGTGCTACAGATTGCCTTAGAGGGCCTCAGCATGGGAATGGCTGCTGAGTTTCAAAGGATTATGATTCTGCTCTGCGCATTAAGCCGCCCCAAAGAACTCTGGGGAGCATACCGGAGTCCTCTCTCCTCCTTGGATCCTAACAGAAGTCTTTCTCCAGGGGTTGCATGGGGTGTTCTGGACCAGCTAAAGAACAGAAGGGTCCAGGCAGCATCCCACTCCATCCCAGCATCCTCAGGGCTTTGAGGAAAGAGAAACCTAGGCAGTCCCCCTGATCTCCTGGCTGCAGACTCCGACAGCCACTCCCTATTTTCAGGATCTCCCAGGGTAACAGCATCTTTACTGAGCCTTCTGTGTGAGTGACCTGGGCTCTTCAGGACACCTGGCACAGACAATAAAATCTGTCTGTCTTTCATCTAGAGCCCTCTTGCCCTCACAGACAAAGTCCCGGCTCTGGCCAAATAGCCTGCCTTTCTCTGGGGGAGGGGGACGTGTGGAGACAAGCATTGGCCAGCCTGGCGAAACAGGCCTTTTTTCAGTCAGATCAGAAGAAGGTGGGATGCAGAAGCCCAGAGCCTAGCAGGCGGACTCTCTCAGCTGCCGCCTCACACATTATCCAGGCTTGGCCGCCTCTCTGCTGCGTGCGTGGGGCTGTGTGAACTCGAGAGGGCAACGGTGAATGGCTCAGCATCTGACATGAATTTATCACCGGCTGCTGGTTGGGAGGAGGAGGGAACAAGGGGAAGGGGCTGTGAGTGTTTAATGCACCCTGCCACAACCCAACAGTTTGCCCTAAAGAGCCTTTTACCGATATAAAAGGACAGGGTCAAAAGTAAGTTGACCCCTGACAGAATGTACAATTATTAGAAGAAGGCTGTGCACGAGCAGCTGCTGGAACCCCACTGGTTCCGCATGGGGCTTCCAAGAGTCCAAATATGAATAATCAACTCAAGATTGTTTCCTCCATCCCTCTCGGCCCTCCCTCCTCCCCCCAACCTTCTCCTCCTGTTTTGGGCAAGTCCTATTATATTTCTACAGGAAGAGGCATAGCCCTCCCCAGCAGCTGCAATAATTGTGTTCCTATTGTGACGAAGACCTCCTCCTGGCCACCCCCCGACAAGTGGCCATTGTGAGTGGAGAGTCAGTGATTATACGCTCGGCCTGATGCTTTGGGGGGCCCAGCTGCCTCAGTGCTGACACACGAGTGTGCGAGTGTGCGGAAGACCAGGGAGCGGGCGGGCGGAGGTGGATGAAGAGGTGGGGGATCCCACGTCTGTGCAATGGGACTCTGACATACCAGACCTTTTGCATAAGTCAGGCCCAGAACAAATGAGGCTTTATCAGGCCCCAGTGATGAGGGGGTCTCATCTCCCTTTGAAGTGGAGCTGAGCATGGGGCCTAGCAGCTTTTCCTCCTTTGGACCAAGCAAACATCCTTCTTTTGATATGCTACATGCTCATTATCTCTGCCCCATTTAATGATTTTTGATTGAAGGGTGGCGGCTGGGATGCCGAGAAGATCGTTAGAGAGGCTCCATCCAGCCAAGCCTGCAAGAAAGGCTTTCCTTGTGCCTGGGCCTAAATTTGGAATTTCTTAACAGTGTGTGCTTGTTCTTAGAGGCAGATAAGGGCTGAGCGTGAAATTCTTAATTAAGCAATAAATAGTGAGTGGGGTGTCAGCAGATGTAGCCAGTAGCCATGGCAACAGGAATCACATGGGCAAGAGAGCTGAGACTCGACGTAGGCCTCCGGCCTGGGCCTGACTGACAGCTGAAGAATCCTACAAAGCTTGTAAACCAGATTAATTAGCTGGCTAATTATTTCATAGCGTTAATGTAACTAAAAAATAAAAATAGTTCACCATGAACTGAAACATCTCTGGAAAAAAAAATACAACAGCAGGGCAAGAGGCAGTGGGAACCTGGCTGCGTAAGGCAGAGACGAGCAGCCAATGAATCAAATCGCACGCAGGGAAAAAGGGACTTTCTGGCTTTGACCCTGACTTTGAGAATATAGAAGAACATTTATTCTACAGTCACACCCCTTCCCAAGCATGGCATAGAAGTTACAGTTCAGAACTGCCACTCATAACGTGCATCACATTAAATACTGCCCCACCCGGGTCCTAACCCAAACAGGAACACACAAGTACTTTGCTTGTGGTCTGTTTCTAAGTGGCTCCTTGGGCAAACTTCTCAGGGGCTTTCGAAAGACAGCCTGAACCAATCTCCTTAAAAGATATTTTTAAATGAGTGGGGTTGCTTTATTCTGTGGGTAACAGTTTCTTAAGCAGTATTAAATTTCGATCATGGAAACAATATATCATGTACGTCATATTATCATGAATCTCATTTATCTCACAAAAGCTAGTGGAGGAAAAGAGAATGGGACCCTTTCAGAAAGGTTATGATGTATAGAGTGAGTTCAAGGCACGTGACATTGTTAATCTTCCCGGGGGGAAAAAGAAAGGGAAATTCTAGAGAAATAATCTATTGAGAAAATTTGCCGTAAAGTAATATGGCATACTAGTTACACTGGAAGATGTTGGGTGTTCTGTACCACAATTCTAAGAGATAAGTCAATATTCTTAACCTCCTTGTATAGATGAAGCCATTGAGGTGTGGAGTATTTGCAATTCCATGCCTCAGGTAAAACAGCTATCTAGCCACTGATTAAAACCCTAAACCCTAAGCTGGCCACAGGCTTACCAAAGAAGCTGCATTCCATAAAGACATTGCTGAACAAAGATGAACTTGCCTTGGCAAAGAAGAGAAATGCTCTCAAAACATATATTATACGTGCAGGGGTATTTTTCCTTGTCACTGGCGATCGGTGAGTTTTCTTCTACGCCCTGCCCAGCACTCCACCCGCCCCTATCTAGTCAGTGACCAATGATTATTTAGTGGGCAGCACACTCTAGTGGAGAGATCCATAGCCAGGAGCTAGAATGCCTGGGTTCTGATCTTTCCATTCTCAGCTGGGTCTAAGATTAGTCAGGTATCTTAAATCAAATATAAAGTAGCCAAATGGAGGAAATAAGGATATTTGTGATTTTTTTTAACTTCCTGTCTTGGGAGAATGTGGTAAGGTTGCAAACAAACAATACAAAAGATTGTGAACTTAGAATGGTCAACAAATGAATGAAACACAACCAATTGTCAGTGATGCAGGACTCTGAATGACATGCCAGCCAGGAAAAGGATCAAGATTGCCCCACACAACCCCTAAAAGTCTGACAGCAAACTCTAGACCTGAAGGAGGTCAAGCAATTACTCTACCGTAAAATGGAGCTTCTGTCTACACAGCTCTCCACTCATCCCCCCATTTTCTCATCCTAGAAATATGTCCACACAGGCTGTGAGATCTTTACTTATATTCTCTTCTTAGATTAATTGTCTTTTATGTAAATGATCCCAGTCACAGACCTACAAAGTCAGAAGGTCCAAGAAAACAATTAAGTGAAAGTAACAAATTAATATGTAAAATGCATGGCCAAGAACAGAACTTTATTGCTTATTAGGGTCTTGTTGGGGGACCAGCTACAACACCTCCCTATTACGGCATTATTAGCCTGCCTAATGATGCTGTAAACTGTATACAGAGGATGTCCCGAGTCATGACCAGATCCACACCATCCAGTGTCCCCACGTGAGACACCACCAGGGAGAAGTATGAGCCTCAGGCCCTCTCGGGTCCCCAGTTTCTCACTGTGCCAACCCAGAGGGGACAGAAGTGGCTCTAGCCACCTATCTACCCATTCACTCAGAGGACAGAGAAGGCACAAATGACCACTAATGCCACTACCTGGAGCACTGGAAATCCTTTTAAGGAACAGGGTCTCCAAGTTTATAAAACATTCAACCAACCCCGGTGACTTCAGTCCCCTTTCTAACTACTGTAATTTGAAGGTGGGGATACTGGGTATTCTGATACAAAGAATTTTTAAAGTATTACTAAGGGCTATCTACCTAATAAAAATGTTCTATTCTGAAATATTCATCTATATCATATACTTGCTGATATATATGTATTTACCAATATATGTATATGTATTTGTATATATACACTTACACAGACGTGCATTTACACCATATATGTGTATATACAGTATAATAGTGTAACTTGCTATTAGTTCAAGAAATAATGCTATCAAAGGGGGAGACAATCTAGCTGAGTGACTTGATTTTTTGTTTTTCTCTTTATGTCACAAATGTTCCTTTATCATGCTTGGCTTATGTAACTATTCAAATTAACTTGCAGTCATGGACAAAATCTGACCAATGGACAAGACAGGCTCCTCGAAAGCCTGCCAAGTAATAGAAAGGAGCAATTTTAAATTAAAATTTTGTTCCTGAATATATATCAAGTGAACAGTCATAAAGTTAATGGCATCTATTTGCTCTTACTTAATGAGTCCATTGGGCTCTGGTGGTGAAACAGTGTCAGGAATCTCGGTCCATCCTGAGTTTTTATAGTTTTTGGTTACATTTATGATGGGATCAATCAGAAATAAAATTTGAAAGGTACAATCAGTGCAAATAAGATATACAACAAACCATTTGGCAAAGACTTTAAAACACCAGGGAATCACCATTCTCTCCTCTCTGGGGCTGTTAAAATTTAATAGCGCTTGAGTCCCAGGGCTCAAGTATAGATCAGATTCAGTTGACAATGGTTAGGAAGAAGGGACAAGGGACTAAGGACAATTGTCCAGCTCTCAAGATCCTTAGGGCCCAGTCTGGCTTCAGACAGGGGTTGGGACTTGTCGTTTGCTCTTCTAATGAAGTCTCCCAATTTTGACCAGGATCTATTAAGAACAATTTATAACAATACTGACATCTAGAGACCCATGGTGCCAGATTCTCCTTCGAGACCACACTGAGCTGAGGTTGGTATAAGTGGACACCACGGTGCTCAGACTGACCACTGCTGCTGTGACGTGGAAAAGGAATAGGAAATGAGTTCCAGGAAGTCCAAAAGGATATACGGTCTTGACCCACACATAGGGCTCCTGGGAAACATGCACAATGCGAAGGTGAGGAAATTCTTTGATCTCAGTTGCTCTGCGATCCCAGTAGTGTTCCTGGTCCTATAAAATGAGGCTCCAGGATCCTTCAAACTGATGTGTATTCTGCCACCAGACAGAGACAGCCCAGCCCCTGTTCCTCGGATCAGCCCTCCATGCCCTCCCACCTTCCTGACTTCAGATTCCCTTCCAAAGCCTTCCCTCTCACCTTCCACATCAACTTCACCCATTATTCAGTCTCTTTCTCTCTCTGTCACCTTCTACTTCCTGCTATTTCTTGACTCTGCGACCATAGTCAGCCATGACCATAACCAATTCAGCTAAAGAGTTTTACATGTTGTATTTTGTTTAATTCCCTGTCCTTTGAGGCAGATCCCGTTAACATCCCATTTTACAGATGAGGTGACTGAGGCTTAGAGAAAAAGTCCCATAGCTGGTAAGAGTTAGAGCTGGGCTCTACACCAAGGCAGTCTGATTTCAGAGCCTAACTATTTAACCTCTTCAGTTCCTCATGACTTCATAGCACAAATGTCTAGTGGTTTCTGACACTGTGCCCTCAAAATGCTGGTCCAGTTATACTTACCCAGATAGGTGAGTTGCCTCAACTGGCTATTGAAGAACCAGTCACAGCCTTGGTCCTGACCAGGCAATGGCAGAGATGGAAGGGACTGCCCCACTCGACGCCCGCACCTTATGAGGATGTCAGGGTAAGTCCACACCACTGTGTGCACCAGCAGGAGGTAATTCCCAGGAGCAAAGTTGCCCAGTGTTGCTGAGTACTTGAAGTGAGAGAAAAGAACAATAGTGCTCATTTAGTAAGGAAGGCTCCCTCAACAAAAAAGCTTTAGAGTTTAGAGAACACAGACGGAGTAGTTTAGAAACAGGGGCAGGTCACGCCTAGACTACTTTTCATGTGGGAAATGAGCTTCCTTAAATCCACTCCATGATCAATTCATAACTAGAGCCACAAAATCATGGAATGTGAGACTGAAAGACACCCTAAGGGTCTTCTTCTTCTTCTTCTTCTTTAACAACCCCCATCAACAGAGAAGAAAAATAAAGCCCAGACCAGTAAATTGCCTCATCCCCACTCAAACAGCTAGAAGAGACAGAGCCAGGCTCAGAATTCCTTTCCGGTTGTTGTCTCCATAACTTAAAGAGGCAGGCGATGAGAGGACAGGAGTGTCACCCTCTTACAACAGTCAGAGATAACACTATGGAAGCATTTGCTACATGCTCAGGTACTATTATTCATACCAAGGCTTTCAAGCCTTCAAAGAACCCTGGTGATTGTTTTTATTAACACCCCATTTTACAGATGAGGAAACTGAAGCAGGTGGAGGTTCAGTAACTTGCCCACATCACAGAGCAGGAGAGGTACTAAGACAGGCTAGAAAGTCAGCGTGTCCATCTCCAGTCTCCTTCCGCTGCCTTCACCTTATGAAAATCCCCTGAAACGTTCTCTTGGAAACCTCAAGGGAATGAGGGAGCTCTTTTTTCCAAGAGCAATGCTGAGAGAATCAAATGAGATGCTCTTTGAATTTCTCAGAGCTATGGCACCCCTATAGCAGCTTCTAGCTCCCTAAAGCCTGCTCTCAGCACCTTCGGGGAGAATGTGCATGAGACAGGAGGAAAGAAATGTGCGCAAACAAAGAAAAGCTTGAGGAAATTTTTTTTTTCTAGAACTTGCATCCACTTTCCACATGGATGTTTCTATCTTCCTCCCCCTAACCCTTGACTCCTTCAACCAACCCCAATGACGCCCAGACCTTCGTGTGTAAGTTACTATTTGACCACAAGGTGGCAGTATGCAATGTAATGATGTTCCATTAAGACATTTTCTCTGGCTACGAACACTTCTCTGGCCTAAGTTGGTCCTTAACCCATACTATGAGAATAGAGTTCTAGATTGCTTAGAAACTGTTTTCAATTGTATTACTGAAGTTAAGATTTCAGGCAGAACCATTCTGCCTTCAAGGGGAGATTTAAACAGATTCTACATTTTTCAAGTTAAAAAAAAACAACCACTCTATCTGGTACTGAGGTTACATTCACCTGGCAAAAATGCTGCTGGAGCCTTCTCTATCAGCACCAGAAGACGCTAATACCTGCACACTATTATTTCACAGAAGGAAAGATAAGAACCCCTAGGGAGTGGAACGTATCATCAAATGAGGTTACCTGCAGAGATCTGTTGATCCACGGCGTCTCAAATCGCAGTGCGTAGGTCTCCTGATCCAAGAGCAAAGCCGTCCAGCCATAAGGGTTAGACAGTGTGTCACACACATAATTGACAGTGGTTGTCTTATTTCTGCTGTCAGTTATGGTTAGATCATAAGAAACATCTGGAGCATTAGCTCTAGGGTGATTTAAAAAGAAAAAGAAAGGGGTTTAAGTTATTCGTCCCTTCTGGATCGGATGTCCTCCTCCTCCGTAAGTTGTAATTCATCTTCTGTTCTCTCCATGTACGTCTTAAGCTCTCTTGTCTGTGTGCCTATGGAAGCTTTAACAATCACTGTGTGGGTCAAAACGCCCAGTGGGAAGGTGTCATTGCATCATTTGCACATTACCCTGGGGCAGTGAATGGGCTGGAGGTAGTAACACTCAGACCTGAGGCCACTCCTAAATGCCATTTCAGTGAGTTCACATAGGCCAAGAGGACATGTTATTATTTTAACAAAGAAATGTCCATGGCCAGAATTGTGTAGTAGACAGCGGAAAACACATTATATAGTTATGAGACATTCCTCTGGGGAGCAATGCCTGATACTCAGCTCTGATGTGCCTAGACTGTCAGAAGCTACCAACCTCCCAGCGTGTGGCTTTAGGAACCTTCCCTGGACTGAAGAGCCAGCCCGGCTCCTCTCCTGTGGGCTTGCCTAATATCCAGTGCTCACCCCACCTACAGCAACTCAGTGTGGGGGGCTTTGCTTCTTTGTTTGTGAACATAGATTCTGAGATCTTTAAGTAAGAGATGTTTCTCCTTTCTAGTGTCCTCCCCCTCGCACAGGGCCCTGCACACAGTGGGCACTCTTAATCATGCTGGTTGCATGAAGGAAGAATGCATGATGGACAATCTCAAAAGCAGCTGGTACCAATTTCCTCATTTACATAAAGCATCTCTAGAAGAACTGCCTTTTACCAAATGAGGAAACAGGCAGAGTATGGCACAAGTATTAGGACACAAGGGAGAATCAGAAATTTATTAACTTCTGCACACTACCCAGCCCATCCCAGAAAGTGATTTTTAAGAACACAAATAGATTGAGCCACATGCGAAGACCCTAAAAGAAAGTCAAAGTGGACAGAAAAAAAGTAAGCAAAAGTGAAAAAAACTCAATACACATTATGACTGTCTTTCCCCCTTTGGTGTGGTTTTCATGAGAATCTCTAACTGTGGCGTTTTGCTGCAGGCAGATAATTAAATTCTCAAAGTGGAGGGAAATGAGACGAAGGAGGATGTTGAGTTTTCAAACTGAGGTGTGGCATGGGCATATCCAAAGCCAATTCACAGCCCAGTGGCATCTTACAAAAAAGGAAACTGTTTTAGTGTTAAATGCTTGGGCACTGGGGTCAATGAGTGTAAACTGGAAATCTTTGCCTGCATGCACTAGGTGTGTGAACTTGGGCAGATGACTGACCCTCTTAAAGCATTAGTTTCCTTTCTTTTTTAAATGGAGGCAACAGTGGTATGTATCTTACATAGCAACTGTGAAACTTAAAAAGATAATCTATGTAGAGTCATCAGGATCCATCCCCAAGCCCAACAACTACCCACAGCTCACTTAAGAAAAAAATCTCAGATACGCCACGTTTGCCATTCTGCCCTACTTACTTTAACATTTAGCAGTTTATCCAAGATATTTGATCACTTAAAAACACACTCAAAATCTTTCATGGCACAGAGCCCTGGCCCCCGCAATGCGGCACTGGAAACATATTTCTTGTAAGACTAGATGTGTTTGTTTCATCTATTCACTAACACAATGAAAGGGATGAAAAATGCTCAGGGCATTTGGAAAAAAATTTCCCGGATTTCCCTTTTCAGCATTAACTGAACCATTAGAAATCTTAGGGTGGGAGATTTCTTCCTCTCTTTGGACTGGGATATTTATGGGGTTTTTTCCCGCCTATGTCAGGGTTTAAACTGGAAGTAAAGGGCAGTCCTCAGCTCGAATGCTTTGAATCAGAATGGCCGTGAAGGTCATCTGTTGTAACTTCCAATCCATCGCAGGAATTCCCTCCATATTTCATCCTGTCCCTTCTTCCACTCATGGGCTCGCACATCCTCAAGTAGAAGACCATTCCATTCATGGAATTCAGTTTTAAATTTTCATCTTTTGACAAGCTTTAAAAGCTAATTTTCCCATGTATTTTCCAGCCATTTGTCCTTGGTCATCTCGGCTCCCCAGTGACTGAAACTATGAGTTCCAGAATCCCAGGAGATCATCTGGCCCCATGTGGCCCAAGTAGTATATATTTTTTTAAAAAGATAAGACTTGGAAAATAAATGTAAAACCAATATAAGAAAATATGAGTTGGAACCAAGAAATACCAAGAAGGTAGATGAGCTGGCTGCAGTAGGCACCATGGTGAGTATCTAAAGTGGGATACTCCCCTAGTCCAGGCAATGGTGCTGAGGGTTTCAGATTCTGAAAGTAACGTCCTTTCGGCTTCCCAGAAACAGATGGGCTCTGGAAAAAGACTCATAATACCTAATCCAGGAGACACTGACTGATATATCTGTATTTTCATTTAATAATTCATAGTAAGAAAACTGCCTCTCACATAGTAGGTATCAATAAATATGAGCTGAATGAGTAAGCGAGTGCTACACAGATCAGAACCTACCAGCTGGCTGCTTAGTGACATTTCCCCCCAACAGGGAAATCTATCCAGAAAAACCACATGAGGGCCAGGAGATTTCTTACAAACATACTCATCAAAGGAGACAAGCAGTTTGATTACAGGTTATCAGAGCTTGATGCAGTCAACTGCCCTATCAGTAGGGCCCTATTTGCTAAAAGGACTTAAACACTTAGGTTTGGTGGTCAGAAAACCTCTCCTAGACATAAACAAGCAATCTACACAAGCAGTAAGCCCTGGTTTAGGAACATGCTAAAGTTTCTTTGTAAACTTATAAATCTACCTTAGTCAAGTGCTCTCAAACCACTTTTACGAATAGTTGTTTCTTTTTAAAACTACAGAGCAAAATAATTTCACTTCTTCAAATCTATCCATCTGTTCACATCTAATGCCTCCTACCTATATTTTGTCACTTACTTTGGCTTATCAATCTATATTTTGTCGCTCTTTTCTTAAGATATCATGCATACCACCTTGAAAATTTTAAAAAAAAGATGACTTTGGTATGTTCCAGTACAATAAGTTAGGTAGATAGCTCCAGAAATGTGTTTCTTAATCCCATCAATGTGGCCTGAAGAATCTTCCCGGTCACTTTGACTAGACTTAATTATGTCTCAAATTTTTATCAGCATCACATTTATAAATCAATTTTTAGGATGTAATCTCTCTTAGCTCAGGTTCTGTAGATTATAATTGTAACTTTTGAAGGATCCAATTTTCAGATCAGACTCCCCAGGCTCCCATAAAATGACCCCCTTTTCAAATATTATAAAACCACTATGTGCTAATATTAATTCAGTTCTATACGTCTTTGGAACTTTTGTACCTAAGTTTTGATGCCCTTCTCTTTCCAACCAGCATCCAATAATCTGATGCTAACCACTTGACCAACCAGAGACCGTCCCCACCCCACAGCACACTATGATCCTGAATTAGACTTTCCTCTTCCTTCTTCCTATATTGTCCTGATTATAACAGGGCACCCCATCCATCTCAACTAAGGTCTATGTGGAATGACATTTCATAGGCTCACATGCACAGCACCAGTTTTCTGAAATGCAATCCGGGTAGAGTAGTTATCAAATATACCTTTATCACAGCTGGTAGTGGAAAGGGTCCTATGGCACATTGTGAAAAGCAAATCAAAATGTAAAAGGCCCATCTCCCAGCAGGCAAGATGCCTTGCGGTGACCATCACCTGGGATCAAAAATTCAAAGTTAAACTAGCTCCCATCCTGCTAGGCCAAATGCCAACAGTGACAGAGGTGGGCTCTTCTGAAAAGCACCAAAAGAACATCAAAAGTCAAAGAACACCATGAAAAGAATGTACCAACCATAATTACTGCCATTTTCCCTTGCCCTAAATAGCCACCAATTTCCCTGTGCCCTAAATAGCCACCAATCTCCCTCTCTTTACTGTTAATGAAGCAAAGGAGCACAAAAGTATTTCTAATTTGGAGGAGCCAAGGGAGTCTGCATGGGCCATTAGCGGCAGAGAGCTTCATTACTGGGGGAAGAAGTCTCTCCCTGAACTTCTCTTGGCTTTATGTGCGAGAAATCAGGAGGCAGCCAGTCCATTTTCAATGTTAACCCTTACCTCTGCGTCAGGAGCAGCTCCTGTACACAGTCCTATACACACTCCAGAAGCCAAAAAGACTGCAAGCCTTTCTTTTCATTTCCTGTTCAACGGAGTGCCTTAATTTTTGTTCTTTTTTTTTTAAAAAAGTAACCAAAACAGTTTTTAATTAAGGGATGTTTTCCTTTAGAAATATAGCACTATCACTGGATGAAAGCTCCCAGCCTAAGTACCAATTTACAATAGTAGCTGCATAAATAGTTATGCAGGTTAGTGTCCATCTACTGTGTGGAACTGTTGAATGTATGCTGTCCACGAAAGATTTGTTAGGCAATCAACAATAGCAGTGACAACAAATATTAACTCTGGGGTTTGTGTTTACTATTAACTTGCTTTTCCTGAGGGTCCATCTCTGTGTATCAAGACAAACACTGCATCGAGCTCTAAATGCTCTCAATTCGGAACAATTGTGAAATAAACCCTGTGTAACTACACATCTCCCAAGACAGACCTATCATAATAACTAACTTCAAATGGGGCTGCTCTCCCTGCCATCTCTTACAGCACAAAGAGGACAAACTGATATTTTAAACACAGCTAACACATTTTGTGGCACAGCTTGGCTACCATCCTTTAAAAATACACTCAACTCATGACAGTCCCTATCAGAGACTCACTATCCCACCCTACTAACCTTCCACCATCCAGTAATATTTTATGTATATCAATAGGCTTTTTAGTATTATCTTATTGATTGAGAAACACTTAAATATTTCTCCTTTTGAGTAAGAGGCACACCCAACACAAATCCCCATAACTTTGCAAGCATATTTTTTCTGTTTATCTTTTTTTCAGAGTTGGCTGAAGCAATAATAATTTATTGTACAGAAACTCTAGAAGCAACCTACACCTCCTCAAAGGTAGCATCCACAGTATTTGCAAGTGTTATCTTAAGATAATACTATTCTATCTTAATCCATGAAGATGAACAATAGAAGGGTCATCATTCTACATAAGATGATCCTTCGTACACTGTTGCATCTCTTCTCTTGATCTTTTGAATCCAACTGGAATGGCTGCCTCTGAACATGAGAATACCACCAGTGGACCTGTGCATCCAAATGGTAGACAACTATTTGTCAGAGATACTGAAGGACAATTTCATGCATCAGGTAGAGAGTTAGACTAAGAAGCTTATCTTCCCTGTTGCACATATACACCTGATGGTGTGGTAGAGCTGACTGACACCTACGTACAAGTTTATTGTCTTCCCAAGGCTGTGTTGAGTGATAGCATGATGGTTGCCTTATATAGGTCATGGGAAAATATCTTCACCTCAGAATTAGACAAACACTACAAATCAGGCTTTTTATTCTAGAGAGCTAGTTAATAAACATTTTCCAGCACACCGCTCTACCTCTTTTATTATTCATGAAATTTAATAACCATGTAACATTATTGATAATATTCCCCCGTTTGGGGTCCATCATGATGTTATATCTTTTTCTATTTTATTTCTATAACCTCTGCTGACAAGAAAGGATAATATTTCTTAGAATTTTCCTGTCTCACCCAGTTTTTTGTTTTGAGGACTGAAAAGATGCCATTAGTGATGCTGTGCCTTTATCCCTAGGAAGGAGAGTTAGGCAATTATTAAAGGAAAAGCTAGGCCAAAATTTCCATTTGAACTCTTCTTTACTTTTGCATTTACAGAGGCAGGGGGTGCCTCATACTTTGAACACTGACACATTAAGAGCAGTTACATAGGTAAAAACTGAACGCAAGCACGACAGGAGAGGATATTAAGCAAGATCTAAGAATCAAGGTGATGAACAAGAGCATTAACCTTTTCTTTTCCAGGAGAACTGGGAAGGAAAAAACAGAAGATACTGGGGCACAATGAATCAAAGACTGTGTCTCCAGATTCGATGACTCCCTGGGAGGTTTTGCTGGACCCACAAAATGTCCTGTGACTGTTGGAAAGTATTCCCTATTTTTCAAGAATTGTATTTAGCTGCATTTGAGCAAACTTAATTCCTTTGCCAGGTCTTTGTTTCTCAGAGAGATAATAATCTACACTATTTTATTCAATTAATAGTATATTTATTTGTTGTTTTATAAATCATAGATGTAAAGACAACATTTATTAAGCACTTACTACATACCAGGCAAAGACCTCTTGAGATTAATACCATTATGCCCATTTTATTGATATGACAATGGAAGCATAAAGAGGTGAAGTAACTTGTCTAAAAGAATACACCTAGGAAGTACGGGCACCTGGACCAACTACACACAAATAATTCTTAATTATTTCTCCACTCTTTAGTATTTGAAAAATAATTTTAAAAATCTGCATGTGTCCTGACTTTATTTTATGCATATCCTATAAAAACTCAGAAGGAACCAGTTGGCCAACCTATAATATCTTGTAAACTCTTTAAATTTTCCCCATGTTCACCCAGTCAACAATTGGAAAAGAGATCAAGGTTTGATTTCTTGATATCTGAATAAATCTATGACAACTGAAGTACTTACAGAATATCCTAGACCAAAAAATAAGAATCATACCCAGATGGTAAATGTGAGGGTTGAGTTTTCATTCTCCCTATCACAAGTCTATGCATCTGTACCACCAGGGGAAGAAAATATTGCAAATGTAGGCAAACTGCTGATTCAGTAGGGGTGGGGTTAGGGTGAAGTGGGAAAGGAATCAGCTGTTAAAATAAATCAACTGATAGCCCCAGGAAAGCAAAAGCCCAGAAGACATTATGAAAAGACATCCTTAGGTACTACATGTACCTAGAAATTTTAGGGATAAAGACTGAGGACAGTATTTTAATCCTGGGCCTCACAAACATGTCCTTAGACAGAAATGGACAATAAAGACACTGAAGGAAGATTTTGAGGACTCCATAATTTTTTAAATTATATTCATTTATTTGATATTAATTGTATTGAGTTGTGTTCAATACAATTTTGGACACTATAATAGAAACAAATAAAAACCCTATCTATACCCTACTGACCATCTACAAACCCTACCGACCATCTACAAGCAGAGATGGACAATTTATAAAGCTATGTAGGAGCTAGAGTATTAGTTAGAGCAAATATAGAGATCCAGGGATACTACAAACCAGCCCAAGAAACGAAGGGAAGCTCCCCAGAGAAAACAGCCTTCATGCTGAGGTCATGGACACAGAAGCTGGTGAACTGAAAAGCACAAAGAAGTTCAGTGTGGCTGAGGCAGAGAATGCGGGGAAGGGAAGGGCAGCACAGTGACAGATGAAGCTGAAGCATAAACAGTGAGGAGGTCACGAAGGGCCCGTGAGACAGTAATGATGCCGGGCTTTCTTCCGGAGGCCCTGGGAAACCGATCAGAAGTTTCAAGCAAGGGAATGAATGGATATGGCAAGACCCGATCTGCATTTATGAAGTTCAAGGATAGGATCAGAGAGGGGCAGCATTAAAACTGTTGGTGAAGAATATAAATTCAGTTTGGCAGGTCAAGTTTGAGATGGCTATTAAATCTAGTGGAAACATTGAGAGCATTACTGCTCCATAGAAATATAACACAAGGCATAGGTATCATCTTAAATTTTACATTAGCCACATGAAAAAAGTAAAAAAGAAACTGGTGAAATTAATTTAAATCATATTATTTAGCTCAATATAGTCAAAATATTACTGTTTCATTAAAATCAATATAGAAAAAATTTTGAGATTATTTCACATTCTTTTTTCCATATGAAGTCTTAGAAATATGGTCTGTAATTGATACTTACAGCACATCTCAATTTGGACTAGGCACGTCTCAAGTGCTCATAGCCACATGTGGCTAGTGGCTATAATACTGGTCAGTGCAGATCCTGAGGCAGTTGGATGAATGGTCTAGAAGTCAGTATGACAGTGCAGAGCGGAGGAAGGAGATCTGGAAGCATCAGTGAATGCTCACTGAGGTGGTGAAATAACCCCAGGTCACATAGGAAGAATATCACCTGAGAGGAAAGGAAAGCGCCTCACAGACCCTCAAGAACATAGTATTTAATGGACAGGGAGAGGAACTTGCAAGGGAGATCTGGAAGGAACACACAAAAATCTGTTGGCATCATTAACCTTGTGCCATGTAACTATTCCAGAAGAAATCACTGATCGAAATTTTGGGATCAGTAAATCCAAGAACTCTGTGAGGCATGTCATCATTATGGGACCTCTGGAGAAAAGTGGTCACTGACATATTTTTCTGAATGAGGTTCTGACTTAGGTTGGTAGGGCTAACATCACCCCTGTCTTATCAGGAAGGATGGGGTTGGTAGAAACGGAAGTTGGGGGGAAAAGACTATCTTGTGGCTCCTACAGAAAGCATGTTCTTATAACTGAGCGCATGAGAGAAAAATAAAGCAGGACTCATGCAGATCCAGTTTGTTGTCATGTTAAGAAAACATTAAGGAGACTCTGCCTTGGAGAGGGTGGGAATTTTTTCTTCACCTAAATATTAAATATCATCACCAACCTCAAATATTTTTATGCCTCTGTCTATCCCACTGCTAGGGTCGAGTCAGAGGGAGCTGTAACAGAAGTCAGGTCCAGACATGGGTGCCCATCAGACTTAAATAAGGTTGTGAAGGACAGGGGCAGAACGCTGCCCATGTCAAATAAGAACTTAGAGTGAAACTGGACCATAGACAGGAACTTTCAAGGAAGAAATCATACTCCAGTCCCTTGGCTGTTAGCAAAGAGGAAGGGGGGTTCCTTGTTTATGCAGCTATGCAAGGCCTAGCGTCCTGCCCTCTGGGGACCAAGAGCTGGGGGAGGGGGTAAGAGTGGAAAGTGAAGGCAGCAGGGTGCTTGTGCCATAACAGATCTCCATCAACATGCAACCCCCCAAGATCATAGCTGTGAGAGCTCTGTAAATCAACTCTTAGGGTGCTTGCTCCAGGGCAAACAGCACAACAAATTAATCCTTTCTCCATGAAAGGCCGCAAAGTTTGTATCTATGCTGAATTCAAATTGCTCATTAGCTCTGACATGTTCCTAATGAGGTTATAATGCTCTGGGATAAAGATCAAGTCACTGAGCACAAACTGCTAAGGACGGAATCATAGAAAGATAAAGTTAGAGGGACTTCAGAGCAGGGCTTCTAGAACTTTAATATAAATCATCTGGGAGATTCCAATTCAGAATGTCTGCGGTGGAGTCTGAGCTCTCCCTTGTCTAACAAGCTCCCAGGCAATGTAGATGCACTTTGGTGAGTGAGGCCTTAGAGATCATCTACTCCAAGAGCCTTATCCTAGAGATGAGGACACTAGGGCCAAGAGACTTGTAACTGGGAGCATGCTGAGACTTTCCTGGAGCAACTTTGGGGTAATGGGGCATTTGTCCACAGACCTGTGGGTCAACCTGAAAATGTTTAAATAGAAGAATAGGGAGTAGGGTGACCAACCATCCTGGTTTTCTCAAAACTAACGGAGTATCTAGGACCAGAGATTTTCTATTCTAAAACAAGAAAATTCCAGACAAACCAACACAAGTTTTCCACCCTAGGTGGAGCCTACTTAGAATATCTTATCAGGATTATTGTCTTTCTGACCTTGTCAGTCCCTGTGTGCTGGGGTCATGACCTGTTACCAAGGTAAGCATCTATGCATCCTGTCCTGAGGATGTCCAAGAACAGATGCTCAGACGATACTACATCTGCAGAACCTCCTGACACTACATCGCTAACTGCCTCTCTAAGAGATAGTCTCCCAGTAGATATTGAGATAAGTATGAAAAAGGAATATTAAGGATACAGAGAAGTAATTTTTATACAAATGCATAATGTTTCTTCTAACTATTCAACTCTTTCAATTTTCCTCATTTAAAAATGCATTTTAAGAAATAAATCACTAACCCTTATAAATCTCAAAATCATTAAGAACATCTTTGATAAAAATCATCAATAAAAATGAGGATGCATCCCTAAGAATGAAAAAAAAGTCATGCTCAATCAAAAGTACAATCAAAATGATTAGAAATAAAAATAAATCTCTCCACACTGCTATTTTATTCACTAGAATTGGGTCCATTAACATTAGATAGAATAATAAACAGGAAATCAAAGGTGGAAAATTTTCAGACTATTCAATCCTAGCAGTGTATTGTTAAGGCTTCTAACACAGAATATCAAGATACTGTTTCCATATGCATTCAAAATTCAGACTTGATGCAAACCTGACCATACAGACTCACTCTCTGGAGTGGCCCTGTTTAAATAAGATGCCAGTATGGTCTGGCTGAATCTCTTGACTTAATATTCATGCAGTTAGGACACTTAAACAATGGAAGGAAAGAAATGTGGCTAAATATATACAATGCATTTGAAACAGGTGAAAGATAGAACCTAGACACTCAGCAATCATTACCTGGAAATTAAAGGGAACAGAAACAATCCTATTATGCATTACAAACAGCCAGCTGCTGACTTAATGGTGGCTTGACTAGCATAAGCAAGAAGTCCTTGCTCCAATATTAATAGGAAATGTATTGTACGAATCCAATAGTTCATGAAATTAACAAGGAAAATGAACTGGAGTGAAGCAACTTTGCAAGTAATAGGAAGGCATCAGCAATTGCTTCCCTGGAGCATACTGAACACTTAAAAAGAGGTTGGGGAGAGTACACATATATAAATGAGAATGGACATTATTGGAATTTTTTAATAATACTTTTAATTTAAATACATTTCAAATTCTCTGTTGGTTGCAAGTCTTTTCAAGAGGAAGCTGTTAGCTCAAAATGTCAGTAAGAGGTCATGGGCTACAGATCTGGTCCAGTGATACTGAAAGTTAGCTACCATTTGAATAAGCCTCCAACTACTCTAAACTTATGATTTGACAGCTGTCAAAATGATTCCCTTATCACTTTTGCAGAACTAGATTTTCTTGATTCAATAGAATCTTGAAAACAATTTCCCTTCTATAAACCTCAACAGCCTGAATGATAGATGCATGTTCACTGGCAAACTGAAAAGTATAGTCAGTTCAACTTACAAACCAACAGACATATGATGAAAGAGGGCATCTTCCCCGCAGACACTGCCAGGAGCAACCTGACTGAAGCTTCTATTGACCAAACAAGAAGCTGGAAGGGTTTCCATAAAAGGAAGAATGTGACTTCCGCTTTTCCCAGACAGAGACCCATCCAAGTCTTCCAAAACTGCTGCATGAGGAAATGGAAATGCAACTAGGTTTGAAGAGTTTGTGAACTTCAAGTGGCTGGTCTTCACAGTAAATCCACCTACCAATTGGAGGACAGAAAGACTGTTACACATGGCACAAAAGACTATAATAACAAATGGCAGCTGAATTCCCTGGGATGTTTTCAGTACTTCCAATTGCATTTTTATACAGCTTCACGATTCCCTCAATTCTTTATTCAATGAAAAAAATCATGAATGTCTACGGTACGTCAGGCTCTGTGCTTTGCGCTGGCAATACAGTGGGAAACAAGGGTGGCATTGGTGCCGCGCGCATGCAGCCTGTGTTCTAGGGCAGTGATTTCAGCCAGAGGTGGTTTGCCCTTGAGGGACCGTGGAGCTACTTGGAATCATTTTTGGCTGTCACGTCGGGGTGGATCTGGTGAATCAAGGCAGGAATGCTGCCAACATCCTTAATATACAGGACAGTCCCCACAAACAAAAATTACCCAAGCCAGAATGGAAATAGTGCCAAAAGTGAGAAACTGAGGTCGATTGGGAAACAGAGAATCAGTATACTAATTTGCCATTTAGCATTATGAGGTTCTTACTTTGTTTACATTCAAGAGCAACATTCAGTCAGTCACGTGAGCAAATGGTAACACCCTTTGTAACTGTCAGCTCTAGGGCCACACTTCCTAGCAGTCTTTCCCCCACACCACCCCCATGTGACCCATTGGTTCTGCTGCTCGCTCTGTTGCCTGGGAGGAAACTATGGCAGTGGTTTCCCGACTTGCACACCCCTGTCATTAAAATTCAAAAAACGGAGTACACATCTCAGAACCTATGCTATTATCCGTCTGTATTGCATACATGATAAAATACACAAAAGAGGAAAATAAAAAGAACAAGATACAAATAGAGGCCCTGACAATTCCATTCTGCCTCCCCGTACAGGCCATGCAGTGAATCAAGTTAAGCATTCCAACTTCTTCAAACTGCTCTAGTCTACCTAATACCACGGCCTCCTGCAGCTCCGCAAGTCAGTCCTATCGGAATTGCAAATTTTTATACTTGACGTTCCTAATACCTAGAAACTTTTCCCTGCCTACACCCCCTTGCAAATTTCCATTCACCTTTCAAAACCCTACTCAAGTCACCTCTGTGAAATGTTCCCTGACCCCTTCCTTACTCCTTTCACTGCCCTTGTTCAGTCCTGCAGAATTGTACCCACCACACTCTATTACACTGGCTGGCTTCAACATTGATTTATTGCTCCTAGATCAAGAGTTCCTGGAACACAAGAACTATGTGTTGTTTACCTTTGTACACCCGTACCTTGAGCCGAACCTGGAATAGACATTTTCTAAACAAGTGAAAGAAATGTCTTAGCCATGATCATATAGTGAGAAGGATTTATAGCTCATAAGGAAGGATATGCTTTCTCCAGGATCTTATGAATGATATTAAACAGTGAAGCTATTAAAGAACCAAGGAATGGTGATTTGAGGTGAATCTTCTAAGGCACTTTTTATTCCCTTGATTTCTACAACCTTGAACTCAGATGTTACCCAAATAAAAATAATCTTTGGCTCTGTCTATACACACACACACACAAAAGTGGAGACTTGCTGATTAATCATTTAATTAAAAATACAAACAATTATCTAAATTGGTGATTCAAACCACAAGATCACATTTACTTGAATTACTTGGTTTGGCTATTTACAATGATCAACTGGATGGCTCTCTACTTCTTTTCACCTCAGCCCATGAGTTCTCCAAGGTATTGCTCACCACCTCTGAGTTGTGGTTAACAAGTGAACAAGAATCCCTATGGTTGTCTTTGTGCAGGCAACAAGCCTTGGGCTGTGGAAAACATGAATTCTGGCTCTCTTAGGACAGACTGTGTGAATGTTAGCTAATATCCATATGTCTACCAATCCAACTCCATTCATTCATTCAATGAGCTGCCTACTAGGCACCAGTCTACTAGGTTCTAATGGCAGAATCTGAGCCTAAGAAACACAATATCTGCCTTTATGAAGCTGAGAGTCCAGCAGAAACAGGGCACCATAAGGACAGATGTGATGGACACCGTCCCAGGAAAGAACAGGGAGCTTTAGGAGAGCTTCAGGAGCCATACCAGGAGCACTGACCCACCTCAGGATTTCTTTTAAAAGATCTGAGCAGCAGTTTCTACTGATGCAATCTTATAACTGAATGAAGTAATGAGTCACAAAGGCTTTGCCACTATTTATCATAATGATCTGAGTGTTGGCCTTATTTACTGTCTGTCTTATCTATTCAAACAACTTACCCTGTCCTCGAGAACAGCCCGAACAGGTCCTGATAGCCACACAATCAGTGAGATCAAAATTAACAAAGGTTATGTTAGATACTATCAGTTCCCATCTTTTGGGAGTTTTGATCCCAGCTGACATGCATAGGCTTTCCTGTGATTCAGAAGGAGAAAAAAAGGAGAGAAAAATAAGATAACTGGCACTATGAAACACAATTGGTGATAAACAAATAAAAACGAGAACAAAAGACAAGCTGTAGATTGGGAGAAAATAGGTGCAAATCTCACATATGACAAAGGATCACAATAAGAGACATTACACACCTACCAGGTGATTAAATAGAAAGTAGTGATGATACCAAATGTTGATGAAGATAAAGAATGACTGAAACTCTAATACACTGCTGGTGGGAATGCAAAATGGTACAGCACTGTGGAAATAGTCTGGCAGTTTCTTATAAAATCGAACATAACTCTTGTCGTGACCTAGCCATGCAACTCCTAGGCATTTACCTTAGGGAAATGAAAATTTGTGTTCAAAAACCTACACAAATAGTAATAACTGTGCCATTTGTAATTTCCAAATCTGAAAGCAACTCAAATGCCCCTTATCCAACAAATGAGTGGATAAACAAATTGGCACATTCATATCATGAATACTACCCAACAATAATAAGGAACAAATGTCATTTCTTGCAACAAATTAGATGAATCCCAAAGGCACTTGGGAGTGAAAGAAGCCAGTCTCAAACTATCTGATTTCATTTATATAACTATTGAGAAGACAAAACTGTAGGGACAGAGAATAGATTAGTGACCTCCAGGAGTCAGATATGAGGGGAGGATGTGGCTACAAAGATGGAGACCGAGGAAGATTTTTGGGGTTGACTGACTGTTCTGTATCTTGATTGTGGTGGTGGTGGTGGTTACACAAAATCTGCACATATATAGAACTGTGTATCAAAAAAGTCAGTTGTGCTGTATATTAACATAGAATTAAAAAGTCTAAGAATAAAAAAATAGTGCTTACAAAATTTTCCACAAAAATCTCTTCAACAAACTCCATCTAATCAAGTTGTTAGTGCTTCACTATTCCCCTGTTAAAAATAACTATACATCTGAGGGTCACCAGAAATTTGTCAGGGGCCTCCACCATGAAAGACAGTGACAAAAAGAAACAAAAGAAAAGAGACCCAGTGGAGAAAAAACCAGTAAAAAAAAATCATAAGAAAACTTAAATGCTATTATTTATTACCTCAGAGAAATAAGTATATGATATTCATAAAAGAAGAAAAGTCTAAAAAGGGATATATTCAAAAAAGAAAAAAAGGAGCAAAAACATTAGAACAGAAACTATAAATTCAAACAAAAGAACTGAGGAAATATCCTAGAAAGAAGAATAAAAAGACATTTGGCAAATCAGGGGAAAAATTAAGAAGATTAGAAAAAGCAATTCAGGAGGTCCAATATCCAAATAATAATAGCTTTTAAAAACAGGAAAATATAAAGAAGAGAATTTTCAAAGAAATAACCGAGGAAAACTTCCTAGAAGGAAGGATATGATTTTCCAGACTGAAAAGTCCCACCCAGTGACTCACACAGTGGTTAAAACAAAAAAGCTACATAGGAAAATATCACACAAATATACTTGCAATTGCAAAATATCAGGGACAAGGACAAGATCCTAAAAACTTACTAAGTGGAAAAATGAGAAAGTTACATATAAAAGATGTAGCATCAGAATATCTTAAAACTATTAAACCTCAATACTAAAAGGCAGAAGACAACGGAGAACTGCCTTCCAAATCTCAAGGCAAAATCAACTCCAACCTGCTGTTCTATACCCAGCCATCTACCAATAAGGAAGTCTCCTTGCATAACTCAAAGCCTTTAGCTTCCATAGCCTCCCACTTTATCAAGAAAGTTACTATAGGCTGTGCTTTAATAACATGAAAAGTGAAATCAAAAAAGAGGAAGAGGTGGGAATCAGGAGCAGGGCCTCCAGTACTAGGGAGACATGATGGGAATCTCTAGGATGATGATCAAGAGAAATCCCAGGACATGACAGGAAAACCCTTCCCCCACACTGCTGGTGCAAATACAACAACTTGGCATTGTTTGACATTATCTACTAAAGCTGAAGAGATATCCTCTGACCCACCAGTTTGACAACTTGGTATATATCCAACAGAAATACATCTACATGAGCACCAAGAGACACACAGAAGAATGTTCATAACATCATGATTTGTAATAACCCCAAACTGGAAATAATCAAATGTCCATCAATAGCAGCATAGATTTAACAAATTGTGGTACAGTCAGTTTGTAATAGTCAGTAGACTATTACAAAACAATTGGAAGAATAGATTATTATAACATACATAACATATAAACATTGGATTAATCTCTTAGATACAATGTTGCACCAAAGAAGCCAAGCATGAGTTGCATGCTCTATGATTCCATTTATATAAACTTTAAAAACAGACTTGAAATTAATCTACATTTCTAGAAATCTGAATAATGTTTCCTCTTTGGCTGGAGGTCTGGGGGTTGGGGTTGAATGAGAGGAGGTTTCCCCTCTGAAGGCGTTTCGGAGAAACTGGTAATGTTCTGTTACTTGATCTGGGTGGGATGTACGTGGTTTTTGCTTTATAAAAATCCACTGAGCTCTTCACTTGTGATTTGTACTTTTCCCCATAAATGTCATATTTCCATGAAACAGGTAGTTATTTGACAAAGTGGAACAAATACTAGAGAAAAGTAACATACAAGAGGGAAGGGTGAAAAAAGAAAGTAAAGGAATTTAAGATCTCTGCATTGCTCAGGTCAAGTTTAAGAGCACTGATGTCACTTAGACTTCACTAAGACAAGCAGACATGTTAAAAATTTAATTCCAAATACTAAACGACTCCTAACAGAATGAATCACATTCAATGAGTAAACATAAAAAAGGCATTATTCAGGGCAAAACAAATCAAGTTTGGAAAGTAGAAGAAAAAAAAGAAACGAAAACTGATTGCAAACTGAACACACAACATAAGATGGTAGAAATAAATGTAAATATATGGGAGACATCAGCCTGTGGATGGTAATTGAAACCACTGGAGAGAATGAGGTTTCTCCCAGGGAGAGCAAGTGTACTGAGAAGACAAAGGGTCCTACAACAGAATTTAGAGAAACAAAAAGATGAAAGGTCTAAATTGAGGGAGACAAATTTTACAAGTGAAAAATTGGAAGTAACCCCCAGGGAAATAGGAAAAATGACGCAAACCCATCAGCATCTGTTGCAATAAGATGTTTTTTAAAGGGCTATCACCTGCTCAAATTAATTATATAATAACAATGAAAAGGCCACTATCCTTCATCTACTTCCAAGGGTAGGGTGATCATAATTTACATCCAAATCAGGACAATTCTGAGAGTGAGTGGGGGATGCTAATTAGGTAGCATGCCAGGATAGCAGGTATAAACAAACTACACAAGCGGACTTGGAGGGCTGAGGATGGTGCAGAGCGCCACTCTTTCCTGTAAAGGGAAGCCATCCTCACTGAACAGCATCATTCCCATCACAATTCAAAGGCAATATCCGGTGTGAGAGAACCAACATATATACAAATGTGCTTAAAGAAAAAAATCCTTTCTAGTAAAAAGTTCTTTCAGAAACTAGGGTTTATTTCAGCATATGACTCACTGGTAATTGTGTGCCACCAATTGTATTTGGGAAGAAGGTCTAAGAATGGAAAGGGCCTTTGATCAACCAGTGTCATGGAATCTAAATGTGGGCCCCATCCTCCCTTGAAAACTGTACAATCTAAAAAGAATCATCTCTCAAGCAAATAGTCCTTCTAGAGAAAAGGAAAAACTGGCAGATTTTTTTCTCCTGAAAAGGATAATGCAAAAGAGATTTAAAAAGTAAGTCTGAGAATTAAACATAGAGAAATGTACCTTAGACAGAAAATGATTTTTTAATCTTAGCATTTATATCTATAGCAATAAAAAAATAATCTCCAAGAGAAGTACAAAAGTCAACAACTACCACTTAAATTTCAATTGGTCAAAGCAATTCAGGAACAAAGTAGAGAGAATGTGCGTTCCGTGGCCCCTGAAGTACCATTGGTCTCTTCCATCTATGTTTGCTCTGACAGTGGTATGCTAATAGGCATGTACCTCTTCCAAAAGGGAGGTCTCAGGAGACCCATTATAGATCTGAAGCTTACTGAGGCCAAGGGCAGCCGAGGACTTCCGTTGAGTGAACTCATACTCCTCACCTTGGGGGGGTCTTCTTTGCTTCACCTACATTCTGGTGCCCTAGCCATATGGGGGCAGAGAAACCATCTATAGTCTGATGTTTATCATGTAGAAACTCACACTTGGGCAAGTGTTAGGGAATCAAGTAAGAAATCCTAATATATTATAGCAAACAATGTAAATTTATGTTACCTCTTTTTGTGGGAGACACCTTAAACAGAGGAAGGACCCTATGAACAAAATCATGATATAGAAACTTGGCAAACCACAATGCAGAGGGACAAGATAGAATTATGCTATTCCATAATCCTTGTGAGGTTAGAGTAAAATAACCTAAAATTATTTGGTTTATTATTTTGGTATGGATAATAATTCTAAATTGCAACCAAATAAGAATTCTGCCAGCTACTCATGATTTTTATAATTTATATGGACTCATACCATTGAAACTCTGCATATATTTGAATTTTATTATAAATATCACCACTGTAACAAATAAAATACTTTTACAAATTAAATATAAGATGCACCAAAAAATGCTATTAAAATTGCACCTCCTGGGAGCCCAGCACATATGATTCTGTTTTGATGGACAGCCTAAAACAACCACATAAAGGCACTTACCTTGTGGGCAAAATGACCAAGTAATAAGCTGTCAGTCACTGAAGTATTTGCATCACTTTCCAAGACATCAATTCCAAAGTCTCTGCATGAATAAACTCGGAAGTTTTTCAGGTGAAGATTACTACTTCTAAAAATCTATAAAATAACAGCATATGTTACGGCAAAGGTCAGAGGCTTGGTTTTTCTTGCCGACTTTCTGTAGCTTCTTTAATAATTGATTAAGTATAAATAAGCATGTTGTACCACATTTAAGCAGTTTTTGTCCATCAATATCTGTCCCAGACATCCCCAAGTTGCTGTGAGGTCAGCACTATCTAGTCCCCTTTGGGAACATCTCCTCTGTACTTTTTATGTCTCCTCCTAATAACTAATACATTGAAAAGGTGAATGTGTATGCTTCACATATCTAAAATAAACTTGCAGTTGCCAAATCACACAAAATTAATGGAGGAAAAGAGGGCATCAAAGAACTCCAGTACTTCACATATTCCTCAGTGGAGTGTCTATTAACTAATACTGCCAGGACATTGCAAATATGAAATAAGTAATTCAGCATGACTATAAACTCAACTTGCTTACGTGCATCTATATGACAACTTGGGTTCGTGAGCCCAAGTAGGGATCAAGTATTAACACAATTAGAAAGAATGCCACTAGTTTGAGGGGCAGAGCCCTTGGTTTGTAACTACGCTGAGGCTAACTATGTGATGTGGGACAAGACATTTAACTTCTCCTAGGCCTCAGTTCAACCATCTCTAAAATGAGGGTGAAGGAACAATTAACCTAGCACCTAAATCCTTTACTCATTCAATAGGGTCATGTTCACATCCAATCTTAAAATGGAAATTTACTGTTAATTAAAGCCAAAGGGGGCCTTGATTTATCGTATCATACTGTGCTCCTACCTGTCAATCTGTCTTGGCTTAAATTTTCAAAACTCAGAAAGTTTGCATTTCCTATTATGGGTGGGCCAACAGTTTTTATAAAATAATAGGTCTTTGAAGACACAAGGATTTATTTAAATAAAGCAGGTACAATCTGAACTGTGAAGCTCATGGTTGTGACCCAAGTCCAGGTATCAACCCAAGTTCTGGCAAATATATTCAAAAAACAGCTAAGACCTAGTAGTAGCCAGAGAACCTGGTAATTTGAAAAGGAAACTAACTCACAGAGTAGCTTTTAAAAAGCTATTTGTGGTGTGAATACAACTCTTATAATGTGCTCTCATCTCTTTTTCCCTCTTCTAAACAATTCACTGTGCATTTATAAGACATGACAAGGAGAGGATATATATTTTCTCAACTCCTATTAACATACACGCAAAAGGTTCAGATTGCCTGGGTTGGGATTTAGCAATCTGTGACTGTGTGACATTAGCAAATATTTTATCCCCTACCCAGAGAGGTTTTTTTTTAATCTACAAAACAAGAATAATAATGGTGCACCTCCTCTAAAAGTTATTAAGATGATTAAATGAGAAAATATCCAAAATATTAGCTATCCATATCACCAAATAGGTATAAATATTTACACGCAATAGGAATTTTACCTAATGGAATATTCTGTTCGACTATCTAATCACATGACATCTAAGTCTCTTGAGCAGAATACAGTCAGATACACCTAATAATGAAAGTTTATGAAATTTAAACACCATGTACTTTTTGATGATAGAGATGGCACTTCTTAATATTACCATTTCCAGAGACATTATTGTCAACATCCATCTATCACCACCCAGTCCTGTTTACTAGCCATGGTAATATTAAGAGTTGCCATTGTGTATCCATGGAGATCCAGGCACACTTCTGTGCACTTTACTAGAGGGCACTTACTTAATTCTCAAAACAAACTTATCCTTAAGCTACTCTTACTATTTCTATTTTACAAATGAGATAGGAAGAATTAGGGGGTTTGCCCAAGGTCACACAGATTGGAATTGATAACATTTGAGAGTTCACATGGTTATATAAATAGGAGGTTAGTTTTATGTTTTTTTTAAACATTTTTATTAAGATATAATTCAAATACACCCAATTCACCTTTTTGAAGTGTACAATGGAAAGGTTTTCGTACATTCATGATATGTGCAATCATCACCATAGTCAATTTTAGAACATTTTCACTCCAAAAAGAAATCTTATATCCTTTAGCCTTAAGCAGCCATTAATCTTTGTCTCAACAGATTTCCCAGTTCTGGACTTTCAGACAAGTGGAATCATATAGTATATGGGTTTCTATGACTGGCTTCTTTTACTTAGCGTAAGTTCATACATGTTGTAGCATCCTTCTCATGGCTGAGTAATACTCCACTGTATTAATATACCACACTATATTTATCCATTCATCTGGATATTTGGGTTGTTTACACCTTTGGCTATTATAAAAATGCTGCTATAAACATCTGTATATAACTTTCTACATGAACATATATTTTCATTTCTCTTGGATATACACCTCAGAGTAGAATTGATGAATGACATGCTATCTTTACATCTAATCATTTGAGGATTAGACCATTTTATGAAACAGCTAGACCATTTTAAATTCCCACTAGTAGTGTATGAGGGCTCCAGTTTCTCCACCAACACTTGTTGCCATTTTGATTCCAGCCATCATAGTGGGTGTGAAGTGATATCTCACTATGATTTTGATTTGCACTTCTCTTTGAACTAATTATGCTGAATATATTTTCATATGCTTGTTGGCCATTTGTGTGTCCTCTTTGGAGAAATGTCTCTTCAGATCCTTTGCTTATTTTTTAAATTGGGTTATTTGTCTTTTTATTGTTGAGTTGTAAGAGCTCTTTTTATATTCTAGATACAAGTCCCTTATCAGATATATGACTTACAAATAGTGTCTCCTATTCCATTGGATGGTTTTTTTACTTTCTTGATGGGATCCTTTGAGACATTAAAATTTTTAATTTTGAGTAAGCCCAATTTATCTATTTTTTGTTTGTTCCTTTTGATGTCATATCTAAGAGTCCTTTGCTGAATTCAACATCATGAAGATTCACCCCTTTGTTTCCTTCTAAGAGTTTTTTATCTATTTTCAGTTAATCTTTATAAATAGAATGAGGTAAGGCTCCAACCTCATTCTTCTGCATGTGGCTATCCAGTATTCCAGCACCATTTATTGAGAAGACTTTTATTTCTCGCATTGAACAGTCTTGGCATCCTTGTCAAAAATCAGTTGACCATAGATGTATGGGCTTATTTCTGGACTCTAAGTTCTATGCCACTGATCTATATTTCTATCCTTGTGCACATACCATACTGTCTTGATTACTATTGTCCTAGTACATTTTGAAATATGGAAGTATGTGTCTCCTTACTTTATTCTTCTTTTTCAGGATTGTTTTGGGGAAGGATACTTTTTATGTGCCCTGCTATCATGTTAACTGCTCTCTTTTACTTTCCTTATAAAAGTGAAATTCCAAAAGCATTTCCATTCTCTGAACTTTTTGATAGGTTAAATTTGCACAGGAGTTCCATGTTTAAGGCTCTATTTTGTTTTCTTTCATGGGATTAGCACTTCTGATCGCAGAACTTGAGAAGACTAATAATCATCTTTTAATATTTTCATTTTACAAGGTATTTCCTCTGGAACAAAGCTACTCAAGAGCATGGAGAGAGAATTTAAGCCACTTCAAGGTATAAATTGCTCTCTGCAGAAGGAGGTACTCAACATGTGCCCTACTGGATTTGTCTCCTCTATACTCATTGCATTTGTGGGAAACAAAGTAGTTCATAAAATTAAATAAGAATGAAATACTAAATACAACTGGGACTCTAGCGCTTAGCTACCAAACCTAATTGTAAAGTTTGGGGCTTTCACTATCCACAGTTGTCTTCCTCTTGTTGGATATATGAAATAAATGTCTAATTTCTTAATATGACTTAATTATGTATTTTTATTCATTTCTCTTAATGCCCTGTAAATATATTTCTTTATCTGTGCATCTTTCAAAGTGACAGAGACCAAGTGTATGTAACCTCTCTGTGTAGCACCAAATAGTGACCTTGGATACTTTTATGTGTTGCCATTAACAGTGAGCATGCAAAGCTTCCTTATAAGGAATCATTGTGATAATGAAAAGTAAATTATTCAACATGAACTTGTTTCCCTTTGGGGGCAAATAGAAGAAAACTTGGCTCATTGGTGAAAACTAAGAAGGGCACCTTGGATGGGAATTTTTGTGTTCCAATGATGAACAACACTTTTTCTTAAGACTGAAACATGTATTATTTAAGATAGTAGGGCATCCTTTGCATGACATTTGGAGTCTGGATTCGGTACCTGGCTCTGCTACTAACTAGCTGTGACCTTTGGCAAATCCCTTTCCTCTCTGAGCCTTAATGTTTTCTCTCTAAATAGGCATGGGACAGAAGGCTAACCTCTCTGAACCTTCCTGGTTGTAAATCCCTGTGATTCTGTTGTTCTGTATTAGAGCTCCTGAGAAGTAACCACATAGATAATGAACTACCCCTGGCTTACTGTTCATTCAACCACTATTTCACACACACCTGTGATGCTGTTAACTCCTTAAAACTGTGACAATATTGCAATGCTCCCCTCAGTGTTAAATCATCCCTCTTTAAATAGATATGTATAATAAATCACCATGGGAAAACAAGTGATGGTTTTAATTAACAAAACTAAAGAAACTTACCTGGGCACCACCTGCACCTCCCCAAACCATGAAGTCTTGGAACAGGGTAGGGCCAGTGTTACTATCCCAAGGCGGCTGGAATTTAGGGTATACAAAGAGACCACACCTAGAACGCAAAACAGTAACACTCAGCCACTTTCTATTTTACATTCATCACTATGCAATATACTTTAATACAGAGTAGAAAACTAACTCCCTCAAGAGTCTAATATTGTACACAGGTATTTTGCTTGACCTTACCCAATGTTCACAAACATTTTTTTCAATGTCCCACTTTTTCTCACTGGAAAATATAAAGGTAATGAATAAGGGGTGAGGACCCTGCCCCTTCTCTCTGACTGGTATTGCCCATCCCTCAGCCCTTCCTCTACCTCCCTCTGTGACCTGCTCCTGGATCTTACCAAGAGGCAGAATACCCCTTTCTAGGCTAGCAGCACCCTTCTAGATCTGAACCCCCCTTGCTAGGAAAGTGGATACCAGCACCTGTAATTCCTTCACTTTTGCTCTTCTCCCCGAAATGCCCCACCAGTCTAATATTCTGGACCCCTTCTTCTCATTACAGGTTGCTGAGAATGGCTGGATAAAAAACTTCATAATTTCCTGACACAGGTGGTAATCCAAGCCTCAGCTGGCACTTCAACAGGTTATAGGGCTCGTTCTTAATCCTTACTCCACCCTCCTTATCATTTCCCACCAAAGCAGTATGACTATACTAATATTATCAGGATTATTTAGAGCCATCAGTTACTGAGTTCCTGCTGAGGTGCTTTACATAAGTCATCTCTAACTTTCACATCAAACTTTCAATGCAGATCTGTCCCCATTTCACAACCAAGGGTTCTGACTCATAAAAAACAAAAAAGAAGGAGTTTATGAGGAATAAAGTCAGCATTCCATCAGGGCTTGACTGACGCTGAAGTCTGCCTTCTTCCCACGTCCTCACCATGCTTCCCAGCCCTTGTTCTTAGCAGGTGACCTTACCCTCCACATAACAGACTTCAAGCAAGTCTCTTCTCATCCCACAGGCAAAAAGCCTTTTCCCCAAGGTTCGTCTCCCCACCCAGCTCCTGAGCCAGGCACTCAAGCCCCCCAGCTGCCCCTAATCTCTTGGAAGTTTACCTGCTCTCTCCACTGTATTCTCCCCTGGCCACAAAGGGGGTCCCTGTCCTTTCTCAAGTGGCTTCCCTCTCCCCCTCCCTTCCCTTCACCACCCAAACTTACATGATCCGAAATGCTTACACAGGGGCATCATAAAGTCTCACACGGAGGCCAAAAGTTACACCCTCTCTGTGAGTGTTGTACTAAAAATGTTAAGCCATAAATCACACCCAAAAACATAGGTGAATTCCCCCAAAGTTACCTGGAGCAAGAGTGAGCCATATTCCGAGTGAAGGAGAGAAGTGGAGCTAGTGATGTTTGGCTGGTCACAAGATGAAAGAAGTACCCCAAACCGGCAGCACACACCCTGTTTGCCTGCAGAAAGTGACGGTACTTAAAGAATAGCTACTCCATATACAGTAAGGTAACCGGAAAGAAAGACTTAATACATACTCATTTTTCTTTTTCATTCGCTTCCTGCCATGGTGTATCAATACTTTTAGGGACTCATTTACTCTTCCACCTACCACTTCCCCAGGGCTGCCTTAGGGACCAAAAATACTTCTTTCCTCTTCCTCCAGACAGCTCAACTAGATTGACTGTAGGTTGCCCACCTCAGTAACTGGCACTTCATGTTAAAGCAGCCTTGTAAACTGGCATAGTGAGAAGCCTGCCTGCATCATCTAATCCAGGCTTCCCCCTTTGGTGTATGCAAGGTGCACCTTAAAGCCAAGGCTATACGGAATGTTCTTTCCAGTCCTTGAACGGTTCTGGGCTGAGGCCCAGTGATTGCACTAGCCATGGTTTAGTTCTGAGACATAGCAGGTGGTTCCAAACACAACGTGAATCTTCTCAGTATACTCTTGTCTTGTTTAGATCATTTTTACGATTATCTGAATAATTTCATGTGCTTTAAAAGTTCATATGAAACCTAAATTCTCCATTAGGACATATGAGTTTGGGGCCTTAATCCTGATCAAACTGAATACAATATTATCCTTATAATCTCAATGACACACCTATATTACATTCATCACTGTGCAATATACTTTAATACAGAGTTGAAAACTAACTCCCTAAAGAGTCTAATGTTGTACACAGAGGTATTTTGCTTGACCTTACCCAATGTTCACAAACAGTTTTTTGTTTCCAATATTTTAAAATCAGGAGACTTGATATAAAAAAATCAGACTTTCAGTTTCCTTCTTTTTTTATTACTAAGCCCAACTTCCTTTAGGACCCATGGGTAGCCATGGATCAGCTGGAGCTAAGAGCCTGCTTCTTGGATTATGGATTATTTTGCCAAAGTGCCCACCCTTCCTGCTTCACATATTTATGACACTGGCCTAGTCTCTGTAGGCATTTGAATTTGCCCTTCTTAACTCCAGTCAGTAAAGTAAATGATACATTGGCTGTTCTATGGTTCAGTGGGAGGAATAAAGGGCCAGTAGATCAAGCTACTGGCTGACTTCCTATGTGTTTGTGGGCATCTGTCCTCTCTCAACCTGAAAGGCTGGTCTAAGATCAAGATACCCACGTCTACCTAGAGAATAGAAGTCAAATAACAGGCTACTCAGCCAGCCTCAGGCCTTAGCCTTGTGCTTCAGGGATAAAGGAGGCTCCAAGGCTTCCACGTGGTTCACCCTTAGCCACCTGGGAGTTTGACACAGCCTGGTTAGTGTGAGAAAAAAATGTTTCCTTGTCCTCTCTTTGAGCAACGCAGTCTCTCAGGAGCACAAACATGGGATGCGGATGGCTCATCCTGAATATTGGCACCAGGGCTCAGAAAGAAAATAGGGTGCAGGAAGGAGCATGACCCCATGCAACCCCACAAGGCATTAAATATCTTTCTATAAAGTGCTGCCACCATGTCAGAGGTGCCTCTGTCCAGGACTCAGTGGGATTATGCTGTGAGTGTTTTACTAGAGCAAGTTTCTTAAACTTTAGTGTACACCTGGGGAAGACTTGCAAAATTAAGCAAATAAAAACACAGGAGCCCAGTAAGATTTAAATTTCAGATTTTAAAAAAAAACTAATCTTTTTTTTAGTAGAAGTGTACTCCAAATATCATATTGGATATATGTATACTAAAATCTTATTAGCTATATATTTCTGAAATTTAAACTTAGCCAAGTACATTGTATTTTGTCAGGAAACCCTATCTTGGATCTTGGAATACATCAAGTCCCGATTTCTAGGCCCCACCACTAGATATTCTGAGTTAGTAGGTGTTGGTCAAGTGGAGAGGGAACAGGAATCTGTACTGACTGAGATATTAACACTCTACTGTCTGGTCATCAAGGGTCTTAGGATAACTTCGAAGAGGAGAGAGACCCTGGGAAGAATTCATTTCCTGGCAATTTTGCCATGAGCTGCTTTGGGAGCCCAGTGCACATGGAAGCAACTGTAGAAAACTGAAGGAGGATAGAGACCTCGAAAATCAGGGCGGGAATCTATTACCAGATCCTCAGCAAAAAGAATGCCCAACTCAGTAAAGTTATATTTATGTTAAAAGTTTTTTTTTCCTTAGAAAAAGATATCTTTTTTAAATTATGACCAAGTGTCACAATCATACTCATTGTAAAGATTTATAGAGAAGCTGCCATAGTCCAGGTATCAGATTTTAGAGTGTCATTTATTTTCACAACAATATGGGCTTAGGTGTTACGGTTACAATTTCACAGACAAAGAAATTGAAGGATGGAGATGTTGAGTAACTTTCTCAAAATCCCAGAGCTGATAATTGGTAGAGCCAACTCTATCTGTGTCCAAGTCTGGAAGTATCAGAGATTGTAGTCTAAGATATAAAAATGAAGGAAAGACCCCAAACCAGGATATCAAGCAATAGGGTACCAGTGAAGAAATATAAATAGTACTCAGGGTGTGAGGCAAAGTCATGTCACCAGGTCAAGAGCAGAACAGGTCTCCCCACTAGTGAATAAAACATATTGAGCAACATTCCTTCCAAATGTCAGTATGTCATGGACATTCAAGGAAGATAAACCCCAGAGAGAAATTAACTGTCCAAGTAAGCTAAGTCCTTGAGGTGTGCATCAACAGTCACCAAGTTAGCCCTTCAGGTGTCAGGTAGCCTAGTGGACAAGACTGAGGTAGTATTTGATGTGGCCACATAAATAGAGGTTTCCTCAAAATTGAAGAGCATTTTTGAGGTCAGATTTAACTAAGGAGCTGCTCTCTCCACACTAGAATTCCAGACAATATAAAATCTCTTTCATCTCCATCACGTGGAAAAAATAGCATGTTCAGTTCAGAGTGCAGACAGACATCCGGGTAATGCTGTGGGCCAATTTCCCCTAGTAGGCAGGGAAACACATGGCATTTTGAATGGAGGAGTTTAAGGAAAATAAGAACCCAGCATTCTAGGGATTGAGTGTTATCTACCCTTTGACATAAAGTTAAAGGAGATTGGCTATTGACCGCAATTTGGAACAACAGAAGAAAAGACTGAGATTATCTGAAATTATTATTTAATATTAATGCAGACAGTTAGGGATATGGATTCCAGGACAGGACACAGGAAAGGGTAGGGATTGATGAGGAAACTCTGACATGCTCAAGGACAGGGCTCTTTCTCACAGCCTTTTACAAGGAGCTTTACTGCACTCTGAGTAAGGAAGGGTTGAGAGTGAAGACCCTGATCATACCCTCTTAGTTGTTGCTGTTCTCTATTTATCCTTAAGTTGAGAAAACTCATATTATTCCATAGCTTCAGTCATTCTAGACTAATATATTGACTTCAACGCCCAAATGAAGAACTGGAGGAAGTATAACCTGAAGTTCACCTCTTTTAACCTGGGTGACCCAGAGGCAGTCAGACTATCACAGCACTCACTGTAGAAGGGGACTTTAAAGAGCCTGCTCCTCCCTGGGGTACCACATGTTCCACTAGGAATACCTATGTGCACGCATGTGAGCACGTGCACACACACACAAAACACACAGAAGCAAGCAAAGTCAATAAAGAAGAAAAATGGAAATAGGTGCTATTTTAAAACCAGTAACACCCCAGTGCCCCAGTCCTTGGAGGTCTTCAGCCTCTTGTCAAGACCCTATGTTTACCTTGAAATGGGAAGCATGGTCAGGGGGCCTGCACATATTGACACAGTCACCAGTGCTCTTTCCAGAACTTGTTATTCACTTTGGGTCCCAGTGGCTCTGTCTTTCTGGTTATTTGTTACTGTGCTGCCACTCCTTATTTTTCACTCATTGCAGGATATTTTCTTTCTTTGTAGACCACTGGCTCATATTCTACTACTTCATTATTGTGGATTCTCAGCATTTCTCCAATTTCCTGAGGCCATTTAAAATTCTAATCACATGTCTTACCTACCACATGGTACTAAGTAAAAGTGAGTCTTGGATATCATTGAATATGAAGTTGAATTACTGTTCAAGATGCTAACATGACATCAGGGAACCGGAGCCATGTCTAAGACTCCAGTTATCTTGGGGTGGCACAGTAGAGCTGTGTGTGTCTGTCAGGGATGATTTTGTGTCCCAGGGAGCATTTGGATACATTTTTGGTTGTCGCAACTTGGGGGGAAGAGGGTGTCAGTGGCATTAAGTGGGTAGAGACCAGGAATGTTGGTAGGCAAAGGATAGCCTCTCATAGCAAAGAATTATATGGCCCAAATGTTAATATGGCCATGGTTGAGAAACCCTGGTCTATAGTCTAGATTGAAGCAAAATATTGGCATAATCCACAGACATTTTCTGGTATCCCATCTCCAAATTTTGATGGGAAGACCAATCTAAATATAGACACATGGTTCATTGCAACAAAAATACTTTGACAGTTCTTACCAGGAGGGCATTCATATCTTTTTAAATAACCAAATCTGGCATTAGGCATACCCCCAAAAGAACATGCATTAACATTGAGCTGATTATCTCAGTTCTCCCCTTGTCCTAGGGAATAGGACATCACTCATGATTCTTGGCTTCAGGAAGTGTCACTGTCAGTGGGTTGTCACAAGTGCCCAGTGTATCTCTTCAGCCCTCATAGACACACAAGAAAGTAACATGGCTGTTGATTTTCAGTTACAATTACACAACCGGAACCTTCCTCAGGGAAGTACATCTACCTTCCACATAGCCTGAGTTGAGTGGTTGTGTCTCTACCACAACTACGAGCCATGGGAAAGGTCATGAGTATATATGAGCTGAGGGTTAAGGCATGTGGGCTTCTTGAATACTCACATTTTCTGAAAGTATGCAAACAATGAGGAAGGTGCACCAGACCTAGAAGTGATCGTCTCACTCAGATGTACACTTCTATTTCATTACCAATGAAATGCTAGTTCGTTACCAAGACTCCAGGAGAGAAATATTCAAATATTTTAAGAATATATTCCAAGGGCTACACACTTATTCATCACCAGACAGGTGCTCAGAGAGCATGTGCTTTGCGTGAATGAATAGATTTGTTGAATCATCTTCCCTGGTGTCATTAGTGTTTATGGAACATCTAGGTGAACATACATAAATGCTTTATTTAGAGTTGGGCAGGATATTGTAACTTTGGTCTTCTGTTCACTGGTAAGACTCACTTTTCCTATAAAAGAAGCACATGAACACTCAGAGCACATTACTTCCCAGCCCTTTTGACTCTCCATTCCAATTGGGTATGCTGCAAATGATTCATGAGGAAAAACCACATATTTATGCAGGCAGCCGGTGGCTTGTGGGGAAGGGTTTAAGGCAAGCAGGGAATTTTGTGTGGAAATCAATTCTTTGCGGAAGTCAATGCATTATGGACATTCAAGCAAGAAAAATTCCAGAGAGAAATTAACTGCCCAAGTAAGCCAGCTCCTTGAGGTGTGCATCTATAATCACTAGAAAAAAGTGAGTTAACCCTTCAGGCAGCTCTTAAATATACATTAGCTATTGAGTGGGGAGAGCTAGGGAGCTGAAATTGGCCTTTAAACACAGAATTCCTTGCAAAATTGATTTACAAACCAGAACAAATTCCCCTCAAATTAAATGGATGTTTCCGAAGGGCTTGTCTGCAGGGTTTTTCTGTGGGCTCTCCTAAACAGGAGTCTGGTCATAGGAAATTTCCAGTGCCTACGTATACATGGGCTACTTCGGATCTCTGAAAGCGAACAATCCCTTGATTTTTGAGAACGAAGACCTTCCAGCTTTAGTTTGACATAGGTTATGTCTACTGGAAAGATAGAGCCTCTGGATAGATAACAAGAAATTCTCGTGAAAGGGGACAGAGCCTCAGATGCCGGGGTACCAAGAGAAGACAGCCTGGAAATGGGGTGCTCTAAAAGCTACAGCTGACGCATGGAAGAACCACCACAGATCTGTTTTTGGAAAGCATGGCAAAGGACTATCTGAGGAGGATACAGATGAATGCCACGAATTCGCTGGACACTCAGAAGGAATACCATGCTTGTGTCCTCACTAGCAAGAAGGCACAAAGCTCAGGTTTTGCTTCTCGGAGAAACTGCACTGGGCCTGGCTCAGCAGCAGCCTGAGAAGGGAGGCAGGCAGACCCCCTGGGGGTATGAAAACTACAAGGGACTATCACCCTTCAAATCACCTTGTACCAGATAAGACTGAAGGTGAGTGAACTAGAAAGATGGCTGCCTGGAGGCCAAGGTGAGCTCCATGTGCTGTGGCAAAGCATTTGGTCCTGGGTTCTGGGTTAGGGCAATTCGGGAATTATATGGAACCACAATCATTACAGAGACTGAAGGATAAACTCCATTTCTTCCTTCTCTGATGGGCAAGAGCTTCAAAGTCAGACTTGAGTACGTGAGAGGATTTAAACTTTTGAGGGTGGTTGCCCAGCCACTTAGATTAGATCACTTTCTTCAAGTCTAAACAATGGCTTTAGTTGGTGAGTAGTTTATCCTAATGTCAGTGTCCTGTGTTTGACGTGACTCTGTGGCGATGGGTATGGCTATGTCATCACTGAGGGCAGCTGGGGGAAGGGCTCACAGGAAATTCTCATATATTTTGCAACTTCTGAGTCTAAAATTGTTCTGAAATTAAAAGTTTAAGAAAACAAAACCTGAAAAATCCTAATTAATTACACTAATACAGTGACTTAAAAAATATTTTGCCAGACTGCAAGAAAACTGAAAAGCAAGGCAGGAGAAAGGGTCCCCAAAACTGAGTCCATGGAGGCTTGACCACATTCCTGTAAGGGGCAGTCTGACTCTGAACTAGTCAACCTAGGAGCACAGAGAAGCCACCATCCAAGCAACAGTTCCTCAGGGTACAGGACTCTCTCTCCCCCGAATACAGGAAAGCCCTGGAAGAGGGAATGTTTTTCTAACAGATCTACTTCTGTTCTACATACTGCATACGCACACATACACACATACTCCATATTATTGTAGCCTCCTTATTATCCCTTTGGAATAAAGTTGCGCTTCTGAAATACATTTTTCAAAGTACTCTGTGTGTCATACACAGAGGACACACTTAATGAACACTCACTCACTGGTTGCTCAGTGACTGAAATGACCTTCACTGGTCCTAAAGGTCAAGAGAAGTTCATAATTTTTAGGTTTTATGAAATATGCCCAGTTCTCACCTGAGTAGCAGCATATTCCAGACAATAGACTGCAAAAGAGAAAGCACAGCAGAACGCCAGTGGCCCAGCTGGGAACTTGGAGTGGATTGTGCAAGATTTTACACGGAGAGAAGAGTCCCATGGGATTGAAATGCTGCCACATATTCAACATCTTATTTTTCAACCATCAAAATGACTGTAAGATCTTGAATTCTCTTCCTTGTCTCTTTCTTCCCTCTATTTTTTGATTATGGAATTGTACCTATATTCATTCATTCATTATGTTGCATTAACATTTATTGAGCCACTGCTATGTTTCAGATACTACGCTAGGGTCTAAAAGTTAATAAACTAATGAAAAGAGAACAGCAGAATTTGAAGCTCATCGCAGATGAAAATGTCAGGAATGCACTTAGTAAATAACCTTCATGAAGCTACATTATCAGCTTAAACTAAAACCTCATTCTCAAAATACATGCATTATATTTTGGAAGACCAACTAAACGGTCTTCCCACTACTCTGACGTAAACCTTCATTCACGCATCTGTGGTTAAACTATACCTAGAAACAGTTATTTCTTAAAGTGTTTAGGGAGAAATTTACCAAGAAAAAGTAATGTTAAATTGTACTAAATGGGCATAAGAGGAAGAAAGTAAATGAATGGAAAAGCAAGACTTCTAGTAGGGAACAAGCAGCTTGCTTTGGACTGTTGTTCCAATGCTGATGGGGTACTGTTCTGCAGGTCAGTCTGCAGAGGCTCAGGTGACCTATCAGCCTTTAAGGTGTCCATTTGGGTCTCTGCATCTCTAGCCAACTCAATTCTTCTTCTGGCCAGCAAGTGGCCAGGGCACCTGCCCAGGAGACGATGCAGTACCCAGTGAAGGGAAGTCAGAAGACAGCACCCCTGCCATTCAAGGTGGGATTGAGATACAGTCCAGCTTCATGCAGGAAGATGAGCTGGGCAACCCTGAGGGTCTACTTGCCTTGGATTTTACAATGTAGTCAAGAATATGCCAACCAAGAAAGTACACAATGAAAGAGTTCTTCAGGCCCCAAGCCCTGCTGGCAGAGTTGCACAAAAAGCCTTGTAGTTGCCAGCAAGTTAAATGCTGCTCTTGTTGTTCTGGGTCCACAGATGGGTTTCCTTCAATTCCTACAGTCCTGCCTCCTTTCCTCACTGTCACATTAGCTGCCCCCATTAGGCACCTAAATTGGTGTGTCAGTGCTGTCTGTGCTCAGAATCAGTGTAGTTAGGAGTCTGGAAGAGTGTTGAGAAGACAGCCATGACTTTTATTAGGGGTTATTCAGGGGAAGGTAATCAAAAGCAGATGATCAGAGAAGACAGAGAATTTCATTCTCTCAGTTCCCCAGAATCTTGGCATAATCGTCATGACACAGTAGATGCTCAGAGGAGTGTCCTGGAAGGGTGAGGTCCTTAACTCTTTTGTAGGTGATCCAAGGTATAAAACCACTGGAAAGGGGGCAAATACATGGTCTTCCCACTACTTTGATGTAAACCTTCATTCACGCATCTATGGTTAAACTATACCCAGAAAAAGTAATTTCTTTTAAGTGTTTAGGGAAAAATTTACCAAGAAAAAGTAATGCTAAATTGAACCAAATAATGAGATAAAAATCAAGGTGGAGTTCATTCATCCTAGAATTATGATGTTATGACTTCGCTGACCCTCAGTTTTGACCATTCTTAAAGGGCAACAAAATGACCACATCAATATAGTAAGACAGTGAAAATTTTATAAGTAATTATTATTGCAATCAAGACAAAAATTGGCAACCTTAGTAGTTAGCTCAGGAAAATATTTCAGTTTGCATTCATCTAAATGACCATAAAACAATCAATATCGTCTGTGGTTTGCTCTCATAGATATTGCTTCAAAGAGTGCTCCTGGGAATGCTGAGAGAAATGATTATATTTATCCTAAAACACTTGTTTAACACAAAATCCCGAAGTAGTTTCTAGAGAGCAATGTGCCACAAATAAACAGTTTGTACCACATCACTGATGCTGTGTCTCCAAATGACTGTTAGAGAGACTGGACCCTCCTTGCGGAGCTTCAGATCTTACCTCTATAACATTGGTGGGGTTGCGGATATAGAGACCAGATGGTGTCAACATCTCAGGACTGGAGAGGCCTTCGGCACCAGAAAGACTGATGATTACATTATTTCTGATTATATTTCCCTGTACTGACCAGTCTAATTGAAGAAAAGAGAAATCAAACCCAGGGCACAAACATTAGAAGTTACACAACTCAACACTCTTGATTCTTCTAATATACATTATAGTTTACATCATGCATATATATATATATATATAACATTTAGTAAGTTCAACAAATTTAAGATAGCTAACCTTTTGCCATCAGGCCTGTCTATAAAATGAATGACAACTTAGGTAGACCATAATAGATTTAAAACCAGTTTACAGATTTATCATTCTTTCCCCCAGGGATAGACTCTCAAGAGATATATCTTATCGCCACATATATACCTGAGAACAAAAGATCATATTATTTCAGCGTATTTCATATACAGGAGAACAAGGGACATTGCAACACTCTTTCTTCTTTTTGGTATGGCTCATTTTAATTTTGTTTTTGTGTTTTTCTCTGTGAACCAGACAAAGAGACAGATTGTATGGACTTTAAGGTCTAGGGTACCATGGACACAAGTTCAATTTAAATAATAATAACTTAAAGAGAACAAAGAAATAGATCTACTGTTTTACTTCTTAGAAAGTCTAAGCGACTGTCTCCATAGTCAAATGCTACATGTGACTTGTGTCGGCTCCAGCCTCATTCCTAGTTGTTCAAACTGGCCACCAGCTATCTGCATACCCCTCTCTTCCTCTGGGAGATCTGAGGAACAGGCTGGACAGTACATAGGACCTTCAGACCCAAACCACTGGGGTTTGGAACAGCAGAGAATAAAAGAGTGCAGGCCATGGCACAGAAAGAGATGAACCGCTTACGTGGCATCGATAGAAGGCAGCCCCACAGGTCCTCGGCCTCACAGATCCCCTCCTTCCCAGGTTTTTGGGTATCTTGGCTTCAGGCAATTTCATGAGTCTGGGTTTGCAAACTCACAGTGCATGAACTGTGTACCTTATCTAGAATGCACTAATCAACAAATATTCTAATTCCCTCACCTGCAATGCAGTAGATGTCAAGAGCCTCCAGTTCACAATATCCAAGCACTAAAGGCTAAAATCCTCTTGCAGGTTTCATTCCTTGCCTAGTTAATGTCTATTCCATATGATTGTTGTCTCCTAAAATAATGTGGTTAGAGTACCTGCCTGGATTTTAGCTCCAGGTTTCAGGTAACTTTTCCCTTATGCAGACAAAAGTAAAAATAAACAAATCCAACCTTCCATTTGTTGTTTGACTGCCCTGTAGCCATCCTGCACCAGTTTACTTCCATTGTTTGCCTCTTTGCCTTTTAGGGCTGGAGTTTGTTTTAAAACAAGTATATGGTACATATTTTCTCACTAATAGTTTCCCTCTCAGCATTAGAACCTTTATTGATCCTATTTTAACAGATTGTTCTTAAATGAAACACATTTTCCCACTGATGATATCACAGAATTACTTTAAATACAAAACACTATTTAACAAATAGCATTATAGTCTTATTTTCAGTGAAAACCTCTGGTTTGCTTTTTTATTCTGATATAATCAAAGTCTGTTTGTTCATTAACTCACTCATTTCTTTCAACAAATATGCCTACAATGCACTAGTTACTGTGCTAAGAAAACAATGTTCACATAAAATCTAGTGGTAAAAGCAAACATTAATCAGATGATCAGAAACATGATATAATTTCAAATCAATTAAATAATATGGGGCTCATATTACTTAAACAGAGGGACTTGCCTTGGGATTGTGCAGGAGAGAATCTTACAGGAGAGTGAGTGGAATAAACAGAGGGGAAGATCTTGTGCAAAGGCCCTGAGGCAAGAAAAAGTAGAGACTTCTGAAAGAATTAAAATAAAATAGATCAGTATGGAGGGAGAGAAAAAGAACAAGAGACATTTACAAAGGTTAATGGAGGCAAAAAATCATTGAGGGAGTCTTTTAAGCCAGGTTAAGGATTTTGAATTTGTTGTCCAAGAGCAATAAGAAACTCTTAAAGGGTGTTAAGGAGAAGAGTGATACGATGCAATCTGAGATTTTTAAGACTAATTCTGCATTCTGCAAGGGGAATGAACTTTAGGAGAAAGAATCTTTCAACTTGAAGATTGGGCTTCTCAGTAAGCTTCAAGAGCAGCTAAGAACGAATTTGGTGTACCCTTATATCATTAAGGGAAGGAGCTCTGGTGTCTGCAGCTTTAGAAAACAAAACAAAACAAAATTAAGGATGCTCAGCTCCTTGGCCAACATCCAGGTTTGACGCTCTGTGAGACTGTATAAAGACAAACCTATGTGACTCTGAGTTACTATGAAAATTGCTGACAGTGAACTTTATAACCTCCCATTGTGTAGTTACCAACAATTCTGTGAATTAAATGTCACCTTTAAAAGATCAGTTTTCTGTGGTAACTAGCCAGTAACTAGCCAGCTTAGTAACTAGCCAGTAGGCTAACCAGTGATGGCTACAGTTAATAGAATTTTTAACTATGTCTGGTTTCTAATGATCAGAGGCTAAAGTTTTTATACATTGGGAATTCAAATCTTGAGGCAATTCTTTTTGAAGAACTATGTACCCTACTAAAGAGTACCAAAATTAAACAAGCTCATCACTTACCCACCAGCAGTGCATGGCCTAAAATATTGTAGAACACATTACTGTCCACCTTCAGGCCCACAGTTCTGGACAGGCCAAGGCCTCTACTGAAGGAGTTCCATACTGTACAGCCCTGTACATAGGAATCTGAACAGGAAAGAGCGATGTGAACATTTGATGAATCTCAATGGCTCCTCAGATTCTGCTGATCATCTCCAAGGTAAGCCATAATATAACTAAGAACACACTCCCACACAATAATGAAATAGGAAATGAGGCATTGGAAAGAGAAAGCAAATCAAGAAAAGGGGAAACTCAGGCTGATGCACCTCAAAGATACCAAAGAAAATCAAGGAGGAATCCAAGAATCAAATGCAACAAGAGGAAAACCATCTGAGAAAGAGACAGTATGGCCAAACCACAAAAGAACAAGATTTCCGGTATCTTGTTGGCCATCAAGATGGCCAGTACCTTTGGTATCAACTCTCGTATCAATATGGAAGACAGCAGCTGGAGAAAAGCTAAGACAATGTGGGAGAGCCCTGCTGATGACCAACGCTTATCTTTAAAAGTGCATTTTCTATGAGGAGATGTAGACATTCTTTCTTGAGCTGTGAAATATTTTTAATTTGCTAGGCAATAATATTCTTGGCCCAAGACAGCCGGAAATTCTTATTCCAAATTGTAAACAAAGCCAAAGGGTAACCTGAAGATCATGACTCACATTTGAATGTACTGGTTTATGGAGCTAAAGGGGAAGTACCCTCTCCTATGCTAAAAGGAACTGACATGTAGGAAAGTCATTACATTGGGTGCATAGGCATATTTTATGACTCTCAAATCAAGTTATGTGGACTGAATCAGTCAGTGAATAAGTATTTCCTAAGCGTCATCTGTGTATTTCAGGAATTGTGCATTGTGCTGGAGATATAAAGATGAACAAAGCTAAGTAGATTCTTGCACATCTGCAGTCTGATGAAGGAAACTTACATTAAAAAATAAATATGCATTATTTGGAAAATTAAATGATAAATCCTTAAAAATGAGTTATGTTGTATTTCCAGGTAGTGAGAGATGTAGGGATAGCAAATGTTTGAAGTACTAGAAAATTACTTCTGTTTCTGGAATAATTTGACTTTTAAATTGGGACCATCCAGAAAAATTCTCAGCTGTAATGTGGTTTTAGATACTGGGCCTCCACATTTCCCTTTATCTCAGCACCCCTACTACCAGGTGCCCTCGCATCACTCACTAAGGATCCACCTCAGTAAGTGTCCCCATCCCTATCCTCTCTGTAGCTGCTGTCGCAATGTTCCTGACTCCAGATCCCCATCAGCCTGCCCGGCTGAACACCAAGAAATCTAAAGAGTTGTAGAGCTATTACAGATAGAATTCAGGGATTGGTAAACCTTTAAAAGTAGCAAAGATTCCACCTTCTAACTCTAGTGGCTGGGGGCAACTGACTGGACAGGGCACAAGGGCCTTCAGGGCATAAAACAATAAAAGAATTGTTCGGCAAGCAAGTCAGAAGTTCCTAACCTCTGGGTTAAGGTGTTACCCACTCCCAGGAAACACATTCGCATTTTAACAGAGGCCTACAGGGGATAATGTATTAACTCGGTTTTCAAACTTTTTTAAAGCACTGAGCCCTTTTTTCCAAATAAAACCTAATATATAAAAATAGATAAAGGTGCAGCTATTCTGAAACAGTTGGTGGGAGACAGACTTCATGATTTTTGAACACAGGAGGATCCCGATAATGTTCAAATGGCAACTCATATGTGACCACTACCCCTACTGACACTGGACTGACCCCCACATCAAATACTCAGCTGCCAAGAACCAGAGAGGAGAGCACAAAGGTATGGCTGCCCCAATGTATGAGGGAAGGAGCCATGTTAGAAAGCAACTCCCTAAATGAAAGTCAAAAATAAGTATTGTAGAAGAGATCTGGAAATTAGGATAAATAGACATCCCTGGCGTGCAGACCGTTTGAAATGAGAATAAAATAAAGCAGCAGTTGGCTAGCCAGGGTCCTACCCTACATGACTTCAAGGATCACTTTGTCATTACCTGTGGAAGTCCTAGCATCTTCCAAGGCCCACCTGGACCATCAGGTAAGCCCTGACAGCCTTTGTTGGGCCTCAGACCCTAGAACACACCCCTTTCAGGGAAGGATGTGGGTGCTGGAGGTGCTGAGGGAAGGGGAGGGTAACTCAGAAACAGAGGTGCTCCCCTCATTTTACCCGGTTCTCTGACCCTCTGCAGGTCAGCTTTGGGTACTGGGATTTCACCTGGGTGCCCCTGTGTCTCTCCACCTTCGGCTCAGAATCTTTGTCAATACCCCTGGTCATGTTCTTATTTCCTAGTTCTGATTTTGTTTCTCACCTAGCTGTTCCCATGTGCAGTCGAGGTTTCCTGTTCCCTCCCTGTATCTTCAGCTCTGGCCAACACCAGCACACTCTTCCACATTCCCAGGAAAATGCCCTGTTCTCAGCCCATTCTCCCCCATTTTTCCAGGCAGAAGACTGCTCAGAGTTAGGATAACTGGCCCATAGAAATGCTTTCTGCTGAACCTAGAGTCTCAGCATTGATTATTTAGGCCTTTCAGTATCAATTTGCCTGTAGTCACAAAGCTCATAAATGGCAGAGGCAAGATTCAAAACACAGATTTATACGGTTCACTCCAAGTCTGTTATACCTATGTAGTGACATTTCTCAAAGTGTAATCCTGCGACCACTTGTCCCAGAATCATAAGGTTTGTATGTTGAAAATTCAAGTCGCCGGGTCTACCTTAGCCCAGACCTGTCAGGGCAGGGTCCATACCCTGAATTTTGATGAGCTCCCCAAGTGATTTTTTAGGCATACTAAAGTCTGAGATGCATAGATCGAGTACATTATCCAGTTCTGAATCCCACATGTCCCCATACATCACATATCCTGACCCCCTGCATGTAGAGCTTTGAACATGGAAGATGAAAATAAAAATGACAAGTCATAGGCCTGGACCCCCTCACCTCTCATAGCTCCCACCAGAGTCAGCGCATTCAGATGCCTACGGAAGGCTTGTCCCACGTCCCGGAACTGCACTCCCTTCAACTGGACCTGGCTGGGCCCCTCTGGGAAGGACTGAACAATGACTGTGGCCCCCAAATCCCTGGATCCCAGCACTTTCTCACTCTTGGAATACAAACAGTTCTGCAAATGACCTGAAACACAGAATGGAGTCAGGGGGACCTGAAGCATGTGCAACATGCTTCTAGACAAATCACCCACTTTGAAAGACACTGCTCACACAAAGACAAACTGTTACTGCTTACTTTATTTAATAATCCTACTCCCCTTTTACTTTGATTCTCTTCTTTGGATTATTAATTAAAACATCCAATAACTAGGACATGATGTTGCCTTTACTCTATTATTTCCAGAAGCCCCCAAATCAATCACCTTAATTACTGTCACAAAGAGGCTGACTATAACCCACAAACCCAACCTAAATAGATGTTTATTTCAATCCAAAATATCCCCTGGAGGGAGTGTGCAATAAAATGACCTTCTTGTGGTTGATAATTATAGGGAAGAAATGTGAATGCTGAATATAATCACAGTTCTCTTTAGTCTTCAGCTGTCCAATGGGGTTTCACCACACACCCCTTTCTTTTCTGCTTTATAGTTTGAGGACTTAGCAATAATGCCACTGCAGAACGGCAAAGGGCTCCAAAGAAGTAACTGAACAGCACCCTCACCAACACCTCCTTCTCAGCCATGCCCCTAGTGAGGACAGCAAATTGCATGAACATAATACACACAACCACCATTGCTGCAAAGTGATAGGACCTCAAGATCCAGGACATTTCAGGTGGCAGATGGTATTGGGTAGTGTGAACTAACCTCAGAATGGAGAAGAAATCATCCCCTGAATTAATTCTTTATAATCCATGTTAATGACCAAAGAAGAGCCACTAAAGCAAAATGATGCATCATTCCACAGTAAATAACCCATGGTAAATTCCAGAGGCTAGTCATTTGCTACACCAGAGAGTGAATATATAAGAGGCGAATGAAGAAGTGTTTTATGTTTGTATGCTTTCTCAGGATTTTGATTGTTTATGCCGATGCTCCATATTTTTTAGAGGCCAGACCTCACATTATTGTATTTGGTACTGCTTTCCCAAACTTCCCCACATAAAGAAGGGGTGAGTGACATTTATTTTTTAGTGAAAAACCTTTGAATTTTGTTTTATGTTGAGAATGTTGTAACACTATTTCAAGATGGGGATGAAATCAGGGCCTTTCTCCTTAGGAGCCAGCAGATTTATAATGGCCCAAACCTAGAAACACAATCAAATGCAATATTTGCACAGTATGATCAGAATATATGTGTATGAGACTTACCAAGGGTGAACAGAATGCAGATCCCATTTCAGTGGAACTGTTAAAGTTGGCAGTCACTGGATTCTAACTCACTGTATCCAAACATTTTTCAGAATGGCACATTTGTGTGCCAGATGCCTGGGCTGGTGGAGGGTGGAGTCAAGATCCCTCTCACCTAACCACATCCCAACTCATGCTCACGTGAGTCTCTATGTAGACATGACCCAAATCTTTAACTCCAACCTTGACATTTCTTCCAGGATCCGACACCACCAGACATCTCCACTCAGACGCTAGACAGGCATCTGCCTTGGCATGTACAAAATTAAATTCATGATCTGCACCCTCCCACCCCAAAACCTGTTCCTCTTCCCATCTCAATAAATAGCCTCATCATCCATCCAGAGCTCATGCCCGGGAGTCATCCTTGACACCCACACCATCTTGGACTAAAGTTGACAAATGATGTCTTCACAACAAGTGAAAGCCTCATAATCTACAGCCTGGGAAACCAAAATATAACCTACTAAACTAACCATCCCTGAAATAGATGTTTAATAGGCACATCAGTGTGATTCAGTGCCTGCTACTCTCCTCGAAGAAAAATGACTTTAGCAACCACTTACTTAAAGTATGTGGTCGTTCACTCAGAAAACAAACTCCAGAAGTGGGGTGAGTGGAGAGAGAAGAGCCCTATAGTCTAATCAGTAAGAATATGTTGCTTGTGTCTATGACTTGGCATTAAACAATTTTCCTGAGAAATTTAGAAAGGGCCCGAATCAGAGTTAAGACTTCATTATAACCTCTAACCTGGTAATTTGATTCAACTCTCCATATTTAATTATTTAACAGGAGTTTTTTTTCCTCCAGAGAAATAATTTTCTCAAGTGGACACTGTTGTCTGTCTCTTTCACAAGGTTGTTGAGGGGAGAAGATGAAATGACAATTGATAAGAGAATTCTGAAAACCATAGGCTTTTATGGATATGCAAAGGTTAAGGCGCTCTTCTTTTTTGAAGGAAGTCAACAATACCAGGTATCATTTGACCATAGGACATTCATTTTCACTCCCTGAATTCCCCAACAAAATACTTCTCTACCTTTTGAAGAACTGGCCTCCTGGCATAAAGCGAGGAGCTTCATTCTCTCATTAGTGAGATTTCCTCGAATGGTAATACTCCTGCTGAGCAGGGCCACCGTGACCTTCAAAATACGGTGCTCTCTGGCCACCCAATTCTCTGTGAAGTTGTAAGAATATCTGCAAAAAAAAAGAAAACTAAAAAGGCACATTGGAAGATATCACTCCAAATCTTATTAGGAATAGTAAGCCACTAGATTAGCATAATTCTCTGTTGGGGGGTTCTATTTCTTCAGAAACTCAGATACAGAGGAATGAACTAAAGGCCCACACATGTGAAAATTAGGAATTATGCTAACTACTACACTGACCACCTACTACCCGGTGGAAAATCTAGAATCTTACAAAAGAAACTTATTTAAGAAGTCTAAATCTTTAAAATGCTTTATGTTTTGCAATTTTCTTTGCAAAACATCTAGCATTATTTAATGTAAAATTACATTGTTAAGACCTCATCTTCTTCTGTCTAAATGGAGCCAAGCTGACACTCAGTACCTCAAGGGCGACTGCAGATGGAGGTCTGTATTGTGCACAGTTTCCACAATGACAATCTCTTCCACAGGTTTGGCACCTTCGACACCTGTTCCACTGATGATAACAACTTCATCCCCAGGTTGCCAGTCCACGGCATCTTCCAGAGCCAACACTCTGTCTTGGGCATAGGCAGCTGCTCGAAGATGGGTCACCATTACTTTCGGTAGCGAACCTAAAACAATCCAAAAAAAGTTTGCCTTTAGAACCATATGAATGTGATGGTATTCAGCCAAAGAATCCTGAAATAAAAGAATCTAGGAAAGCAAGCTTCAGGGTCCACAAGCATCAATACCTTCACTTTTCTGGGTATTAGTTTTCTCATCAGTCACATGGTGCAATAAAAATAGTGCAGGATTGGTGGCATGGTACAAAAAGCACAGGAAATAGAGTCAGACTAAACATACATTTGAATCCCTGTTTTGCCAAACTCTAACCATGTTCTGCTGAGAAATGTACTCCACTGTGGGCTTCAGTTTCCTCGGTTACAAAGCAGAATAGCAAGGCCTTTCCCCATGGGGTTTTACGAAACTAAATGAAATAATATCCATAAAACATCTAGGTTAGACCATGGCATATAGTAGACCTTCAATATATTCCGTACTTTTCTCTTCCTTCCCTGTGTTATGCTGTGTTTTAAGGATGAAATTTATACCCTCTTTCTTATTCCAAATAACAGCTACTAGACTCCCTGATATACAAGTTTACAATGAATTTCTGATCTAAAGACTTCAACTCACTTCACAAATAGGGTTAGTAGAGTACAAAATCAAAATTACCCTAGATTGCTTGTCCTATATCTTGGTGTATTAAATGATCCCTAAAACCTAAAACGGGGTGTGATCCAAGATAAGATTGGCAGGCAACATCCAAGGAGAACCTGTCACTCTGAGTATCTTGGTTTGTATTAGACTCCAGTGCATCTAACCGACCCTCCCACACCAACATGCTACTCCTTAACTCTCAAGGATTCAAGAAGATAGTCTGCGTCACAGTTAACTCTGGCCTTTTCCAGCAAGGATCAAGACAAAGATTTTTATCAAGCCATTATCTGGAGCAATACTTCAGAAAACACATGGCTTACTCCCAACACCCTCTTTCGTCAGTACATTTCTTCCCCCCTTGCAATAGATCATAATTTACCTTTAGCCCACAGCAACTTACTGTCCTCCCTTGTTGCACTGAAGTAAAGCAATAATACTTGAATTTCTAACTACAGAGGTGGCGGACGATAAATCATTTTCAAATTATTTTAAACTTCCCTCTTTATTTGTCTGTGTGTGTGCAGCCACTTACACCAATAATGTTGTTCTAGGCTTAGAAAGGTCTTGAGGTTAATGATATAATTTCTGAAGTTTACTTGGGCAATAATTTTATCTTAAAATAATTTACAGAGTTCAAAATTTCTAATTATGGGCAGGTGAAAATTAAGGCATAAATCATCCCAAAAGAAAATAATTTTAATTTTATTCCTTGTTTGTATGCTTTAACCTTTGGAAACAATAAAATGAAATCAAGTTTATTTATATGTACATGCATATATATGTGAATTTCTATGACCCATTCACCGAAATATCTCTCCCAAGCACAGAAAGTGTTTATTGAAGACAAAATATTATTAAGCTCTGGGATCAATTGTTGATGATACTCATCAATATACAAATACCTACTATGCACCTACCAACACTCAAGCTGCATGTGGCAGAGCCAAGAGTAGAGTCAACAAAGATATTTGTCTACTAATCATATAAATACATGTAATAGTCAAGTCAGAATGAATGAAAAAATCAGAATTGTTGCGGTACATTTTTACCTACTAGCATAAACATAGGCCCTTTCCAATGTTGACAGAGCCTCTGGAAAGCAGTAAAATTATCTCAAAACCTTTTTATTTTCACTGCAAAAGTAACACAGAACTGTGTATATGACTAAAATATCAGGTTTTGATGTTTCCTGTGTGCCGACCTCATATTTACAACTATATAGTAGATAATTGACATTTGAATGAGCTACCATCATCTCAGACTCAAAAATGTCAACATAATTTTAATACTCACCTAAGCTAGACCCTCTGCAAACAGCTTTTATTCTTTGGGCCATTCTGCTTTGTTCCTTTTTTTTAACCTTAATAAGGTATCTTAATTACGTCCCTTCTTTGTACACTAACTTGCATATCTGCCAATAGTCCTCAGTAACAAAGCCCCCAAATCCCCTTCTGACTTGTAAGGCTCTCCATTATCAGACCTGACTTTATGGTCTCTGACTCTTTAATAAGCTCTTTATTCCAGGAAGCCCAGTTGTTGTTGTTTTTTACCTCATCTCATTTAACAAGAACATTCCTGCCTCTATCCCTTTGCCCATTCTGTTCCTTCCACCTACGTGCTTGGCCTTCCTTCCCTCACCTGTTTTTCTAAAATGTAGCTCAAGCCCCACCAATCCCACTGGGTTTCAGGGAGCACTTGCTGATGTCCACTCCCTCCTATAGACCTTGCAGTGAACTGGGGTTCTTACTTGAGCGAAAGATCTGGGTACTCTGGGATTTAGGCTTGTCCAAGATTAGATCATAATTTATCTTTAGCCCGCAGCAACTTCCTGTCCTCTCTTGCTGCACTGAAGTAGCCCAGCTTGTGAGTCATTTGTCTGGGTTGCTTTAAAGGGAAGAAAAAGCTCCCACAAAGAAGCGGATGGGGGGAAAGAGGATGACAGATATGGCAGGGGATCTGTCTCAGCTATGGGCCCCTCTCCCGACCAATGGACCTATGACTGAACCAGAGGAAATTTCCAGATGACTTTGGCACCTGACGCTCCTCTGCTCAGTTTGCACCTGCTACCTCACCCTGCCTCATTCCTCAGCATGATAATGAACTTGATTCCTCAGAAAAGCCCCAGAGACTCCCTGACGAGGTCAAACCCTGTATTATAATCTGTCACATCAGCATGTCCCTGTCCTTTCTAGCACTTAACACTGCAATTTGACCTTCATCACTGCAATTCTGTCTCCCCTATTAAACGGCAGGAGCTCTGCCTGTATTTGCTCACCCCCTTAACACCAATGTGTATCACTGTGCCTAGCACATAACAGGTGCCCAATAAACATATACTGAACGAGGAAAATCATGACTGAGACATAGGGAAACAAGTACCCCAAAGCTTTGATGTCCAGGTGATCAGGTGACCCCACATGACAAAGAGGTCCCGACATTTCATCGCAGAACACAATGCCCCCCCTCACATCCTAGGGTTTGACCTCCTGGGCAGCAGTGGAAGGCTGCACCCTCCCTCGGTGTCCCTGTGCTCAGCACTCTCTTGGCAGGTACGAGCATCAGAGGCAGCAGGGCGCCCCCTGGAGGGAGGACAATGGCAAGAAAGTCCAAATAGGAGGGAAGGGCAGGAAAGGCGCCTCATGCAACCTGCAGCAGACGACTACTTGGTGAACTCACATGACATATGTCGTGACAGTACCGATAACAGGCACAGAGTGTTGTAAAGGATTAGAGTCCGTGAGAGCTGGCAGGGGAGGAAAGGGGGCAATAATAGTATATTAAAATTAATTATATATAATACATTATAATAAATAAAATGTTTGCTCTCACTACTGAAATATCCACAGACTGAGCAGGCTGGCGGGTGGGGGGACCTGGGGAGACATGGTTTATAACCTACAGTCAGTACCAATTATTTCAGTATTAAATCATTCTGGAATTATTATAGTACATATATATGAAATCACCACCTCAACATTTAGGAACTTGAACACAGGGCTGCTCCCTTATTTCCTTTGTGTAGCACAATTCCTATAGGATTAGCATTCAGCTCATAGGGATTTAAATGAACTATTCTGAGCATTGCTTTCCGGACATTCTTTTGAAAACCTCATCAGATATATACCTAAATGAATATATGATGTCTGATAGGTAAAAAGTAGGAAAAAAGTGCAAGCATTAAGAACCTAGGATAAACCCAACCTATGCTGAGTAGTCGTACTTGAAGTAAAAACTATTTCGTTTTTGTTGTTTTTCTTTTAGTAGACTGCACAGTTTAGGGAGCTAAAATGCTTCAAGGACAAGATTACACAATGATGCGACGTGAGCACCAATTCTGAAGACAGGTCTCCCGAATCCAGAACCAAAGAATTGGACACATAATGGAATTCCTGGCCTCTGGAAATAACTGTAAATTAACGGTACCCAATTGTCTTTGATAGCCAAATATTATTTCCCTTACTTCATAAATGTTATTTAAGGGTCTCAGAAGGTGGGCCAACTGACTTCTCTGATGAGGAAAACGCTGCACACATTTCAAACGGGAGTCATTTCCCTTCACAGAACTCAAGAAACCCAGGTTGGGAAGCTCTCTTCCTTTCTCTAACACAAGTCAAAAAACGTAAAAATACAGTTTGAAAAGCTTGATACTGTATGAATACACTTAAATACACAGGGTCATGCTCTTAACTTGTAATTTAATACAGTATTCAACCACTTCAGGCATGTAGCATTGACCTGTAACCAACAAACTATTAATTTACTCCCACTAATCACTTCTACTCCTAATTGTATTTCCTACAAATTATTCTTCAAGCATTTCAGTGCCATTCATCCATAATTACAGTCCCAGAGAACCATCTTCCCAAATGGGCATGAAGAAAAAGAAATTAATTTTTGTGGGTTAACACACTTTAAAACTACTAAGTGTCCTCTGTTTATTTTGTGGGCCTTCAATCTTATTCCAAGTGAATAAATGCCAAGACCTTTACAAATCCTTTAGGAGTGAGAGAGAGAGTGTGAGAGGAAGGAATAATTGCATTAAAATAATGTTCACATCAGAATAGAAATAAAAAGGAACTCACAAAGAACTAGAAATAATTTTCTGAAATACATGCAAATTGTTTCCCCCTATTTGTGCACACAGCTTCACCATTATCCATAACAAGACAATGAATGCTGCCTTTTCTCTTGTGTAAATGAGCATTTATCAAGCACTGGAAAGACAAACATCAAGGGAACAGAGTTCCTGTCCTCCAAGGTCCATGACTGGTATAGGAAATAGACAAAAATCACAAGTATACTATGTTCAGTGTTAAGATAGAAGGACACCTAGGGTCTACAGGTGCACAGACAGGGAGCAACTCATTCATACAAAAGGGGAGGTTGTTTGTGGAAATATGTCCCAGACGAGCTGATAACTAGGTTGGGTCTTGAAGATGACAAATGGTCAGAGCACCCCAGGCAGAGTCAACAGTACATACAACGGTGTCGGACAACATGACACATTTAAGTAACTGCTCTATGTACGGCATGGCCAGATGCAGGTGTACAGAAGGGATGTGGACCTTAGGAGAGTTGGTGAGGTTGCACCTGGGAGCATGAGCAGGACCATCCTGGGAAGGCTTCCCACAGAGCACAGTTTACCCCAAAAGTGACTTGGAAACCAACAAAGGAATATTTAAGATAAAACTAAGAAATCATGCTGTTGTGAGACTAGTGTTATTTTAAGCCCGTGAGTACACATATCAAACTGAGGACAGAGAAACCTTAATGAGAAAATATATTTATTGCACACTGGGGAGAATGAGAAAAAGTTGAAGTCCTAAGATGAGTCAGAGCCAGCCAGAGGGGAAAGAGGGTGCTTGATGTGTTCTGGGAATAAATGGAGGAGCAATGTGTGGGGCGAGATGAATGAGACAAGATGAGTGTGACTGCACGAAATGACGCAGGGCCTTGCTGGCCTGTTTTAAAGGACTTAAGTCTTATTGGAAGTAGTTACATGATCAAACCTGTGGTTTTAAAGATCACCCTGGATGTTGTGTGAGGAAGAGATTGCACGAAAGTAAGAAGTCTATGAAGAAGGCTACTGCAGTGAATGTAGAGAAGTGCTGCAGTAGTTCAGACAGGAAGCTTTGGAATTTTGGAACTGAATAAGAGTTAAGCAGTGGATCTGGAGAGAAGTATAAAAATCTGAGATGTCTTTTAGAGAATCAAAATGACGTGGGGCTTGGATCTAGAGGTAAGGGAGAAGATGTCAGTGATGACTGACAGGTGCATAGCTGAACTGAGTTGGTAGATAAATAGGACATTAGGGAAGAAAATAAAGAGTCCATTCAATACATAATTGTTGAGTACCTACTATGTGCTGTGTTCCATGTGCTACTCTGGTACCTGGGAATATAGCAGTGAGCAAAACAGTCAATAAAAATCCCTGCCCTCATTTAGTTTACCATCCAGTGACATTCTGTTTCAGATATATTAACCTTTAAATGGCCATTTTAGACAGGTCATATTTTAGATATTAAAGAAACTATCCGAGTGAAGTTTGGAGCTCAGAAGAGAGGTCTGAAGCTAGAAATATAAAGACATCTTCAAAGAGATTAACCCATGGGAATGGGTAGGATTACTTGGGAGCAAATACATAGTTAAAAATGAAGAATACATGAGACTAAGGCCAGAGGAATGCCATCATTCCAAGGGTGGGAAAATAAGAACAAACCTAAGAGGAAAAGGAGAAGGAAGAAGTCAAAAAGATAAAGATACTTACTTACCCATAATTAAACAAAACAGTGCAGTGGGGAGAAAGTTTTATTCCTCCATGAACCTGCTGGAGGACTCATCCCTCCCCACCTCCGTACTCTGCTGATTATTGTTAAGGTATGAGCACCCTGCCCAGCATCTCGTGGGCTTGAGCCCTGCTCCCCTCTGTTCATTTTCTCTCTCTGCCCTTAGAAAGTAGGGGGCACTGTAGCAGAATATGGGCTTTGAAGGGAAAGGATGGAGAGAAAACCCTACCCTTCTGCTATTTCTCATTCCCCCCTGCCTCCTGCCAACACCTGGCCCAGACTCTCTGTTCATATACTATCTCTAATGATAGGAGCTGACGTGTCACCAGAAATATTAGAGAAAGGCCGTCCATTTCTTAGGTGCTGATTACTTTGCACCTAAGCCGGCTCTCTCTGAACCCAGAAACCACAATACCAGGAGCCTGCCTCTGGGCCACAGATGCCAACCTCAGGGAAAAGGGTCTGAGAGTACCATCCTTTAACATAATTAAGAGAGCCAAGCCCAGACGGAGAGAGATGTGTCCTTGGCATCCCATGTTGGAAATGAGCCTACTTCCCCCACGCAATTAGTCTGACATTCAGTAGTCAGCTGCTATCCAGCCACTAGTATTAGACAGCAAGGAGATGGAGGTGAAACAGACTTTGAGTGCTCATCTGGGTCCTTAATCATAAGGTTCATCAGCATTTCTTTCAGAACCATGTATAGCATACAACTTACAAGGGAACTCCTTGAACCCAAACCATTTGTGAATTGAAGATGATCCAATTTACCAAACTTAAGAAGAGGAGATTGTGACATTAGCATTAATATAAGACCATCTGGCGGAACAAAGGATGGAATGGGGGCATTTTTCATGTACCATTTCTCTCTACACTTCAGAACCACTTGCTGTGATATCTCCCTTGGACGAAGGCAAAACCTGCCAGAAGAATCCTGTATGAGCCTGGCTATGTGTGTGCACTGGGAGCCTTCTGCCTCATTCCTGGTTAATCTCCTGCGGTATGGACTGAGCCAGGAATACATGCCTGCAGGAAGGAGAAGGCACACCACAGAGAAGCTCTAAAAGTGCACATCAGCTGGCTGCATCCACAGCTCTTCAGCAAACATGTCTACACTACGATGTAAGAGAATTAGGCACAAATTCTGCTCCCACTGCTGAGAAGTCTACCTTTTTTTGGCAGTAGGATTTAGAGCAAGACGTGCCAAGGTTATTTGGAAGGTGTGATGAGCAATACTTTGATTGATGACCTTTCCCAGAGGCATAAAATAAAGCTAATTTTTGTTTCTACCTAGGCTGAGCTTTACTGTTGCTGATGCGATTAAAAATAAGTGACTAAGAAGAATCAAAAGAGAAAGCTCAAAACACCCAGGAAGTAGTGCATTGGAAGATAAATGGAAACTTCTGGAACACTGTTCTTGGCTCTTCTGGATTTCAGGCCAATTCAACAAATGCCCTTCTTAGGCTTTGTAGTGGAAACTCCTGTACTTAGAGGTACAGAACCCACCTGGTCAGAGCTAAAGGCTTCTGCAGCATGTCTTTAACACCCACTTTTATCCATTGTCCAAAAAGTATATAAAAATACACATATATTTCAGACAAGTATATAGTACCTTTGATAATCACTGCTATGGTTTATGCTTTGCAGAGGTGGTGACAGTGAGGAGAAAAAGGGCTAATGGTTAATAACATAATTTGTTTATAGAAAAACAATAAATATAAAATGTTTAATACGAAAGTATAGAAAAATGAAAATAAGATATAAACATCCACAATCTTATTACACTAAATTAATATGTCTTTTCTTTCCAACTCCTTTTTTATGTTCACAAATTGACAAAATATCATATAAAAATAAAAATGCTATAATTCAGTATATAACTATTTTCATAAATTCTCTTCCCTCAACGTAGTAGAAACATCTTTCAGCTGTATTACATACACTTTGACATCATGACGGTATCATAGTACCTCATTTAAAAGATGTGCATTTTATATACTAATCCCTTATTTCTTCACACTCAGTTTTTCTGTCTTTTCCCAATACTTGCTCTCATAAAGAAAACAGATGTGAGCATTCTTAAGCATGACTTTTATGCATATTACTTATCCTCTTTTAGAACAAATTCCTAAGAGTGGCATCACTATATCAAGGCATATACCTAGTTTTAATATATTTAATATAATATCTATGTTGGTATAATTACCAAATTGCTTTACAGGAAGGCTCACATACTTCTACATATACTAGCAGCATATATGGATGCCAGTTCCTCAAACTTTCTATTTTTTTTTACTCTTGGCCAATTTGATTGTTAAGAGAAAAAAAGGTACTTTTGTTTTTTATTGCATTTGTTTAATTACAAATGAGAAAAGGTAAGAGAGAGTTCATGAAAAATAAAAAATAACCTCCCCTTCACTGTGAACATAGGATAAACCTAAGCCTTCTCCACACGCATTCACATTGATAGGTCATTTGCATTAATCATACAGATATGTCTATTCACACCCTTTGTCGGATTTTAAATTTCTTCTAAAAAGTTATTTATAGAAGACATTACTCTGTATATGAATGAAATAAGAATTTAGTGCATGATAAAGGTAACATTCAAAATTCCCAGGGAAATGTTGTGGTATTAGTTTCTTATTGCTGCTGTAACAAATTACCAGAAAATTGGTGCCTTAAAACAACACAAATGTATTATCTTACAGTTTGGGAGTGAACTCTTAGTTTCACTGAGCTAAAATCAAGGTGTCAGGAGGGCTGCTTCCTTCTGAAGGCTCTGAGTGGAAAATGCATCCATTTCTGTTTGTCAGCCTCTTAGAGCTCCCCATATCCCTTGGCTGGTGGGCCTGTGTCATCTTTAACCAGCTGCACCCCTGTCTCTCCTTCCTTCATCACACCTCCTCTGACTGACTCCTCTAGCATCCCTCTCAGGACCAATGGGATTGTAAGAGGCCCATCTGGATAATCCAGGACAATCTCCCCATTTTAAGATCTTTAATTTAATCACATCTGCAAAGTCCCTTTTGCCACATCAGATAACCTGTCATGGGCTCCAGGAATTGAACAGTGTCATGATATGAACATATTTGGGGCTATTTTTTCAGCCTATCACAGTTACATTGTTGAGTAAATAGTGTTGAGAAAGTTGACTAGCCATTTGCAGAAAACATTAGAAAACTGACTTATACATTATATGAAAATAGATGGATTAAAGTAGGAGTTGGCAATCTTTTTCTGTAAAGAGCCAGATAGTCAATAGTTTGGGTTGGCAGGTAAAACATGAAACAGCAACATGAAAACAGCCCCAAAGAAATGAGCATGGCTGTGTTTCCATAAAATTTTATTTACAAAAATAGGCAATGGGTCAAATTTGGCCCATAGGTCATAGTTTCCAGGCCCTGGATTAAAGACATTAATGTAAAAAAAATAATAAAGAAAGAATAAAAATAGCAGGAAACAAATAAGTTTTCATACAGTCTTTTTACAGGAAAGAGTTTTCTAAATGTGAAATCAAAGGTAGAAACCATAAAGGATAATATCTGTAGATTTACCATCAAAGGGAATCAGAAAATGCCCTAAAAATACTGAAGGCAAATAGCAAACTGGGAAAGAAACAGGTTCTTTGTGGCTCTATCAAGAATGTTACAGAGGGAGCCAGAAGGAGTAAAGCTCCACTTGGGATCACAAAATAGCCTGAAAACATTAAAACTGAGAAGACTATTCCAAAAACCTAGAAGGAGAATCTTGTGTCTGTCTTTCTGCCATAGGTAAACATCAGTTACGCATATGCAGAATAAAAACAAACCTACATTCATCTCAAGTGTATGAAGAGGATGGAATGAATTATTTGTTACCTCCCCTTCTGGGCCTCAGTTTCACCATCTATAGGATGAAGGTAATAATCCCAGTCTTTCCTACTTCATGGAGTTGTTGTCAGAGTTAAATGAGAGGAAAGAATGGGAAGCAGCCTTGAAAATTAGAAAGTGCCAAGATCTGGGTAAAATCCAATTTTTACAAACACTGAACATGGTGCCCTATTAATAGCATTGCTTTGATGATACATATGTATGAATTCTCTTCAAAGAAAAAAATCACCAGCTCCTGCCTATGTAGCATTCCATTTATTTAGTAAACGTGAATTTCCTTAGGTACTCAAAAATGTAAAAAGTATAAAATTTAGGTTATATTAACTATTTAATAACTAAAAGATTACTAAGAATGGAGTATCATGGTGAGCTTGTGGGGGACTGGGAAAGGGCTGGAAAACAGGAGGTGTAAGCAGGGACCTAAACCAGAGAGGGCATTATAACTGTGTGAGAAATTTTGAACTTTATCCTCGCAACAGTGGGAAGCCATTGAAGAGTTTTGAGCAGTGGCATGATATGGACAGATCTATGTTTTTAAATGAGCACATTGGCTCCAGGGTAAAGAATGAATTGAAGAGGGACAAAAATGGCAACTAGAAGATAACCAGAAAGCTTAAACAACAGTCCAGGCACAAGTTGATGGTATCACGAACTAAGAAAATGGAGGCGGAGAGAAATGGGTGCATGAGTGACCCAAGAATTAAAATCAAGACTTAGTGATGGACACAACATGGGGGATGAAAGAGAAAAGACTGTCAAGAATGACAACCAGGTTTCTGGATGACGGATTACTGGAAAACAATAAACACCATCCCAGCCTTCTTTGGAATAAAAATGAGGTAGCTGACCAAATCAAAATTGTAGACATATAATAATAAAAATGACAATAACTAACATTTACTGAGCATTTGCTGGTGCCTGTCCTGTGCTACATGCTTGGCATGTTTTATTTCATTTAAACCACATAACAGAGTCAGGAGAAATGTTTTGGAATCATCTCCAGTTGATAGATATGGAAACTGAAACACCAAGGGATTGACTTGTTCAAGGTCCACCAGCTAATTAGTGGTAGGGATGGTATACAGACCCAAGCAGTCTAGTTCCAGAGCTCATGCCCTTGACCCTCATGTAGAGGATGAGTAAGAGCTCTATGACTACGCAAGGTCAAGATCATCTGGAGAAGATGCAGAATTTCAGCAAAAATCCTCATGAGAAAGTAAACTATCGAAATATTGAAAGGAAGAGATGGATCTTGGAGCTAATTATTTCCCCTTGGGAAACTTTGTGTCAAGACAAGAGAGTTAATATCTTCCTAGACAGCGAGTCAGCTCATAATCATATCTTCATTATGGTAAAGAGTCAGCTGTAGAAAAGGGGATCCACTTTCCTGACTGTGATATTCCATTGTATGTGTCAACTTCACTGGGCTACAGGTACGCAGTCAATTGGCAAACACTATTCTGGATGAGGTTACTAATTGAATTCAAAGCAGATTGCCTTCCCTGATGTGGGTGAGCCTCATCCAATCCACGGAAGACCCAAATAGTACAAAAAGGCGGAATAAGAGGGAACTCCTGAGACACTGGTCTTTCCCAGCCTTCAGATTTGGACCAAAACATTGGCTCTTCTGGGTTCCTAGCCTGCTGGTTCTTAGACTGCAGTTTATACCACCAGATATTGGTTCTATTTTCTGATTTTATTTTTATGGTATGATATTACAGATGACAGATGATAGATAGATGATAGATGATATATAGATAGATAGATAGATAGATAGATAGATAGATAGATAGATAGATAGATAGGTAGATAGATAGATAAGATAGATAGATAGATTAGATAGATAGATAGATAGATAGATAGATAGATAGATAGATAGATAGATAGATAGATAGATCACATTGGTTTTGTTTCTCTGGAGAACCTAATAAAGTAACTTATTCATTCATGAACAACTTCATCAAAAGAAAATACAGAAAAAAAAATTGGAACTATAAGGACTGAGACAGGAAATGTAAGGCTTTAGTTACTATTTTCACTACTTTATTCTATCAACAACTAGGATTTTAGAAGGAAGTAGTTCACTGTTTAAAAAAAAATCCATTGTTCTAATTTGAGATATACCTTCCCAACTGACCTTTAGTGTGGTCTAAATATTCTACTGTAGTACAAATATTTATAACATGCCAATGACTCTGCTTTGAACAGGAAATAGTAATTTTCTTATTAGCTAAAAGATATCCAGTTTCTTTCCCCTGTCCCCTCCCTCAACCCACAAAGAGAAACACGTTGGTCATCTCTAGGATATTCTTGGCACAGTCCCAGGGAATGGAAAATTCACAAGGCCAAAGAAAGGAAGGTCTCTAGCTTTGTTTTCCCTCCCCACACAAAGAGAGAGGAAAGGGTCCAAGAGGGAGCCCCCTGGAATCTGCCCCTTAATCTAGAAAGACCTGAAGCAGGTGGGCCAGACCAGCTTCCCCGATCACTGAGGCAAAGCGGCTCTCTCCCTTCTTGGACTGACTGCCTATGCTGGACTTACCCTTTGTCAAATGGCCAGGCCCCCAGTGTCTTGTGTAGCCTTAGGGATAAGGAAGGAAATCAAGCTTACTGTCCATCCCCTTCATAGCTTAGTGAAGAAGAATTCATCACATGATACATCCTTGCTTACTAGAGGTTCTCTTTTTGGTTTGGGCCAAATTCTAATAGTCAATATTGATGCTTTTTGCTGGTTGCCCTGAATGTACATATTTATACAAAAGAGTGGTCAGTACAGATCAAGATTCTCCGAACTAAAAATTATATTAAAGTCGAATCTAGAAAATATCACAATGTTATTATTTTTTTCTAAATCTTCTATTAATTATGTTTCTATCAATTAGGGCCTTTGTTTTGCTTAGTGAAGTGATTATTTGTTTTTTCACCCCTAGCCAAACTAAACAAGTTTGAAATATATTAGTGTAGGATTTTCAGTACAATCTTAATATTTGCAATTCCGAATTGGTAAAAGTAATAAAGTGTTAGACTGCCCAGTATTTTAAAAGTACACAAGTTATTGTTTTTATCTGCCCATTCTCCTACTCTCATTAGATAACACATCTCTAATTTTAAGAAACCATCCTCCCTCCATATCAGGCCATGTAGTCCTGGGTGTTGATTCACACCCTTGCTTCACCCTGGCCAATAGAAGTACCACTTCCCTGGTCATAGCAGCAGTTTCAGTAATAAGCTTATGGCCCGAACAAGACCAAAATTAATCCTATGGCTTTGGCTCAAGTTTTTTATTCAGTTATCCACACAACATATATTTCTTAAAAGCCTACTATGAGTCCGTGCACTTTTGTAGGCAATGAGGATTTGTAAATGAAATAACAGGAAAATCCCTGTCCTTGTGATGTATACTATCTACAGGGGAAGACAGTAAAATAAGTACAATAAATATGATGAATATCTGTATATATATATTATACATATATGTATATATTCCCCTTATATACAAAGGTAAAAAATAGGGGGCAGGATGTGAAATGTTGATGGGGAGGAATGTTGGAATTTGTGCAGGGGTCAAACGGCCATTGGAAGTTCACCATTTCATCTGGAGGCGCAGGGACCCATTTCTGCCTCTGCGAGGGGAGAGCTTGACTGAAAATGAAAACAAGCCAGGAGAGAGCAGAACCTAGAGATGAGAAGATGCAAAGCCCTAATGACTTCATTGGAGCACCTGGACTCAGCTGTGCATCAAGATTTTTTCAGCTATATGAGGCAATAAACACCTTTGTTTTTTGTTTAAATTGGGTTTTCTGTTACTTGTAATCAAAAAAGACCTGACTAATGCCAACTTTCAGGTCTATATAGTAACTTAACGGATCTTACAATGTCTTTCTAAGTGGGGTTCCTGCTGTACTCGGATTATTGAATAGCTAGAACTCATTTCTAATTAGCAGTATACATTTACATGTAAACACCTAAAATCTTGAAGACCTTAAAAACAGCATGTTCACTTTAATGCACTCAAATGAGTTCCTCAAAGTGTGGTTTATACCCTTAATTTAAGGAACCCTTTCTGACAGATTGTCCGAAGGTCACTCTTGTTCAAATCAAGTAATTACAAGGTCTAAGTTATCTCAGTTAAGAATCAATGAGATTTTACCAGATAGTTTTCTACCATTGTACATACAATGGTTGCAGTTTGGATTTTTCTGAAGCATTATCAGACAAAACAGAAAATTTCCACCTTACTTTTTGTAAGTGGTGTTAGCTATATTTTGAGAGGCATATAGTTAAGGACCAAATACTCAGCTGCTCTGAGGGTAAAAATCATTCATTCAGTCACTGTCCATCCACCATTCTAGGGGTTCCCTACACTAGAACCATGCTCCCTAGTTAAACCGACTCAGTAATCACGATCTGCCACAACATACCAACTGACCTGAACCCCAAAGCTGTACTGAAGTATGTTTGAATTTAAAATTACAGAAAACAATGAATAGGTTTTACATTTCCTTCCTCCTTCTTCCTCCATTTCTCCCCTCAATTCGATCTTAGTTCCTTCCCATCCCTAAATCAAAAAGTATGACACAGCAAAACACACACAAACCAACAATAAAACAAAAAAACATTAATAGTTGCTCTCCCTCTGAATCCAACATTCTTTGGAGCACCCTTTCACATTTGTAACAAATTGTTGAGCAGAACTTCTGCTCCCCCAAATGAACCAAAATGGCCCAAGGAAGGGACAAAAAGATGATAGGCACCCACAGAGTAAGTGAGCCATGAGCAGTTAGGGAGCAGACATTTCCTTGGGGCTTATTAAAAGAAAGATAATCTAAGTTTGTCATCTGAGCCCTCCCTGGACAGACCCCACCCCAGGCTATATGAACAACAAAGGGAAATTCAAAGGAACTGTCTGAGCTGGGGTGAGTCATCAGCCTGAGTGAACCCATGGTCTTTTCCTCTCCTTCCCAAAGAGGGAGTTCTGAAGGTACTTCTCTCCTCTTAAGAAAAAGGGCCCCAAAAGTCCCAATCACAGAGCTGCAAGAAGGGGAGACTGGCATCTTTCTCCAGGGTTAGATGTCTGCCTATGCAGCATACTTGTTAGACTGCCCCTGCCTGCCCAAGCAGGGGAGCAGGGGAAAGGAAAGAGACAGCGAGCAGAGAAAGCAGTGCCAAGCAGAATGTCTCTAGTGTGGAGAGATTTGTAAGTTTCCTCTGCAAGGAATGGATTCTGGGGAAGGTAGCTTGGCTTGAGCCAAATTTCTAGTACTCCAACCACAGTGGGACCCAGGGTGGGAGCGAAGGGGGTTGCAAATCCAGGTGGGACTTCTACACTGGAAATTGGTGGGAGGGTCTCCTACAGGCTCCAACAATCTCACGCACAGGCATCTTCAGAAAGAGAGTCAACAGTCAGCCAATAATATCTAGAGAGGCAGGAACTCCCAGAGGATACAGCTGCCCAGTTCAGCAAAAGGCTTGTTAACTGTCTTGCCTCCCCTCCTCTGCCATGCGCAAGCACTGCAGGACACCAAAAGAGAAGGATGGGGTAAAAAATGAAGGAGCAGGCCGTGCCCCCGCCACTCCAAGCGCCTCAGGCTGGAGCCTCCATGGGCAGGAAGTAAAGGGCTAAGTAAGAGACTACAGTTTTAAAGTTGGTGAATTGGAATTTTCTGATATCAAAAGTCAGCTGGAAAGCTATGGTGCCCAATGTATTGTTAAAGGGCAGGAAAAGAGATCTACCAGCATACAGACTGAGGAAGTAACTGGAGAAAAATGAACTCTGAGTCAGATTTCTGTCTAGAAGGTTTGAGTCCCTCAAATATCCCTAAAAAGATGCCTCTTCATGTGTGTAACCCCATAGATAATTGACACATCACACCAGCTCAAGGTTCCCATGAAATCCCAGGTATTATTTTATAGTGAAAAGTGCTAGGGGGAGGCAAAGAACCTCTTCAGTACTGAAGAAATCCAACATTTCTGGGAAGGAGGAAGATAAAGCACAACATACACAGGAAATTTAATTCCATAAGACCTTGCAATATAGCTTTTAAAGTTTGGGTAACCCCGGGAGGGGTATCCAACCAGAGCAATAATTTTCAACCATATTTTTTTAACCTCTTCTGCTATTTGATAGGACCTTTTTAGGTTCTAAGCTCTGTGCTAATAATTTAATGGGCATTTTTGTTTGCCTGATTTCACACACCCGTTTTATTCAGCTTACCTGGAACCTAAATGACAAGTGGTGTCAACCTTATACAATGCATTTATATAATAGTAAATATCGTACAATATTTTAATGATTCTGTCTATGGGTTTCAGACAACTTGAGATCTCAAGAGACTGAGCTCAAAGTCAAAAGCTTGAGATTTTAGTTCAACTAGCTTAAGAAATACCTATGGTTTTCTGCCCATCAGCACTCCTTCAGGGGACTGGCTACCATCCTTTCTTTTAGTAAACAGTTCCCCAAAACATACTCACGCAAACTCGCAAACATACACATGCACACCGCACTGCCTCCCTGGTCAAAGCAGAGTTGAATATTCTCACATGGCCTTGTCTCCCTGGCCTTCCCAGTTGGTAAGGTGACTTGAGCTTGGACAATCCCAGTGCTCTATCCCCCAGGGCACCAAGTGTGGTCTTAAGCCTGGTAGACAAATCAAGGCAGACTTGCTGAGGTCTTCTGTGGCTATTCCTGGAACAAATGATAGAACATAGAGTTCCTTTCTTGGGTGGTGAACAACCAAGTCCATGTGAAACCAAGAAATGGAGGGGCCCTATGGAAACAGCCATTACGGAATAGGATCTAGGGGAGCCGATACATACAGAAGACCCAGAGGGAAGAACGTGAGCGTGAGTCCTGAGGGCATCGATCCCAGGGCAGTCATGCCTGAGGCCCACTGCCCTCCTGCTCACCTTGCAGTTTGATCAGAGCTCATGAATCCTTTGTGTGGGTAAGTGTGTTTGCACTGGGTTTCCATCCCTTAAAACCAAATGATTTGAGTAGTAAAGCTACAGATAAAAATGCCATCCCACAGCTGTGCTTTAATTCCAGCCCAAAGGAATGAGGAACAGGAGGAAAGGGGAGATCAGTGGTCTAGAAGAAACAGGCAAGGAGCAGGGGCAAGAGAAGATGTCACGGCTGCAGCAGAGACAGGACTGGCAGTGACTGGTCAGGTCATTTGGTCTGGTCAGACCGAAGAACAGAGATCTGAAAATATATTGTTGGACAGAGAGAAACTGGTATAAGATAAAAACAGGCCCTGGAAAATTTCACCCTACATCAATGACCAGACAAGAGGAAGTGTCACTGAGCTCGATCAGTCTTGGGGAAATAAGGAATCATACAAAGAGAGGCCCTGAACTCCTCCAAGGATCTATATACCACCGTAAGGGATGCGCTGGGAGAGCTGTTTTTCCTCACTATTTTAGCGATGGAACTCTTCCTTCTAATGAAGCATTGCTCTGAATGCAAATATACAATAGAGATGATGAATTGATTATTGAGCAATTTAACCCTTTATTGCTTGACCCCCAGACACTTTCTTTTTTGTGGAACCCTTGGAGCTCCTCTGGGAAATATCTGAATTTTGTGGAGCACATTGTGAAAAACACTGACCAGGAACATGCTCCTACACGCATGTCCACTCCATGCACGAGGTAGCACAGTTCAGGACAGCCTGAAACCCTTTAGCAACTGTAGTCACAGTGCCCGTAACACAGGACTTACAAAACTCGTGGAATTTAAACACAGATACTTGATACTTTAAGAAGGAAAACAAACCATATCTAAACTAGTTTGTTTGGGCTACATTTTTCTTATTTATTTCTACCAAATTCTTCGGTTCATAACAATTGCGCCAGTGTTTTCCCCAATCATGCCCCCACATGCTAGCTTTTCTCAGAAATTTCCATTTATATTTAATGCCTGCATCTTGTAATTTCTTGAAAAGGACAAAGGCAGAAGTCCATTCAAGGCCATAAGACTGCTTTTTCTCCTAAGAAACTGTCAGCTAAGTTTCTCAAGGAGGAACTGGAAATGAAGTGAGAGACATTGATAAATTTCCTCACTGAACAATCAATAAAGCCCCACATCCTGTGCGGACTCCCACTGTGGAAGCAAGGGCCGTAATTACATTGTCAAAAATTCAAGTTGCCCAGGCCGACAGCGACCCCCTGGAAGAGTGACAAGTGATTGGCACTCGGGGTGGGGTGGTGACCCCGGATTGGCAGGCAGAGGGGAAAGCAAAAGGCAAGAATGAGGTTTCCTTATTGACTACAAGCACCCACACCACAGACTGCCACTTGGGAGGAATCCTGCAGCCCTTCAGACATATTAACAGCGGAGTGAGCAGGTGACATAATTTTCTAAGCGTCTGACTCCACCAGAGATTCAGAACTACCTTGAGCCAGTCAATCCCAAAACAGAGAAAGAGAAAGATGGCCCTGGGTGTGTGTTCATGCAAGTGTGTGGGGGTGGGGTGGGGGTGGGGGGCAGGGGGTGACTGTGCTTTTAAAAGAAAAACATGAAATGCGCTTTCAACTCCATCTTTCCTCATGACAGCTGAACAGCAATGCCTGTTGGTTTTAGTGATATTAATCTACGATAAAAATCAACTGGAGCAGAAGGGTTACAAGGGGTGGCAATGAAAAATGAGATGGGCGGGAGAAGGAGGGAAAACTCTATTACTGACAGGCAGACCCATTTGTGTGATTCTCTATGTCCTGAGCTGGAGCTAAATTAGTATCTGTCAGTCAGTCCTCTTACTGTTGGATGTTAAGAATAATATGCCTGCAAAAGGCTCCATTCTCTGGGCAACGCTCTGCTTCTGGCTGTCCTGAAGCTCATGCAAAGGGCTTCCAAGAAGCCTTTATTGTAACCACGCCCAGGAATGGTGCTTATCCACTGCTGGGAAGCCGCCGCCCCACGAGAGATTAAAATCAGAAAGTATTTGCTGCGCGGTGGGAACAGAACAGAAGATGCCTGGGAATGTCACTGCCTCTCTCTTGCTCTGATGGAAAGAGGTAGACAAGAAAATTAATAAGGAGGAAAATCTCTAAGCAGAGCTGGCCCCATGCCAAGTTTTGAAATGCGAGGCCCTCTCCCCCTCCCACCTAAAAGAAAATATGAGATAATTGGCAGTGAGTACACAGCGCTTTGGGGAAGAAAAAGGGGAAATCATCCAAATAGCCATAACTGACACTGCTTGAGTATTACTGTGAGCCAGAGACACTGGAGCAGCTCACCAGCAGTAAGTCTGAAGCGGGGGCTGTGTTTTCCTGGCTTTATGGAGACGAATTTGCCCAAGATCATAGGTGATAAGTAGCAAAACTGGACTGATGTCTGATTCCTGAACTATTAACTACTAAAAATAGCATTTCTCCAAGTGTCATCGGTGGGCCGCCTAAATCAGGCCTCCTCAGGGTCCCACCACAGGCCCACCTTGAGTCAGACCCTGGAAGTGAGGCCCGGAAACCTGGACTTCAGTGATTTCCTCGAGAAGAGTGTTCTGGGCACTAACATAGGTGAATCTTCTCCCTACCTCATCCTAGGAAACTGAGTGAATGCTGGGTTGTTAGGGACTTTAGCATGCAAAGCAGTGAATCAAGTTGATTGCTATTTTGCATACTTGACAGCAAAAGGAAATTAGTTTTTCCCTAAAGCCCCAGTGTCAGGAGACCCATCTCTGGCCCTGGGAAAAGGCCAGTGAAAGTAAGTAACAATTTTGACCATGATTTAGTGTCTTACCGGTGGGAAAATCTGTCTGCCACCTCATGCGTGAGGGATAGTGGGGAAAGGGGGATTCTGACAGGGGCTATGGCATGGGAATCCCTCTCACCCAGTGGCTAAGCTCTTCTCTACATAATACTTATTTCAGGTGGATAAGATGCAGCAGCCTCACGTCAGAGGAGAAAACAGCTTGACTTTGCTGTGTTCACTGTGAAAGCTCTTGGTTCACGAGAGATCCTAGTCAATCCTGTATCAGCAGGGCTGCGGGGTGATGGGTAAAACAACTGCTGATGACGACCTCACCCTGGGAATACAGGAAAGGAGAGGAGGAGGGAGGGAGAAGGGGAAAGACAAGGAAGGCAGGGGAGGCTGGGAGGGGAGGAAGTAGAGGGGAGAAGATGGAAATGAGGGGGGCGGAGAGGAGGTCCCTTTCCTTTCAATGTCCAGTAACATCACAGGGCTAAAGTAGCAACATTTTTCTAACTTTCAGAATTCTCAAAACATATTGGAAGGATCTTCTTGGCTTTAATTGCTCCATGTTGGTTGTAGCAATGGCACCAGGAATTTTCTTAATTTGACATCTGTTTAAACAAAAAGCTTAGGAGTACAAGATGCATTTAAAGTGCAGGCACATAAAGGTATACTTATGCTGATCCTTCATAACAGGTTAAGAAAATGAGGAGCTGAAATGAAAGAAGCAGAGTGAAATAGAGTTTTCACTCTTGTTCATTGGAACTTCCATTTCTAGAAAGAGTTGTGCCATCGGTATCATATAGGACAGTGGCTCTCAGATCAGAGGATCCCTAGTAAGCTTCAGGGCCCCGCAGATGGTCTATACGTTGGCAGAAACACTGATCCGTGCCCTCTTCTTCTCCAGCTGTGTTTTTTCAGAGGTAAACAGAAAAACATTGGGCTGGTGACCTAACTGGCAGTTGGACTAGTGCAAACATTTGAAGACCAGAGCTGACATCTGAATAGATGGAAAACCCTTATAGATCCTGGGCTACAAGATCAATGTAACTGCTTGCTGATGAAGAAAGGAAAAAGTGTCCTTCTTAGAGGAAGGACATAAGATCAAAATTGTGGGTATTTTGAATTTCTGTCCAGATAGTTAAGGGTCTTTTAAAACTTTCCAAAATGTATCCCCTGTGTGTATCACTCTGGCTGGTCCAAAGCCAACATTTAATACATGCTTAATGAAAAGATCTCACTTCCCCTCGGAGTAGGAAAAAGAGGCAGGAGAGTGCCCTTTAGTAAACAACGATCAGGGCCCACAGTGTACAGTGATGTCCCTTTATCTGCAGCTTCAGTTTCCCACCATCCACCGTGGTCCTGAAGCAGATGATCCCCCTTCCTACAAGTTATCACAAGGTCAACGGTCGCTTAACACTAGGTCGCAATGCCTATGTCACTCTTCTCACTTCATCTCATCACACAGGCGTTTTATCATCTCACACCATCACAGGAAGAAGCATGACAACAGTACAATAAGGTATTTTGGGAGACAGTGACTACAGCACTAATAAAATTGTTCTATTTTATTTTTAGTTACCATGACTGATCTCTTACTATGCTTAATTTATAAATTAAACTTTATCATAGGTAATGTATATGTAGTAAAAAAAATAATATAGGGTTCAATACTACCTGTGTTTTAGGCACCCACTGGGGGTCTTGGAATGTATCCCTCATGGATGGGGGTTGGCATAAAGCCTTGATGGAGCAAAACGGCAGACCCCTCTAGGCATAGCTACATGTCCATGACTAGAAAAATTATTCTGATAGGTAGTAGGGTTTTGTTTTATTGTGCCCATATAGACATGCCAATGTATATGACATCATGTTTTCTGGAGATGGGCCACTATTGGAACCCATGTTTTGATCTGCCTTTGGCTCATACTATGTAAATGAAATTATATAAGTATCCACGGAAAGATACTTAAAACTCATCATTTCAAACTTAACATTTTTCCAGTTGCTACTAAGGATTATCCTGGCACACTTGGCAATTTCCTGAATCTCAAGGAAAATAAATACGTCCACGTTGCAAAGTAGGATCAGGTCGATCAGAGGGCAAATAAAATTGGAGCAGAAACACTGTAGCCTAATTCCTGTTCATCCCCAGAAACCCAGAAACACCCAACCCATCTGTAAGACTGTATTGAGTAGAACTCCACCCAAACCCCACTCACAGGAGGGGAAGACGGCCGCAGACACCGCACTGTGAAGTCGCCTCTACCTGGTTCATGCTGCCATCACTGTACACAGCCATCAGTCTATACTGAGTAACTCTGTCGGTCAGTTTTCACTAGGCTGTGCTGCAGTTACAACAATTCTCAGTGGCTCACGGCAGCAAATGTGTATTCCTCCCTCCCGAACAGAAGAGCAGTTGGTGGACGGCAGGGCAGCTTCCTGTTGCCACCATCAGGTCCCCAGGCTGAAGGAGCTCCCGCCATCAGGGGCTGGCTATTCCCAAGCAGGGGACAAGCAGCCCACGTACTGTAACAGCTCTTAAAACTACTTAGCCATGCAGCACCTCATTTCCCCTCATATCCCTTTGAGCAAAGCAAGTCCACAGGCTAAGCCCACTCTCAGTGGGGCAGGGGAGTGTGGCCCACCCGCAGAGAGGCACTGAAGGTCCCCTGACGCTGGTGGAGGTGTATATAACCCTCTTACGAGAAGGAGAGTGAATAATTGGGACCCATAATGTACTCTGCCACAGGAATTGTAACAATTCATATGTCTTATTGAAGGAAACAGTGCCTCTGCTCTGATTGACTTGATCGCCTCCCCAACCAACCACCATTAGTTGATAACAACCTAAAACGATAACAAAAAGCTATCATTTTCCCCACTGCCTTCATGCTGACTAGACACAGCTCACCCTCATCTCTTCCGGCCTGTTGCCTCACTCACCATGCAGGGAAAGAGTTCCATTCCTCACCGCCAGGAACTTGACACCATATGGAAAAAAGGGGGTGGAGTGGGAACTCCCATAAAGCTTGATCTCAGCTCTGCCTTGGAAGGGCTTGTCCTCAGATCCAATTCGGAGCTCTCCACCATCAGAAACAAGGATGGAGTGCACCCTGAGTTCAATGGGCCCCAGATCCATGAAAATCAGCTTGCCTCCTAAGGGGAAAGACAGGATGGTCAGTGCCTGGGGGATAAGGTTCACCTCCTTTTGACAGTATTCATATTTGATCAAATCCTCTTCCTTTATAAACTTCTGCTGGAATTTTATCTTGCCTTCTTTTCTAGAAGCACAATAGATGGAATCAGACACCCAGGACTAGAAGCACCATATTATTAAACCAGCTTAGGTTAGTTATCACAATTCACTGCAGCTTTAGTATGTTATTTTTAATGACAGTAACCTAAATGATCAGTAATTTAGGACTGGTTAAATAAAGGCTAAGAAGGTTGCTATTTTTACCAGTTAGGAGTAGATAGAAGCAGCATATAAAATTAAGCAGTAAAAAACTAGGAAGTGCATGAACAGGAAATAGGAATAGAAGAAACTGTGCCAAAATTATAAGAATTATGGTAAAAGGAAGTGTAGTAATTAGGGCCACCCATCCTGACATTTGGAGTATTTTAGCTGACCCGATACCCATTGTGCTTTTCTTTTGATAATAGACCTGAATTGCCTTAAGGAATTGCTCTGCTCTGGTGAACAGAGTTGAGCAGGACTGTAGCCTTAGCCATGTACCAGGCTGGAAATGGAAATCTGGAGGAAAGGGACAGGAATGTTTCCATCTCAGGAATTCCAGGAATGGTGTCTTAACAAACCTGAGATGAGTTCCTAATTCTGGGATGCCCACCTCCCCCACCTGCCAAGCCCCTTGAAATGCCCTGATTGCTATCACTTCTATACCTGATTTTTCCAGAATTCCCAGCAATTCTGTTAGCTACCCAATACATTTTCAATAAACGTATTTTTTAAAAGAAAGTTTGTTCTGTTGTAACCAAATGACCGTAACTGATACAGATTCTCTTTTGCTCTGACATCCTGCTTGTCACATCAGACTATTGTTTTGTAATACAATTATTTTATATTGTAAGGATAAATACTTAAGCTATTAAAACATAATTTCCTATTTATAGTACTTTCCATGCAGAATTTTCCCAATAATGACAAAACAATTAAAGCATCCCATATAAATAAACACTGTAACCTGACAGAGCTATTAAATCATCTCCCTCCTGGAACTGGTTTGCAGAAGCCCTGGACTAGACTCTGACCCAACAAAGTGGTCAGAGTAGTGACTTTACACTGGAAACACCAGGGGTCTTTTCCAAACCGTACCATAGCTTCCCATCTCACTGGGAATAAAAACCAAAGTTCTTACACTGGGCTCCAAAAGGCCCCTCATGATTTGCCTCCCCATATACCAATACTCCTTTAGCGTCATCGTCTAAAACTCATCCTGTCCTCAAACAGGCCTCAGGGCCTGTGCATATATTCATCCTTTACCTGCAATGTTCTTCTGTCAGGTATCCATATGACTCACTCTCTCTTGTTGCCATTCAAATGTTAACTTCTCACTGAGGCTTCCCTCTCTATGTGTATGTCTATTCTACGTAAAATAACCAACCACAACCTGTTACTCAAACACAGTTTTCTTCACAGCACTTCACATCAGACATATATTTACAAGTTTATTGCCTGTCCTCCCCTCACTTAAATGGCACTGAACCTGTTTTGTTGACTTCTATATTCCCAGTGTCCAGAACATTGACTGGTAGGGAGTTGGTACTTCATATAGAATTGTTGAGCAAATGACAAATGGTTATATCTTTTTAGAGAATCTGATTTAAGTAACTGTTTCCTTATGGGCAAATACACACATACTCTCACTCTTGCTTTCTCAAAAAAGATCTTGTTACCACATTTAATCTGTGAGTCCATACATTGTCTCAAGGAGCTAATGGGAGGCAAAGGATGTGGATAAGGCATGGTACGAGAAAGGGCTCAAAAAGGCCGATTCTGCTCTACTAAGTGAGGTCCTGGTGAGGGGCTGTGAAGAGCAAAGATTTCATGTGCTAAATTTAGTCCTAAATCCACTGTGTCAGATTACTAAATTGCACTGTTGTCTTTCAGAAATCATAACTGGAAGTACTTACACATGTACTGGAAGAATGGGAGGGAGAGAGAGAGAGAAGGCTAAGATGCCTTTAGTCATTTTTGTTTACCTCCATCTTAGTGCAGAGATAATGATCAATAAATATTTGACCCAAGAGTCATATGTGGAGGCCACTTCTTCCCTGACCTTCTGTTCTAACATTTCTCTCCAGCTCTCCTCAGTCCTTTTCATCTAGCCTTCTAGTCTTCCATCCTAAAACACAAGCCACACACCATCAGTAACAGTCACAGGATGTTTACTTGGACTTGACCCCTTAAAGCGCCCTTTCCTTTCAGCCACAGTTTAGAACAACACACCCCATATGGGTATCCAGTTCTCCAATTGTAAAATGTGCATGAGAAGAGTTTTTCCCTCAAAGAATTCTCTTGAGATGCTGCTTAGAGATCGCCGGTCTTGGGCTGACCCGTTAGATACCTAATGCAGTGGTGTCGGCCGCTGTCATCACCCTCATCCTGTTGCTTCCCCCACTGCTGCTACTACTGCTCTATCCCCACAGCTGCTCCATCTTTTTAGCACAATCAGACCACCTCCTTCCAACAGCTCACCATTGGTAGTCCTGACTTTTGAAAATGCCATATAGAACATACTCTAACATAAAGTCTCCAAGAAGCAAGAAACTATCCTTCGGTGATGTCCAGGCACGATGCTAGAGTGGTTACACCGCTTACCAAACTTCCAAAGGACCCACTTGCAATTACGACTTTAATTTTCCCTTCCATTGTCATTACAGTGACAAGAGTCATCAGTTCAGATGCAATAATAATAATGAATCCCACTGTGGGCAAAGGGAAGAAGTGTCACCTGTGGTAGAGGCCACAATTGGTATGTTTACTAAAGCCTTTTCACTCGCAGCCACATGTCATTAATGCCCCCAATTAATTATCTTCAGCAAGTGGACCATAGATGGGCATGGCAGGACTCTGCATTATAAATAGTTAGGAAATCTCAATTGGCCTTGATGAGCAAATGGTGGAGACAAGGTACAGAACTGAGGACTCTGAGTAAATCCCACAAAACTGCTGGAACTCAGGTTCCTCGGTTTCCAAATCTGCTCTACTCAGTGCCTACGGATGATCCGCTTCCTCAGCAGTGATGTGTGGAGCAGAATCATGCATTCACTGATGCTCCCGCCAGCCCGAGAGTGCTGGACATCTACACCTGCAAGAAGGCACTCAGACGTGCATTTAACATTGGTGGGGACCTGGAGCTCGTGTGTTCCTGATACTGCCTAATGCTACAGCACACTCTGAATTTCACTTGAGAAAAAGTATTACACGCACAGTCAGGAATCCAAATAAGACGATGGGAAAGCATTAGATCCTGACAGAAAAGCTCACATTCTATTCACTTCTGCAAACCCTCCCAGACAGATTTTTCATTAATTAGGATTATCACAGTTCATTTAAGGAAAACACATATTAACCTAAGTAAGCTTGCCTATGGCTTGTTTATATATGGTTTACTTGAATTTTGTTAGTGTAGAGATAACCTCGCCTCACTCCAAAAAGAGTTTGAGGCAGATTACAAGGATCAGCAGGTAAATTTATAAACGTGAGTTTTGTCTCTTGTACCATCAAGAAAAATATTCCATACACTGAAAAAATTGGTAGAAAATTTAAAACCTCATGTATGGATGGCAACTAATAAAGATGGTCATGAAGGGAGAAAAGCTCAGCCCAAAGAAAATGAATGATTTGTGTGCAGCAAGAGTCCGGCGGATCTAAAAATGGGAATAATTAATTTATGTGATAATTGTCATTCTCAGCGAAGGAGCCTTCCCTCCTCACTTAAGCAGTGGAAAGTATCAGGAAAGCCAGGGAAATTAAGAAGAGAGTTTGATGAGGAATTCAGCTATTTTTGATCGAAATCACTATGAGTGACAACCAAAGTGAAAACTTCTTGGTGTGAAAGAATGTAAAGTTTATATGTAATCTTAGCTTGATCAAAGCTCCAAGAGCTTCATCCTCACAATTTAGTAGCTGAAAACAAATATATAGTGGGCTGCTTTAAAGGATAGTTACTTGAGTATGGGAGGGCAGTGGGAGGACTTTATTTCTCCACTTTATAGAGCTTGACCACATTTCTGAAAGCTGAAATAAAGAACAGGGCTGAAATCAGCCTTTGGCTGTGACCCTTAAATTGCTTGTTATGACTGTTCATGAAAGCTGAGTATGTCCCACAAGTGACCTTGGGTAATTTTATAAAAATCAATCAACCATCATTATTGTTAGTTCCCCTCTAAAATAAATAAATGAACACAACTTTCTATATGTAATCACTTCTTCCCATTAAACATCTCTTTTATTTCTTTTAAACGGAAACAAAAGAGACTTTAAGGAGCTAGCTTATGTTTGCAAAGTCCATCAAAACCTACTTTTAGCTAACCTTGCAATTAGACATCCTCTGTAATAACATCAGAATGATTTGTCATGTGTGTGTGAAGAAAAACAAACACACAGCTTTAGCTATCTTCCCCCTTAACAGAAAAAAATTTAGGGCAGAAAAATTTGAACATACCATAAGACTTTTCAAAAGAGCTGGCTGTACCTTCTATCTTCAATTCTTTCCCTCCACCCTCTTGTACTCTTCTTAGTTGGGCTTTTGCCTGACAGGTCCATCAAAACTGGTGCTCTCAGGGTCACAGATGGCATCCGCATTGCTGAACCCAAGGCTCAGTGCTGTCAGCAATCCCCTTTCCTGAATGGCCAGCAGCGTTTGATACACTTGGTCATCTCTTCTTTCTTGAAACTCCCTCCCTCACTTGCTAGCACTGTGTGCTTGGTTTTCCTCCTGACCTCCCAGGCCTCCCCTCTCAGCCTCCTCTGTCTGCTGCCTCCCGACTGTCCCAACCATTGATACATGGAGTGTCCCAGGACTTGGTCCTTCCGACACCTTTCTTATTCAATGCACACCACTTTGGTTGTCTCATCTTTTTTTTTAACGAAATATAGTTGATATACAATACTGTATTGGTTTCAGGTGTACAATAATGATTCAATGATTGCATATACTATTAAATGCTCAGCACAATAAGTATAGTTACCATCTGGTACATGCAAAGATATTACAATATTATTGACTATATCCTGTATGTTATACTTTCATCCCTATGACATATTTATTTCATAATTGGAAGTTTGTACCTGTTCATTAGCTTCACCTATTTTGCCCACCCCTGCTTCCCCCTCTCCTATGGCAACCAACCACCAGCCTGTTCTCTCATCTTGTCTTAAGGTTTTAAAAAAACCGTCATATGCTAATTGCTAATGACTCCCAAATTTAGATTTTCTGGGCCCACCTCTGCCCGCAGTTCCAGACTCATACGGAACTGCTACTCAACAGCTCTGCTTGGGTGCCACACGGGCCTCTCAACATAGCATGTCCAAAACATGAACTCTTTGTCTTGCCCCACAGATCAGCCCACAGTCCCTCCCATATCCATACATGGCAACTCCACCCTTCCAGTTGTTCGGGCTGAAAATCCTAGCAATAACTTTCACTCTCTCTCACACCACAACCAAGCCTCCAGGACATTTTGTGCATTCTTCCTTCAAAATATCCCCACAATCCTACAAATGATCTTGGGTGCTTTTGTAAAAATCAATCAACCACCATTGTTACTTCTACTTCTTACCATTCCATATCCCACTGTGTGCAGGCCCCAACCAATCAACACTAAACTCCCTACCCACACCCTGATGCATTTTTCTCCGTGCTGCTCAGCACATTTAACAACAACAAGAAACAAACAAACAAAAAAAAAAACCCCGTAATTTTCTTACTTAACTCATTTCCTTATAGAGATAAATTCCACGAGAGCAAGAAATCTGGTCAGTTGCCCTCACAGCCATACCCCTGAGCTTAGAACAGTGCCTGGCACATGGGGAACTTGGCAAGTGCTAATTAAATACTTGCTGAATGAATAAATAAGAGTTGAAGTTGTGGAAGTGAATGAGGTCTCTCAAGGAAAACATGTGCAATGAGAACAGAAGAGACACAGGGGAATAAACTGTCAAATATTAATGTTTAAAGACTAGAGTAAGGAGAGAGAGTAGCAAGATTCTTGAACACAGGTCAGGGAATTAGATGAATTAGGGGGAAAACTGGAGACTTGTAGCAACATGAGCTCTAGGAAGAGCTTTAAGAGCTGTGAAGGTGGTAGATGAAGATGGCAACCCCTTAATGTCATTTTCAGGAGGCTCAGGGGTCAAAGAGTACAGAGTAAGGATGTGTTTGGTTAGGGCATGAGTTCCCGGTGATGAAATGAACCCAGGGAGAATGACTCCAGTTTTAAGCAGAGGGTAAGCCAGACATGAAGGGAGGCAAGATCCAGGGAGGGAATCTAAGGACCCCAATCAATTAGATCAGTGTATATCTCAAACTAGAAAATTCATTTGCTGTAAGTTTAAACTACCTGAAATTTTAGATGTATATTATCCAATTTACTTATCTATATTGATTGACCTCCATCCATTTTTTTGTGTCAACCCTGAGCGATCCTTAAAAGGTTTAGAAGCCTGTATCTGATCACCTTTCCGATGGTTGAAGAGCCAAACGGATGGGGAAGCCTGCGTGGAATTCTCTTTCCCTGCAGAATCGTGAACGACCATCCATTCAGGATGGGCAGACGCTCCTCTGCCTGAGGGAGCGCTGGCTGAGCGATGGGGCCCAGTCGGGGTACACTGCCTCACCCCATGGGGAGGTGGGCATGAGGAGGAGGTGAAGGAGGACAGAAGAGTCACATTTAGTGGAGGCAGCCACAGCCCGGAGGCTGCGTTGTGTTGGGGATGCACACAGCTTCCTTTGTTGGCAAGATCCGGATTAGCCTCGTGCCTGATCCACTGGAGCAGAGCCTGGAAGCCTTCGAGGTGGGCTTGTCCCCGGCCAGAAAGGCGGAAAATCAATTTGGCTGGCAAACGAGAGCCCCCAAGAGCTCAGTGCACGCTCCACAATCCTATCCACCAGCAGCTCAGGAAATAGATGCCTGAGCCCTCACGTATTCATGGGGGATGTGAGGCATAAATCAGCCTTTAAGGACTGGGGGCAGAGAGAATGGACTCTCTGGCTGGCTACTGATTAATCAAGCACAGAACACCTAAGCCTGGCAACCTGGGAATGAGCCACACACAGACAGGCACAGGCTGCTGATGCTACTTTTCCTGATTTTTTTTTCATTTCAATTAAAATAGATATCAGATGAAAATTTCCCCTTTAGCTGATGCTGCTTATGCATCCCCCTATTCTTCCTTTAATTAAAAAACATGCTTATTGCAATACTTGCCAGAATCACTTTAATGGTATTTTAATTGTAATGGCTCTGCCTGATTAAAAAAAGAAAATATGAACTAGAAAGTGTTTGCAAAAATGTTCTCAGGATGCAGGAAAAGCATCACACACCTCCCTGAAATGGATGCCACATACTAATTCCTTAATTAGCCCAGTACTACAGTCAAATGGGCAATGTAAAGGAGAAAAAAAACATATAAATAAAATCACTGACTCAAAGCCACAAAGAATAACAGTTGGGAGAAATCTTTTCATCAGCTATTTCCCTGGCAGGTTAGAGAACTGCATCTAACTAAAAATGCCATACTCAGGCTAGGCCTATTCAGGGTGGCTAGCCAAGTTTTCCTGTGCTTTACAAAGGGTCACATAGTCCTTCGAAACAGGGTAGCTGGGCCAGGTTAACTGGCTTCCACTCCTGACAATTCTATATGGTTCCCTTTAATGTTTCAGGCTAGTAGTTCTCAAACTTGAGCATGCATGCAAATCGTCTGGAGGTCTTAAAACAGATGGGTGGGCCTTACCCCCCAGGTAGGTTTCCTGTGGAGCTCCAAAGTTTGCATTTCTAGCAAGTTCCCAGGTGATGCTAACACTCCTAACTGAGGACCACACTTGGAGAACCATGGCTTAAGGAAGATGAGCCTATTGCTTTAGGTGTTCTCAGTCCTGTGCCATTTGCTATCTTCTAAAACAGGGTGAAAAGTACCAGGCTGGAACCACAGACTCACTCACTTCATCATTCAACCAACATTTGTTATTTTCTAGCCTATCCTCTAGGTGCTAAAATAAAAATGTATGAAATCCATCCTCCACTTCCACAAGGTCAGGGTGATGTTTAATTGCTCCAGGTGAATAGAAATACCCTGGTTTTAGGGAATTAGCCAACTTGACTGATAACTGAGAAAGAAAATAAAGATTGTGACTCAGGCTTTTACTTTTTCTATAAAACATAAAACTCTTTAGATTAGCCTTATACATGAATTAACTCTATACTGATTACAAAGTGTAAACATATTTGTGGAATATGTTCTATATATAGAAATATTGAAAGGAACTCAAACTCTGAGATACAAATAATGCCTTTGTCACTACAGCTCCTGTTACCAATTACTACTTAACTAAACCTTGATTTCCTCTCTACCTACAGAATATCATTACTTCCTTTTACCAACAAAGCTTCTGGCATTTAAGTGCTCAAGGCCCTCAGCTGTTTCATGGATTTCCAAAAAGTCACTTAAGACTTCAGAAGGATAGCTATCTGTAAGGAGAAACAGAAAAGACCAACACATACACACACACGCACACGCACATGCACACACACACAAAAACCAATCTTTTCCTCAAAGTCTGTGCCATGTAGGTAGAAATCTGCCTAGCTACCAAGTCACTCATTCATTCTCCTTCCTTTTCTTTATCAAGTTCAATTCAAATGGACCCAATCACATTTTTTACTAGCCCTGCAATTTGATACATTTCTCTGAGTAATCTGCTTATTAGAAAGATTCCAAATACAATTCTCTTCATACTGTAAACATAATTTGGCACTAGCACAATAGTTTGAGAAATGATAAATTATTTCCTCCTAGTAATTATTTATTTAAAAAATGAAAATACTTTCTACCTTTACCTCACCCCCAGGAATATTACAGTACATAAAAAAGTAAGTAATAAAATGCTTGGTATCTAATATATATATTAATCTGCACAAGACTCTCAGATACAGAAGCATTCCAGATTTCTAACTCCACTCCCAGTCTGGATAAGCAGGACGTGGAAACCATTAATCAACAAATGAGGTAGAGAGGTAAGGAGAGACCACGTCCTGAAGGATCCTGTAAAACCATATTAAGGAGTTTAGACCTGATCTTTAAGGCTAATGGAAAGCCAATGAAGGGTTTTAAGTAGGAAGTTTGAGACATTTATCTTTTGTTACTGAAAATATTATATCTTTTGGCTAGGAAGAGACTGGTCCCTTTGATAGCATTTTTCATGTTACAATATCCAAGTTGTCAAGACATAAAACTGTAAATTGTTTAATATCTATCTATCTGTCTGTCTGCCCATCTATTGAAAGCATGTCCTTTCTCACAGCAATGGCTTATCTTTCATTTAAGGCTAATCAAGTGTGTCTGGGACTGTTCTCTGGAGGTAAATAATGTAAGCCATTGTCTGACTGGGAAAAATAAAGAGTTTCAGAGCCAAGTGTCCCCCACATTAAAGAGCCTTTGTCTCTGGTCTCCTGATACACAAATAGTAAATGAAATTGGTCCCTGTCTGGACTAATCCACTAACATTTAAGGATACCAGGAAAGACTCTAATTATAGAGAAATTTACAACTAACATGAATCAGTCCCTTTAGGTCAGCAATTCATTCATTAGTTTATTCATTCAACAATTATTTGAACACCTACTACATGCCTGGAGATATACTAGTCCTGGGAATATAAAGGTGAGCAAAACCAGACCTGGCTCTTGCTTTCTTAAGCTTATAGACTACATTGCACCTTCCCTAAAGATAGAGGGAGTTACCAAACACATCCTAACATTAAATTTGTAGTCACCAAGAAAAGACTGACGGATGGAGACATATAAGGCATTGGTAGTAAAGAGTGGATTTCAAGATAAACAGGTTATTTCTTTTGGATGCTGACTTCTTCAATAGGTTTCCCCTTTAAACTACTGCACAGCCCAGTCCCTTCTGGAACACCATTCTTGAAAATACAAGAAGAAATTTTACTGACTCCTTTACTACATTTCTTCCTCAGGGTTGCATACACAACATTAACATCCAATAGAGGTTTGTACAAGCCACTCCCCTCCTACAAAAGGAAGGAAATCACCATCATTTCCATTTTGTGCTTTGATTTGAAGGCAAGTGCCTTCCCCAAAGCCACGGGAGAGTCTGTGGCTGCACCAAGATTGGAACTCAAGCCCACCGGTTTGCTAACTAAACTGCAGTGAGTCAAACTTGTTACATTGTCTATACATAATCAGGTCATCTTCTGCCTTGAAGGGTGGCTAAATTTCAATTGAGAAAGGAGGCAGTTTAGTCAGTCTCCTTTTACAGCAACCTGCAGAAAAATTATTTTACATTTACCAATTTGCAACAAATTTTACCAGCCCAAAAAACCCTCTCATGTTGACCAAGACACTACATAGTTACGAGAGTAAGAAAGAAATGTTCACAGAATATTTCATTTGATCATGTGAAGCCTGCCTTCACATGGATTCCCTTTAAATCCATACTGGTATCTGTGAAGTGTTGAAAGTGTAGGCATAGGATAATCTTCCCAGTGACTCACACGGACCTGATCCGTAGTGAAACCACAGGCAATGTCCCAGGGAAGTCCTGCCTCATAGCATCCCTTGTGAAGCATTATCTGAGGCATGCACCTGCTGAAACTGAGGCTGTTGGGTACTAACTAGAAGGTAACTATTTGATTCAAATAGATAATCCCTGGGATTAAAAAGGCTGTGCTGGGTACAGAAATTAATATCTCACTCTGAAATCTGCAAACCCTTGCCAAGGATCAGAAACTCTACAGTGAACTTGATAGTGTGTCAAGAGCATTTGTCTCATCTCATGAAGCCAAGGATATGCATCTGTATGCCACAGAACTCCCAAATAAGATTCTCAAAATCATGGACTAAAATAAATTTGGATAAAATAAAACCATATTCCAAATAGCACCATAAAATCACACTCCCATGAAGTCAAAATACCAAGGAGGACAGAGGCAGCCTAGTGGATAGACTCTGCTACTTGCACCTCAGTATCCTTCCCTCTCTTACTGTAAAGAGAAAAACACTTCAATATGCATTCTGAAGATAACAGAGGAAAAGCAATTCAACATCTTTATTACCCAGCTAGTTCAGTAATCCTGTTTGCTTTGTACATAGAAGCAGCCACTACTTGTCAACAAAATTGCTACTTAAGCCTAATATTCAACCATCTCTTCCGTTAGCCCTATCAGTCCAAAAACACCTAACTAACATTAATTGAGTGCGTAGTCTAGACTAGACCCTCTGCTAAGGACTTTACACATATTCCCTCATTTAATACTCAAAACTCTATGTGAGTTGGGTGATAACATTGCAGTCTTGCCATTCAATTGCAAACAAGAAATGTTAGCCATCATTGTTATTGCTGCTGTCATTACAACAGGCATGACCCTAGGGAGAAATGGGAGGTTTATGGTACCTCCGCAACTTGCCCAACATCCCAGGGATGGGAAGAAGTAGCTCAGATTCAGACTCAGGTCTTCCTGACTCAAAAGCCTACCAACCACTTAACTACTTTGGTATCCACCCGTAGACCAAGAAATAGAAAATCATATTAAAGGAAGACCAGTGCACTATTAAGCAGCAATAGAGACTGGAAACAAGTTTCTGCTCAAGCATTTTAAAGTGATGACCTTGGAAGTAGTAAGAAACTACAAAATGTCTTCCTTTGAAACCCCCACACCAAGGGAAGAGGAGTTTCTAAAATTCAGCCTCCCCCGCTGACCTTTTCGTGATCACTATCTCTAGGCCACTCCAGGTCAAGCGCTTGACCACCAGAATAGAGAGATGCATTGCTTCATTCAGAAAATATGAAATGCTTCCCCAGCTACAGACCACAAGCCCAAGATCCTTGCCCAGGATGCATAATGGTTCTGACAAGAGGGTAATGTTCCTTTTCTATTATTGTGGCTCATCACAATTAGTTGCAATAAAATAATAAATTTTAATTCAGTGATGCTTATGGCCATTAGGCACCTTAACAAAAAGAACAAAACACATAATTAATTAAATGAAGGCAATATGCCTATTTCCATCCCAGCTCATTAGTATTAACTAATTGGGTTTTAATTCTTTTCTGTGTTTAATGGTATCTCCTAATTTTTTTAAAAAAAGGAGGAAGGAAGGAATGGAGGAAAGAAATGGAGATGGTTAGTAAATAAAAGTTATGGATATTTTGCTAATTAAGGTAAAGTAATAATAAATATAGCTGAAGCTCTTATGGTCACAAAATAATCTGCCATTTTTCAATAAAGTTCAGAAATCAGTACATACAGTATCAGAAATAATGGTGAAAACTTTGTCTCTGGTGCCGTTTCCCAAATGCCTCAAAGAAACTTTTAATTATCTTTACTACTATGTAAGCTGTATTCTTAAGACAAAAAAAAAGTCAAATTTGCTTACAGGTGGAAAGATAAGTAAGCCTCAGAGAGTTCAAGACCCTAGAGGGCCACACATCTAAGTATTTGTTTTCCTGATGTGGAAGCCTTGTCCTCTTTGTATTAGGACGCTGGCTTCCACGCATGGGAAAATTACATGGAAAATACAAAATTTTCATAAAGTAGTTCTAAATGTTGTTCTTAACTGATCTCGTTTCACTTTTACTTAGCACTAATCCTTTCAAAGTGTGTACATACTTCACGTGGAATACAATCTTTATAATACTGTAGAAATAGCTGGGCAAGTACTTCCACTATAATACTTTATATTTTGTTAAATCTTTCAAAGAAATTATTTTTTTGGCTTGAAATTTTTCATGCTTTATCTCAGCCCATAGATGGTATCAGAAAAAGAAAAAAAAAATTCCTCTCAGCTATTTCTCTGAAACCATGAATGGATATGAAAAAGATAGTAACAGAGACTCAGAGAATGACTTGTTGTTGATGATAATGGTGATAATGATTCAATCTCATATTTGAATAGCTTTTTACTATCCTTCAAATGCTTTTGCACATATTGTAGACCAAGAGAAGACATCAGAGATGCAGAGCCATGCTATGGTAAGAAGATACTTGAGAGCTGTCCTCCTTCTCCAGTTTCAAACACCATTTAGAAACAGAAAAACAACTTGACAATGGATTTATAATCCTAACAACTCATAATGATATATTTGTATGTGTAAGTATATGTGTGTGTGTATATGCATGTGTATGTAAATGTGTGTATTTATGTGTATGTGTGTATGCATATGCATATGTGAGCACATATATACACATATGTAGACATATATTATATATGTATGTATATTTATCAGTGAGAACTAAGGACAATAAAAGTAAATTAGTTAGGAGAAATGATATATAAGACAGCAAGAGTTTAAAAATTACGCTTCTTAAATTTCATCCAGGACCTGAATTCGACACAATTTTACTTGTCCATTCATTCAACCATCAACATATAATCAGTGTCCTAGACACTGAAGAGACAGTAGTGATTAAATTGGTGAAGTTCTTTGCCTTTCTGAGCTTACCGTAGCATAGGAAATAGTCTGTAAACAAACAAGTAAATTGATAGTATGTCATTTGGTAATATGCACTATGAAGATAAGTAAAGCAAAATAAAAGGATAGACAATGATAGGGAATGGTTGCATTTCAAAAAATAAAAACAATTGCCAGCCAGACCTCTCTGATAAGTTGACATTTTGTCAAAGAGCAAATGAAATAAGTGAGCCACATGAATATCTGGAGGAAGAACATTCCAGGCAAAGGACATTATGTGCAAAGGCCCTGAGGTAGGTGTATGGCTGGTATATTCATAGGAGACCTGGATCAGAGTGAATGAGGAAAAGGTTAATGAAAGGATCTGAGGTTTCTTAATGCTAAGGGCTTTAGACTGTATTTCTAGTGAAATGAGAAGCCATTTGGGGGGAGTTTGAGGAAAAATGTAACAGATGACATATTTTTTAAAACTGTGGACAATAAACTATTGGAGGTTTATTTTAGCATATAGCATAAAAGTCAAGCACCAATGACTTAAACACATGAAGTCTCATTTTTCTATCACAAAAAAGTGTCTTAAAGGTGGGCATTCCCAGTAGCCATGCTAATAGGACGACTCTGAAGTCATCAGGGACCTGAGATTCTTCCATTCTGTCCCCATTCTTAATGAGTTCTCCTCATGGTCCAAAATGGCAGCTAAGAATGTAGCTATCACATTTACATTCCAGGAAGCAAGGGATAGGAAGAAGGAGGGACAAATAGGGCAGGACTCCTACCTTAGGAAATTTCCCACATTTCCTGTTCCACACTTCCCCTTATATCTCAATAGCTAGCTCTTAGCCACAAGACCATATCAACTACAAAAGAGGACAGCAAACAGAGAATTTTAGCTGGATGCATTGCTGCCCCAGATAAAAACTGGGATTCTACTACTAAGGAAGGCAGCGAATTAGAAACACAGACCACTTAAGACGCCTTCTGAAATGATCCCAGCCAAAAATTACATTGATTAGGATTAGGTTGGTACCAATGGAGATACTGATCTACAGGATACAGTTGAAGATCCAGTCAACAAGATTCACTGATAGATTGGTCATGGAATGTAAAAAAGGAAAGAAATCTAGGATGCCTCCAAGGTTTTTGGCTTGAGCCCACTGGACATGGGCAGTTCTAATAAGTGAGATGGGGAAGTTTTTCAAACTTAGATTCTATGCATATATTGATATCTACATGATCAAAACTTGTCTCAGACACACGTGATATGCTCTTCACTTCCTCTCCACTATTCAATTAGAACCTATATCCTCAACACCCTGATTACTCTAGACTATATTCTGCTTTACTGTCTGCATCCCATATTTTAGAACTAGAAATCTGACTTTTTTGCCTCCTTACTAGTGTTTCTTTAATGATAATACATATAACAGACATTATTATTCTTTACTTTTTCTTGTATCTTACCCAGAGTTCCTGGCTACACAATAAGCATTCACAGGTCATCTATGGTATCAACCTGGATCTCTGTACTTTTCCTGTTCTCATTCTTTCCAGAAGCTATGACCTATTATCTTAATGATAAAGGTCTCACAGTTTCATTCTAGGAAACTCTGCTCTCTGCCAACAACTTCCGTACCCTATTTGTACAAAAACCAGTGTCCACTACCTTCCTACATTCCTACCAATGGTCTTTCTCCCCAAGAGAGAGAGGGGATACTTCAAATAACTCCCTCTCTCTCCCTCTCCACAGCATGAGAACTTGCCTTTCCAAGCCTAGTTAACTTATTCTGAACAACATACCACCTGAGCCAGGAATATTAAGGAAAACCACTGTTGGGAGGTGACAGGCTGGGGCAAGCATTTGAGTTGTTCGGATCTTGGAATCTCCAAGCGTGAGAAGCTAAGTGTACGTTCCACATGTCCCTGCCTTTCCTTACCCTTTGCTCTCCCTCCGATACCTCTTCTCCTATCATTAGTCTCTGCCTGATCAACACCATTACCTAACTGAATACTTACCTGCAACTAATAGGACATCCAAAAATTCAGTTGAGCGAGATTTTTAATCTGGGAAACTTCTCCCAAATTGCATCAACATAATGTCGAGACCCTTGACTACCCAAAGGGCATCCTATCCTCCATAAGAATTTGACTCCTATGGGGAGGAGCCTGGTTAAAGACTGGCAAACTGCAAAAAAACATCTTTTCTCTGAGCTGGAGTCTTCAGTCTATAATTTTCCTGTCATTTCTAGTACTTAGGTAGCTGTTGTCTGTCAATAAGTCAGCATTCTCAATAGCCACTAGCCACACACACACACACACGTACATGTACATACCTCCACATACACACACAGCACAAAAGCAGGTCAAGCTGACAGGCCATTTTTCCTAAAGGGTACTAATTAACTGATTTGCCTGAAAATGTCACCTTATTCCTAGAAGAAGAAAAAAAGCAGCTTCCAGAATATAGAATGTAATATCAGAAAAACCTGATTCCATCTGTAAGAGACAGGTATAAATATTGCATCAATTTGTCCCCTTCCAAATATTTTATTTTCCCTCATGTAGCCCATGATCTTACTTGAACAAGAACAAATGTTCTTGCAAGTGTTAAACATGTCTTTAGTAAAGAATGGTTTAGTATAGTTTTATAGATACCATAACTAATCACATTTCCCAAGCCATTTGCATTTGCCAGGGAACAGTCATTTTCCTGACCATTCCCTGTTATCAGTCTCTGAAATAGGTAATGACTTTTATGCTCATTTAACAGCTATGGTAACAAATGCACAAAACTGACTTCATCACTTGGTGATGTGGTAGAGGAGCTGAAATTTGAATTCTCAGTCTCTTCCAACCTCCCAGACCTTAAAACTATGTGGCCAGTTTTGCAATAAGGAAGCCTATTTATGTGACTTTCCACGGGACCAGGAAGTCAAAACCACAACATGGTAAAAGCAGGAAGACATTGTTTTCTTGGCAGGAAATTTCAAAGGCAGAGGCACTAACCAATTTCAGAACATTTTGCTATGTTGTGGGGGCTGCTCTGGACAGGCATGACTACAAAGTGCTTGAATAAAGAAGCATATTCTTTGTTAACACTGTTAACCTCTTGCATTTGAAAATTTGAAAAATTGAAATAATCAAGCTCTGTGCTTATTAGGGTCAAAAGAAAGGGCTTTTTCATTTTGAGCCCTCTGACCACTTCTAACTTTCATAATAACATCTCAACTGGGGCCGAGAATAAATGGTCAACCAAGCGCTGGAACTTATCCAAAACTCCCTGCCGCCTGCTCCCTAAAAGTTATAGAAGGATACGTCATAATGCCACCACGGATGCTCAGACTCCACAAACCTTTAACGTGCAGCAAGTTGAGAATGCTCGTGTTGGCGTCCAGCAGCAGCCACTGGCCACGCTCCACCGTGACGTTGTCGCCATCTTGTGGCACTCTTCCAGGGAACCAGCTGTGAGCCCTCGACCACCTCCCGCAGAACCGGACAGGCAAGCCGCCCTGCAAAAGAGTTTGGTTCGCTTGTTGTTCTGTTTTGTCCTGAAGCAGGACAGTGCGGGCGCTCAATTGAAACAGACACTGTGAAACTACAATTAATTTAAATATGGTTTTAAATGTCTCAATAAAATTAGCCTTCCTCTCTTCCTCAAACAACTCAAAAAGGGAAAAATACACAAGGGGCAAAGTTATATTTGAAGAGCCTCTGTGCCTGGCCTCTGGAATTCTCCAATGAAATACTGATAATGTCTTCTTACCTCTTTTTTTCCCAGGACAGGCCCCCTGCACCTAACAAATGGGGTCAATTTCTTTATTTTAAATTTTAAAGACATGCATTGAGTCTTGAACAAAAAGTCATAAATAGCCCACAACAGAGAGAATTAAAATGTTCTCCTTGATGGGTGGCATTTTGCTTTGTGTAATTGGTATCCTTTTTCACTGGCTTTACTGTCAAGTGTCTCTGTTTTATAGGAACATTGCTCTTTCCAAGTGCTCAGATCCATCCTCCACTCTGCCTTCTTGGATATTGTTGCCTTTGCCTTTGTGCTTGGTTCACCAGCATCAAAAAAGCCCATGTAAAGGCAAAATGCCTGCTGATGTCAGGACATAACCCAGAACCTTTGACTGAAGGGCAGAAGCAATCCTGGGAGATGCCCAGAGGAGGAAGTGCCACCTCCCTATCCAGCCAGTCAACCGTAACTCAGAACTTTTAGCTTTCCTACTAATTTATGGTCATACTGAAGTCACACATTTTTCAAAACAAGGATGTAAAAAAATCACAGAAAGCAGCATTTGGCTCATGCAAGAGTCTAAGAACGCATCTAAATGTCTTGTGTGGTTATGGAATTATAATTATTGTCAACATAATGAAATCAAAATAGAGAAGGTGATTCCCTCAAGGTAGTACCCACAACATGTGGATACCTGTTTCCACACAGTTCTTCCTGCTCACACTTCAACTAAGCAGAGCCCGAGTTCCCGTGAGATACCTGCCTGGAAGCTTCTCTCATGAGATGTTAGAGGCAGATGGGAGAAGCTCATGAAGAAGGGAAGGCATGTGTATAATACTAATAACTACACCTGCATAGGGAAGAGTACCCTGGAGTATTTCTGAGAGAGAAGAAGGGAAGACGTGTGCCAAAAGAGCCAGTACTTTTTCGAACAGTGTGCTGACCCGGCTCAATAGTCCTGAGCTGTACACCCAACCCAATCACCAACAAGGCATTGGGACAAGGAAAGGCAGGATATATTCATTTTCTGCACTGACAAAGGAGGAAACAAGTGAGTGACCTATCCCAGTGTAAAAACAGGATACAAGCAGCCCCAGAACCACAGAAAGAAGAATCTGTGAGAGGCTAATGAGCCAGGTACCTGTGACAACCATCCATAGACTCAAAAGTAGGAGAGGATATATATGTATATATGTGTATATATATATATATATATATATATATATATATGAATGAAGCTAAGTACAGGGTAGACATACTTTCTAATAATCCTTTAATTCACTTCTGTACAACCCATAAAAAGGAAAGGAAGGTGAATAGGAGGAAACCAGGATGGAATGAAATGGTGCGAAGGTAGGAAGGACTGGACCATATAAAGACGGTAAAGTCAACTGAAGAGAAGGTGACCCGGATTACCGGCACTGTCAGCACCAAGTCCACCATAAAGGGATTTTTTTAAAAGCTTGGATTTCTAGAAGATCAGAAACAGAAAGACTCTAGAGAAATTCTATCCGTTCACTTTAAAGATGATGTTGCAGGCAGGGTTTCTCAGCTCTCTAAGGGGCAGATTCCCTCTGTGCCAAAGGTGCGAGCAGAAGACCAGGAGCTGGGGCCCAGGGCTCTGCCACTTTCATGATCCCTCAGATGGCAGGTGTGCATCAAAGTTTGAGGATGAATTGGAAGCAAGAGCTACAGGGGAGGGAGAAACACCCCCACCAAGGAACCAGGACGTTTCCTCCAAACCAACCCCTCAAACTCAAGGTCTTAAGGAAGACGAGCAAGCCAGTGAGATGAGCTGTAAGAACTTTGGAGAACTCAGCAGCATTACTCTTCAGGAGACGTTGACCTAGGGGCCAGAACCATAGCTCAGCTACAGAATGACAAGGAAAACCAGGGCTCACAACCCCCATGGTGGAAAGACCTGGAGCACTTGACATTAATTAGGTACGCAAGGAGCCAAAGGAAGACCATTCTGGTGTCTTCCATTAATAAACTAATTAATTAAAATGTACAATTAGCACCAGCACCTGTTACCTAACTCTAAGTGAACTTGAAAGACTTCCTGTCTTATGCTAAGGCACCTGAGAGTATCTAGCTGCCTTCCATGTGTTATATAACACTTTTGCCTGGCCTGTCAACCTTCAAAAATCACTATATTTCACCCTAACCTAGCAGGTGAAAAGATCAAAGATTTTTATCTCCTCTGTAAAGGAAAGAAAGGCTCAGGGAGTTTAAATGAAGTCCAAGGCCATAGAGGGGGAGACAGACTGGACTCCTGCAGAGCAAGCTCCCACCTCAGGTCTTTTCACTCCCCTTGGCCTCTCCTGAAAGGCTCTTCCCCAAAACGTCTTCAGGGTCACTATCCTACTTCATTCAGGTCTCTGCCAAATAATACCTCTTACCCTGTCTCTCTATTAAGATGGCGCTCCTGTCACTCCCTCTCTCCTAATTCTGCTTCTTTCTGGTACTAGATCTTAAATTCTTTGTGTGTTTATCATCTACCGATCTAACACAAATGAAATCAGGGACTTTGTTTTGGGTGTTGCTATGTCCCACCCCTGAAAGAATGTCTGACACATAAGAATTTATGGGATAATTTCTTAAGTGAATAATCCCCCTACTATTCCCATGCACAGATTTATAGAACTTGTACACATACACACATAAACACACACATGTGAGGACAACCACCTACTGAATACCATAGGTGGACAACTAGGTGATAACCTAAATACTTAAAAATCCCACATCTCTTATTTCTCTCAATCCACTGGGTTTGGCCCACATACTTTTACATTCCTTTCTGTGTTTTCAAGCTCTCTATAAACTTAAACCAAATGATGCCACATGTGTAACTAAATTAAAACCTCAGAATCACATTCACTCTCCCTAAGAAATCATTTACCATTTCCTCTTTCACCTTCAATTTCTCTCTTCAAAATGGTAGATTTCAAATGAATATACTTGTTAAGCATTCAGTTTCCGGAAGCCTAACCGTCCCTGTACCCAAACTTCAAAAGGTATCCTGAGATGCATACATTTTTTGATGACTCACGCTTTAGTCCAAAACAATGACTAAATAGTAAAAGGTCTCAAAGAGTAATGCAGCCTCAACTATCTAACAGCCACCTGGAGAAATAGAAGACCAAAGTATCTCCATAACTGCAAGCTGTCAGTGAGTCCATAATCACAAATATACCCCCCTGGGAATTTTAGCTGTTCTCCACTTTCATAGTTGACAGACAGGTAGTATGCTTCCTTACATGAGACTTCCAGGGCAATGTCACACGACACAGTGGGAATGGTTCACCTTCCAACATCTTTATCCTCCAATCCCTATCACTTTGATCCAATCAAGCATAAAAAGAATGCTGACAGCACTGATCAAAGATGTCCTGTCCATATATCTGAAAGCCTCTTTCTTGATACCAACGTGACATTTGTGGGGAAAGCCATGCTCTCTGCCACCAACCCAGCTCTAGGTCAATGTAGGGTTCACTTCCAGCAAATGTAAGCCCTCCCCACTATAATTAGCTTTAGTTTTCTTCTTTGATGTAAACAAATCACTCATTCCCCTTCTGCAGACGTAGAAAATCATTTCCCCACCAGCATGTGGGGGTGGGAGTGGAAACAGAGGTACAGGAACTATCCAGAGCGTGACTTCATCTTTCCCTCAGTACATACAGCCCCAAATAAAACAAAACAAAGTAAAACCAAGGAAAAACTTTCTCACCGCAGCTGTAGGAAGCTTATGCACTTGTTTCCTTCTTACAGCATGTCAGCACTTCTCTGCACTTCAGGGGATGTGCAGTGTCTGCAAATCTTACCGGTCACCTTAAATGTAACTGCCACACCACCCGCTTTCTTGAAAGAAGTCATTGATCAGCAGGCCACAACACCAGGCAAAGCAAAGACCTACTTGTAAGCTACATGTTAGGCTGGGTTGGTGGAGAAGGTAGAGTATGGGACTCTCTCTAGCCCCAGTCTCCTAGATGCCGAAACAATGAAGACGGGTTTTGACAGCTCCCAACAATGCCTCCTTCAGCATTCAAACCCTACAAACAGGACAAGACAGATCCCTATAATCAACATTCTCTCCACCTCTGACCCTGCTTTATGTCACCACTGGAGCACTGTATATTTGTTTTTCATCAGTCAATCCCCAATAGAATATCAGCTTCATGAGCAGTCCTTGGGTTTCTGCTCCACCCATTGTACCTACAGCAATGCCTGGCATGTAGTAGGTAAACCCAAAAATATGTTTGAATGAATGAATGGTCAACTCTTAATTGGCCTCATAATCACTACACCATGATTTAAAATATCATTTTAATAACTAAAAAAATTGGATATGAGGTCGCAATTTTTTTCACTGTTCCTTTACACAGAAATGTTTTTAACTTTTATGAAACCAAACACATTTATCTTTTATTTTGTGACACCCTCTATTATTTTATGCTTAGGACACCCTTCTTTCATTCTGATATAAAGATCACTTACACGTTCATTCTGATTTGTAGGGCTTTATGTTTACATAGTAACTCTCAAATAATTTAGAATTTATGTTGGTGGGAAGTTTTCCATTTGAGTTCATTTTTATCTTTGCTTTTGTTTTTTTTCCCCCAAATAGTTAACTGTCTCCACCCACTTGCTCTCCCAAGTAATAGTTTTGGCAATTTGAATAACTGAATTATAATGTTGGGTGATATTAAACTTGCTGGCCAATTAAAATCCTAAACCTTTTTTGAATGAGCTAATGTAAAGGCATCTCTTCCAGGTACATGTGACCTCGTCCTTTTTTCTAAAGGTGCTCATATTATCATTAAGGAAGACAAATAGCCATATCATTAACATAAAGCATGATTAATTCAATAATTAAAGGCATAACCAAGGTGCTGTGGGAGTTCAGAGAATTAGATGGCTGGCCCTGACTCCTGACAGGTGAAATGCAGTTTACTAATCACCTTTTCTTTCTTTAATCTGGACACTAGAGACAAATTAACACTGGCTGAGATTATTTCAGCTGATTATGAAACAAAAAGTGCTCATTTTAGAAAAGTCAGCCATCTACAAATCCAGGATTACAAATAGAGCCCCTGACCTATAATCTAATAACTCCTTAGGGAACAAAAAGGAAATTAAATTAGTTTGGCATAATTTGTTCTTACTGAGCTCATGCTGGCTCTAAGTGATCATTTTCCTTTCCCCATGCTTATAAACCCTTCACGATGGTGAGATAACATGAGCAAGTCCTTCCACGCTGCCCAGCACTTTGACTACTCAAAGAAATGTCAACAATGACTTTTGCTAGAGACTTGTACCCAGTTCAAATTTACCCTTTATCCCTGTTAGAAAACCAGGCAATTTGCTGGCTTATCTCTTGGTCTTACACATGTCCTCTTCTCTCTGATTTCCCTAAGAACACTGATATTAACTCTGTTCTGTAAGTTATTTTAGCACTCTTGATCTTTAGGGGACCATTACATTTTTCAAACAACAAATTTACAGAAACTTCATCATCTCTTCCATTTGAATCTTCAAAGATCCTGTAATGACATTTCTTCTGAATTATAAACCTGAAGCTCATTCCATTTGCTAGAGAAAAATAATACTAATAATGATAGGTATGGATTATTGAATGTGTCTGCTGTTCCAGGCACAGAGCTATATATTTCACTTAGAGTGTCACTAATTCTCTCAGCTGAAAAACATACGTTTACTCTCTCCACTTGAAATTTAAATTCTTTTTAATGTTAAAAGTTAGCAATAATGGCTAACATTTTGTGCATAAACTTAGCAGGTATTATCTTATTTACTAATCACATACTCTTTTCAGCTTTCTTGCCTGGAACTACAGAGCAATCGGACCTCTGAATTCAACAAACATTTATTGAGCACCCACTACCCACGAGGCACTGGTCCAGGCATAAAACAAATCCCTGACCTCATGCGGCTTATACTTTCAGGAGATAAAGTTAACTATATAAAACAAGTAATGTGCTCTGACCAAAAAAAAAAAAAAGGGTGACATAGTGGAAGGAGTTATTCTATATCTAGTGATCAGGGGCTGCACCTCTGACAAAGGCCTGGAGCAGAGAAGTGGAATGTGCACCAGAGGCTCTCTGCGTGGAGAGCCTGAGGAAGGAGTGTGCTGGAGTCCTGGAAGGTCAGCAAGGAGGGGAGGCTGGGAGATGGCCTGAAGGAAGGAACACTGCACATCTTGCTGCTGATGCAGGGGAGTATTTGTTTTTCCCACTGCATAAAGACCTCAACTTCCTCATATCTCACACAAAAAAAGAATCATGTAAAATATTCAGTGGCATATAACAGGGTTAGCAAATTACAGCCCTCATTTGGCTCATGCACTCTTTTAATAAAGTTTTATTGGAACGTGGCTTTGACCATCATTTGCATATTGTTTACGGTTGCTTTCAGTTTGTGATAGAGACTATATTGCTCACAAAACCCAAGACATTTACTACCTGGATCTTAGTAGAAAAAGTTTGCTGACTCCTTGTATACTCTAATTCAAACTATCAGTATAGTAATAAGGACTGATATTGTCGAAATGCATATAATATTCCCATTACTATACATCGACATTCCATCAAGTTCAAAATGGAACTTCCTATAATTAAGAATTAATAAATATAAAGCAGCTACTTGTGTTTGAGGGATGGCAAGCAAAAACATCCTGGTAAAGGATATACTTTGACATACTGGAAACTGGTTCAATTCGTATTTTGAGCACGTAATAAGCCAGGTCTCTGAGGCTACGCAAAAGTAAATGGAAGTGTGGGCAAGCGTGTGTGTGTGTGTGTGTGTGTTTGTATGCATACCACACACATGCCAATGCACACGTACACACATAGAGCCAAATCAGAAGATTGACAGATACATGCTAGCCTTTTCCACAGAGCTGACACACTGCCATTTAGCCAGCGAGCACAGAGCATGTGTCTCTGTTCCCAGTCACTAGTAAGAGACAAGGTTAACATTTTAAGTGATGGACTACAGCGTGTTATTTCCCCATGCAGTGGACCCATGACTGCACTGCCTTCGATAACACTTAATTTCAGTGATTGAATACATGGAAGCACACATTCCCGGCTATGAACCTTTGACAGCTCCTCAGTTTCATACACCAGGGGAACCTTTTTTTTCCCTCCTTTTCTTTTTTTCCTCCCCTTTATACCTGAAGGGAAGAAAAATGATTATGTGGTGGTGGAGGGGAGAGGAGGAAGCCCAGAGAATGAAAAACCCTTGTATAAGTATCAGTGTATTTTACAATAGAGTATTCACTGCCATCTGCTCTAATTACTTTTAATGTTTGGGCTACCATCTTCATACAATAGAAATAATGATCTCCTCAAGGGCAAAAAGGAAAAAAAAATTTAACAGAAACAAACAAAAGTTGATTGCATTTAGCTCCCAGGCTAAAGAAGCATCCAGCTACTTGGTAGTGCACAATCCATTAAGTGGGTAGGTCTCTGATTAACACAAATTGGGTCACCCTAATGGTTCCTTCCCCTCTCTCTGTCCCCTGCCTCTTGGGAGGAGTCATGCCCACAGCTTACAGAGGGCAAGGAGCTGACCAGGCACATTTCTCATCTGAGGTTATCCCACACCAATTCCTTACACTTGGATTCGAACCAGATAAAGCCAAGCCTTCTCAGACTTCTTGACATCAGACACGTCCCAGCTTTAAGAAATACTCAGTACAGGGACGGATATTCTGCCAACAGTATAGATTCCCTCAAGGGGTAAGCTCCTGGGAGGCCACCCCGGACTTGAACCCTTCACAGGAAGCTAGAACTAACAGCCTCTTTGAAGTCTCCAGGAACAGAAATGACACAGACCGGGTCCATTCCTGGGTACTCCGGGAGAGCCCAGAGCTAAAGGAAACATGTGAAGTCCAGGAAGACATGGGACAGATCACTGCATTGCCAGCAGACCTTGACTTTCACATAGGCTGTGTCTAGAGAACTTCTCAGACCCCCAAATTCAAGTATGCTACCTATATTAAGAATTCTGAGATGCCCTCCCAGAATTTCTGCCCCCTGGTGTACACACCCTGCATAATGCCCTCCCCTTTAGTAGGAACAGAGCTGATAAATATGAGGGGATATCACTCCCATGATAAGATTGTATTATATGACAAAGGGCAAAGAATTTTGCAGATGTACTTGAGTTTAGAAGTCAGTTGACTTTGGGATCATCAAAAGGAGGATGGACTTCACCTATTCAGGTGAGCTCTTAAAAGAGAGATTCCCTCTACTTGCCCTGAAGGAGCAAACTGCCATGTTATGGACAGGACCATGTGACTAGAAACCAAAAGCATTCTCTAGGAGCTGAAAATGAGCCCCAGCCCAAAGCCAACATAATAATGAGGACCTTACTCCTACTGTTGAAAGGAACTGACTTCTGTCAACACCAGAATGAGCTTAGAGAAAGACTTCAAGCTCCAGATGAGAATGTGGATATACCTTGATTTCAGCTCTGTGAGACCCTGAGCAGAGAATCCACTACTCTGTGCCCAGACTTCTGATCTATAGAAACTACGATGCTCAACAGGCATTGTTCTTAGTTCCTAAGATTGGGGTTATTTGTTATGCAACAACAGAAAATGAATATGCCACTGTAATGGCCTTCTTTGGAGAGTAATTTTCACAGAGAACATGTGTGCAGTTGGGATCCCCCCCCTCAGTGAGGTTACTGTTCAAAAGGGAAGATAATGAGACCAAGGTGGGAAGGCAGTGCTGGGCAAAGAAAGACCAGGTTGTTCTCTCACTGTGTAAGTGACTCCCTGCACAAGGGGCATGCAACACAGAATTTTTTAATTTATGATGTCAAGAGGTTTAAATTAAGACCTGATACTGATGTTTCATTTGCTCAGGAAAAGCTAAGACTACTAAAGGTAAAGAGCAAATGCCACAGGATGGCTATGTCTTCCCAATCTCTCCCTATTTAGGCTGAAGAAATGCAAAACCTCCTTGATCCTGAACACAGCCATGATAGGTGTCCTTTGGGAGATACTAAGAATTTTTAAAAGCCCATGTTCTGACTCTGCCTCTGAGAACTGCATTTGGATAGAATGGGTTTTAATAGCACTATTCTTTTGTTTGCATTGCTTCCTGGGGATAAAAGAGCACCTGACTTATTTATTCACTTACTAAAAAAAATGAAATAAAAAAACTAAAGTCAATGCCGTGCAAATGAAAACCAAGCTCAGAAACAAGAGAAATCTATGCAGTCCCTGGTATCATCACTGGCTTTGACTAGATAACTTTTCCCTCACTAAGTTTCAGAGCAGAGATTAGTGTACTTTTTAGGGAGGATAAAGGAAATCTTACTTCAGGATTTTAGATCTCCTGATATCAAAGTAACATCATGTTTTGTCATTAAGCATTCATGCATGTATCGTCTGCTATTTGATGATGCAAAAGGTTATTTGCTTTCAGGCTAATACCACCAAATTATCAGTCCTAGATGAGGAATGAGGAAACCCGGAAAGATGAAATGTGCTTCAGAGCCGGAATGAAATCTCAAGAAACTAGAATTTGGGGAACTTACCTGTGTTGTGCAGTACAGATGCTTTTTCTTATATATGTAGGTTGTGCTGATTAAAATCATCACCATCATCTTTGTGAACACTCACTGGGTGCAACTACGGACCGGGCGTAGGGTACCTACCCCTGTATCCATGATGCGTAATTGAATCTCTAAGCTCTTAGAGCCCAGTTTCAAATTGTTCCCTTTATTCCAAATGCATCCGCCACACAGTCCCTCTTCTGCCAAACCCTGTTTATTGGTTCCAGATGCAATGAATCATCTACTGACTTGAGCAACATTAGAGGTAAACACCAAGGTTAAAATGTAGAGATAATTGAATAACACCAACTACCAGTAACAGCAGTCCAGGCAAAGGAGGAAATAGACCCGAAGATTTCAGACAGGGCAGTCTGATGGAAACCCTCCACTCTCAGGATCAAAACCACATGCTATTTTGACATGATGGAAAAATATCTGCATTTTTCCAAATTTTCATATGCCAGTTATCAGTATGGTTAGGGGTGGCAAGCAGGTGGTAACATAATTTAAATGTCCCTGTGATTAAAAATAAGGCCTCCAAAAATCAACTGCCATTTATTTAGTGTATCAAAGCTGTGTGCTCTAAGCTGATTTTTAAAATAAATATATGTATCTAATGCATTGTTTTGACTGCTGATAAATAAGAACAGTGAAATATGTGTTTTCCTTTCTCATAAATTCTTCTTCAGAGAAAATCCCATAAAGCAAAAATTTTCCAAAGCCCCTCCAAAAATTCATAAAGCTCAATATAATTCCCAGATAGAAAAATGCACTTTAATCATTTGCTTTACAGTCACCTGGAATTCATCGTATATGCACATAATGTATAAACATGGGTATATAACATACACATAAGTTTATACAAACACTTGAAAAACTTTCCTTATTATGTGTCTTAAAAGGCAGAAAACTCAGAACCCTTGGCGAATACTAAACATTCCACAGGCATAGTTATCACGCAAGAAGCTCCTCAAAGTTTGGAAATTAAAAAGCCACAAAGATCCCCACGTGGCAGGCTTAAAGCAGCTGTCATTGGCTGTGTAGGGATTCAAGGCTGGACTAATTGAATAAGCAATACCGAAGAATGATCAGAGGCCATAACACCTCTAAGAGCACATGTGAAATGCCTTTCTGCAGAATTCTCCCAACTTTGGGGAATTACCCCTTTACTGGAAATCAGTTCCTCAACTTGCTGAGGATTAATTATTCCTCTGCTTTGCTTCAAGAAAATAAAAACTTATTTCCCTATTTTCCAGTGGGAAGAACACAGCTCCCAATAAATCCCTCTATGACTTCAAGGTTAGTGAAAGCTTAGATGCAGGCACTACTCTATTGCACTTCAAAAATGAGAAATGAAATGACTGCTACAAGAATACTAAGGGACTCAATCAGAGGGTAGAGTTGGGACAAAAGTCAAGTCAAAGGGACTTGTTTTTCCACCCATAGGCAGGGCTTTATTTTTAATTAATATAGTATAAGGAACTCTTTTAAATGTTCTTGGTGGAACAATCACCATGGATTCCTGTTAGTATGAGCCACACCAATGGATCCCTTGAAAAAGCTGCAAGCATGTGGCACAGCCGTCATCCCCCTTTCCTACCCCTTGACAACTTTCTGACATCCGCCTCTCCAGATGAAGTTTCCCTTGCTTGGGATCTACCCAAAGGGGTTTTGGTGGTTGTTTTAGAATTAAGGAGAAAAAATACCACTTTCCTGTCTTTATCATCACATGAAACCGAAAATATTAACTTTTCCTTGTTTCTCTCTCTCCTTTCCCATTATACTCAACTAATTGGGGTGGAAGGGTAGTTTTTAATCTGCAAGTCTTTCAGTCTCTCATATGAGTAGACCAAAACGAACCTAAACCTTATTTAATTTAAAACATTTTTTAAACCTTTTGAACATACGTAGAACATGTACAGACAATATGAAAGGATATAGACAATCAATGCCTTGACTGAGTCCCTAAGCAACTGAGGCGATAGGAAGATACCCAAAGAATGTTTAGAGGCTAGGAGACAAGAGCAGAAAGTAAATGAAGTGGAATTATGTTCTGCAGACTAAGCAACAAAATTTGAACTTTAAAGATAGAACTTAGGCCAACATAACTGACATAAAAGATGTTTCTTTGTTTTTACATGGGGAAAATCTTCATAAAATTAGATTTGTCAATGACTTCTTGGATTGACAACAAAAGCATGGCTACAAAAGATAAAAATAGATGAATTGAACTTCATCAAATTGATGAAGTCCTTTTATGTATCAAAGGACACTATTGGCAGAGGGAACAGGCAACCCATGGAATGAAAGAAAATATTTGCAAATCATCTATCTGATAAGGGATTAATATTCAGAATGAACAAGGAACTTCTACAATAACCCAACAACAACAAAAAAAAACAACTCTATCTAAACGTTGCCAAAGGACTTGAATAAACATTTCTCCAAAGATATATAAAATAGCTAATAAGCAAATGAAACGATCTTCATTACTCAATAGGAAAATGCAAATAAAACCACAATGAGATACCACTGCATACCATTAGGATGGCTATTAGTAAAAAACAAATAAATAAAACAAAGTAACAGGTGTTGATGAGAATGTGGAGAACTGGAACCCTTGGGCATCTGTTGATAGGAGTGTAAAATGATGCAGCCACTTTGTAAAGAGTATGGCAGTTCTTCCCAAAATTAAACATGGAATTACTAAATGATCTGGCCACTCTACTTCTGGATATAGACCCAAAAGAACTGAAAGCAGGGACTTGAACAGATCGCAGCACACCCATGTTCATAGCGGCATTCTTTACCATAGCTAAAAAAGATAGAAGTAGCCCAAGTGTACATAAATAAATATATAAACAAAAGGTGGCATATACATACAATAGAATAGGAGTCAGTCTTAAAAGGGAGGAAATTCTGACACATGCAACAGCATGGATAAACATTAAAGACATTATGCTAAGAGAAATAAGCAGCCACAAAAGAACAAATATGGCATGATTCCACTTACACAGGAGAGGTACTTATGTGGTCAGATTCATGGAGACAGAAAGTAGGATGGTAGCTGCCAGGGATTGAGGTCAGGACGGACGGGAGTTACTGTTTAATGGATATGGAGTTTCAGTTTGGGAAGATGAAAACATTCTGGAAATAGAAAGTGGTGATGGTTGCCCAACAGCATGAATGTATTTAATGCCACTGAACTGTACTCTTAAATATAGTTGAAATGGTAAGTTCTATGTCATGCATATTTAATCACAATTTGAATACTAGGGGGAAAAAAAGGACATTATTTTATTTTTAATTAAATCCCCAACCTTCTTGGTTTCCCTAGTTCTCTAGACCAAGCAACAGGTTAGCCATTAAACTTCCCCAGCTGGTTCAGGGCTCTTACAGTGCCCTGCTAGGAACTGGAGATTTTTGAGAACCCAGTCTCCTCATTTTTCAGATGAGAGCACTAGAGCTGAGAGAGGTTAAATGACATTTTCAAAGTACTAATCCATGAAGGAATGGAAAACCAAAAAAGAAGACAAGTCTTGGCATATATGCTCATCTTGTTGCACTGCGGAGTGTGGGCTTGTCCTACCGTTTCTGTAAGTGTGGTGCATGTGTGTATCTATGCAGTCTCTGTGCTCAATGTCTGTCCCCCTCTCCACGCTACTCGCCTGTGACCTGTGGCAGCCCACAGGCGACACCCGTAGTTCCCCAGACACTCTGCTATCTCGCATTTCCAGGCCTTCAGTCATAGAGGTAACCTCTATTACCTCCACCCCAGCCGACCACGCATACTACGCTTGCTCAGTCTTCAAACATCAGGCCACCTCCCTTTCTCAGTGAAGTTTGCTAGCGCCCCTCACCCTAAAGCAGGGCACACCGTCCCCTCCCCTCCCTTTTCTGCTTCCACTGGGCTTTGCACGTACTGTTCTAGTTTTTATTCCACATGAATCCACAATGTTTGCTATCTTGTGATATTTTCTATCTCCACTCCCACATCCTCTAAGCCAAATGAGAGGGGATTCAAAGGAACCAATGGGGAGCTTATTGCAAAAGCCACTAGCATTTGATTCACACCTGCAAAGTCTAAAGGCAAGAGACTGTGGATGGAGCTGCCCCCTGCCTAGCAGCGGACAGAAAGAGGGCACTGGTTTTGGAGCAGGTTACATGACACCACTGGAAAAACAAAAGGGACTTGGGTCCCATCGAAAAGAACAGATCTGGGGAAATATAAAGGGATTTTTTACCAAGAGGCAGACTGAACTAGTGGGGGAAAGCACAAAGCCTCCACCCCAAAAATCAACAGGTCAGCCATTCAGAGAGAGTTGCCAGCCCAGGATCTCAGTAGGAGGATTTCTGATGAATCCACAAAACAGCCCATGAGAGAGCTAACAACTGCTCAGCTCCCACCCACAGGGTACTTACTGCTTTGCTGCTGAACCTGCCCTGTATGACGTGTCCTTAAACCCTAATTCACCCTCCCCCTGGGCCAACTCCTAGAAGAAGTAGGAGATGGGATGGAGAGAAGAGAGAGCCAACCATTCCCCCACCACAGGCTTCCAAGCCATCTGGGGGTAAGGAATCTTTTAAAATTGAGTAACAGTTTGAGGTTTTGAAATTACATTGCACTCCTTGAGGCTGGGTGATTATTAGAGCCCATCAAGACTAATGCATTCAAAAGCAGGTCATAAGATACGAACTTGAAAGTAGTCCTTACTTCTTAGGAAGTTACAGGAGACCCTAGCCAGGGGCATTTCAGTGCTGAGGGGCTATGGAAGCCAAGAGGCTTGTAGGGAAGGATGGACCAGAGGGGAGACATGGAAACAGTGGGTGATGTTTCCCTGTCAGCATGCACTGCTGTGAAGGGCAGGAGAGAGCCTCACTGGTCTGTAAAAGGAGCCCCAGGACCAAAGGAAGATGACAAGGAGTTTGAAGTTCTTTAAGATTGAACAGTTCATATACTAAGGAAATGAGCTAATGGAACAAGAGAGGTAGAAAATGCAGAGAAGAGAGGGGATCATTGATGATGTCAAGTGCTGCCAGGGTGGGAGAGGAGGTGATGTAGAATATACGTGCAGGATCCAGCCCCCTTCCCTGCCCATCCAATAAACACTGGCAGTCCCCCAGTGTCCATCCCCTTCTTTATTATCTGCACGTTCTTCCTGGATACTGTCACCACCTCCCTTGGTCTCTATTACCATCTACCTTATGATGACTCTCAAGTCTGTATCTTGGACACTGAACTCTCCTAAACTTTAAATACCTGGGTATCTCCATTTGCACACTGCATGGAGCAGTCAGCCACAGCATGTCTAAATCTGCTTTCATTATTTCCCCCTTCCCACAGACTTACTCACTCAGCCATCAATACCTGAAATATTACCGAATGACGCCACTATTCACCAAGTTTACAAAGTTCTCCAACTCCAAAAATAGAGTCCTACAACTCTTCCCATTCTTCACCTCCACAATCAGTAAGTCACCAGATTCTGTCCATTCACCTCCTAAATGCCTTTGAGCCCATTCTTTTCTTTTCCAGGGGTGTGGCTACAAGAGGACCTCCTCTCTCACCTGAGGTTTCTTGACTAGAGTCTCACAAGGCCAGAGAGCTGGTCTATTCATGCATCTAGAGTGCAGAACAGTACTTGGCCCACAGAATGTTTTCAGTGAACACTTATTAAAAACCAACAGATGAATGTTGAATGAATGGCCACTGACTGCAATAGCTGATCTGGTCTCTCCACTTCCTTTCTGCATGCGCACAGCCTTCCATTCTCCTCTTCACTGTAAATACTGCACTAATATTCTCTTACAGGAAAAATTAACCTAATCCATTTATTCATTCTCTCTCTCTCTCTCTCTCACACACACACACACACATACACACATACGCACACACACCTGGCCTGCCTGATCTCCACTTAGAACATACAGGTGTGGAGCGTAGAAGGAAGCATATTCCCAGTGTCTAAAGAATAAACTCCAAATTCAAATACGTGTATAATCTCCTACCCCATAATCTAACCCCCTACCCCATCACTGGTCTCTCCAGCCTCATTTCCCCATCCTCCCAATGCCTCCAATGGGACATCCACCATCCGCAATTATACCAAAAGCCACACTGCCTCCTAAACGTACCATGGCCATGCTTCTGCATACGCTCCTTTTCTCTTGGGCAATACAGTCATCTTTCAAGGTCTGCCTTCATTTTAAATCTTGCGATGACTTCCTGGGACTCTTGAGAAGTTACTCTTTCCCCAGTACCTGCCCTGCACACTGCTTTTACTGCTTTCATGGTTCACACCTACACCAGTGTTTCACCTTGCTAGATGGCGAATTCTACCAGGCAGGTTACACCCATGTACTTCAAGTGCCTGGCACAGTACCTACTACAGACTGGGTTCTTACCAAGTTAACAAGACCAGCCATGTGAACAGGCAGCCAGTAGCAGGGACTGCCATGACATCAAAGCTTTCTCCTGCCTGGAATTTTACAAGTTCTTTGTCCTCTGTTAAAATTATTTAGTGTTTTTGAGAAGATTACAGAATATATTCATTGAGGCATAGCCCAAAGGGCTGGTGCTTTGTCTGCCAGCAGGCTGCCTTCAGACTCGCTTCCCTACATTGACAACATTTATATGTCATTTGCAGTGTTATTTGCATGCAAATAATGAATGTGCTAGAGCCCATAAAATTGATTTTTCTCTTAAGTTAAATATTCCACCTACAGTCTTGTCAGTATATCAGTTAATGAAGTTTTACTGTTTTCAACCAGCAAACATTTCTTGAGCCAGGTACTGTGCTAGGCCCTGAAGATAATTATAAATAACATAATTCCCTGCTCTCAGGAAGCTCACTGTCTAGAGGAAAGCAACATACAAGCCAATCCTTACAATATAACACACACTTGTGTCTTTTCCTAGAAGGGCAAAATCTGTATGTTTACAAGAGAAGATAGAGAAGATAGAAACTAAACGATTCCGAGACTATGCTACTACTTGTGGAAATACATCATTACTTCACTTGTAAAAATAAATCATGCAAAGTTTTAATACTCTGAACACTACAGCCTACTCAGCATGATCCAATATTATTAACCTTTACCTCTGAGTCAAATACCAATGAAATCTATAATCAATAACTGAAAGAATGTAACTGGATTCCTTTTCATTTCTAGATGGCGGAATATTCACAGTTAATGACCATTGGCAGGACAGAAACATGTGTCCTGACCAGTCAGCTTCTTTAAAAATCTAAACAAACCATGAGAGGCAAAAGAGGTAAGATGTCCTTATTCTGTTGGAAAATGGGAAGAAGCCACAGGGCTCCTAAATACTTGTCCCCACCCATGCATGTCACCAAAAGGGAAGCACCACACGTCCTCAGAGGAAACCCTGGTCCAACACCATCCCCTGATCCACTCACCCTACGTGCTCTTCCCTCTCCTCTCTAGCTCTCTTCTGACTGGGGTCACACAAAATCCCAGTTCATCCCAAGCTCAAATTCTGCAAGATAATTGGACCCAAGCCCAATAAGAGACATTCCAAGTGACCCACACCAGACCACCTCTGGCATGTGCCCTGGCTGCTGAAGCCTGCTGTACCACCAACCCCTGAAATCCAGGCATTGCTTACTTGTGCCCAGGAAGTTTCTGCAAAACTTAGGAAGGAAGCACAGTACAGCATGCTGCTAGCAGAACCCAAAATCACAAGGGAGGCCAAATCGAGGTCAAGTTTGCAACTGGGAACTCAATTATGAATTCGTTGTCAAAGAACTGAACACAGTAGGCCAGCTCACAATCTAACTGCCAAAGTAAATTCAGACCAGGATTTTTTTTTTTAATTTATTTTCCTGATAACCACAGTGGTGAGAACTGGTCAGCAACAGATAATGGGGGTGAGGTAGGGGAGGGTGAGTCCTTACTTGTATTTATATGTTAATTGGAAACATCCTTATTGCACAAACGGAATCTCCTTTTACATTTGTATTCAGACAAGGCTGGAAAGAGCATCTGAACACATAATCATATCACAGTGTGTTTCTCTCACTCAAAAGCTGAACCTTCTGCCTTAACACTTTCACAGACTCCTCCAGGCCTGCTTCAAACAGACAAAACTCTCCTCCTAAAACTCAAAGAAACATCGCAACACCTTTGTAATAGGCCTATTTCCCAAGGGGGGGATAAAAGGACAAGGCAAATTAAGGGAAATGCAGAATATAAACTTGAAACCTACTGTCAATAAAAACGAAAAACAAACTCGAAGCGGAGGTGAAGAAAGCAGGGGGAGGAAAAGCAATGTTAAATGGTCGTCTCTCTTCTCATTTTATTTGAGGAAGTGAAGTTTGCACAGCTCCTTATAAGCTGTCTTTGGCTAAAATCACTATTAATGAGCTTTGACATTTGAAATTTAACTGAGTATGAGCTAACAGCTTCCAGCTTTGCACCACCCATGAAGGCGACTGGAAATGTTTTGCTAGGGCCTAACGGTGTGTTTATTGAAAAGACACAGCTTTCAAGAGAAAGTGTTTATAGCAACTACTTTACCTGCTATCCCTACCCTGTGATGTCTGTTTGGTTTCAGGGTTTGGGGGGTCCTCTTTAACTCCTTCTGCTCTAATTGTTTTCAAGTCTAGCAGGAAAACGTTAATGAAGTTCTTTGCTGTACAGCAACCTGCATTAGAAGGACAGATTTGAAAACTGTGAGTTTGACAAAGGGGACAGGCCGCAAGGTAAAAGAAAGAAATCCATAGAGAAGCTTCAGCTCATTAGAAAGACCAGATGAAAATATGTATGCATTTTCTTGTCAACACCATTACAATTATCCTTTTCCAAAAGTGAGTAGATCAATGAAGCTGGGAAGATGGCATGAACTGTCCGTAGCTAAATTCTGGTTCACTGAATGAAAGTGAATCCATTATTAACCGAGTAGTTTCCCCAAGAGAAAGGCCTAGAAAGAAGCTCTTCACTTTACTCCTCACCAAAGAAGGCTTTAACCACACTGACTTGTTTAAAAGAGGATCACAATTGAAAAGAGGGAATGAGCCTGAAACAAAAGAAATTCACACATACCCTGGTTTTGCCCAAAGTCCACGTGTTAGTCTCCACCTCCCTGATGTATTAAAACACAGTGGGAGCATCGTTCTGTATCTCGTGCCACAGTCCCAGGAACAGCATTCTGTGTTCACCGATCCTATGCAAATTCTTGACCTTAAATATGCCTGGATGCCCATATCGTTATGAAATTGAGAACCATCACCCTTTGCCTGAAGCCAGTGTTATGCGGGAAAATTTAGGGGTCTCCTTTGCCTGAGGCGTTCCTGGGCCAAGTAGAAGTAAAAGCAGAAATTAAACCCTAATCCAGATCGTCCCTGAGAAATGCAGACAAAAATCTCAGTTACAAAGAAACAGAAGTTCAGAATCTATGGACTAAGAAAGCACAAAAAATTTTAATATTTTCATGTACCAAACCAAGGGTGGACCACCCCCACCACACAAAGGAAGAAATTGCTCAGGGATGACAGCAAATCATAAAGATAACTCAGAGGTCACAGCTGAAGGAGGGAGGAGAACCTGAGAAAGGTGGGCTCTTCATCCAAAGACAGTTTTGTCATTGCTAGATTTTTTTTTATTAAAAATATTATCAGATTATAATTTCTTTTAAATACCAAATAGAATCTTCATGTTGTATGTTCCCTTTTTCACATGTTACATGACTTCTAAATTATTTCTGAAAGTTACACACTGGGCAGAATTTTTTTCAAAAAATAATTCTTAATAATCATTAAGGAAGCAGTGTACTTTTGATAGTTTTTACTGCACAATTGGCACAGATCACTACTAAATTATTTTTCATCTTAGCGTATTTCCAGTTATAAAAGTGAAAGAGTAAAGTAAAAATGTAATGATAAACAGGAGGAACTCTTTTTTGGGAATCTGTGTAACTATAATTATCTTGTGTCTTAAGTTTAAAAAAAAAAAACAAGTATGTAAATAATACAAAGCATTTGGCCCTAGTGCTATAAGAATACTATGTTAGGTCTTGATGGTGGGGAGACAGAGCTGACCTCTCACAATTTCAGTTGTGAAGATACTAATGGAAATGGGGGTGGGGGGAAGGGGGACATATGTCACAATATTTACACACCAAAGTTCATGCACTTCATCAAGAAGTGTCTTTTAAGGCTGCAGTCAGAATATTGTTGCCCTGATTTTGTGTGTGTGTATATATATATATACATATATATATGTGTGTATGTGTGTTTATATATATATATGTGTGTGTATAGATGATAGATAGATAGATAGATAGATAGATAGATAGATAGATAAATAGATAATTAACATTTCATGAGGAAGAGAACAGAAGGATCAATTAGAAGGAAGTAGAGGCTGCTGACAGCAACCAGATGTAATACCTGAGAGTCTGAGAGCAAAGGAAGGGACAGAATCTATCAGCACCGTCATGGGCCATTTAGCAAGGAACACACACCTTCCCGCAAATTCAATACTACTTAGGGTAAAGGTATTCTTTTTGCAAAGTAACATAACTGAAGTCTATGCAAATGATCCAGAAGCCTCAAGAAAACACTTAGCTCTAGAGCGTATATTCCACCGAAAAGGCAGAAAAGCCTTTGCTCTGTTTTAGAAGACAATATCCAAAATAAACATGCATTGTTATTTAAAGGGACAATTTGTGGTTGCCCAGAAAATTAACTCCTACATTATTCCTCATTCCCCCATGAAAACAGAAGCATGTGGAATCTGGTCCAGGAATGAAATTAGGAATGTCATTTATTTAACAAATAGTGCTGCATCACCTACTAAGTGCCAGGCACAGTGCTAGGTGCTCAAACTGGCCCCCCCAGGGCATAGAACCCAGCAGGAAACATGTATAATAGCAGGTTCCAGGTACATCAGCGGGCCCAGGGTCCCCACAGTAAAAGAGGCAGGACACAGAAAGCCCTCCAGTTGGGAGTGAGGCAGGCGCACACAGGCTCAGACTCCAGTGGTCCTTTCTCTCAGTCAGATTCCACCATTTTGGTAGCACATTAATTTGATATGAATTTGGAAAATATCCAAATAAAGACCAAACAAAATACTCAGGGCTGAAGGCCTGAGGCTGAAATGATAATTATAACAATAATAATGGTAAACACTGATTGAACACTTAGTAGACACCAGACACCTTTACTTCCATGACACTAGGTAAGCTTCCCAACAACCTTCTGAGGGATCTTATTAGTCTTATTTACAGATGAGAAAACTGAGACATGCGGAGACAAAGGAGCATGCTCAAAGACAAATGCTGCCACGTGGTGGGGCCGGGGCTTCACAGCTCTGTGTTCAGGCAGTAGGAGACTGTGCCCTAAAGAGCAATCTAGAACAATCTAAAAAACCAAAGAAATCTCAATAGTGGTAAAATTTTCAGAAATCTAGAAATACAAAGAAAAAGACAGCCCAAGAAACAGAAAGATCTCAAATTAAAATGAATTGCCAATCAAAAGTTGCACTCAATTGGTTTTCTCCTCTCATAGGGGAGATGTTTCTTTTTCTTCCAAACCTTTTTTTTTTTTAATGTGGACTTTCAGTATCTCTGATTCTGTGGAAGGCTTCAGGTCCCCAAATCCCACTGATTTTTTTGTTTTTCCAGTTGAAGAAAATAGGCTTTGGATACAGCAATACCCATTCAAATCTGTCACCACTTGCTGTGTAATCTTTGCAGCCATCTGATTTCCTTGAAGTTCAGTCCCTTATTCATAAAATGGAGACTTTTCAAGGGCCATTATAATGTATTGACTAATATATGTGAAAATTAACTCTGTGCTGGAGAAATAATAACAGGTGCTAAGTACTTCTACTTGCCTTCCTCATACTTCTTGAACAAAAACAAGGAAAAGATAAATCTCTTAAGATTCAGTTGTTACAACACCATTTACAGCAAAAAATTAAAAAAAATAAAAACAAAGCAAAATCAACCTTCTTGGGTCATAAAAATGCTCTATATCTTGATTTTGAATGTGGGCTTTGCAATGCATACATAGGTCAATGAACTATACATTTAAGATCCATGTATTTGGTTATATGTAACTCATACCTCAGTAGAAGAGACAAGTTCTCGGCAAAATAAATTTTAAATGTAGTATCTCAAATATATTAATTCCATGAGCAAGCCAAATCATTCAGCATATATTTTATGTTGCCAAGCTAGAAACTGTTAAAATCACACTATGTATTTTTCCATTCTGGCCCTAAAATTTCATTCCTCTAGCCTGTTCGCACTCTAATCAATTCTACAGAAAGTACCAACATCTACCATTTCATCACTCTGTTCTGCAAGTGCCACGTTACAGTTGAGAAGAATCATGTCAGATATAAAACTATTCGTCCCCAAAAGCAACTCTGGCAAGAGTAGCAAAATACATTTTAGGAAGCTGTGCATTCTACAGGCATGTGGCCACATTCCAGCCAAACACCACCATCAAGCACCCCTGGAATCCACCTTGATGGAAGAACTGCCCTAGTTGAATAGTGCTTAAGTTCTTTGGGGGGTTTTTCTCATCTGTAGGCTCATTTATGTCTCAAAAGCTTTGCAGGAAGATATTGTGAAGCACTGCTGACACTGAAGAGATGAGGGAATTCTGACACATGAAACCATGGGTCCAGGGCCCATGCACTTCCATTACTCTGATGCCTTTGACAGTGGAAGGCATGGCAACACAGCTGTGCCAACGACAGGTGACTGAGCACTGCTGGCTAGGGAGAATATGACATAAGGCCAGGGAATCACATGGTTAAACCCCTCTGGCCTTTCAAAAGAGGGAATCTGCTTCAGATAGATTACTCTTTGCAGAGTAGCTTTTGGGGACCAATATGTTTATATCTGACATGATTCTTCTCAAAGGAGAGGGTACAAAATGCTACAGATCCACTCCAACCTTCAGGCCCCTTGCCCCAAAACCAACATTTTTTCTTCTACAAATGCTCTATGAGAAAAAAAAAAAAACTAGATTTTTCCAGGTCAGATAAAAAGAAAAAATTCATGCTAATTAAAGCTATAGTCTTTTAGACAAAATTACTCAGTTCTCCCTTCTGTTTCCCCTGCAAAACTTAGTTGAAGGCTAAAAGGAGCCAATTAAAGTTTCTGTTATCACAAAATAGAATTCTATTGGTGCATCAACACTGAGCAAAAGCAATTTTATTCCTGCCTCTGAAAAAATATCTAGGTGCTTATAAAAAACTGTGGATGTGGGCGTGCCTGTGTGTGTGTGTGAGCACGTGCGGGGAGAGGATGACCGGGAAGCTATTACAGAGCTGAATTCACATACCCACTACAAATACCCACTAATCGTATCATAGTATAAAAGCATATTTTTCCATGATCTAGAGGAATTTCATTTCATTTGTTTCATATCTTCATTCTTGAATTATCGTTATTGTACAAAGTGGGGGACTCATTAACTTTTTAATTAGTGAAAAGAATTTCGCTTCTTGGTCCAAATTTTTCAAAATAAAATTGAAACACTTTTGTCCCTGAGTAAATCCAGCCATGTCCTTGACGTTGAACTGAACTGGTAGAGCCTTGCACTAATTTCACTAGACATGAGATTTTATTGAAAGATTTCCTTTGATTTCACTTCTCCTGGAGATTTAAAAATAAGACTTTACAATCCCAATCAGACCATTAAAAAAAGTTCAAGGGCAAAACAAAAGAATCTATGGCTCCTTCTGCAAAATTCCCTGGAACAGTTCAAGGTCTATTTTAATTTAAAAGAGAAGGGGAAAAGGAAGGGAGTGAGAGCTAGGAAGAAAGAGAGAGAAAGAGAAATAAGAGGAAAGAGAGAGGAGAGAGGAATAAGAACAGAGAAACCGCAATTTCACTTATCCCATCCCTGCAACTAGCGGCTGTTTTTATTGTTATTTATTTCTTTCCTCCCCTTTTGAGCCAGATCCTTTTTTCTCATTTAGTCCTACAGAGATTGTCGTCCTGGAGTGACCTTTTATTCTTTCCTTTTCCTTCACCCCTCCGGGCTATTGCCCTCGTGCCAGTAACTAGATAACACATTCTATCAAAGATTTTTTTTTTTAAACTCATTGGAAAGGCACTAGGACTGATAGTGGCATCAATCGTAGCCTGACACAGGCTGGGGTCACCCATTTATCTCTTCACATAGCCTGTGGTTACTTGCAGCCATCTTGACTGGCTACGTCTTAACAACCTGGAGTGGATGTCACGTCTCCCAGCACTGATAGTATCTGTTCCCCGAGTCCTTTCTTTCCCTGCTTGGCATATTTCTTTGTTTTGTTCCAGTGGACATGGTTCCATACAAAATCAGGGTAGGCATGAGTGAGGCCCCTCCCTCCTATCAGAGCCATTCCATATTCTAGGGCCAGGCAAACAATTAAGAACAGTCATGAGCTGTGAGAAGCATCTTGGTTGCTGGACCAAATTTTTCAAAATAAAATTGAAACACTTTCGTTCCTCAGTAAACACAGCTCTGCCCAGGAAGTTAGTCTGAATTCACAAAGCCTTGCTCTGATTTCACTAGACACAAGATTTTATCAAATGATTTCCTTTGATTACCTCAGATTTATTTTCCATACCGCATCCCCTTCCCATCTTGTCTTCTTCCCATCCCCAACATAACGTTTGCTATCACTCTCAGTCATTTACTTAGCAGGCAGCAACATGGCTAAGAGAAAGTTTAACCGTAGGCAGGCTGTATTTCAAAATTCCCAGCTCCAACATGACTACCCCTGGGGCCTCGGGCAAGTCTCTCAAACTTCAGAAGCATCCATTTCTTTATCTGTAAAATGGGGCTAATAATATCTACTACATAGTGTCATGAAAATAACATACACAAAATAGTTACATGCCGTGTGCCTGTCACATAAAAATGGTCATTCCACTTAAGCTACTATTTATTGCCTTCAAGTTAACGAATCGTCAGTTAGTCGCTCGGGCAATTGAATTTGATGGGACCCTGAGCCTAGCCCACCCCGTAGACAGAAAACATCTTCACTGTCTATTTTTCTACCATTATAACTTCATGTTTGGGGTCTCTAAGAATTCTGTTGTAAAATGCAAATACACCCAGAAGTTTTAGACCTTATGGACTTAAATCTTGAATAGGAGTTGAAGTTGAACAGGCATGAAAGACAGAAACAAAAAAAAAAGAAAAAAACGGGGGCTCAAAGGAGAGTTTTATAGATAAATAAAGAATTTCTATTCTAAACCCTACATGCCTCGTGTTCCTACAAATTCAAATAAATGTGCCATATTGTCACCCTTCCCACAGTATTTTACACACAGAAGTTCCCAAGTTAGAACTTGCTTTCATCCTTAACATTTCCCTTAGAAAATTCCCCTTTCAAAGGTAGAACATATCAAATAGTCTTCAGTTAAAAGTTTCTCTAAAAAAAATAGTAAATAAGTTGACAGGCTGTTGAAGCTGGGTGATGGGTACATGCGGTCATTATGCTATTCTCACTACTTTCATTTATTTGAAATTGTCTATTTAAAAAGTTAAAGAAAAATAGGCCCCAATGACTATATCACCTTAAATAAGTCAATTGCACTGTTCTTCCAGTTGTACTCTCAAAGTATGTGAATATTCCTTTGAAGTGGGAAGGCCTTTTGAGTAAAACCACCCTTTGTGTAACTTGTTTCTTTGTTAAGAGTATGATTCTTTTATGTTTCCTAATGTCTACAGGCTCAACAATAGTTTCTAAAAGTTTCTTTTGAGAACTGATTTCAATCTAGTGACCATCAACCTACACTATGTTCATCCATGTATTCATTCATTCCACAAAACTTTATTTTTAATAGCAGAGAAGATATAAATAGCAGACACCCCCATTGCCCATCACTACCCCACATAGCAGAGAAGTTAGAAATAGCAGAGCCCTCCATATCTCATCACTACCCCACATATGCACATAGACACTCACATGGGCATTTCCACTCAATCATTGTCAGGACAAAAGGTTAGAGGAAGCAGAAAATCCCACTGGGAGGATCTAGAACACACATGATAGGATAATGTCCACAGGAAGTCAGGAGCTGGTACAAGTGCAAGCACAGAACTAGACCCATGCTCACAGCTCAGGAGATAAGTTTTAGTATATTTGTACTTTCTCCAATACCCAAAGACCTACTCCCACCAGTATATATGGTGATTTCACATACTTATTTGGGGAAATGTTCACAAAAGAGAACAGATTTTCTTTCTTCTTTTTTGAAATACCTTTTTCTAAAGAAAATTAGCAGTGATAGGTATAGGCTCTTAATTCGTCTGTCTTTGAGTCCTGCCCTGCTGCTTATGAGCTGTGGGCCCTGAAACAGGCTACTAGGCCTCCCTGAGCACCCCTTCAAAGCTTCATTTTGAGCAGCCAATGGTAGTTCAAGCAAAGGGATTCATTCAGTTCCCAGTGAGAAGTATTCTCTTTCTCTTAGTAGTCATAGTGGTTTCTTTACAATAAAATACAGAATTTACTTCTCTAGATGGCATCATACCTAGTACTCAAATTCCCTGTTACTTTTTTCCTTCCATTTTCCTCAGTTCTCCCAAAACAGTAATGATCTGCTCGGTTCTTTCATTGTAATGTCTGAAAACTACTAATTTATCCAGGGGAAGTGATAAAGTCTGTGAGCAGAGGGCTTTAGCAAAGGCATGGAGAATCTCCTGAGCCAGTGGTTGCTGGTTTAAATGGGGCACTGGGTGAAGGTGAATTTAAATGCTGAACTGGTTTTCCAAGAAAGCTCGTACAATCTTCTTTTTGAGAAGCTACCTGTACAGAGAAGTTTTAGAATTATTTTACTGAGACAAGGAGTTGGAAACCATTTTCCCTGTTTTCAAGGACTCCCTCAAGCAGGGGAATTCAGGCTTCAATTAGTGTGGAGCTGGAGGACCCCAATTTAGCCAAAGTTGCAAGCCACAGGGAGAGTGAAGCCTTTTTCTAGGAGCATTGCATTGTTAGCATTTATGAAACATTACTAAATTTCTATCTCAAATGTGCAGAACCTGGCACCATGAGGAAAACCAGTTTGTCCCCTCATGCACCATTCCACCTCTGGGTTAAGAAGGTACACCTCTCGATGCTACCAGTACAAGGGTCCCAGTTCAACTCTTTAGTCCCTGCCCCCATTAAAATTTAAAACCAGATTCGACCCATCCCAGAGTGGCACCAGAGGACTGCAATTTCATCCAGCATGGTTTTTATTAGCCTTGCAATTTCTTAATGGGCTCCCCCGAGGGCTGGCTGGTAGAATCCTGCACACCCAGTCTGGATTTGCTACAGGCAGCTTAATAAACATGGCATCTGCCCCGTGACAAGTGTAACATCTGACCAGGGGTGCAGAAGGCAAAGCTAAAGGTTAACAAAACCGGCATTCAGGTAAGTGGGGAGAAGGCAGGAAATCATAATCTGAAGGAAAAGGCTGTTCACTGGGTCTGCAGTTCTTCCAGCCTGGCCACAGTTCCCAGGAGCCGAGCAGGCACCTCACCGCCTCCTGCAATCAGCATGTTTTACACATCTCATCAATGTCACCACTCCTGACATCTCATTATGCACCAGAGGTGGAAGTGGACAGGTACGGAACACCCGAACTTTTCCTTTTCTTATTATTTCTGTGGTGCACCATGAAGCTGGGAGTTAATTAAGTCCTGTGGGACAGACAATCGGTGTCTTTTTTGCTAGGTTAAATTACATTATATTCAGATGCAAAAGAGAGGTGGAAAAAAATCAGCCCTCAGCCCTTTCCTGGTTCATAGAGTACGTTAGAAATGCAATGGCTCCACACTGGAAGCTGAAGTTGATAGATCCTTAGCATACAAGGTTGTTAATGGAGTCATATGATGAATCCACCAGGGATCTCCTTCCCTATAGGATCTCAAAGCACTTTTAGAAACACTTTTAAAGAACTTCTTGCCTCATGTCTGAAAGTTGACGTGGGAATGATAGGCAGGAAAATTCACCCAACCAGAGTGGAGAACACTGCCTTTGGACTATGAGGCAATCTTCAGCGGTTATGCAGAACCAGAGAATGTGAGAATGAGACTTTCCCCTGACGATGATCTAGCCCAAAATTCCCCAAAGTGTCCCACAGGGACTCAATCGGTGTTGCAGAGAAGAAAAATAAATAATTAAGATTCCTTCAATCAAAGAAATTCGGAAAAGACTGTTCAACAGAGTAAACCCTCCTTCCCTTCTGTAGGACCCCCCCACGTTCACCACGCTACTGGGCATCAGGACTCACGGAGTTGAGTTCAATCTACAGCATTTCCCAAACTTATTTGGCCACAGACCCTTTTTTTCTAATGGACTGTTCTTTGTTACTCGTACACAAAATTCACATTGGAAAAAGCTGATTTAGTCCAGTTCCTGATTACAGAGGAGGAGGCCAAGGTTTTCCCAAGGACTTGCCTATAATCACACAGGTAGTAAAGGCAGGTAATGCTCCAGCCAGGGAGACAGGACTCAGCTCAGCCACTCGCAGACCACTGTACCACACCATTCCCTCCATACCTCACGAGGGACCCAAAACACTGAGGAGAACCGCCGTGCTTCCTGTGCTCAGCAGTCACTCAGTGTTGGCCGCATTACCTTCAGAACACCCCTCCTCCAAGCTCTCAGCTGCAGCTTTAAGGCACCTCATTTCCTCATGCTCTTTCCTCTTATACCTGAGCCTCAGGAGAACAGCTGCCGTGCGTTAGGACTAACCTGGTGTCGGGCCACAGTTCAGCCAGGCTGCATCCGGACTCCGATAGGAGCTCGAAGGGATGCTTCATGAAACAAAGTGGTAGCTATGAAATGTATAAAGCCTCGGACAGCTCTACATTTCCTCCTGAATTAAATCCACACTCCTTAGTTTGATGGTCAAGACTGCTCATGTTCCCCAGCCTTTGTTCCCAGTTGTTCCCTTCCTCATCACCTCCTTTCACACCTTACACTCCAGCCAAATATAATCACTTACATATAAACCATGTTTTTTCACCTGTAGGACTCGGTGTCTCTTCACTGGTATACCTTGGTTCCTTACCTCCCCTGTATCCTTATAATCCTTATAAATTTAGGCCCAGATAAAATGCCACACCCTCCAGGGAATTTCCAGGTGATGATTTTTCCATCCAGAAGATGTCTTGGCCTTCACTGATTTTCTGTATTACCACATGTATTACATTTTGCTTATAATACAGTTATTGGGTTTTTATATTCCCCTAATTGAACAGTACATTCCACAAGATAGGGTTGTATCTTATTCATGCAGAGTTAACACAATCCTTTCAAAGTAGAGCATATAATTTTATAGTTTTTCATAGTTACCATCATTTCATAGTCTTCTATCATATCTCAAAGCAACCAGCTGAGAATCCCACTCAAGGACTAACACAATGATTGGCACCTTGTGAGTACTACGTAAATAACATATGGAGGGTGGGGGGATTGAGGGACAATCATTTCATTTTCTGGGTGCAGGAGGACCTTGTCCTCTCTGCTGGTCATATTTTTCCATTTATTCAATGTCTTAGTAAAGCCATCAGGTAGTGTCCTTCAAACTTTTATTAATCAGTGCCAGGCAGAAAGAGAAGAAAATATATTTGCTTCTGCTTGGCTGTGCATACTTTTCCCCTCTGGGAAGGAAAAGAAGTTAAATTGCAATGCTTTAAGGGGACTGGTACTGAAGCTGTGAGTCCAAAAGTTGAGGTCCTTGATTTTGACATTAATTCATGGAGGGGTCTTGGCCAGTTGGCCATTATGTACTCCATTACATACCCATAGGTATTCACTACACAGGGAGGCTAGGAGGTTTAATTAATATTTGTGATGTGGTTGGGAAAACCCATTATGAGAACCAGACACTATAACAGACCATTTCTTTCCCAAGATTGATCTTTTTCTTTATTATTAGAGGAGAGTTATCTCACATGGAACTGGGATAAGCTATCCCCGTTGGGAGATGGTCCATCATAAAAACAACTACTGTCATTTTGAAACAGGAAGGTGCACATCACAAAAGAAACACATAACTGATTTTGAGGTCCTGCAGGCTACTGAAGGTATGTGTGTTTTATGTGTCATTATGCTTTCTCGTTTTCTTGTTTATTTGTTAAAAGCAAATACTCTACTGAAATCTAGGGAAGATTTACTCTCTCTCCTTTTCACTTAGCCACTTCCCTTATACAGAAAACGCACCTTGTTTCACATACACCCATCCAAAATTCCATGCAACTACAATGCCCTAAGTTATCAAAAAGGACTGTGAGGAAGACAAGAGGAAAAGATCTTCATTTACAGAAAGGGGAAAAGGTAGACATTGAGGTTAAGTATTGGCTGATAGCCCCAATGTCCATTCTCCAGCTTCCCTTCATCAACAGCCCCATGATTTTTCTTGCCAGGTGTCAGTGCTTTCATATTCTTAGCCAGGTGTTAAGATGAGATTAGCTCCACTCTAAGGTCCCCAGGTGACACTAATTGGCCAAAAACAACCAGCAAAGCCTATCACACTGTGCGTAGGGCAGTGTCATCAAGTACACTGGTTTGGACCAATAAGTCATAAGGGGATTCTGGGAAAGAAACTTCCTCCTTCTGAGACCATGCCCATAAAAGACCCTTTCATTCCTATGCAATGTGATGATGTGAGCAAGTAGCCCTGGGAGCTACTGGCAACTATCTTCTGGCCACAGAGAAGGCAGCCTTAGTTTGAATCTGATCCTGTGGACTGCAGGGCAGAGATGTGGAAAGAGCCATCTCATTAGAGAGAACTGAGCAGCTGGATCAAGCCCTGCCTACGATTCCTGAGCCTGTTCTGTGAGCCACTCTGTGGATCTCTTTATCACTTAAGTCCATGTGAGGTGTTTTTCCATTCCCCCTTGTGAATGAAGTCTTCATAATAAAAAATTTTTAAGTAAAATTTAAAGAGACAAATGAGAGAACATGAGTGTATGGAAAATATCTATAAATAGATTATATAGATCTCTGGATATAGATATAGACTATAGACAATAGACATGAATATATGTTCCATTTGATGGAGAACAAATGTTCTTCATGCATAATATCCCAGAGGGATTCTTAGGAGGAAATAAACAGAGACTTAACACAGGCAGAAATGACAGAAAGAGCCATGTCTCCTTACAAATGCCCACAGTTTGCAACAATACTGCAAAAAGTGATTAATTTCTTGGCAGTAGAAAATCCACAGAGGATCTTCAGGGCATATGTACTGGGGGTAAAAATGGAAACACCCCACCAGTGAAAGGTGAGGAAAGTGAGAATCCAGAGTATAGAAAGATGCTGATCTTACCCCACTAAATACCACCAGTCCATAATTTCTGCCTAATGGTCCCATCTTATAGTCCAACTTGTCATGCCTGCTACCAGGACAGGATTTCAGGTGGACTCATAGAGAAGAATTGAAGACACCAGGTGGAAGGCAGTGGGTCAACCACAAGGCTAAGGGTTAAAGGTGGCATCATTAGTCACCATCTAGAACTGGCTAGATTATGTGCAGTCACAACTCCAAATCTTCACAGGCACAACACAGTAAATGTTTATTTCTCGTTCACACAAAGTTTGCTACAAATGTTGGCAACTCTTCAGCATAGAACAACTGTCCTCTCTCGGTTGATGCCATGCACTGGGCCATTTCATCATCATAGCAAAGGAAAAGAGAAAGTTGGAGAGTCAAGCCCTAGAAATTCAATGCATCTACCCACATTCTAAGCAAGCCATGTGGCCCTTCAGACTTCAAAAGAGTGGGAAAGTGGGAAGCTTCCTTGTGCTCAAAACAGATGACAGCTGGATATGGGAGACGGCTATCACGGAGACCGAATGCACACCGGATCTCCATCATCTTAGCTAAAGGAGAGAAACAGTTCGGGAAAATTAGTTAAATATCATTAATCTTAGGAGGTTACCAGTGCTTAATTAGAGGTAAAGAAATACTTCACATTGGTCCTGTGCTGCATCTGCACCCCATCAAAAGGAGAACCCAAAGAAACTGGCCCAGTGGTTATCATACCTCAAAAAGACCAGAGGTTTCTTTGGTAAATCAACAGAATTGAGACATGCCTTTTCTATTTTTTTTTGTTTTCATTGACTTTTTTAATGTATAGAATCCTTTGAGCAATTCATTCGTCATTAAATGTCTGCTTCAAAACACTTCCTTCCTTCCTCCTTTAGAAAGGACACATTCCTCCCATTTGGGGGTGGCCGGGACGATCCCTCAGTGCATCCTGCATGGAAAGGCTCTCCTCATCCACACATTCTTCCCTTGACTTGCATTGATGTTGGTTCCATAGAGAACGGCAGCCAGACAGATGACCTCTAACTGCGCTGGGGTGAGACGCTCCTCCATCTACACACTGCCAGGACCTTCCGTAGGCTGCCTTTAGCCATGCACAACCAAGAGGGAGAAGACGTAACCATCCTACCAGTGGTCGAAGCAGTCCATGAAGAGCGCAAGAAGATAGTAACTAGGTGAGCCAGCAAGAGCGGCCATATTCACCTTCCACACATCTGCCCGGTGAGATTAGCTCTGTCTCCTCAAAGCTGGAATGAACCAGTGGAAAAGCAACAGAAAGCCTATGCCTGAGTCAACCACTTTATAAACCCAAGAGCAGGTTAACATCAATCAACCCATACAAATGACAGCACCATAAAAAGAATCTTCCTCTCCGAGTAACAGTTTTTATGGAAAAACTGCATGTTCAACACTCTCTTAATTCTCCCCGACACCCTTGTTTCTCTCCTTCCAGGTCCCCTTCTGCTCTACTGTAAAACAACTTCTGGGAAAAGGGAGTTCTTTCTCTCTGGGCTGAATGTTCAGTTTGAAAAAGTCAGTTGCCATAACCCTTCCCATGTTTGAACAACCACATTCTCCCCAAAATGAAGTGTCCTTTCTATTCACTTTTACCCAAGTTTTGCCACCCTTAGAGCTCCAGCTGCCACTGCAGCCAGGGAGTCAAAGCTCCCCCACCTCTCTTACAAAGGCATGCATTTCTGGGGCATTACTGTGGGTCTTGGCAAAGGAGCAGACCTCTGCCCAGTGTACTAACAGCAAGTGTGTTGGAAAGGAAGATGAATGGCCAAGCAAACAAGATTTAAAAGAGGACATCCTTAAAGGGAAAGCCCAAGTTTTCCAAATTAACTAAATCGTCTATTTCAAGACTGAGATGATTATTTTCTGTTCAAACACAAATGCCATATATATTAGACTCCAAATGTGTTATTTCATAGCTTTTAGTGAAAAGAAAAATAGTTAGCATGTCTAATAAGAAACCATGTAAACACTTAGGAAACTCATACTGTTTCCTCCCCTAACACAAACATGACCACACACACACACAAAGCAGAGCTGCATCTAATATCTGAAACCCATTCAATGATCACCTGAGACCCTTTATACCCAGAGGGGAGCCTGCTCAGAGTTGGGTGCTCTTAATTCTCCATTGGTCCTTGGGGAGGATCATGACTTACTATAATGTCTCCAGGACATGCACAAATGGACCTCTGAAAGCACCAGCTTTTTCTCTCACATGAAGAATTAAATATGCGGATAATGTAACATAGCCACATATCACAGTTTTCATATTCCATTGCTAAGGACTTCCAGTAATCTATCCATGTCACAGATAGGAAAACTGAGACAGGAGATTGCAAAACTGAGTCATCCAAGGGTACCAGTGAGTCAGCACAAACTAACTCAAACATTTCTGGTTCTTCATTCACCAAGTCTCCCCGCTCCTGTTCAATCCAAAGAACCCTATTATGGGGCCATTCTCCCACCCACAGCATGCCTATCTGAAGGCTAGCTCAAGTCCCATACTGGGGAAGGCCTGCAAGAAATCTGATCATTACATTCCCATAGTCATACTCAAAATGAGCCCATGGATTTTTGCATATTAGATTTCACTGAGAAAATTCCATACACTATTTTTTTAGACCAGGACAGTTTCCATCTACAAAGCTGTGCTTTAGAAGGAAACAATCCCGTCATGTTCCGATGGGTCTGCTCTCTGCCTGTCATTAATAGAGTTGTTTTTACAGGGCTGAGAAAGCTGTTTTCCACTGAGAACAGAAACTATTATTTTAAGATAAAAGTTAAGGGCATTATACCTGAGATGATTCAACTCCTGTATGGTAATATAATCATTACTCAGTGAGACTATAACAACTGGAAATGATAAGGACTCTTCTTGGCCAAAATATGACAGATGCTTTAAAATCATAACCTCATTTCCTGTCACCGTACATTGGTGTGAGAGCAAAAGGCTGAAGTCATGACCTCATTTAATACCATGAGTCCTTGGGAAACATAAGCACAGTTAATTTGTTCAGATGATTGAAGCCTGTATTCAGGCTAAATTCAGGGAATTGCCTGAATCCCCTCAGTTTAAAGAAAGAGCAAGAGAGAAGCAGGCAGTCTTGGTCTCAGAAAAGTGGCAAAGCCTCTTTTACCCACCAGCCTCTGGTTATGATGCCACAATAAATGCTGCCATAAACTGTAAACCTTAACTTTCCATGCCAGTTTACCCAGCACTCACACATTAATAATCTTTCTTAGATGTGTAGCCCTATTCTGCATTTAAGCAAAAGTAGTCATACCTAGTACATTACAAGGGGTTCCTGCTCGTGAGACACTGCGAAGTGCTCTACATGCGTGTGATGTACATGTATGCCCAGCACCATATGACACATACATAGAAGATTGGCCTGAAATCCTGATTTATTCTAGAGCCCAGTTCATAACTACCACCTCATAATGCCTCTGTTGGGTCTTTAGGTTCCTCCTCTAGCTACATTGTTATATGTATTGTCTGCCTCTCTCCAAAACCTGCAAGTCAGGTAGTACCTCCTTCAGCAACTGGAGGGTCAAGTGACTTGCCACACAAAGTCGGATGAGGGCATTGCTAGAACTAAAAGCCAGGCCTCAGGAGTCCTGGTCACCATGCACCCTATTTGCCTCTGCCGCCTGCCTAACTATCCTAAGGAGGTGAAGCCCCTTTCTGCTGTGAAAGTACCTACTTTCCCAACTCACTCTGCCCTCACAGCAGGTAACTGGTGTACATTAGGAGCCTCATTTCACAGAGGAAGCATGGGCACAAGGGACTCATGAAGTTTCCTCCAGGTCAGTGGGTGGGAGGGCCGGGGACCCGTTGAGTTCCTGCATCTTAGGTCCCGGGCCCACCAACGGGGGGCCAAGCCCGCTTTCCGCAGCTCCTCCCTCCACAGGCACACAGCCCTGAATAAAAGAGGTGGTTTAAAAGGAAGACAACCAAGAAGAGAGAGAAGAGAAGGATTGGGAGGAGAAAGAAAGTGAGGGGAAGGGAAGGGAGAGGAAGGAAAAGGGAAAAGAAGAAAACCCAGAAGAAAAGGAGGGGAGAGGAAACAAATGCAGAAACAGTGTTTTTGTGTTTCCTTGAGAGAAGGAACAAAATCAGTCAGGGGATGGAAAGTAGCTTCAAATTAGCCTCTAACTGACTATACACATTATATAGAAAATGTGTAGTTTATCCCATTGCTGTAGTACCCCAATTTTCTAGGAGAATCTCTCCAAACAAAAAATAGGGATCAAATGAAGCAGTGTGGTTCTGCTTTCTTAACAGTAACCCAGTTCAGATACGTGCCTTTTTCCATCCAACCTTCCCTCAAAGAGGAATCCAGTGGGGACCCTGCCCTCAGAGAGCTTAGTACCCCGCTGAGAGGTAAGACATTTTAATAATTAATATACATAATTTAAATGCACAAAAGATAAATTCCTTATGATAAAGTACTATGGGATTCCCCAAAAGAATAATCCTTCACTGTTAAGGAAATGAAAATCCACCTGAGGAAAGAGTACATTAAAGAGCCCAAGAAAATTAAAAAATAGAAATATTTCCCATGAAATGGCGGTGATTTAACCAGTGAAACGTCAGGGTTGCCTGAGAACTGTTTCATAGGCACTAGAATAATGGATGAGGAGAGAGACCTGTGGAGTCTTGGTCTTGTCAAATCCAATGACACTCTTGAATGCCACAACTTTAAGCAAAGCACTTTTAATTTAAGAACCCCTCCATAGCACGACTGATATGAATGTGGGCATCAGGATACATACCCTCATCCTTCCATGTGCTTCCCTCTTATGCTCTGTCCCAGCTGCTTGCATCTGTTTGCCACTCACTGACCCCTTAATCCCAAAAAATCTGCTCTTTCTCCCCACCAATATTGTTCTATATGCTCAAGGGTCACTCAGGTCCTCCTGATTAAGTTCCTTCTGACACCCCTCATCACACCTTCCTTCAATCTGTCCCCTCTCCCAGGCTCCATGACACCAAAGCAAAAGTTTTCAAACATACATTTAGCAACAGAAACTCTTTTTTCCAACAAGATCTTGCCTAAAGCTCCATTTGATTAACACAGCTTTATAGTAAGACATGAAGTCAGACAGTACAAGTTCTCAAAATTTAGGCTTTTCAAGGTAGTTTTGGCTAGTCATTGCATTTCCATTAAATTTTTTAACTGGCCTGGAAATTTCACACACACACCCCCAAAAAAGAAACCTCTTAGGGTGTTTTACTGGAGTTGTATTGACTGTAAATACTAATTTAGAATGTACAACTTAACAATTACTGAGAATTCCAATAATGGATCTCTTTATATTTCCTCTGATTGGGATTCATTAAGCTCCTTACATCTGTGGGTTTGCGATTTATTTCAAATTTGGAAAAATTCTGGCCATTATTTCATTATTTTTCTATCCCTCCTACCTCTACCACCTTTTCCATACCCCCTACCTACATAAGCAGCCCTGAATGCCAACCTCTAATCGTTCCACCCATTAAAACTGTTTCTCCCCTGCTTGAATTCTATATGCCTGGGCTGGGTCTTTAATAGTGTTCCCAGAAGGAAAGCCACTCTCCCATACAGTTCGCTTCCCTAAAGGATCACAGCCTTGTGCTATTATCCAACACCTGAAATATATTTTGACTAGTGTTATAGTTGTGTATGGCAGGAGGGTAAGTCTAAAATGCATTCCTTTCTCATGGCCAAAATCAGAAGTCTGCCCATTCACCTTTAGGAGCAATGCACTACAGATCTAAGTGAGCCATCTGTCAGAGGGACTCCATGAGGTTTCCAAATGTGGAAATGTATGGTTTCACCTCTCCAAAGCAGGGTCTTCCGGTCCCCTTCCCAGAAGGAGCAGAATTTGGATTGCCAGGATGCTGGAGCTGGGCAGGGGAAAGAATTGAGTTGGGGGCAGGCTTGGGGGGCGGGATCAGGAGAGGTTGGCCTCCCTCTAAAGAGTAAACAGATCTTCCACACCCTCCAGATTTCAGTAGCACCCTCCACCCCCATCTCCCCTGGGCTTGGTATCAAGTGTCTAATTAATATCTCACTAATTCAGTTTGTCCAGAATTCATGCCTCTGCTTCCTGGAGTGAGGAACAAGAGGTGCCTGACGGCGCCAGCCAGGGTCATGCTGTGGGCACCTAGCTCTGCACAGAGGATTTCACCCTCCTCTCGGTGTCCCGCCTCATACCCATTTCTTGGTACTTAAATTTCTCTAAATCCAAAGCTTTTCTAGGGTTTTATGGGGCAAACTGTCTTGCTTTTTATCTAAATTTCCCTTTGCAAGAAATTAGTTTTGACTTTCCTCCACCCCACTAAGCCATGTGCCACTCCCCTATTAACATTTCATTCTCACATAATGCTTGTGTTTGTGCTACATGTGTCTCCCCATTTCTTCAAGGAGGTGTATGCCTCTGATCCTTATTCTTCTTTTATGAGACCTAAGTGAAACAGGAGGTCCTTGACTCTGGTTAAGAATCTATTCTTAACTATATTAAGCTTCACAGATGCATTTTCAACAATTTTTATTCTGTTTTTGCTGTTTTGGGGGGCTTTTTGTTGACCCCTGTTTCTTGTATCCCATATCATCTTCCTTCCTGGATTCATTTTACAGTTTGCGGGGTATGTCATGTTTCAGAGCATGTGCAGGGCTATAAACATTTTGAATTGTATATAGCATATATGACTTTATTTTGTTTTTACTTCAAATAGTATTTGACTGGGTACAGGACTCTAGGTTTAAAATCATTTCCCGTATAACTGTTAATATCAATGCTCCAGACTTCTTTTTTCCACTGGTATTAAAGATCAGATTTTCAGAGAAACCTCTCCAAGTTATCACACATGAAATTGCTGGGTAAAATATCTGGATGAGTGGAATGGAGGTCCTGGGAGGCAAAAATGAGGTGCATGCTGCTTTTCTTCCCTTTTTTCCTTCCCTGAGTCTGTCCTGGATTTCCAGAGCTGCCTCGGGCCTGGCCAAGTTTAATAACAGCCAATCTGCAATGGACCAAACCCATCTCCTGTCCCTAAACAAATAATGCCTCTTTGTTTTACGAGCTGTTCTTAAGACTTCATCGTGAGAGCCACAGATCCAACTGCTCTGTGTACACAGGGACAGAGAAAAAGAGGAGAGACAGAAGGAAAGGGAATGTCAACCTCGCAGTTCCCGCAAGCAGTCCTTTCATTCATTACCCTGATACCTGCCTGGACTCTCAGCTTGGAATCTCCCAGAGCAGCAGTGAAGCTGTACTCTATCAGTTTGCTCTAAACTTGCTTTGCATTATGTTTATTCTGCTGTGGTACCTCTACACATCCAACTCGATATGCTATTTATCCTTCAAAATTCCCTCAAAACCTCTGGTTGCCTTATGGCACCTTCTTGTGTTTTCTAGCACTTTTCAGATTTTTTTTCTTTCTCTAACATCTTCTCTGTTGCTTCAGCATATCACAACAATATGTAATAGGTATCATCAGTGTCTTCTGAGGAAAAGTGTACTATGCTAAAATGAAAAGATGACCGTGATGTATTTGTTCATTTAAAAATCCATTCATCTATTCCATAGTTTTTAATGAGGTCTGTCAGGTGCTAGGGCATAGTCCTGAGCATTTGGAAACAGCAGTGACAAAACAAAGTTCCTCTTTTCAAGGAGCTTACATTTTAGAGGGTCATCAGGCCTTTAAAAAACACAAGCTGAAGAACAATATAAACAACACAATAGCACCTTTGTGTGCACATGGGTGTGTGTACACTTGTATGTGTGTGTATATAATCTTCAGAAGTCAGGACTGGAGAAGCAATATGTGTGAAGGTTTGTTTCAACTGCCTTTGTTAATATTTCTGTATTGTTTATTAGCACAATTGACTTAGGTTCTCTTCTAGGCACCAGTGAACAAAGCAAGCAAATATTTCTGCCTACTTGGAAATCATATTCTAACAACAAAATTCAGATATGAAATAATAAATGTAATAAATGAGTACCTTATGTAGTAAATTAGCAGGTTATTAAGGACTATGGAAAAATAGAACAGAGTAAAGGAAATTTCAAGATGATAATAGAACAAGCAGCACTGGGTTGTAATTTTAAGTAGGGTGGTGAGGGTAGACTTCATTGAGGAAGTAACAGTTCAGTAAAAAGTGAAAGCAGTATACTTGAAAAAGGAGGGGGCAGAGTATTCCAGGCAGAAGGAACAGCAAATGCAAAGGTTTCAGTGTGGAAGCAAGGCTGGCATGTTCCAGGAAGGAGCCAGTGGGCCTGCACCTGAGCAAGCAAAGGGGACAGAAGTGAGAGGTGAGGCTGGCGAGGAATGGGAGGAGGGGGTTGGTGCAAAGAATGGCCCTAGCTCAGTGCAAGGACTTGGCTTTCATTGCAAGAGAATTTGGAAGCCATCAGAAAGTTTTTGAGAGGAGTGAAATTATCAGACACATTCTGAAATGATCACTGGGGCTCCGTTAGAAGGGAGGCAAGACGGAGGCAGGGAGGCCCGCTGGGTGAGCCTTGTAATGATCGGTACAAGGTGACGGGATGGTGGTAGACTCACTACAGACCCGTCAGACTAAAGGTCCAGCCAACAGGACTTCCTGATAAACTGATGTGCGTTTTGGAAGGTTAAAGATGCCTCCATGGCCTGAACCTGAAAAATAGAACTGCCACAACTGAGTTAAGGACTATGGTGGGGGGCAGGGGGGAAGGTGAGTGGAGATCAGTTTCATTTAGAATCTGCTAGATTTGAGATATCACTTCCATATCCAATGAAGATATTAGTAGGCCACGAGGTTTGGGGATCTGAAGTCCAGGAGAGAGCTCCAGGGCAGAGATTATAGTTTGGGAGTCATGAGCATGGATGTGTTGTATTTTCAAAAATTTGGAAAGAACATTTTGGGAGGTTGGCGGCTAATTTTCTTACTACATGTAATTGTCCATATCTTTGAACGCTTTGTCTTACTCAAGTTATCAAGTGTAAACTACGATGCGTGTCCCCTCCTCTCTATTCCCTCTGCCATCTCCCTAGTTCAATGATCTGTCACCTGGTTGCGATGCCCCTGTCTCCCATGGATTTCCCAAGGCATTCCACACCCAGCTACCAGATCGAATGACTAAAACACTCCTGTGACCTTGCAGTGACTCCGCAAGGATCACTTGCCACCTGGTGAATTAAAGAGTCAAACACTTACCCTGCCATCACAATGCAATCCGAGCCCACCTTCCCAAACCTAAAACTCTTTCGTTCTGCAAGTCCCCTTCACACGCAACCATGTTCTTCACACTGGTCCTGCCTCAGTGTCTGGTGCATACCGGTTCCTCCATGAGAACACCATTCCCCTGAAAATACATAAGCCTTGCCCATTCTTCATGACATGATACAAATGTCACCAACTTCAGGAGACCTCAGTGGACTGGCCCAGCTGGAGATAAGCTTTCCCACCTCTTACTCCATGGGGGGCAGGAGAGTACAGCCCGGGCAACATTTCCCAAAATGACAGCAGGAACAAAGATACCAGCCCCAAAGGAAATCCTGGCAGCAGAGGGTTCCGTGGACAAACAAGCTCCTAATACCCCACATGGCAGCCCTCTCTTAGAAATCCATGTTATGCACTCACATATTGGATGCCCTCAAAAGTCCTCTGGTAAGGAACAATAGATAACCTGTTGAAACCTCTTTCACAAATGTATTTGACTTTGGAAGCCTTTTGTCAAAGAATACTTGTTGGAATTCTATGGAACTAGGATTCTAAGGTTTTCACACAGTACTTGGACCTAGACCTGAATCCTACCTGAATTCCAGTTCTGATTAAGCACCTGTCTGTGCTGGTTTTCCCGAGGCCCAGGCAACAGTGTATCCCAACACAGGTGACAGGTCCCCAGGCCCTGGCAGGGAAACCAGACATCCCAGCATCTATAGGGCAACCACACATCCCAGGACTGGTGTCTCCTAGGCCCTGGCACTAGCCTACTAGGTTTTGGAGGGCCTGTCCCTCTGGTTCCAAAGGACGAAATGGAATACTTACCCCACAATGACTTATGGACACACAGGTTACATTGCCAAATTACTAGCTGTGTGACCTTTCTCAGGTCACTTCTCTATGGACCTCAGTTAACTCCTCTCTTCAATGAGGTGGCCTGTCTGAATGGTGTCCAACGCTCCATCCCGCTGTGATGAACTGACTGTATGTGTCCTTCCTCAAACCGTATCTACTTCTGTACGTGGCCTCTCTTCCCTACTATTCCCATAAAGGGGGAAGTCTCTTTCCACATTAGGAGTTTGCTCCCTTCAGAGCCTGGCACAGGCCCTGGGATGTGGTTGGAACTCAATAAATACATGCTACAGAAGTTTTTAAAGATGAATGAGGCATTTATTCATCTTCTAATTTATTAAAATTAAATGGAATCTAAGCCAAAGGTTCTGGTCAAATAGCAAGTACTACAGAGAAACAATTCTGTATCATCTTCTAGCACTCCCACTGGCAAAGGAGCACTGCCAGGACCAGTGACACCGGCACCGTCTCCAAAGTGAGCTGCAGTTCTCAGTGGCTTGTGTGTCAGAGTTCCCACCCCACCCGCATTCAGTGGGTACTAATATCACCATCCCCATTTTACAGATAGGAACACTGAAGCCCGAAGCTGTTCAGTAACTCTTCAGGAGTCACCCAGGTGTCAGGAGAGAGATTCAAACCCAGCAGCCCAGCTCCAGAGCCCACACCTAACCACTGCACAACCCGTCTCTCACTGGCATTTGCTCACGTGAGTCCCCACCAACCCCCAGTTATTACCCAGGCAGAAACTGAGGCCCAAAACGGCATCAAGATTGCTCCCTGTCTTGCTGTTAGCTGTCCAACCACAGGTTTCTTCCCATGATACATCTTTGATAGACAACATAGCTCAGCAGGCTCACCTCACTGCAATAAACTCTGGGGTCAACACTGCTGAGGAAAGGGCACCAGAGCAGAGGGGCAGCTGTGATCAGAGGCAACGCATGTAGTAGTGAAGATAAAGAATTAAAATTGGCAATGAACTGAAAGGAAAGGGAGTATTCAAGGGCACAACAAAGCAAGAAGTGATGACCCTTTAACACCATGTGGAGGGAAAGAAAGGGGTGTGAGAAGCCTGGGTTGGTGGTAGAATAGACAGGCAGAGCCCAGGGGTGGGAAGGCAGACAGGAAGGAGTTTAGGAAGGACAGAAAAATCATGTTATTTGTAATTGCATACATTTTTAACACTACTTCAGAATTACGGAAAAGTATGCCTTACGATCCCACACAGTCTAGTTTGGGATTGGGAAGGTTTAACTGCAGCAGCATTCATGAGAGAATCAGGTGTGTATGCGGCTCGAAACAGACACCCAATGAATGTTTGTTCCAAAGAAAGGAGACAAAAAGAGAAAAATCTGAGCATTCCTTTCACAAAGAGAAAGGCACCTAAGGGAGTAGGTGCTCAATCAATATTTTTATCTGTGTGCCGTAAGAAGCCCCGTGAATTGTAAAAGATTATCTGATATCTTTCCAAAGAACCCTCAACCTCTGATACTGATTCTGGAAAATTCTGGAAGCTGTGGAATCTCTCTCTGGGGACTTTTAAGAACACATTCTTAAAGCAACTGCTCGGAGGTAGGTGGGTCAGATGATTTCACAAAGGATCTATGGAGGTAGAGAGGCTGGACCAAATGACTCTGAAATCTTCTTCAGTTCTCATTGCCAGGTTCTCCCCTCGGAAGCCCTAAATTTCCACTCTGCTCTCCCCGGAACAGAAATGAGCTGGACAGACCAGCAGACACTGTCATTCCATCAACTGAGGATGGCCGAGTGATTTGGAAACGTTCCAGAAAGGCTTGGCTACATTGTAGGCCATTTATTTCATGAAGAAATAAACCAGAGAGAGACCCTTTCAAATATGCACACAGAAAGCAGGACAAAATGCTGAGATTATCTGCTCAGAATTTGCTTTAAAAGAGCCCAGAGAACACTCATTTATTTTTGAGAAAATATATGATTAACCATAGTTAACGATGAATTCAGATGTTGTGCATTAGACCAGCTCCTCAAAGTTTGAGAGCATTTAATATTATATATCGCTGCCATTTGGACTAAATTGTTTTTTTAATGTACACAATATTACAAATTTAATTTGAGCTGTTTGAATCAGTCTGTAAGAAAGATTTGATTATACCTGAGTGTTCTGGCCCCGGCTCTTCCGTATCTCAGTAATCTTGGCGGTAATTGGCTGATTAGGCGTCTCACACTCCATCTTTGCCTCAGTTTCCATGGTAATGTTACAAGAGCTATTATAGATGAGAACTTCATCTCTTTCCACTTTAGGGCTGAAACGAGAGGGGAGGTTAAATGGGGTGTCATCAATCTTAATGAAATGCAATTATTTTTACTCTTATTAATCATTGCAAGCCATTAGCTTGTGGCAACTACAGGCCACCATTTGTCAAATTTTGCAAATTTCTGTAATTTTGTTTCCATTCTTTTATTGTTTATTTGTTTTCCTTTTATCTGCACACCCTGCAATGACAATACACATGGTAAATATCTTTCACTAGGCCTTTCTCTTTTCCAAATCCATTAGGAACATTAGCAAAAGCTTCTCCAACCCCACCTTAACAAGCCAGGCATGCACAGTACTTTCAGTTCCAAAAATGGAAGCAAATGTTGGAGAGAGTTGGGTTTTTGGTTTTTTTTTATCTTTTCCCCTTTCCTCTTTCTGTTCTTACTCACACTTAGTATTGGGGGAGTGAATTGCCTGAATCCCCCCAGGGCAGATGGAGAAATTGGAAACCCATACAACTGGCTAACTGGTCCCTAATTCCAACTGTGAAAAAATGAGCTCATTTAGGCTTTCAATTCCCTCTCCCCAGCTGATGGCAATGAGGCTCTGTTGCTAGCAGTGGAACATTAACTTAGTAAATTAATTAAACTTACTTAACAGCCCAGACTAAGGAGATTCGATATATGTGCCAGTTATACTACCAGCCACTCACTTTAAAAGTCCTCTTGCTCTGAATAAAGAATCCAGACTGGATTTAAAATGAAAAGCAGCAGTGTAGCACTATAGAAAAATCTAAAAATATTCAGTCTAGAGGAGGTGAGAGCATGGATATAGAGGATATTTTCCCCAACAGGTGTGATATTTAGTCAAGAATAATCCTGGCTTCAGACATTGTTGCAACTAACTCAAAGATTATTAGTAATAATGCATGGTGTTTTATGCTTTTCAACAATTTCATGTGTATGATCACATTTCAGCAGGTAAAGTAGACAGAGACATTACAATCAGTAACCCAAAGAGATCGGGGGATTTGCCTAAAGTCAAACACAAAAGTACAGCATCTCTAAGATTAGAACCCAGCGTCCTGTCTTCTACAGCAGTATTCTCAGGTTTTGCCATGCCGATTGAACATCAGCCACAAAGAGGGCAGATCCTGTGGGAAAACCAGGAAGGGTGATGAAAAGGGCAAAAGGTCACTGATTGAGAGACTATAAATCATGTGGAACTAGAGCACCTCTTTTCACATCAGTGTCAAAATGATTCTCCCACAGTTTGCTGGAAGTATTGAGCAGGATAGCTACCATACCTACTTATTCCATCTTCTTCGTGGAAAAATATTCCCAACTCCAAATCCACCCAATGGTGACTTCCCCACTGTTCTCTAGACCTCTCACAGATTGTCAATATTTCAGCATCATGTGGCCCAGAACTGAACATACATGGCTTACGCTGGGGTCTCCCTTCAGCTGAGCCTTCCCTCCTATGGCACCCAGCACTTCTGTGGTTCATTTTGTAGCCCCATGCTTAAATTAAGACGGTGGTAATCTCAACATCTTAGAGCCACAAGTACCTGAGAATTTCCCCACACTGTATTTGTTTAGCTGATATCCCGAGAGGCATTAGGAGACAGAGGTTAGGCTTAGAAGCAGACGTGGTAGATTTGAATTCCCAAGCAGTTATTCACCATCTGTCTGACATACTAAAGACATGACTCTCTAAGCTTTGGTTTACACATTTATAAAGCGGAGTTACTAATCACGAGAGTGACTATTTACAGAGCTGTTGAGAGGACAGAGTGAAATGCAGCTGACAATGTGATTTGCACAGAATCTGGCTTATAATAAGTGTCCAATAAAGGCAGGTCTTGCCATAGTTTTTGTTGGTAGCGGTGGTGGTGGTATTATTATTGAAATGTAAATGTGCGAACTTACATTCATGATTGTTACATGTTATCTCGCTGATGTGCACCCATTGCTCCAAAACACTTTGAATCTGGAGCCTGTAATGTAGCTACAAATCTACTCAACTAAGCCATCATCCAGTGGGTAGACAAAGCCACAGGATAACAACAGCATCTGCTCCTGGAATGCCGGTTGTGTGAGCTCTCTCTGTATATTTCCATCACAAATTGCTTATAAACCCATGAGAAAAGAAAAGAAGTTGGTTTGCCACACCATCATGTTCCTTGTGAATCAGTTCCCAGAGAGCTGTAGATAGTCGCCTAAATACAATAGTTCACCTTAACAATTTTTCAACTTCATGATGGAGCAAAATCAATATGTATTCAGTAGAAACTATACTATAAACTTTGAATTTTGATCTTTTCCTGAGCTGACAATATGCCGTTTGATGCTCTCATGATGCTGGGCAGCAGCACTGAGCCACAGCTCCCAGTCAGCCACATGACCACGAGAGTGAACCACCGATCCCCTGTTACACTCACAACCATTCTGTGCCCATACAGCCACTCTGCTTTTTACTTTTCAGTACATCATTCAATAAATTACATAAGTTACATAAGATATTGAACACTTACTTATAAAATAGGCTTTGTGTTACATGATTTTGCCCAGCTGCAGGCTAATGTAACTGTTCGGAGCATGTTTAAGGTAGGTTGGCTAAGCTACAATGTTCAGTAGGTTAGGTATATTAAATGCATTTTTGACTTAAAATATTTTTCAACTTACAATGGGTTCATTGGGATGTAATCCCACCATAAGTCAAGGAAGATCTGTACCTTCATTTCTGAAGACTCACAAACCATATGATGAATAATTCATTATAGAATGTTGTTAGGGATAACATAAGCATAGTTGAAGTTCCCCTTTCCCCTTTTTTAGGAAAATGAAAGAATATTTGCCCATCACCTCTCTCTGTTGTGTGCACGCCTCTTATGTTTATTACCTCAGTGGATCCTCAATCCTACCGACAAGTCTTGTACTTAGCATAGAAATGATCTGGGATGCCACTTGAACTCAAGGAGAGGAGACTGACTTCCTTTACAATCTTTATTGATCATGGGCTTCCACCCTCCTAATGAGCTTTCTTCTGCCTTTTCCAGGCTTTTCATCAACAAGGGGTTCGAGTAAAATGGGGTAAGTTCCTCTGCTCTTCTTTCATTTGTCATTATCAATTCACTGTCTGCCCTAATCATGTTCCTCTTGCTCTGAAAGAGTTTAAACCCCTTTCTGTTAGCTTAGACTTTTTAAATAGGCATTGGGCTCCTATTTCTTCTTGTATTTTTCCCTGATTATCTCACAAGAGACTTTTTTCATTAAAAAGCCATCACTAAAATTAGCAGATGCACCAGGACATCAAAAACATACTAACACTGACAAAATTTCAAAGTCTCTTAAAGCTACTATTCCGTGTTTTATTCCACAATAATCCTATGAATTAAGTATAAACATAAACATATATGTAAAACATACAGCTTTATAGTGAGAGATACAGAGCCTTAGATGATACAGATGTGCATGCACATACCCATGCACACAGATATTTATTTTGAGGGATTATGGTAAAATCCTTTGCCCCAAATGGTGGCAAAGGGAGTTCTAGAACCTATGTTTCCTGACTCCCCATCTAGTGCTCTTGCAGTTGGTCTGATCAGATCCAAAAGCAAGCAGATAATCTTCTTGGATACGGTCTCCAGATAGGCAATAAAAACACGTGCAGTCCTTCTATCTCTCTTACTGTAGCCTGAAAATGCTTCCTATGGTTCTGAAATCTCATTGAACCTGCACAACTCCACAAGTCTCTCATCACTGATGCTGACAGTTCCGGGTCATGCTAAGTACACTGTGGGTCAGAAGCTTCGAGCTCCAGTCCTGACCCTGCATGCCTGTGTAGACTTCAGAAGATACTTAATCTGTACTTAGAATAGAATCTGAACTCCTTACTAAGGCCTCCAAGGCCTTACATACCTGCCCAAGCTCATCTAGAGCCACTTCCCTTCCTACTGGACTCCTGCCCTTGTGGCCTCTGACCGTTCATGATCCTTGATGGGCCCTTTGCATTTGCTGCCCCCATTCCCTGACTCTCCATACTGACTCTCCTTCAGAGACACCTCCTCTGAGCTCATAGTTTACTGTAGCCCCCCATTATTTCCTATCACTTGATAGCCATTATCACAACCTGCGATCATCTTCTTCATTGTCTGGCTCCCTCTTTACCCTTAATGGCAGGGGCTTTATCACCTTATTCTCTGTTGAGTCACTAACTCCTGGCCCAGTATCTAGAACATAGGAGGTGCTTGAAAAATACTAGGTGAATGGATGGATGGATGAACTGGGCATATTCTTGCCACAGATACATATGCCTAACTTTGCCAAATAACATCAAATCCATCCAGGTAGTGGCTGCCAGAAAGACAGGCATTTAATGGAAATGGGTTCCTTGCAAATATCCTAGAAAGTTGATCTCTGGGTTTGCAAACTATAATCTTAAGAGGAATCAAGGTAAGTCATTTGCTACAAGATTTTCTTAATGCCCTTTGTATAGTTTACAATGTATTTCCTGGATGTTGAATTAGTACATCTTTAGCAGATTAGGAAAAAATACATAAGAACTCAATGAAGAAAATAAACATATGATCACTACTCCAGCCACCTGGGGAGAGGCACCATCAATGTTTTACAGTACATCCTTCGAGCCTTTCTTCTAATCACCTGTTATATGTATATATATGCATTATATACACCATTTGGATTAAATCAGTACACTATTTTGTGACCTGCACCTTTCACTTTCCAAATATTGTAAGCATTTCCCTCTTTGGTTAAATATTTTGCACCATGATTTTTAAAAGCTTCTTAGTATATTATCATTTGAATGCATTCTTTATTACTAAACACATTTCATTTGAATTTTTTGTTATTATTCCTAAAACTCAAGGATAGTTTTTCATAAATATTACATATTTCTAATTGCTTTTGTAAAATCCCAGACATGAAATGACTAGTACAAAGAATTATAGAGTGTGATGAAGAAATTATAGAGCATGAAGAATTATAAAGTTATCAGTGCATATTGTCAAGTGATATTAACAGATGAGGGCATTAACTGTCAATAGGGTCTGAGGCTCAACGGCCCCAGCCTCCTCCTAGAGTGAAGACAAAGGGCACAGATCTCCAAAGGACAGTTTGGGAATCTAGATAAAGTCCTCAAATTCAGTGGGGCGAGTGGCTGCCGACATACACATACTTCTTGGTACCCAGCATTAGTGAGTCCTGAAATCCAGTCTTACTCCAGCACCCCATTTCCCACGTGGCCTTCAGGCCCGGAGGCTCCTCTCTTCCTCTGTCTAAACACAAACTTCAGGTGGAAAATTCATACTAAAACGAAGACTGTCTCTCTCAGGACATCAGAAAGTCAGACAACCATGAAAAAGAATGGTTATCGCTTTCATTCTGGGTAATTGGTCTTGTTTGGATTTATTTTTAATGGGAAAATAGGCCTTCATTAAATAATCAAGTGTAGACTCTGTCTAGATAAAAAATAAAGACGGAATCAGGGCAATGTTCACACTGATTGAACAACAACTGATTGGGGAAAATTAAGGCCATCCTGAGTTACCAACATGGTCACACTTTTTAAAAATTTGTTTATAAAAGAGGGTTTTACCTGGAAAGTTGTGGTTTTTACTTTGTTTGCTTGTTTTTTTTTTTACATTCAAAAAGTCCTTATAAGCTTAGAGCCTCTAAATCCTAGACCCACAGTAATCCCGCCTACACATCCCCCCTTCTTTTGAATAAACAATGTACAATCTGTTGGATTTCTCTATGACTTTTTTTCATACTTGTGAATCTGTTTGGAAAGAAAAGAAAAAAGAAAAGGGAAAAGACAGCCTTCTGTTTTTCATAATGTCTAATCTTTTTCCCCATTGGCATTCACCAGATGTTGCTTTGGATCGGAAGATAAATATTAAAATCTAAGCAAGAACAAAGCGGGCTGTTTACTGGGCAGATTTTTCAGATGTTCTCTTGAACACTTGAAAAGACAGGAGATGCTTTGATATGCAGGCTGGCTAGAATCCTCAGTGCAACGGTCCCTCCAGCCAGAGTGGTGGGCCTCAGTGTCCATGTCCACCCAGCCCATAGTCGTGACGTCTCCGTCAGTCCATTGGCCATGCATTTGTGGCTAAGGTCAGGGAGGCAGAGGACAGGGTTACCTGATGAAGAGGCCTGAGAATGATGGCAAGACTGACTTTGTCCAACGATTTTGTGCAAAGATGCATCGGGAACATTCTTCGCAAATATAGAGGTAAGGCCATGGATCAGGCAGTCTCTCTGTCCCCACAGCAACAGTCAAATCACACCGCACGTAGGTGCAGCTGAAGGCCTCACAGCTCTCCTCATGCTTCAGGCTACACAGGAAAGCCAGGGACACTGTAGGAAAAGCTCACCATTAGGCTACGAAACAATCGCAGAAAAACTGGCACCTCACACTGCTAGATGAACACAGTTCATGGGTGTCTCTTAACCAACAGGAAAATTAAGTTACCAGTTTCCTTTTTGTAAAAATGCAATATGTGTACATAATACATACAGAAGATTATAAGTAAGGTTTTTGTAAAATATGAATCATCATAAGAATTCATGTGAATATACCAGCCAACAAAGCAGTGGAGATGCTCTTGAACCGCGGCAAGCCTGTCACCTTCCTCGTCCTCAGAAACAACCACTTGCATTTTTTTAATAGTTCTCTTACAAAGGTTTGTATTCCTAAAGGAGAGACTGTTGAGTTTTACTTGTTTTTTGAGCTTCCTGAGAGAATATGTGACATAGTCTTGGACCTGCTTTTCTTATTAAATATTATGCTTCCAAGATTTATCTAAATTATCAATGTAACTCTTGCGTATACATTTTTGCTGCTGTTCGATACTGTACTGAGTGAAAGGACTACAATATATTTTATCTGTTCTCTTCCCAGTGCACTTTTAGGTATTTCCCAGTTTTTACTACTACAAACATGTACAAATTTCCTTTAGGGTATATGGCTTAAAGAAAATTGCTTGTTCACAGAGTAGATATAAGTTCAACTTTACAAGATAATGCATTATTGTTTTCAAAGTGATTGTGCCATTTTACCCTCCTACCAGCTATATTTATGAGTTTCCATTAACTCACATAATTGTCAGCACTTAAGATATCAGACTCTTAATTTTAGCCAGTCCAGTGTGAATACAATGACATCTCAGTGGTCTTAATTTGCATTTTCATCATTAATTCTTAAGCTGACCAACTTTTTATATGTTTAGTAATATAGTAATACTCATGTTTCTTTTCTATGAAATTCCTATTTCTGTGATTTGCCTTTTTTCTATTGAAATGTTTGTCTTTTTCTTATTTCTTAGTACTCTTTATATATTATGGGTATTAATCCTACAGAGTTTATGTGGTTACTAATACATTCTCCAGGTTTGTGGCTAGACTTCTCATTCTCTTGATGGGAAATCTTAATCAGTATAAGTTCTTAATTTTCACATAATTTTGACTATTAACATTTTATTAAGAAGAAAGACAGTTATTTGAAGCCCTTTGATCATTAGGCCATTTCTTTCTCAATCTTGAGACACTGTGAAAAAAACAAAAAAGGTGAAGGTGGCTGACTGGCAATAACCTTCAACAGGAAGATAAGTCTCTATGTGAGATGGTTTTGGAGCAATTTTGTCTGAAAACCTTAATAAGGTGAAGAATGAAAAAAGATAAATCTCTATAGCCTTCCAAGTCTACAACTCTCCTGTCCCTGCAGGTACTCAGATGTTACCCAGGACTGTGTGCTTGAACCTAAGCTGCCCTACCTACATCACAGTGCTGCGTGAAGCAAGAGGTAAATGAGATAAGCACATGTAGGAGGATTTGCAATTATTCAATCACGCACAAATATTATTGTTGCTGGTACATTCTAAAGCACCTGACACATAGTAGGTTCTCTGTGAATGTGTTCCAACTGAATTATAGCAATTAAAATGACTGACAGTAGGACTCTCATATGGATAGACAAAACATGAGAACTTTCCAGTTAGTGAGCCGTAAAGCAAATAAAAACAGGCTCAACACTTATAAAATAATGAACTCATTATGGGTGATTAGATGGATCCAAAATGACAAGGTAAGTTATGAAAAGTACCCAAGGCTGGGGATCAGAAGCCATGAATCTTACTCAAGTTTCTGCTACTAACTAGTAGTATGACCTTATCACTTCAGCTTTCCATGCCTCATCGAAAAGTTAAAGTTTCCATGAAGAAGTTGTGCGGTATAATTCAAGATGTAAATGCAAAATACCTGAAGCCCAAAGATCCTGCTAATTTTAAACAAATACAACATATTACTTTCACTGAACAATATGTTTTAGCAACCCATCAAGTGATCAAGTAAAATTCTTCATTTATTAGAAGTATAGTTTGGGGAACAGCAAAGAGAGACAACACCAAAAGCAGCAAGAACATTTCCTCTAGAGCTCCACCTTTCATGCCCCCTGCCCACCGAGGTAAAGAAAACATTAGTACTGTAACGCTAGAACAAGCCAAACAGTACTTAGGCAAGTTTGAGTTCTAGGCCATCATCTACAACCTGGAATGGGAAACATTGCTTTCTTTATTGTGCAAAGTCAAACTGAAGAACAAAATCAAAGTGGGTGTCAGAACTCAAAGTGACCTGTGTAAATTAGGGAAATGAACAGTAATAAACAAAGACCCAATGAAAATAATAAGGCAGTAAGCCACAGAAGAAAAAAAGAACTCATACACATATAGGACAAGGAAAATCCAGCTGTGCATGAGCCGTGTTAGAAAAGAGAAGAAAAAAAAAACCTTGCAATAATAATAGGTAACAGAAAGATTATAAATCAACAAGACAGCGATGTGATTTTAAAAACAAATATGTGGCCAGATTATACAGAAGACCTACTAGTTTTGGACTTCAAATTAAGAAAGAATGTCAAATTCAGAGAGGGCTCAGAAGAGAAATATCAAAATGTTTACGTGGTGGAAAGCTTCTGATTTGGTGGAAAGTAGGGCCCAAGAATTTGCATTTCTAACAAACTCCCAAGGTGATGCAGCTGTCACTGTTCCAGTAACAACAATAATAATATTATATTCTCAATAATACCATTGAGAAACCCTGCATTAGAAGGAATGAGATTATTCAGCTTTCTGTAAGGCCTGTTGAAGAAGGTTGAGAAAAAAACTAAGAGTTGGGGAGCATGCGTTAGGTAAAAGGCCGGACTTCTCTGAGAATGGCAACTGTGAAATACACATAAAGGTTGCTGCTATGAAAGTGTGCTCTAAAAAAATCCTTTTAACTATAATAGATTCTTAACTAAATTGGTCATAGGAAATCCTGTCTGAAAGCAGAGGCATTATTGGTAGTTTTTAATAATTTGTGAAACACACTCCCTTTGACTATTTGATGTGCATTATAGACCTATTTACTAGGGAAAAAATTACACAATTTCAGCATGTTGGTACAATCCCCCAAAATCGTCCATATCTGAAGTTAAGAAACCAATAGAGTTGGCTTTCACAAGTTCCTCTCCATTTTTACATACTGCAATTAAAAGTCTTTAAAAACTTTTTTTTTATGAAAGAGGAAAATAAGTCAAATTATCTCCCTAGATTACTATCTCTTGCACATTCAATGAGGGTTTGGTGACACCTAGTGGCAATAGTAAGAGTTACAGCCTCCCACTCACTTCCTCTTAAAAATCAAGGAATTTTGACAAGTCCTTTTCTAAAACTCAGTCAACTCTTTTAAAATACAATGATTCTACTATGCTCCAACTAGAAGTTATCAACTTCCAATACCACAATCTTCCTGACCCTGGAACCTTGGCAATTTTTATTTTTTACATCTAACTGAAATGAGGTGTCTTAAAATAATACCAAGGGGTTTTAAAAGTTAAGCAGTTTATATGTGGAAGCTTTTTCTTTTTAACTGTAGCAGTATTAATGAAAATTAGAACCTAGAAATGTGGAGTCTTGATGTTTGTTTCCAAGGTTTCCCAATTCCTTCATTTATTCTTTCATCAAGCATTAATTTTGCACATACACCAGGCCAGCTCTGCTCTATGCACAGGAGTCAGAACGGAGAATGAAACAGGCGTCTCCAACTTAAATTCTCTACTTAAGTTAATTCTGTATCTTAAGTTTCCTAATGCAGCATCTTAAGTGGAATAGATCCCACTTCTATATTTTCTGCTTACATACATGAAAATAGGAAACTCAATTTCTTGTACTTTAAACAAGAATTGCTTCTCTGCCTCCTCTTTTTCCCCCCTCCACCTCCTCTTTTCCCTCCTCTGCCTTCTCTTTTTCCTTCTCCTTCTTGTCTAAAATGATACAGTGCAAACTGCCATCACTAAAATATTGCCCATCATGGAACTTTTGTCCAAGCTCAGATGAAATGACCCTTTTACCATTTCGTCAAGCCTTCACCCACATTCAAGTTGCAGACACGTACATTAGGAATCTGACATAGAGCACCATGCAGAAAGCACAGGTACAGCATCTATGGTTTCTAAGTACACAGGTACAGCATCTATGACTATGCAAACAAGACAACCACCTGATCAAGCTAGTCCTGCAGCGATCATGGTAATTTCTTCCCTTTGACATTTTTTCTGAAGGTCCGTGGGTAATGATCATGTGTTGTACGGACCCATCATGGACTATCAAACCTTTTCACCTTCCTTTCTACCAAAGACCTGGCTTCCCATGCACAGTGTACATGGTGGCTGGGGGGCTCAGAGCAGTGAGAAATCGTGGCAGTTTACTGAATAAGGGCTCAGGTAATTACCCGGACATTACAGAATAGGAAGGGAATGTTCAGAATGGCTCTTTTGTCTGTCATAAGAATTCAAGCACTGAGAACACTCAGCCAATATGCAAGAGATAGCCAGCTGGATGATCTAACCACTTCCCTAGCACCTCCAGTAGGCAGATGTTTCCAGCAGCCCCACCTCAGAACAAGACCAAGGGATTCTGTTCTCAGCAATGCCTGGGGCTGTCAGCGAAACTAGTATTTAGAATTCAGGATTGTTTGCTCCATCATCAGATGACTACAGTCAAGAACACAAGTGATAAAGTTTTCATTGTCACATGACAAAGTTATTATGAACCATTTTAATAGGTACGGTCCCTGATTCTAACTACCATTTTAGATGGGGAACAGAGAAATTCTTTTCCCAGGACCACATGGAAAAATTCAAAGTCAGTACAGCATTAATTATAAAAGTGGAGTTAACCAAAGAACATCATTTTCATATGTACTCTTTTTTAAAAAAAATGTGGCATTTTTACTGACCATCCAGGGGCAGAACCAGGCAGCTGAAGGCAGACACTGTAGCATTAGCCAAGACTTGGCAGGGCGCGCCACACACGGCAGCTGAGATGTTCCCTGGAGAAAACCCTGCTCCAAACACATGCACGAGCCTTCCACCCAGGCAGCCTTTAAAACAAAATTACAAGTCCGTGATCATAGAGGCAAATCTCTTTTTCCACCAAGTCAAAAGTCAAATCCACGCTTTCATGCTGCCATCATTCTTACTATGCCCTCCGGAGTCCACACAACTGGCTCTAGGTTCCTAATTTACTGAGTTTCTTCTCATTTACGTCTGGCTTCCAGAGCCTAGTGTCCTTGTTCTGTCAGAGCCCAGTCAGATCCAACAACCAAAAATACAATAGTTTCTATATAGAAAATCAATGTTTACTTAGTTTTTAAATTTTTTATTCAGAAGAGTATAACATGAAAATAGTTCTTCTAACCACCTATATCACTCCCCAGAGGTAGCCATATATAGCTGCTTATGAATCCTTCCAGAATTTTCTAGGCATATCTATTTCTTATACAAGGAGATCTTTCTATACATACTCTTCTAGACTTGCTTTTTTAATTAAAGGTATAGTGTAGACATTTTTCCAAAACGATACAGAGAGAGACCTTGTTCATTATTAAAATTCTATTATGGGATTACAGAATTCATGGGATTCCACCATATGACTAGGCCATAATTTATTTAGCAATTTTCCTATGGATTACTACTTTAATAATTTCTTCCCCTCTCTTGCTATAATGAATGGTGTTGCCGTGGATATACACTTATTTGAGTAAAACTGTTGCAAATTCTTAGAAGTGGGATTTCTAGGTCAAAGGAAAAGCAAATTTTTCTGTTGATGGATAGTGTCAAATTTCTCTCCAAAATAATGTTGCACCCATTCACACTCCTCCCAATCCTGTATGAGAGCACCTGTCTCTGACGGGTAAAAGCAGGATCATTCTTAACAGACATATTCCGCTTCAGTCTAAGAGCCCATAAAGCTGAATGTCACCTGGACTCTCAGACATGCCAGCATCCTATAGTCCCCACTGACACAGAGTTCCAGTTTCTACTGTCTTCATGTCAAGTCTAGGTGGTACCTGCACAGTCACCAGATTAACACAAGAACAACACTTGGCTTAGGATCCATTTCATATCCCTGCTCTCACCACAAAAATCATGGAATCTTAAAGCATAGAGGGGGCAGCTAGGGAGCCTCCAGCCCTTTATCAAATAGAGAAGCTGAGGCTTATAAGAGTCACCCAGGTAAGTTCCTGTCACACTCGGGACCAAAATCTCAATTCCCACAGCACGCCACCCAACTGACACCAAACAAATTTGTTTGAGAAATGGCTTGGCTAGTACTTCATCAGTGTAAGATTCGGCTCCCAAAATTTCCTCTATAGTTTCCGCATCACAATCAAATGTGAGCTATCTCAAGGGCAGCACGGCCTTTGAGGGAACAGAAACTAAAACCGTCATTGGGAGAAAAGGCAACACAAATTTCAGTAGTTCTAAAAGGAGAAAAAAGTTCAACCAATGGAATAATACTTGCAATTGTCCTGTGATTGGTGGACTATGAGTTCACCTGTGAACTATTACAAAATGATAAAAATTAATCATACTTAATAAGTTTAAAATAATTCAAACTGGCATACAGGTCTAAAAAAAGGTGAAGGCACTCATGTTCTACTTAATTGTCAAATTATGAACTTTTGTAAATGGTATTATATAATTTAAAACACAAATAAAATTGGGTTAATGTATCAAATTAAAATACAATCTCACACAGTCAGAGAATATGCACAATTCCCTTGACAAAAACAAAGCCTCATACATGGAGCAGGGCAGAGGCGAGTTTCCAGAAGACACTGGTACTGTGAGAAGCCAAGTGGACTCTCTCCTTCGATGGCTCAGATTGATGTCGATTTCCTGCCTCTAGAATAGTGAGAGTGGCTATTGATCCACTTACGTAAAGAAAGCGCCCTGTCTTATTGGCTTGACTTACCATAGTTCTCGGTCACGGCTGTAATAGTCACTCTGGATGTGAACACCAGGTCAGAGGAGGCCCCCCCTCTCACGCGGTCGTAACCCCTGACGTGGTACTCCCCGGCAGGAAGGGCGGGCACCATGCACTGCAGGACCGTGCGGTTGCCAGAGACACCCACACAGGGTGACGGCCCAATAAAAATGTCAACATTCTTCGCTCCTGAGATCTGGGCCACCGCAAAGGTTAAGACATCATCCGTCCGAGAAATAGAGAGCAGTTCTGGGGTGAAGGCACTGCTGTAAACAATGACTCCCACGTGGTATGAATGCCCATCCACCCTGACGTCCAGAACAGCAGAGCCATTCCCCGCGGGAACGATGCAGCGGACGAGCTCAGCGCTGATGTTCACCGCCAGGCAGGCCTGCTGGCCAATGTACACGACCGTGCTGTTCCGTCCTCGCAGGGCTGAGCCCTCCATGCTCAAGAGGCTTCCGCCATGAATGCTGAAATTCTTGGGAGAGTAATGAAACACTTGAGGCATGATGTTGAAGTGCCTAGAAACATTACCAAAACAAGCATCCCCATTTCTTGTACGTAAAGCTGATAGGTAGTGGGGTCCTGGGGCCAAATCCCTGACCCAGCACGCCACGAGGCTGGCATTAAAGGAAGTCACAGTGCAGAGAAGATGATCGTCCACAAACACCCTGGGTTCATCGGCTGTGGTGCCTAACCTCTGACCCCTCACCAGCACTGTGGTCAGGGACCCCCTGATGCTAACGGTCAAGGCGTCCACAACAGGCGTTGTCTCTTCCCGCAAGAAAAGAGTGCAGTTTCCCTGGCACTTGCCGGGTAGCCCATTGACCAGGACTGTGATGTTCAGGGTGAAGGAAGCATCAGGCCAGGGGTCTCCCACCATGTCCATCTGGCAGATGACTCTCTGGCCCCCCAAACTCAAAATCACACAGGTAAAAGGACCTGAAAATCCAACCTGGACTGACCTCCTGCTAGAGCTGAGGGCCAAGCCCCTCACCGTGAGCGCCATCCCACCACAGGCTGACCCATGCGTCGGGAAGATGGTCGTTATCTGAGGCATCACCACAAACCGCGGGGGCACCGCAGACATGTTAGCAAGCCCCATCCGCTTCTGACGTACTTGGAAGGGATAGACGCCCGCCTCCAGACTGCGAAGAGGCAAAGCGCACCCAGATAGGCTCGTGTTGCTCCTGAAAATCCCGAGATGGCAGCTCAGGCCCCCCAGAATGATTACCGAGTCAGAGAGGTTACTTCCTTGCACGTAAAGCATCAGGCTGCTATCTGTGATTTCTCCCCGCACGGCAGTGACCACCGGTGTGGCCGCGGCCTCATACGTGAAGGTAAAGCCTTTTCCCACCAGGCGTGGGGGAGGTCCTCGGGTGGAGGCCACGTTGCCAGCCCAGACCTCCACGGGGGCCGGGACAGCCAGCCTGTCTCCATCAGGCCGAGGCGGGGCAGGCGGGGTCTCACACAGGATGTCGGTGTCTGTCGAGTTCACGATGTCACAGGACCGATTGCCCACAAGCACCCACGCCAGAGCCGGGTCCCTGCTGAACCCCATTCCCGAGATACTGAGGACGGTTCCACCTAGAGCATGAATATCAGAAACAAAACTGAGGAGCTGATATCCAGACTGGGGGCTCACAGCACCTGGGTGAGCCCCAAAGGCAGCCAAGCGGAGGGCGGGTGTTGGTGACACCTCAATTATTTCACCTCACCCCATCATTGCTACATTTGTGATCATTTCAGCAAGAGTTAGATGGGCTAAATTCATATAATAGGAAAACCATATAAATTGTTATAATGAAAAGATGTTCATGATATTCAGACAAAATTTTCTAGTATGTTTATAGATCCTAGGTGCCACCATTTTTATCAACTTATACACTAATGAAAAATCAAATTTGTTAAAGTCTTCTACATATATTCTATATTATTCTATATACTATTCCAACATTCCATGTATTAGTCATATGTGTGTGTATAAGACATATCAAAATATATCAGAGCCACTGAAACACTGAGACATGCTTGTGATTCCGCTGATACATTCAAAAACTTTGTCTTACTCTCTAGTTGGGGGACAACCAAACTCTATCTTCAGGACAGGGGTTGGAGCAACGTACCCCATATCATTACCAACTCTTGGTATAGCCAAACAGCTTTAAAAAGGATTTTCCTGTACTCAGAAAAGGATAACATGCTATTTTATACACTATCACAATGATTATTCACATGCAAATATATAGCTTTCTGCAAATGAATCGTTGTCTAGATTTCCCCATTTGTCTTATCCTTTCATCTCCCATATTGTCATTTGCGTCTCTGACTCTTCCTCTGCGACACTAGAAGAAAGTAAAGGCACCTAAGACTTACTCCTCTTCCCCACGCACATGGACTATCCAACCAGCCAAAGCAGGAAGTTCTTCCCTTGTTGCTCTAGTATCCATTTGACAGGAGACCCAACAGACACTTCAGCCTCTTGCCATTAGAAAGAGAAAATGAGGCACATCCACTTTTCATAGAAATGCTGTAATTTCCTGAGCTTTCTGGGCTAAGGAATCACTGGGTTTGCACACCCTTCGAAGTACACCACTCAGTTCCCAGAGCACGAGTACACCTCCTCTCCCTGCTGCCCTGTCTCTGGTCTTGCTAGCTAATTAATCTAGGAACAAAATCCGAATAACCAGTGAGTAGACATGCTGGATAAATGATATCAGTCCCGTCAGAGCCACTTACCCAGAAGGGACCCACAGCAAGGCTCAATGCTGAAAACTTCTGTGATATACTGGATGTGAAGATCAACCCTGCAGAAATGGGGAGATGGTTAGGAAATAACCGAGAGAGTCAGAAAAAGAGAAGGGAAGGGATAAGAGAGAAGCAATGTATGTGTTTGGGGGAAAAGAGAGACAGAGAGCAGTGATGGGGAGCCAAGTGTGAATGGCCCATCCTAACAGAGAGAAGGGAAACGGTGGGGGAAAGGTGTGTGGGATCCTTTCCTGGGCCAGTACCGTGTGGTAGCACCAGTCCGTACAGTTCTGCTAACTTTCTGGAATGAGGAAATGGAACCTCTGGGGAAAATACCGGGTAGAGGGATCTTCAGAGTAAAGATGATGTGAGCATGGCTTGTGCAATACTGTAAGCCATTTATTCAAAGTCCAAGACACAATCTTATTGAAGGCCTTATTTAATAATAGACTCTTCCTAAAGCACCGACTCCTCTCCCTAGACATACAGATGCCCACCCCACCGCCCACCTTCCCCAACCAAGAGCCATGACCTCTCAGTTTCAAAAAGGTTTCTGTTTCCCAATTGGTAAACCAGAAATGTCCCCTGATTTGGTCTTGAGAATAAACAGTCCTGTAGGGTCTCTAAGATTTGTCCAGATTTTATGATTCCCATATGTTTATCCCTCAATTTCAGAAGAAGGGGAAAAAATGTAAAGTCCTAACTCAAAATCAGACTCCCTCAGTGGAATCACTAGACGCTCCAACAGACCTACAATGAAGGGTCACCTCACCCTTGTGAGTGAATGTTGATCCCATTGATGGAGACTGAGATTCTGTAGAGACCGGCAGGCAGAGGGGGCAGCACCACCTCCAAGCCCCGAGCCATTTGCACACCAACTGGAGCCCAGGTATCCTGGATGCGGACTTCCACACCCAAACCTGTGTCATTCGCCAGCAGCACCATGCCGATGAAAAGGGTCTCACCTCCTGTGTTGGAAAAATATCCATTAGCCTTGGTGATAATGGGTTTGTGGCCTCAACCACCCATTCAATTCTAAAACTGTCTTTTAGGATTAAATACACAGTCAGCCCTGTGCATAATACTCTAAAGAGCTCTAGGGCCAACCTAACTTTTTTTCATGAAACTTCTAACAACTCTTAATAGAGCTACAGGCTATAACCTCAAGGGCATAAAAAGCAAACCTGTCAAGACAATTTTATTCAGGACACACTAACTTATCTCTATGCAGAGGCAGATTCAGAAGTAGTTTGGAGGGCTGTCTTCATAACCACCAAATAGCACCCCATGTGCTTTTTTTCCACTGGTACATAAGTACTTCCACTTTTCCACTGGTAGAAGTCTAAAGCTCTAGTATCTTCTAGAACTCTAGTATCTTCTAGCATCTTCTGAACCCTGTAATAATGCTGTACACGAGTCCAGCACTTCACAGTTTACAGAGCGCTGTCACATATGCTACCGCATTTGATCCTCACACGATCCTGATGACATATTTGGCTCAGTTAGTAGGACTGACATTGAGCTTTTGAGGGAATTAAGGTTTAGCAGCCAAGGTCTCGTAACTTCTTAATGAAAATATCAAGGCTTTAAACCCTATCTTCTATTTCAGCACCTTTCTCACTTAATTAGCAACTAACTCTCCTAACTCAATTCCTTTTGCTGCAAATATTTATTGGGTACCAAGAGGGAGATGTGCATGTGACTCAGAGCACAAAAATATGTTAAACACACACCCTGCCCTCAAGTGTAGTAAAATAGATGCAGACATAGTTTCAGTGCAAGACATGCCATAAGAGAGGTGAAAATTAAACAGTGACATTGTTAAAATCAGAGCAACATTCTCAATATCAAGAAAAACTTTATGGGCAACAATGTGCTTAAAATTCAGTTTGGTAGATAAATCCCAAGAGGAATTGATAGAGAATAGGCGATTTATCCAGATTTTATGATTTGAGGGGTGTTCTACCCCAATTCTAACAACTTCACATTTTCACCCTGTCTTTTGTAGCACTTTCTCAGTTAATCATCAACTGGCTTAGAGAGAAGGAAAGAGAATCAACTGTCTGGAAGACCAGGTACACGTCCATACAGTTAGGGCATCTATGGGAATGGGCCAGGCGATGGTGGTTCTATGGCCAAAGACCAAGAAAGCCACTTAATTCAGTGGACCACAAAGACCCCCAAATGTGTCTAAGCAAAGACAGGATATAATTGAAGCTTTCATCCTATCTGTAAGACCAATTGGAGAGATAAGGAAGAGGAAATCTAGTCTGCAGAAAACTGGAGCCTTAAAGAGAACCAGAAATTAAGTGTGTAATGGAGGAAGCAGAAATAAATACTTAACTTCCCTGGGTCTCCGTGTGCCCACTCAGACACAGTTTGGGCAAAAGCATCTCTAAAGCTCATTTAGCTGCTAACCTTTGAGAACTAAACCAAAGGTGGCACCTACAGAACATCTAAGTCAATTAGATAAGGAGGAGAAGAGGGTACTTGATAGAGAAAAGTCAGAGGAGGGGTTGTGGCACATGAGAAGACTGAACATTCAAATGCCTGCCATTTCACTACTGTTATGACTGTGCGTGACTCCCTTTGGGTTCTCAAAGCCTTGGATTTTTCATCAGTAAGAGGGTAACAAAGCCCAGCCCTTTTGGTCTGTTGGAAGGATCAAGTTGGCTATCCTGGGACAGGCTCTAGCACCATACAGCATCAAGAAGCCCTCAATTCGCTGCATTCTCCTCCTTGGTCCATACCCTTTCTACTTCATGTCTTCCCTAACTCGTTCTACTGTGAGATCTCAAGCTTCAGTGTAGTGACTTTGATGGAGTCCAGGGTTGAACAACGAAAAGGACGTGACCACAAGGTGCAGTAGCATGAAAACGAGCTTTGGTATGTGGGTGCTGCTTTGACAGGTTTGCACAGTTGCAGAAATCTCACAGCTGAGACTTTCCAGAGGCAACCACAGGAGACCACCCCCAGAAGGGGGGAGGGCATCACCTGGAGGGGAGTGGGAGGGGGCTTCTGTGTTCAGATGATTTCTCCCAGCAGCCCAGTGGGTAGTCTCTGGGTGGAAGAGCTCTGAAGGGTACCAATAGCATAGTCTTGTAGCCCCAGGTCTTCTTTATCTATGGCTTTGCAGGATGGGCAAGGCAAGCAGGCTTTAAAAGACTAAAAGTCTGCCTTGGGGGGCTGTATTTAAAAGAATTGGTTATATAAAAATTTGAATTTGACATTGACAGGTTTTGGAGCTGAGTCCAGCCTGCTGTGAAGAAGTCAACAACATGGGGCTAACAGAGAGCCATTTGGGGCTCATTTATATAACACTCCACATTTGACGAAATGAAGCATTTTTTGAGTGCTTCAACAAAGCATCTATCGACTGCTTACTCCGCACTAGTTCCCAGGCTAGGTACTTTGTCCTCCTTTCTCAGGCTTCACAATAACCTTGGAAGAACTACTCTCACCTAGCAAGTTAAATATCTTGCCCAAGGAGTGGCTGAGCTGGGATGCATTCAGATCCAGTGCTGACTGACTACAAAAACCACACTGACCAGCCTGCACATGATACTTTTCCTCCCCCTTCCCCTGCCCGTCCTCCTCTCTTGGATTTCCATTTGGCTTCACTGTCATCATCAATACCATCATCTCCTGGATGAGACTTTCAAAAAAGACTTTCCTAATAAGCTACCACTCTTTGTAGATTTTATTACACGTTCTTCTTCATTCTGCCTGTAGAAAGATTTCAATGCAAGTATAAATTCTGCAAATAATGCATTATGTTGTAATATACCAATAACATGAACTCCTTGGGCTCGTGGTCAATTGTCAGGCTAATCCTAGATGCCTTTGGGGTGCTTATGCAATGTATTTATTCTTTTCATTATAAGTAGAAAATTTTATTAAAAGCCAAAAATCATGGAAATCTGAATAGCACATGGAGCTCCCTCCTCCCTTTTCTCCTTCATTGGAAAGAATCTGTACCACTGAGGAATTTTATACACTTTGGTTGCCTGAGGCAAAAAATTCTTCTTCTGTACTAACTGAGCTGAATAATATTGAGAAGCTAAAGGACACTTCCCTTTATTTATGCACTGTTGAGCAATGGAAAATCAAAAGAGTGCCAGAAAAATTGAGGCAAGACTTCTTCTTTGGGAAATTTACTGGTCTTTTATAAAATAGATATGGCTGCCATAAACTCTCTATTATCTGGTATTCAATTAGACAGAAAGGTGTTTTACCTGGTACTTATCCAAATCTATATAGTATACATGATAACAAATTATTATAATTCTGTCATATCATCTGAATTATCAAAGATTAAATTGTTTCATGTAGTTGGGTGCTAAAGAATTCATTCTTTTTATACATAGTACATCTCAAGAATTCATGGTTAATCAGAACACCCTGTTCTCTAATCGTTTCAAACAACTACTGCATTAGAACCTGATGCCAAAAATGATATGTTACAGTAAGCTATAAACAGCTGACTTCTTCGAATCTGCAACCAGATTGCTTAGATTGAAGTTACAACTCTGTTACTTACTAAAAGTAACATCTTAGACAAGATACTTACTCTTTCTGTTCCTTAGTTTACTCACTTGAAAACTGAGACTAATAATCCTATAAATTAGTGACAAGGATTAAAGTCTATTGTATGTCTATGCAATTATTGGCATATAATAGGTGATCGATAAGTATTTGTTGAATTGCTGCCTTTGAATTCTCATGTTATCTATATGATGGAAATAGTCCTAATTTTACAGAGGGAAAAAATAGATATAAGGAGATTTATTCATTGATGGCTAAGATGAAAATAGCAGTCTCCTAGTTTTCAGAAAAATAATTTCCATCCAAAATATAATACTATCTACAATAAAATTAATAGGCCACTCTTTGCATTTTTTTGCAGGATCAATGGCTACAGGTAAAAAGATGTGGCAGTTCATGTATTTTACCTGCTATGTTGCTTCTGTTTCTGCTCAAAGACACAATCACTGGATTTAAAGAGGAAACATATGTAAATGCCATTGGAAGAACTGCAGAATGGTCCCCTCCAATCACAGTCACATTCACAATGGGTCCATCTTTGCCCTGAAAAATCAGTTGTTAAAACCAAATCTCTGAAAATAAGACTGAATTGAGAGAAGTGCATATAGAATTAGTTTAAAAGATTACTTTCAAGAAAACTGTTCTTAAAGAGTATATTTACATTCAATTCTCTCTCTCACTCTCCCGCACAAACACACAGTCACAAATACTTAGAATAGGCAAGTCACCATCCAACAGATTAAAAAGTAAATACAAAAGGTTTGCAAATAACACAGCAATTGTTTCTGCAAAAACTGGCAATTTCAAATAAACATCTATACCTAGCTAAACTATCTGTAGAGTGTGAGAATACTTTCAGATACATGAGTGCTCAGAACACATTCCTCCTACATGTTCTTTCTTAGGATGTTCCTCAAGGCATTTACCTCATTAAATAAACAACAGACAAAAAAAAAGCAGAAGATATGAATCCCAAGTAGCAGCGAATACACTGAGGAGAGCAGTCAACGGAAGCACTAGGATGAGATCTGTAGCATAAACCTATCTAGGAAACTGTGAGGTTAAGCAGGAGAACAAAGAACTTCAAGGAAAAAACTAATATTATGGATTTTTTTTAATAAAGAATTTTTATTATAAAGAAGACATGTTAAGAAAAAAGTAGAAACTCCAAGAAAAAAAGGAAAATATATCTTAACTGGTTCTTTTGGCATTGTTGTTTGAAATAGTTATAATAACATAAACATGATTTATTGATTTAACAAAATAATCATATTGCAACTATATTTAAAAGAATGAAAAATGGGTGTTTCAGAAATGGGACTTGAAGAAGGGGGAAGAAGGATAACAGAGCATGATTGTTTCACTATTTTTCTTTTAACCACTGCATGTATTACTTTGACCAAAATTAAAAGTTTGTTTTAATATTTATTCTCTCTAGTAAAAGATATCCAAACAGTACAAATTTCATCCATTAAAATGTTACATACATATTAAAGTGTTAATACCTAGCATTGACCAAGGCTTCAGAAATCAGACACTCTCACAGTGATGGATGGGAGTATAAATTTAAACAGAATTTCAGACAACTGGATAGTACATATCAAAAGCTTCAGAATTTAGTTTAATTTATCCAGAGAAAAATAAATATAACCAAAAATATAGTTATCAGGATGATCAAAACTCTGTTGTTTAAAGTAGGAAATTTTAGAAATTATCTTAATGTCCAATAATAAGGAATAGTTAAACAAATTACAAAACAATCACATATTGGAATTGCACACAGTTTACATATAAAAGCTAACATTTCATAATGTTTGAGTAACTGGATAAAATTAAAATGTATGGCCAGAGATCAAAGACTATTCTAAAGCCTCTCTTCAGAGATCTTTTTTTGTTCAGTAAACAGCCATCTTTTGGAGTCATGGACGTGCTAGAAATGTTGATGACACTGAAGTCAACTCTGAATAGAAAGTTCAACCTCAGCTGTGAGCATGAATCATACCAACTGTACCAGGGAAGGGCCTGGATTCAAATCTTTTAATAGGTTATGAAATAGAAGTAAGTGAATAATAAAGGGAAAGCTAAGGGACTTGTTTTTAAGGGAAAAGGGAAGCATTAGAGAATAAGTAGAAATATATTTCATAGCAACCAGACATTCTAGAAATTTCTAAGTTCTACTGTTCACATCAATCACATCAATGCCAGAAAACAAAATTGGTGGTGAAAACTGTTGTTGTTCACTTAAGAGAGAAGTAAGAGTACAAGATACATATGTTTTGCAAACCAACATCCAGAATGTAGACTAGACACATTTATTTATGTGTCACTAATATTCATTAAGAGCATGGACTGGGACTGCCTGGTTGTTTTCTTTTAAAAGAAATAACTGATGTTAATTACAAGTCCCATTGGTGAGTCAGCTTCCCGCTTCATAGCAGAACAGGCAATACAAACAATGCGAGCATACTCTGGTGATGAAAAGGTCACATCAGTTCATTTACTTCTAAGAAATGATTCACTGAAAAACTTACACTACATTTCAATAATGGTCACCCACCCAGAAAGAAGGAAATGCCAAAGGTTTCTACTTACCCTGGGTGGAACTTTGCACTGAATTCTTTGTGAATTGCTTGTGTTGACACTGATGGCACAGGACTGAGATCCAAATAACACAAGGCTAACATCTTCCAAGCTAGAGCCTCGAATGGTGGCCCAGAACCCTCCTGTAAGGAAAACAGCATTTTCAAATGGGATACAGGCAGACAAAAATAATTATGCATGAGAGAGAGAAAATGAAATGAAAACTGAACCTTCTTAGTCAAATGCAAGGCATGCTTAGACTGCAGAAAAAGACTGCAGTTAAATATATAAACTGCTATATAAAAATGAACAAATGGGAATTAGAGGACAGAGAGAAGTAGTAACACATCCTGTAGATATTTAAGAATAAAGCATAGAGATACAATACTTTCATATGTCAAAGAAGTAAGGTAGATGGTCTCTGAAAACTCTTCCTGCTCTAGATTTTATCATTCCTGCCAAACCTATAAAACTTACTCTTTTCCTAAGAAATCAAGTTTTAGAGAGTACAATCATAGAAGGAGCTGTGGGCCCAGAGTCAGGGCCACAGACTGCTTTGCCACTTAATGCAGATCATTTGAAGTATTGCCCCTGAATGTACTGGTTCTCACTGCCCTCATCTTTAAATGACAACCTGAGCTCCTCTGGCTTTGTGATTTGATACTAGGCTCTACTCTCTGTGACTGATATTTGTCTAGGTGACTGATATGACCACCCACTGCCATTAGGATTTCTCTACTGACCAATGAAGAGCAACCACAGAAAGCCCTATCTCCTCACCGCAGATACTGGTAAAATGTTGGCACACTTTAGCATTTGGAGGCACAACCCTGGACCTACCTAGTGAACAGAAAGCCCGCTTATTAGTGATGAGGACAATGATTCTGGTCTGCCATTTCCCCAGAGCAAGATACAAGAGAGGACATGTACCAAATAGAGACATGTACACTTTGAGAGTGGGAAGTGGGTGCACGAGCAATGTTATCCTCCCTAAAGTGTGTCAGGGTGAGAAAGAGGAACTTATCCAACCTAATGAAAACCTTTCAGGAGCTTGAAAGTGGATTAAAATATACCCTGTAGTTAAATATATAAATTTTCCCTAAAGATTCAGGGCAAGTCTACAGTAGACTTCAAAGTTGGAGAATAAAATTGAAAAAAAAAACAGCCAATTTATAATAGCAACATAAGAGATACAATATCTGGAAATAATCTTGACAAAAAAATTCAAAAATATGAAGAAATTTGGCAAAAACTTTGAAATGCTACTGAAGAACTTGACAGATTAGAACTTAAATAAGCAAAACAAAATAAGAGGTAGAAAAAGTGAACATCATAAAGGCAACATGTCTTTTGAAATTATACTAAATCATCAATGCAATCCCGATAAAAATATAAACAGGATTTTTTACTTAAATTAGACAAGCTGATTTTAAATACAATGAAAAATAAACAACAAGAGCCAGAATAAAAAACTTTAAAAATTAGAGTAAAGGAGTCTCCTTCCAGACATTAAGATATCTTATAAAATAACTATAATTAAAATGCAATAAAAACACAGCCAGACAGAAAAATGGAATAGAATAGGATGTTCAGAAAAATATAGGCTATAGGAAGTGATAAATATGGCACTTCATGTAAGTGCAAAATAGATGGATTATTTATACAGTAAATAAAATGAGTAGTGTTGAAAAAATTAAATCTGAATTCCTGTCTCACATCCTCACCAAAATAAATTCCAAATTGTTCAAATATTTAAACACAAAAGAAAAGGATTAAAGAACTAGAAGGAAATATGGTAGAATTTTTATTTTTATATAATTTTAGAGATGGAAAGCCCATAAGTATTTCACACTCTGAAGCCATTAAAAAAAATTGACATATTTACTGTGTAAAAATTAAAATATTTATGAATTACAAAAATAGTAGACATTTAATCAGTTTGTATCCTTAACATATAAAGAGCTCTTAAAAATAAATAAGAAAGTATTACCCAATTGAAGAAAGTAGACTAAAGAAATAAATAGAAATTTCACTGAAATGAAAATGTAATAACTCTTGAATGCATGAAAAGATTTTCAATTTCTCTCTTAATAAAATAAATGCAAAGTAAAACTACAGTGAAATGTTATTTTTCTTTTATAAAGATAGGCAAATATCAAAAAGTTCGGTAACAAACCATATTAGTAAGATGTAGTAAACAGATACTTATGTATATTGCCACAAGGAGAATTATGCAACCTCTAAAGAGCCTGTTTTGCTATTATCAAAATTTTAAATTGCTTGACCTAGCAATCCCACTTCTAAGAAGTTATACTAATTTTTCACACATTTGCAAGATGGAAAAACTCATATCCATATACAAAAGAATGAAGTTGGACTCTGTTTTTGATTGAATTGTGTCCCCCAAAACTTACAGGCTAAGTGCTACCTGTCAGTACCTCAGAATATGACCTTATTTTGGAATAGAGTTAATTACAGGTGTAGTTAGTTAAGATAAGATGAGGTCATACTGAAGTAAGGGCCCCTAATTCAATGTGACTGGTACTCCTTATAAAAAGGGGATATTTGGACATAGAAAAGACACAGGGAGATCAGTCTGAAGATGAAGGAAGAGATCTGGGTGATGCTTCTAGAAGCCAAGGCAGGCCAAAGTCTGCCAACAGACCACCAGAAGCCAGGGGCGAGGCACAAAATCATTCTTCATAGGCTGGTTCAGAAGGAATCGATTCTGCTGACACCTTGGTCTTTGACTTCTAGCCTCCAGAATTGTGAGGCAATAAATTGTTGTTTAAACCATCCAGCTTATGGTACCTGGATAAGCAGCCCTAGAAAACTAATACAGACCCCTACTTCACCATATGCAAAGATTAACTCAAAATGAATCAGATACTTAAATGCAAAAGCTAAAACTACAAAATTTCTAGAAAAAAGATATATAAATCTTAGTGACACTGGGTTAGGCAATTGTTTCTTAGATAACACCAAAGCACAAGCAACAGCAATAAAAAAGATAAACTGGACTTCACCAAAATTAAAACTTTTTGTCTCAAAGAATACTTTCAAGAAAATGACAAGACAGATCAAAGAATGGGAAAAAATATTTGCAAATTGTATATCTGGTAAGAGACTCTTATCCAGAATATGTAAAGAACTCTTAGAACTCAACAATAAAAGGACAAGCCAATTTTTTAAATGGGCAAGGGATTTGAACTGGCATTTTTTCAAAGATAGACAAATAGCCAATAAGCTCATGAAAAGATGCTTAATGTCATTAGCTATTAGGAAAATGGAAATCAGAACCACAATGAGATACCATCTCACACCAGTTTAAATGGCTACTATAAAAAAGAAGAAAAAAACAGAACAGAACAGAACTGTTCATAAGGATGTGGAGAAGTTAGAACCCTTTTATTGCTGGTGGGAATGCAAAATCGTGTAGTCACTTTGGAAACCGTTTGTCAGGTCTTCAAGAAGTTAAACATAGAAATACAGAGTTAGTATATGACCTAGCAATTCCACTTGTAGGTATATACCCAAGAGAACCAAAAACAGATATCCACACTAAACCTTGTACACAAAATTCATAGCAGCACTACTTACAGTAATCAAACAGGTGAAACAATTCAAATATCCATCACGCAATGAATAAACAAAATGCAGTATATCTATGCAGTCAAAATGTGGTATATCTCATCAGAAAATGGAATGACGTACTGATACGTGCTCCAGTGTGGGTGAACCCTGAAAACATGCTAAGCAGAGAAGCCAGACAGAAAAGGTAGCATATCCTTTGATAGCATTAGTATAAAATGTCTAGAATGGACAAATTCATTGAGAGAAAATAGCTTAGGGATTTCCAGGGATGGAGGAAAGGATAAAAAGGGGAGTAACCATTAGTGGATAGAAGGTTTCTCTGGGGAATGATGGAAATGTTCTAGGATTAGATAATAGTGAGGTTTCACAAGTTTGGGAATATCCTGAAAAACACTCAGTTGTGTACTTTCAAGAAGTAAATTTTATGGTATGGAAATTACATCTCAGTTTTTTAAGTTAAAAAAAAGGAAGATGTCAGATTTTTTAAGTTAAAAAAAAGATCTGTAGGGCAGCTCTATGTATTTCTAAGACACACTGCACTACCTGCCCTAGTCCAGCACCGTCTCTCCCTGGATGACACCGGCAGCCTCCTAACTGGTCCCCCTGGTTCCATCCTTGCCCCCTGCAGTACATCCTTACAGAGCAGCCTAAGTGAGATGATGTCACTTTTTCACTTAAAATCTTCCAACGGCCTACATCTCACCCAGAATAAGTCAGTAACCTTCCACAGTCCCTAAAGCCATAGAATCTGCTCCCAGTCACCTCCGGCCACCCTCCTTGCACCCAAACAGCTCCAGCCACAGCCACCTCGTTGGTATTCTTGGGAAAGGCTGAGCTCACTGACTTAGGACTTTACCATTTGATGTTCCCTCTGCCTGGAGCTCTTTGCTCCCAGACTCCCCCAGGACTTGTTCCTCCACTTCCTCCGTGTCTCCATGACATCCTGTCACGGCCACCACCCCTCTGTCATGCTTGCCCTGCTTGGTTTTCTCATCACCTCCACAAGAGCAGGGACTTTGTTTTCACTGACTGTATCCCCAGCCCTAATACACATACCAAGAGCTGGGTCAATTGTTGTTACATTATTATTGTTGCTGTTCATAATTAAAAGTTTCAGTACTGACCCTGTGCCATCACGATTAGAAAGCTGAGGTGCCCCTCTAGGGTCCCTACCTAAGGAGAAGACAGCTCTACCCCAGCACAGAAATGCACCAAGGAAGAAAGTTAGGCAAAGCCAAGTTGTTTTCAAAAATCCTGCTGAGGGCACTTCCACATAGGGGTAAATGGTGATTTAGTATGTTACTGACAGCCCTGCTATGTGTAGTCATTTCATCTAAAACTATCCTTTAATTCTTTGCTGGTAGGCCTTAGCCTCATTCTCTTTAAATCCCCAATAGCATCATTACTCAAACTGTACTAGTCATGGAAATTGCCTGAGGATCCTGTTAAAATGCAGACTGATTCAGGAGATGCAGGACTCTGCATTTCTAACAAGCTCCCAGATGACGCCGATACACTGTTGAACCAGAGTCGCACACTAAATACTAAGATCTTCAGCATCTAGCACAGGGCCTTACGCAGGGTGGGTCAGTTGAAGTTGAATGATTGATTCATTGACACTCGTTGCTACAAGGCAGGTGGCAGGACAGAGGAAGGGTTAATAGGGAAAGTTTAAATCCAGCAATAAGGAAGGTAACAGCCAGAGCTTCTCCCTCTCTCCCTCCCTTTTTCCTTGGTTTTACTAAAAGTTAATTTGTACTCAGCCAGCATTATCCCTTCTCTGAGTTTTCCATCTTTTACTGAAATATAGGGAATGATGTTACAGTCATCCAAGACAAATTCCCTCACTAGGCAATGTTGGCATAGCACACCCTGATAGGGTGACCAGTTCAATGCACTTTTCCCTGGACTGTCCAAGTTTCACCAAGAGTTCCACATAACAGCTTTAAAACTCAAATTCTCTATTGGGAAAACCCACAGTCCCAGGAACACTGGGACAACTGGCCACTGTGCCTGTGCAGGCCAGGATGTACGGGGAAAACAAAAGTGATTGAGTCACATATCTGCTCTTGAGGTGTCTGCAATCTAGTGGGGGGAGCTAAAGGTTTGTGCGGCCTGAAGTGCAAAGGTAAGTTTATAGAATGATCAAAGCCTCTTATAAACATAGTGAGAAGACTAGGTTTATTATACGCCCTAGACTCAAACAATAATTACTGGCTTAATAAAGATCATGATCTTTCACTCTGAGTGCCACACGTCATCTGGCTCCTTCCTGAAATCACTGAGCAACAAGAGCAAGCCTGCTCTGTTTTATTTTGTGTGCAGAGATGAGGACCAGTGGGCCTCGTAATTCAGTCTCCTAGGCAAAGTGAGAAATGAGCTGTTCTTTGAACCATGAGATTGTGGCCAGGAAACACCACTTTACACAATGGTCTAGGCCACAGTTCTTCAGCCAACAGAATAAACAATGACAAAAATCCAGGGCATTAGGAATGTAGTTTTATACTCTAAAATCATACATTAACACGCGAGTGTTCCTGAGATTCTTGCAAACTGGCTGGTTGTTTTTAAGTGGTTGTGTCCCTCAAAAGCATGGAGAGATCTCTGGTTTCCATGGCACTAAGATCCAGTCTGTGAGGCTGACATTGACAAATCCCACTGCCCTCTGCATACCTGATTACTCAAAGGGTAGTTGGCTTTGCATGTAAGGCACATCCCCAAATGTACATCATTCACAAGCATTTGTGGAACATCCACTTTTGCAAAGCTCCTTGTGGGTAAGGCCTGTGCTGCACATTTGCAGATGTTTTTACTTTTCAAGAGCCTTTCCCCCCTATTGGCTCATTTTAATCTCACACAAAACTAGGAGGCCTATAAGTTACACTAGCCCCATTGTACAGCTAAGATAGCAGGGCATCTGACAATGCTGGCTTGCATCCTAGTTCTCCTCTTTCCATTAAGAAGCTTTAGGCAAGTCACTCTTTGCTCAAATAATAGAAGCACTATTATCCCATCTGAAAAATGTGGATAATAATTCCACCTTTCCGGCAGCTATAGGGTGTATGACGACCTAGAAGAGGTTCTCAGTAAGTGACATGCCCATCTCATCAATATTAGGAAACTAAGAAACAGAGGTAACTGAAACTGCTGAGGTCACACATCTGACTTTGGCAGACCAAAACAGAGGCCCATACATCCTAACTCCCAGTCTAGTGTTATTTCCATTAAACCAAATTGTACGGGTGCCTCAGTGCCTGACCCAGTTATGCCTGACACCTCCAGCCAAACTAGGATCCTTTCTATGGCAAGTGAGCTAGTTCATTTAAGGGTCCAAAGTCTGTTGCTCATTAGAAGAAAGGCTGATCACAGAAAACAAAAGGCTGTGAATCATAGCGGATACGGAATTTATTGCACAGCAGGACTGAATTCCTGCATGTTGACAAGCATGCTAGCCTCAGAGGGTCAGATGCAATGTGGGGGGCTCCCCCAATTACCAATTTCTGCAGCTCTGGAAGGCTCCACGGCATCCAGTCTGGGTTCCACGTCTAGGAAGAGGCCTTGTCCACCAGCATCGATGGCACGGCCAGAGGGTCTCACCAACATTGAGATCTGATGCACTCCAACGGGTAGCGGGTCTGTCTGGCAGACCACTTTCGTTTGATTTGAGAAAATAACTTTGCAGCTCGTTTTGTTCACTGCAATCTCCAAGGCCTGGGAGTCACCAGAGAAACCAGTTCCAATAATATAAACCAGCAGATTGACGTCACCATCTTTAAGGAGGAAAAAATTGGAAGAACAAAGTCATCGCTCAGTGGTATCACGCCAGTTAAGGGCTCTCTCTAACATTAAATGTTCATTCCCTCTCACCTTCCCCTCCCAAAATTCAAAGAGCTGATTGCTGGTTCAAATATCAGACAGCTGCATTTATTATTGTAGCAAGGAGCCCCATCTTAAGTTTTCTCAAACTAGTAATAAGAGATCACTAGTCAATACAAATGGGGAAAAAATCAAAATAAACAACATTCTGAAATAAGAGACAAAGAGAAAAGAACATTTAAAGTCATCAAAATTCTACTTGTCTCCATTTCAGACCTGACCATATCATTTAGATTGGCCAAAAAGTACATTTTCCGCTGTGTCACTCAACATCCACCCTGTGAAATGATGCACCTCCTGTCCTCTCACTACCAGCTACGTGGCCTCTAACAATCACTCTTGATCTAAAGTTCATGATCATCTTAATGCCAAGTCACAAATCATACCAAGGGAATACCACACAGAATGGACCTGGGGAGTTGACCCTTCAAGGTATTGAAAAGAACAGGACCCTGAGCAATGAGCTGGTATGTCGTTGACTTGCACAACCACCTGGAAAAGGAAAAAGAATTAAAAGCACACATATGCATTTCATGTGCTCAAGAGTTTTCATAAAGTCCTTGTGAAGTTTGCCCAAATTAAAATGTGCAATGATTCATGCATTCCCTCTTCTTTCTTCTATTTCCTAGTAATAAACCCTAGCTTGTAATGAATAAACCCTAGCCTCGAAATGTTAAGCTTTCTTCAGATGCTGGTAGCTATGCTGAAACCTAACATTTCTATAATTAAATTAAATATCCTAAATCTTGAGTAAACTTCCTCTCTGTCAGACATAAGTAAATTTGATAAAATAAAAACTGCCCAAGGACTTCTTATCACTGTTTTTCAACTGGGTACCTCCTTCCTGTGAAAAGCCCTTTCTTTGCTGGTAAATGCCAGTGAAGTAGACATCTTCCTTCCAGTATCATGACTTGAGTGTGTAACCGAAGTTAGAGTATATTCAGACATTTGATTTGGAGTCTTTTCTGTCCTGGAATGGTAGGTCTGCAGGAAGCGACTTTATCTCCTTCCCTCTCACTGGACTAACGTTAATTTACTAGAACTCTACAATACTTGGAGATGAGGAAAGTGAAAATCATATGACTCATTTGATTCTCTATATATAAAATAAGGATTAAAAGCACACGCACTATATTTAGGATAATTTTTGCTTGTGGAAGGAAGGGGGATTTGGATGGCATGAAGGCATAGGAAAGAACACTTTGATTTTAGCTATCATGCTGCATTTTATTCATAAAAACAAAAAAGATAAAATAAACATATCAAAGTATTGGCTATTGTTAATCCTCGGTTTGGGTACCTACATGTTGGTTATATTATTTTTATAGTTTTTGTACTTTAAAATTGTCTTAAATCAAAAGCAGATGACTTAGAACAGAAATGTGGGCAGATGGGAAATAAGAAAAGACAGTTTAAACAGAAAAGGAATTGACTTAGCTCATTTACTTCCCAATGCCAAGTGGAGGTATAAATCATAGGTAGCTATAAAAATTCACTGTCTGGTTTTGCTACCAGACTAATGACATCAATAATTATAATAATAAATTGTTGTGTTTACAAAGCACTTATATTTTCAGAGTATTTTCACACCCAGTGGAAGTACAAAGAGTACACCCATAATTGTCTCTATCTGTGGAAAGGAAAACTCGGGATTGGCTGAGATAGACGGGAAGCCAGTCCTTGTACTCTGGGTGACCCATCCACTCTTACCTGAGTGTGCTGGTTAGCAGTACCCAACATGTCTCCAAATATGGGTCCAAGAAAAACTCCACCATCATATACCACATGGGTGCTCGCAGAAGGGTTCACTCCCGTTAGATTTACATCAGAGACCTGAAATGGTTACACTTCTGGTGAACTGTCATGGAATAGAACTCTCATCTTGATTAAAGCAAATAATAAAGGGTCTTTTCACATTCTATGTAAGATAATCTGATAGCTGGAAAGTGAAAATGAAATGACAGGGAATTGAAATCTAGAAATCTAACACTAAACAAAAGCTAATGAAAGTCCCAATAGACTAGAGCAATACCGATTTGTGAGTAGAGTTGCCCAAAAAGGCACCAAAAGAAACCCAATCTTCTTTCAAAGTCTTGAGGGGTTTTGTTTCTATGTGCTTTTCTCTTTTATATGTTTGCAATCCAAAATATTAAAATAATATGTAAGAAAGCAACTGCCGTGAGATGATGCCCATCCTTCCCCCTTTCCACCCAAGTATTTTGTTTGAAAAACAAATGACCCACCATACCATATAATGGGGATAAAATTTCATCTTGTTTCCTTTTATAATAACCAAACACTAGATGATCATTAGATTATTTTTTAAAACCCTAAATATGCAAGAGCATCTGGTTTTGTCATTATCCAAAGACAGCAAATCTTTTTCTAAACCTCCTTCTGCTGTGCCATCTGCCTCCATGATAATCTCAGTGAATCACAACTGCTTAAATTATCTAATAACAGGTGTAGAATTACGGCGTGGTGGACACTGCCCAACAACATCTCCACCTACTCCGAGTCAGGAAAGGAGATGTTGGGTTTAAATTGCTTTGTCGGGGATCTGAAATACAAAACACATCTTGAAAACTTCTGCAAAGAAAGCTTCTTGAACCCCTTCCCTGGAATATTCCATCAAAATTAATCATTCATGACCATTTTCATTCATAGAATTCTAATTTCTTTTTTTTTTTTCACAAAATGGTTGCAGGGCACCAAATCCACACTCTACCAAAAAGGACACCATACATACCCTGATGAAATTGGGCAAATCTCCAACCTGGGTGGACCAGGCAAGTGTCCACACATGTTTGTAGCAAGACTGTAGATCGTCCAGCACAGTGAAGTCACTGACATTGAGGTACCTGGATGTGAAGTCATCAGCATTGTTCTGTAAGAGCTCACGAAGGTGACGGGCTGAAATACTCACAGGGACATCTGTGGGAGGAGATTTTAATAAAGTGAATCCAAGACACTACTACACCTCACCGGGTCTCATTATGAAAGTCACAGAATAAATGGCAGAATGCCTACTAAATATGCAGGAGGCCCTCAAGTCCAAAACAGCTTCAAGAGAAAGCCAAGCCCAGTGAAGCCATCTGTCCCTGAGGCAAATGCACGTAGATGCCCACGTTTTATATTCTGGTACCGTTGATCAGCAAAGCAGAGCAAGCAGAGAACACAGTCATGTCAGACAAAACTGTCTCAACACTCAACTCAAAATATAAACTCTAGATACCCTGGTAATGTCTGAAAATGTGATTAAATACTGGGCTCTCCCTGGAAAAAAATTAGCTGGCCCTGTGCACAGAGAAACGCTGGCCACCTTTCATAACAAGTCGGACGGCACACGGCAGCTGACACCCATAAAAACTTGGCCAACCGAGCTGAGGAATGCTGACCCTTGACTTTGGTTTCCCTATTAGAATTTCCTTTAAGCCCAACCACCTGTTTCCCCATTCCATACCCCCACAGAGAAATAACCACACTCCATGTGGAAGCCCCTCTTGTGTTTGAACCCTGTTTCAAGCTTTACCCAAAGTTTCCATTTCATTAGCTACTCCCAACAGCCCTGTGAAGTGGGCCATTTGGGCATCCCAAGACCTACTTTAGAGATGAAAAAAGTGAGACCCAACAAGATCCAGAAGCTTGCCAACCAAGTAAGACGGGTTTAGATTAAAATCCGGGTTGCCCTCCTACCACTAAGAGCCTTCCTCTTGAATTCCACACTGCCTGGAGTGTTAATAAAATACCAGTGCATTTCTAAAATGCGGACAAAATTCTCATCCTTCGTACAAGGATGGTTCTGGATTTACATAACCTGAGGCCATCCCGATTTCACAAGGCCAGGTGACTCCTGCCTTTCCCTGGTTGCTCACCAGCAATGACGAGAGGAGCACCCGCAAGAGAACGTGGGGTCAGAAAGAGCGTCTGCAGCAGACTGCTGCGCTGGGTCGGCAGAAGGGAAGCATGGCCGGTGACAGGCTGCACAGAGGCAGGGCACTGTTGGCCCTTATTCACCTGTTTGTCAGACTCCAATAGCTCAGGGCCCTTCACCTTTGCCTAAGTTGCCCTATTGAGTAAAAATGCCACTCCATTCTTCCCACCCAAGAAGATTCTTTGCAAGCCCAGCATGTTTCTGCGTGGGTGGGCAGAAGCCTTTTGGACCTGTGCCAATGCTCATACAATTCTCCTGAGTTCTCCTGAGCTTCCTTTCTGATGCCCCTATGTTCTTCCCAAATATATAACATATATTTTTATAAAATATATAAATATATATTATAAACAGTCCCAATCCTAATCCTTTATGAAGTGTGTATATTCTTGAAGATTTACAAACAGTTCTGTTCCAATTGCATCTGAAACTCTGTCTCTGTTTGATATGACCACTAAAATCCTCAATAGCATACGGTGTCACCATGGGGTGTCATTCGGAAGGATCATGGCTCTTGGCTGGATCCTGGCCTCGGAAACTCTAGGGAGAAGAGACTGGTCCGATAATGAAATGCTGGAGTTCACATCTGGACCCTGCGATTAACTGTTTGTATGACTATTAACTATGTGGGCAAGCCTCAGTGCAGTGGGCTGAATGGTGGCCCCCAAAGCTATACACCAATATCCTAATCTCTGCAGCCTGTGAATATTACCTTATAAGGCAAAAGAGTGAGAATTATATTACATAGCAAGAGGTGTGGTAGAGGATCTTAAGAGGAGTTTATTCTGAGAGAGAACCAGGCGGGCCCTACAAGGAATGCCAGCAGCCACGAGAAGCTAGAAGAGGCAGAAAACAGATCGTCTCCAAACCCTTTGGATTTGAAAGTGTGGCCCTGTGGACACCTTGATGTTGGCTTCTGGCTTCCAGAACTGTGAGAGAATAAATTTCTGTTGCCTTGAAGTCACTAAGTTTGTGCTAATTTGTTATGACAGAAAGCTAGTCCACTCAATATCCACATCTACAACCGAACGGTTGGGGTCATATTAACAATAACATGTTATTTTTACTGTGCAGACCTTTAATTTCAACAAGGTCACTTTCAGACGCTGAGAACTAAACCAGATAGCTTTGAGACTGTGCTGCTTCCCAACATCTCACAGGACGTTGTTTGCCTGGGAATGCCCCTAAAAATATAAATCAAAAATATTGCACCCCAATTGCCCACTTACCCAGAATCACCGTATTAGAGAGTTGGATGCGAAAGTGTCCTCCTAAGGGTGGACTTGTCCTCTGTATTCTCCGTGTTGTCACCTGGACCACCCCGGATCCTTCTTCTGCTCCTTCCGTGGACATAGAGCTGTGGCATGTCAAAAACGAGGCATTAACCACAGAAACCATCCACAAGAGCCACTCCAGACAGAACAGAGCTCCACCTCAAAGAGCAGCTGGTCTCCCACATTTCCTGGCCACAATCTCAAATTCTCAAATACTGGGTGTCACCGTCCCATCACAGCAGAAAAAGTATAACATTGACATTAGGATTCATGGAGACTGTTTCACCCTTCCCCTGCACAGATCCTGGGAGCTGCAGGAACCCAGAGGTGAGAGTGATGACCTTGGCCTCCATGGCTCTGGTCCTGAAGTGCAGGATGGACAGAGAAGTCGGTTTTATCCAGCCCCATTTGCATAATCAAATGAAGGGTCTGTGCCCTGTTCCACACGTCTTCCCCTCTCCATATCCCAGCTGAAACAGGCAACTCCATCTAGTCAAGTTCTTATCTAATACTTCTGCACACACACACACTTGCCTGCCTACTCTTACTGATAATATAATAAATGGCTTAAATAAATCGTGACACACCATGGATAAAATGTTGTTCAGCCATTCAAAATCATACTGTAGAAAAAATCTTACAGTTCCCCATCACCAAAATGGGGAGATATTAAATATATACTGTTAGATGAAAATGACATGTTTCAAATGTAGCATGTAACATATAGTCCCAATTTGAGGTTTAAAAAGTAGATGTATACATACATAAGAATGAATGTATATGATTTCTATCAATAATATAATTTAAGTACTACATTATTGGTACACACACATACCACACAGAAATAGTCAACATGCTAGTATCTGCATTCGGGGATGAATTAAGAAGACTCCTGTCTCAGGGGGTGCTGTCTGGCTTAGGCTGGAGACTTGTAGAAGGAGCTAAAAGACACGAGGAAATCTCAGCAAGGAAGGCTGTCAGGACCACTCAAAGCATGGAGCTGTAGAGCAACATAAATTAGCCTGTACCATTTCTGAGTTCATAACTTTGGCATTTGGAACACAGGATTTGCAGGCTGGTTGCTAATACAGCAGGCTCCCTCTCCACCACTGAAGCTCTTTCAGTCCATTCTATTGATGGTTTACACATCTTTCCTGTTCAGAAGACCATGGAACACTAAGTTAAAGAAAGTGGAGCAGATATTTAAGCTTTCTGCACCTGCCTTCAATACACCATCCCAAGCATAGTGTAAGTATGAACTCCTTTTGAAATGTTAGAAAGAGATAGGCAGGAGGGGGAAGAAATTTTAAAGGCAGAGCATCTCAATTCTTTTATTCTACTTGGGTTTAAGTGAAAATTAAAAAAACAAACTAGAACATATATGTGTTCCAGGGGGAGCCTGATCCTTAGTTACTGCTTTGTGAACTGTGGCGAAGGCGGGACCATTAAGAAGCATCGCTTATGGGGCGCTAGTGCCATCTGGTGGTGAGTTCTTAGAAACAGTTGTTTGGTTCCTTTCATTTCACCTCAAAGAAGTCCATTAAGCTTACACGGAGGAATGAAATGAGGAAGGCAAACAGAACACAGTGGTAATGGGAGGCCCTGAACAGCATAGAAATATAACATCTTTTAAATAAATTCACTAGACCAGTAAAATCAGCATTGCCTGGATGCCATTATAAGTGCAAATTCTCAGGCCTGGCCCCAAATCTACTGAATTAGAGATGGTGTGGTTAGGGCCCCACAGTGTGTGTTTCAACAGGACCTCCTGGTGAATCTGATGCTGCATTCTTAAGTTTGAGCACCGTTGCTTTCAGCACCAAGACAGGCAGATTTTCCTGATACAAGTCCCACCTCTGTGTCCCCAAAGGCCAGCTAGCACCCTACGGAGGGACAGGTGAGCAAAGCCCACTCTCTACCTTGCAGCGATGAGTGGGAGTGCCAGGCCACACCCCGCCAACCACGAGGTCACATTGTAGGCCGGAGGGGATCCCACCACAGACAGCCATTCCACCAGATTCCCTCCTGGGCGAGCTGTTCCAGAATCGGCTTGAGAAACTAAAGAACAGTGATCGCATTAGTACCGAGTAACTCAGCTGTGTGGAAGTACAAGTAACCTGCTGTGTGGAAAATACCGACTGGAGATGCTGAGTTACTTCTGTCTTAAAGCAGATTCCTACCTATCTCCTGCCATGAAAAGCAAAAGGAGAAGAGGCAGAGGATACTGAATAGGAACATACAAGGACATGAAGGAACATACAAGGACATGAAGGAACATACAAGGGCATGGCTCAGGAGCTGAAGACTAATTCCATAGCAAAGTTTAACAAGCCCCAAGCCAGCCACATGCCATCGGAGGCACCCTCCCAGATAATCTATTGCAATGCAAACTGCTGTCCATCCCTCCTTTCCTTCCCAGGGCCCCTGGCAACTCTGAGAATGCACAGCTGATGCTGCTTAGGGACCCTGAGCACACAAGGCGGGTCCTGGGGGCACCTGAGTATTTAGCCATGGCATGGAGTCAGCACATGTGCAGAAAAAGTACCAGCTTTAAGACAGACCACCATCCAAACCCTGATTCTCTACATCCTCTGGGTAGACAATGGACCGATCAACATCATTTCTTTAAGGTTCACCTTATTTGCAAAGTGGGAATCATGGCATGTATCAATATGCATTGCAGTGAGAGTTTAGCGAGATGGCAGATTTTAAATGACCAACACAAACTCTTTTAATATCCTTTTCTCCTGTGTACAGACACCTTCCTCCTCATGATTTTACAATCAAGACAGTAAACAGTTGAAGGCAACATCTTTGCATGTCCAATGCTTAGCACACCAGGCACAGAGTAGGTGCTCTACAAATGTTTATTTGCTCAGCTAGATACAGAGGTATTGAAGGCTTGGCTCTGGTGTAATGATCTCTGGGTTCCAGGCTCCAGCTGTATGATTTGGGGCAAGGTACTCAACCCCTCTTAGCTTTGGCTTCCTCATCTAGAGTGGGGACAACAGAACCAATTCACGGGGTTCTGAGAACTAAAGAAGAAACAGATGATAAGTACCACTAGATAAAAGGAACTTCCATAGAGGACATTAGAAGTGAGAATATAAAGCGCTAAATCATTGGGTAATATCAGACAATTAGCTATGAAAGTTGAGCCCAGTTTCGTAGAGTTTAGGTTTCCATTAAGTCACCCTCAAAGCAAAGGTCTTGCCAGGAAAAGTGGGGATCAGCTGGTTTAACCCAGCCTCCCCCAGATTTTTTTCTTGTCTCTGTCCTCTACCTCCCTGCCTCCCTCTTCACCTCACCCCTAGATGGTCCCACATACTGAGCATTTGGTGGCAGAAAGGTGGGGGCAGTGGAAATGCACTCTGGACCCTAGGCTTTGAGGGTTTGGAGAGAAGCAGGGGAAACAGCACCTGTTATCCAGTCCCAGGGTTTCCCAATCAGTAGGCTCAAGTGTGGAAAATGCTGAGCCCCTTTGGGAGTGTAGACAGTAATTGGAGGTCAGCAAAGGCCCCATCAAGTTGTCTTGGACCCCCAGAAGTTCAGGTGTTCACCCCAGGACACCATATGACCACACAAACAGGGTTTGAAATAATCCGTGGTCCAGTCTGACCCCAGTTGCCCCCAAAACACTTAAACCACTGAAACAATAAGGGATGGGATTTTAATAAGCAAGGAGGACCTCATTCAGGGCTGAGAGCGAGCCCCCTGGCCTTCCACCCACAACCTGTCCTGCCCTCAGCTCTGATATTTCTGGCAAAAGACTGAAAAGCGGCACATTTTCTAAATCAAAATATGTGACTCTCTCAGCCTTTTCTCCTCGGTGAGACTGAGAAAAATCTAAGAAAAGCAGGTAAGCTGAGCCCCAAAGTCACAAGGGATTTGGTGGAAAAGGGAAACTGAACACAAGTCGGAAGCCCAGCGGCCCTGTGAGCAAACAGCACCGTGCTGTCCTGGTCCTGGGCCTCTCGTTCCCGGGGGGGCACAGCACACGCGGCTGCCCTGAGAGGACCCGTGACGCGCTCTTTGTCCCCAAACACTTGGAGACGGGCAAATCCACTCCGTGCCTCAGGGAGGTCAAGGAAGACTTCACAGAGGAGAGGGTCAGACCTGGGCTCTCGATGATGAGTGGGAGGAACGTGGATGAGAAAAAGCAGGACAAGCCCATTCTTGAGAGGATATGGTGACCCTGTAACTCTTGCTGAGACTTCTTCAGCGTCGTGATTCATCCCTTTAGCCCATGTCCAGGGCCAGGTACTGCTGTGTTCCTTCCACCACTGTGTGGGACAGATATTAACTACAGAGAGGTGGAGAAATCCTTCTGGCCTAACGATAATAATGACACTGCTAGCCATAATAGTTGCTTATCTTTATTGAGCACTTGCTATGATCAAGACCTGTGGTGCGTGCCTTATGTCAGACTTTATTCAGGCTTTGCAGTAATCCAATGAGGTGGGGTCCTCACGATGTCCATTTTACAGTGAGCAAACCAAGGCTTCTCAGCAAGAAGGGTAAAAGGGGTAAAAGCACAGGCCTCAGAAGCAAGACCAAGCACTGGATAAACAGTGGAAAAGAGGAACCAGCTAGAAAGATGTAGGGACCAAGGGCACCAATCCAAACCCATCCTCTTTCTAGAACCAAGGCAGGCAAGCGAGGGAATCACCCAGTCCCTCTCCAGTAAAGGAAAAGATGCCTAGCAGAAAAGTTGGAAGTCTGCATTTGACAGGCCCTTTAAGGAGAATGGCTTTGGTGCTCACCCGTTATATTTGTGTCAGCAATAATAATTTCATCCACATAGAACATGCCCGTCTCAGGAGACTGAGGGATGAGGTCGATCCGGTGAACTAGGATGGGGGAGTTTCCCAGAGGCGGCTGGCGATAAGCAGAGCGGTGCACACAAGTCTTCCAGAGGGCAATGCAAGTGAACTGCCAGCTGAAAGAAAAGCCCAGAGCAGAAATGGGCCTCCCCACGTGCACCTGCAGCCCTCTGCCATGAGAGCCCTGTTTCTCAGACCTGTGGACCTGAGGACTGTGCACCCGGCAGAGAGACCCCAAGAAACTCTACACCCAGACAGTATTGCATGCCATGGATACAGACATTCCGTGCACGATGCAAGACAGGCTGAGGTCAGCTTGTGATAGCACACTAGTGAGTCATGTCGTGAGGCAATCGTTCATTCATGACCCTCAGTGTGAGCAGCATTTTCAAATTACACAATAATTGTGTGTTTTAAGCAGATCGTAGTTTAGGCTCTAACCACAGGGAAGATTAATACTCCTGGACATTACCAGACTCATTTAGGTTGAAAACCACTCGCAAGAGAGATGTGGCCAGAACACTGAATCAAGACATTGAAACACCTGGGTTTTATTCCAGTCTTTGTTCATTCATGGAATGCATTTTGGTGAATCACAAATTCTCTGGGCCCCAATTTTTCTCATCTGTAATGTCAAGGAATGTTCTCTAAAATCTCTTCCAAATAAGATGTTCTCTACTCCTATCCTCCGAGAATGTCATACGCCTCTCCAGGAAGTATTATATTCCTAACAACTAACACTCTTAAATCAAATTTCATTGTTGAATCAAACAGGTCTGGAGCCCCGAGTTAGTATCCAAAGCCCAAGTACAAGACCATTAGTACCCCGGGCAGGCCACTGTGTCCCAAGAAAGCTAATTGTCACAGCAGGCACAGTTCCCACCACAGCTCCCCACAGATTAGCTACCTGTCAGGACTGGTCCCCATGAGACTCCAGTCACAGGTGATGTTCTTCTTAAAGATGTCTTGAAAGTTGATTGTGAAGGTCACAGTCACCCTCAAGATACTATTCATGTGGCCTTTGAATGCAATGCACAACTATGGACAACAGATAAGTGCTTTAGCTTTATTAGTGCAGGAAGCAGCCATTCAAATGAAATGTGGTGAGGAGGGTCCACCTGCCGAGAACCCTTCCTCACGCCGTGGGATACAGCCAGCCCCGTTCTTATCCTGCTGGAGCTTTCCTGTCTAGGTGGAAAGGCAAGTAGTTTAAAGTAAATCGCTATTTATTCAATAGAGTCATTAAATGCCTGCCACTGTGCGTGGCAGTGAGGATTTAGAGTATCTTAACCAGAAAATCCTTGTTCTGACGCAGTTGCCTGTGCACCCTGAGCAAGTCACTTAACTTCTCTGAGCCTCAGTTCCTTAACTCTAACTCTCTAGCATCCTTAGTTTTTAACTCCTAAAGAAAATTGTCACAAGAAGACTTTAAATGTCTGTACTACAGAAGATTTTTCAGCTTCTATAGTACAGACATTTGGAACTAGGTACTTCTTTTCTGTGAGAGGCTGTCCCACACACTGTAGGGTGTTTAGCAACACCTCTGGAACCTACCCACTGGATGCCCCAGTTGTGACAACCAAAAATCTCTCTATCCATTACCAACTGTTCCCGAGGGAGCAAAATCTGCCCAGCTGGGAGCCTCTGCTTTAAGGCTAGAAGAGGGGTGGTGCCTGGATCAGAACCATTTAGTCCCTCTCCCCCTGCAATTCAACTAGCAAAGGATTTGAAAACATTGCCAGGAGCTCCACCAGCCCAGTAAGGCTCACTCTGGCTCCCAAAGAGCAAACGAGCTGCACTCTTTTATGAAGGATGGATGAGCTTTCAACACAAAGGATAAGATAGGTATTTCAGAAATGTGCCAGTCAATTCATCAATAATAACAAAAACTATAATAAATAACAATCACGAGCCTTAACTGAGTTCTATCCACTGCACAAGCACTTTACTAGATTATCTCATTTAAACCTCACCACAATTCGAGACCACATTATTACCCATTTTACTGCTGGTTAAACTAAGGGAAGACCCTGAGAACACACAGGGTGTACAGTCAGGATTCAAAAGCAGATGGTCTGACCATAGAGTCTGCATTCCCACCTAGAAATACTAGAGCATATAAAAAAACTTTCAGAGTCTCACAAAGCCATGTCCTTTTAACAGCTAATGGAGAACTGGAGGTACCTGTTCACACTGAAACAGCAGTAAAAACAGTCCCGGAACCTCAGCACAAAACGCCGTGGGCAAATCACAGCAGTCACTCCTCTGCAGTTCTGTTTTTTCCATCTCAACCCCAGAGAACAATACCAGTCCGTCCCTACCCACCTGGCCTGAAAACACAAGGGCTGCCTGCTACTCACGTGGGTGTTCTGGTCTAGCCAAAAGCCCTCCTGGGCAGCCGGGGGTGTCAGGACAAGCTGTCGAGGCTGACGGAGGCTGAACCTTCCACAGAAGGGCTCCGTCCCACTGGTGAGCTCCCCCTCAGAGCTGGAACCTTCTAGGCCTGGATGCATTTCAGATAAAATAGGAAGAAAGGCACAGATGTTCAGGGAGACAGAGTTTCCGAGCATGTGTGGGGGTGCAGGTTATGAGTTCACCATGACATTAGCCCTTCAGCCCTTGGGTGAGCTGGGCAGGGCTTGGAACAGCCAGCAGCCCCCAGCTTGAAGGATCCGTTGTGAGAACCCCACTCAGTCTGCCCTAGAGCACCAAAAATCTCTTTCCGTTTTCTACGTGTACCATGGCACCAAAAAGTGTTGAGAAGCAGAGAGACAAGGGGTGTCAACTGTAATTTAGTTCCCCTTAGTATTGTAAAAACACAGGCTCACATTTTTAGATTTTAGTAAAGCTACTATCTCACGTAAGAATTCCTTCTCTTCTACGCAGTTTGAATGACATGAGATTTTTCCTGCTTTGCTGCTTCTCACCTCTGTCGTCTGCCCTTTTCCCCCTGTGTGCACGGAAGGTACTGGGGAGCACCTTGCTCCCCCTGGCAGCACTGAGACCTTTTCTTTCTCAGATACCCATACCACACAGCTCCCTCCCAACCAGAGAGTCACTCCCTTGGCCACTTAGTGCCCAAATCCAGTTTTCATATATTCTTTGACTCAGTTAGTACCTTGGAAAGGAAACGAAGTTTGTTCCCATTTTACAGAGAAAAAAAGAAAATAGAGAGAGAAGACAATGATGGAGAAGAGCATGAGAGTTCGTCAAGCCAAGGACAAGCACCTTGTTCAAACCCAAGCCGGAGCAGGATGTTAGCCGAAAGGGGTTCCAGTCTGCATTTGACTGCAAGTAACTCCTCAATGGCTGTTTGAATCTGTTAAAAAGAAAAACTACCAGGAGTTCATACCACACTGTGGGCATAAGGCCCCCCCACCTTAGTTCTCCCACCTCTCATATTTGAAGAAGGCTCCCACCTGATGGGCTGTAGCATTGGCAGGAATTGGCTGGCTAGAGACGTTGTCCCACGTAAGAAAGAAGTTCCCTCCGCCAGACACAGTCAGCAACTAAAATATTCAAGAGCGACAGAGCTAAGCGACCTGAGCTAGTTAAGCCAGAGAGAATCTAGGCACACAGGACATACCTCCTCAGCTTGCTATTTCCTTCTTATTATAATTTCCATTTTTTAAAACTCACTAACTTCTAGAAATACCTGGAGAACACAAGCATCACCACCTAATGCACGTATCTTGGAATAAATGCACGTATCTACTTCCCTATTCATCTGTGTGCCTCCTCCTGTTCTTTAGAGGGTTGCCCTTGAATGGCCCACTTTCAGCCCTTGTCACCAAATACTCTCTCCTGCGGGGACCTGAAAGGAAGGAGCAGCCACACAGCATCCAAGAGGCTCACTGGATTTCTGTTTTGCTTCCAATACATTCCCTGCCAGGCACATGAAACTTTTTTATTGAGTTAGACCGATCATGTCCGTCACTTGGTATTTTTAACCTCTTATGTACCTTGTTACTTTGTACCTTGTTCTATGGTTATTTGTGTACATATTTTACAATTAGCCTGTCAGGTTTAAAAGTGGAGTCTATATTGATTCACCCTCGCACACCAAAAAGGCAACAACAAAAAGTACTGACAAAAGTGTGGAGCATAGCTGGGAGACCCAAAGGCCTTGACCTTCACAAAGCAGGCTTTGAAAATACTATATGAGGAACAGGGCCTGAATAGGTCAAAAAGCTATGGAGTCTCTTGTGTGTGTGTGTGTGTGTGTGTGTGTGTGTGTACACTCACATGTGTATATACATGGGGGTGGGGGATGTTCAGAGGACCTTAGCTCTACTCTGGGAAACACGTTTCTAAAAGAAAAGTTACCTGGAACTTAAATTTCTAAAACTAAATCCATGAATAAAGGTATCTCAATAATAAGACTTCACTTTTTTTTTTAATGTCCTCACAACCCTATTGGGTAGATATCCTCTCTTAGTCTCCTGACTCCCAGCTAGTGATCCTTCCACTCAAGACTATGTTCCTTTCAGAATCCACCCCATGGGACAGGGAAGAGACTCAGACCTGGATTTCTGGAAGCCTCTGGGCACGGATTCGGATCTGATGCTTCTCCCGGAGGTAGGTGCTGACCACGTCAGGATTCAGCCAGGTGCTGTGGATCTGGACACCGATTCTCATCCCCCCACTGGGGGCTCTCCCGCAGTGCTCTGCTTGCAGGTAGTACCTGGCTCCGCCAGCCAGCTCCAACTTGGGCGTCTTCTGTTGCCAGGTCCCCTCATTCCCATTCTGCTCCCAGGAGTCGAACCAGTCAGCAGTGCCCACCCTGAGGGAGGCCACCTCCACCTGAGCCCCCATAAACATACCACAATCAACTCCACGAAGCCTCTGGGCATCCTTCTCAATCAGCAAGTGTCTGGACGGCTGCTAACCAAGGATTTTTGGACGGGTGCCGTTCCAGCAAGTCAGCCCAGTCACCCTAGGGCCTGTGGTTGTTTATGCTTCTCTCTCTCTCTCTCTTCCTCAGTTAAACAGTATTCACATGAGGCCGATGGGCCAAGTTCAGAGCAGAAACAACCAGCCTGAAACCCTAGTCTTACGTGATGTTGTAGACAAGGCAGTGAAAGCCCTTTGAGAAACCTAGAATGGCAACCACATCAAAATCCATGCTGTTTCTCTAGCAAAGGAGTTTTATAGAAGCATACTACTAATTTGGGAAAAAATATATTGTAGTTTTTCCCCAAGGGCACTAGTAAATTTTGGCTGATTGTTAAAAGTGCCTCTTCTGATCTTTCAAAGCTGATTGGGAAATTCCTACCTAAGATCAGCTACATCTCTACTCAAAATTAATGGAAGAGACACAAGTTTTGGAGTCAGACAAATTGGATTAAATGCTAAATATGTCTCTCATTAACCAAGTGGCCCTGGATTGGCCATGCAATCCTTCTGAGCCTCAGTTTCCTTATCTGGAAAATGGACATAATATGCATAACTCACAGAGACACTGTAAAGATTAGTCAAGGAATATACAGGATGTAGCATAATATGTGGCTTACAGTAAGTGTTCAGTAAGCATGCAAACACATTCAGCCAACTTCTTTTTCAATAGTTAAAATCATATTAATTTTTTTTAAATTTTTTAATAAGCCCCCCACAAAAAATTTTAAATCCCTGGTTGCTTAATGGCAATGCTCCAACTATTAGTAGAACATGAGAACTTCACTTATGACTCCCTTTTTTTTTCCAGGAGTGAAGGATGGGGGACAAGAAAAAGGAAAAGGAGAAGAAGGTGAACGAATACCTTGGCCCTTGGGTCCTCTGACTGACTGAAATAAAGGGTAGCTTGGCTGTCAGCCTGGATCCAGAAAGTGTAATTGTTTGTCTCTGGGGCCACAAAGAAGCCACTGAGCCGTGCACTGTAAGGCAGAAAAACACAGAGAAGTGAGAGCAAGCAAGGCCCAAATCACTGACCCCAAAAATGGTTGCCCTTCACTTTTCTTCATGAGGAGGAAACAGCCGACACATGTGCCCATGACTGACCAGAGTATTCTGGAAACAGCTCTTCCTTGTGGCACCTGCCTCATCTCAACAGCTCAGCCCCTCTGTCTACACTGGCTAAAACACCCCTTAAAGTCATGTTGTCTTGGGAAAAATTGTAGCCACAACACCTGGCTGTCAGAGGCTTTGCCGAGAAACTTACCGGTAACACAGCCAGTGGAGGGCCTGGCCCATGGTAAGAACTCAGCCAATTGTAAATAGTATCCTTATTATCAGGAATAGAGATCACTCATCCCAGTTTGCTCTGAGGTGGTCTAGAACCCCTCTTCCTTGTCTCCTACTCCAACACATTTGTAGTTCAAAATCTACATTAGTTCACGCCCCTGGCTAACATCAAACATCAGCTATATTATATGTGGGCATGTGTGTAGCTATAGGAATACAGGGATAATCATAAACTAGTGAATATGGTTCATGCCGAGTAATCTTACTTGACTTCTGAACAACAGTTTGTGGTTCTTTATGAAGAGGAGTTAAAGTGATAACCCTGAAATGGCCCCAAATAACACTAAGAGAAGCTCCTCTCCGTTTCCTCTCCCTGTGGCAGACAGTAACCTCATAGAAACAGGTGTGTATGTGAGGCTTCACGAGACTGGCATGTCCTCTTTAAAATACCCTATTCCTACAGGTAAAGAAGGCTGCACATCATAATGTGGCATAGGTGCCCTTCTGGAAATTAGGAAAATTCAGAGTGTCATTCTGTCACTTGGTAAATGCACAGTAGCAGACAACCCACTTTCCTATCAGTTCCTTATCTGCAAACTAGATCTACAAATGTTTCTTGAGCTCTTGGATCTCATGAAGTAATTTTTTCTGGAAGGAACAGTAATAACTGAATTGTGTATCAGTAGAACCAACTAAGATCAGGAAACCTGCCCAGATACCCTGAGGAGTCTCAGCACATGCTGTCATGCCTCGTGTTATGGCTACACGTGCGTATGACAAAGCTGGTTACTCCTTGACAATAATGACCTTGTCCTAGACTTTCTAACCTTTGCAATACTGAACACAGTGCTGGTTGGATTAGGCAGTCAGTCAATAGTTTTTCATTGTTTGGGAGTCCCTAACTAAATGAAATTTCACACACACACACAAAGAATGTACTCTGAGCTTACCAGATACTTGAGCACTTACAGAGAGCATGTTTGCAATTAACAATATTATAGTACTCAGAGAAAAGTCAATTGAACATGTCAGCAACTTCAAATGAAAAGATATAACCTCAACTTTTAAGAAGATTGTGAGAAATTTTATGAAATATTTTAAAAATAAGTCCTTTTTTATTGTTTAAGATACATTCTAGTAATCTGGGATTAGAGACAGATATGGGTTAAGAAAATTATTAGGCTACCTCAATAAATACCCAGAATATTTTCTGAACTTAGTATTGAAAATAACTATTTAAAGGTCCATCAATATAATAATTAACTTATCATTGAATCAATAAATATTCTAATGTCTTAATTTAAAATTTTTGAATTTTAAAGAAATGAATGACAGAAAGAATAGAAAGGGTTACAGTCTGGTTTGTGGTTCCTCAAAATGACAGTTACAGAGACATATGCTACAGGTCATACTGTACAGTCAAATGTTCTCTTATCTTCTGATGTTGCCTGACTCCCTCCTAATACTCCCAAACACACTGAATGTAGCTGCAAGGATTTCCTTTGAACATTATGGATGGTCCTCAAACACTGTGATAAAAGATGCATCATTAGGTGCCACAAGGAACCACAAATTATTGCCACTTTAAAAGCATATATATTGGTATTTCAATACCTAGTTAGTTAAGGGTTCCAGGAGAATATTCTGTTCACAGATTTCCTTCCATACTTTGCTTCTTTGATATCTTAAATCCCCTGAACAGAGAATAAAGCTTTTCATTCCACAACCGAATTGAAATTTAAATGGCCAAATCCTTGGAGGAGGTCACAGCATGGCTGGAATCCACCCTCAGAGGTCATGACCAACCTCTTTGAGAAAAGTTTTAAAAGGAGAAGAGACCCGTCACACAGTGAAGGATCCATCCATCTACCTATACCCTAAGAGCACACTAAAATCCATGTATCTAAGCAATTTTCAACTTTGCAACAATTCCAACTTCTTATATTTTTAAGCCCCTTTTAGAAAACTAGAAATTTTGGCCACAGTCTTGAAGGGATTCAAAAGACCCAAAACAACACTGACAGGAAAACCGTAATCACATTGGCATCACTACTACAGAAGACAGTGTCCCACAGAGCCCAGAATAGCTTTTCAGGCTACATACCAGCCGTCGGGTTGACTTTCAGTGCTGAGTGGTAATTCCAATAGAATTGCTTGCTGCCCAGTCTTTGCTCCCTCATCTGACTGAAGGGCAAATTCTTGCATCTTTCTTTGGCATCAACCTCTTACCCACATACCTCCAGTAAATTTCACCCTACTTTCTACCAAGTCTCTTGGCCTACTCAGTTCAATGTTCCAATTAGCAGTCATCTCCAAAGCAGATTATAAACTAAGTTGTATAAAATATAAATTTTATTATTGATCAAAATTGAATGTGCATCTATTAAGGGACTGTGGTACACATGCATGACCCACACAGTCTGGCATTGTTGAATGGGTGTCTGCTATAAATTTTCCCCTGGAAATCTCACTGCTTGCTTGTCTGTCTCCTGGCCTCACCCAGGCTTGCAAAGACGCTTTTGATATGGACCCGCCTGCCCCCACAACATACCTGAAAGGTTGCCCTTCCACTGACCAAAATCCAGATGGAGAACTGGCATTAGGGACAATCTGCCACCTATACCCAGGGGTGGCCTCAGTCAGGTCCAAGCCCTCAGCAGCATCTCCAACTTCAAAAAGAAGCCCGCGGTTACCTGTAAGATGCATATACCTCATAAACATCAGAGGGCATTCCTCCCCAAATTAGGGAGCTCTTTTACTTCAGACAACAGAGTGAAGGTGATCCAGGCACTATCGAGAAAGGTGAGTCAGCTGAGACCCACATGGAGGCATGTGAGAGGCTCTACGGATAGTACGAATGTTCTAAAAAGCAGAAAATACTGCATAGTGTTGGATTTGGCCTCTTGGGATGAGGACTTGATAAGAAACAGTAAGGGGAAGTATTTTCAGAAGATCGGAGAAGAGGGGGAGGCCTTTTTAATGGGAGTGCCAGGAGAAGAGAACCCAGCCCTACAGAAAATGTGAAAGCAAACAAGTGTTGTGGTTTAGTAAGCCGGGATAGTGTGCTGTGGACTTGTGACTTGCTCAGGAGCAGACTTCCGTATCTTTCAAGGTCCAGTTCAGCCTGGGAATTCTATTCCCTAAGATCCTTTATCCCAGAAAATTGACAATGCTTAAATTTTTCACATCCTGGCCTCAATTTGTGGACCCACACTAACAACAAATTATGTAGCGTGCTCCTGTTACATGGCATTTTCAATAATGCTACATTATTAATTAATTTTTTTTTTCGGAGCAAACCCTGATACCAAAGGCACATGGGCCATCACTGTTGGATACTAACTGAGTTTTAGGGGGAAAGCTCTGGAATCAGACATTCCTAAGTTAAGATTCCAGCTCTGCCACTTACTAGACATGTAGCTTTGAACAAATCACTTAATGCCTTCATTTTCTCATGCACCAAAATGGGGCAAATACAGAACAGAGACCATGCACTAAAGATTTAGGGAGCTTGAGTTATAGGTAAATTGTATCTCAATAAAGTTTAGGGGGTGGAGATTAAGTCAATTTAACAATTCTGGGGAATTAAAGACTAAGGGATCTTGAAATATATACACAAAAACACTGAAATATAGTAAGTACTCAATAAAGGATAGCTAGGGTGATTATTATTATTTCAAATTAATACTGTTGCTCCTCATTAAACCCTAAAAAGGGGAGATAGTTAAGAAATAAATAGAAAAATAAAACTGTATTTTAATATATGACTTAAGGTTTCTCATCCTTAGCACTATTGGCATTTGGGGTTGGATCACGATAACTCTGCTGTAGAGGCTTTGCTGTGCATTGAAGGATGTTCAGAAGCCCCCTTGACCCCTACCCATGGAAGGCCAGTAGCCCCACAACCACCATCCCAGTTGTAACCACCAAACTTTGCTAAATGCCCCCTGAGGACCATTGAGAACCACTGCTTAACCTCGTAATTTGCCCTACTCCCATAAAAGAAACCTCAGAAGGTCTTAGTAAAAGATATTATGAACTCTCAAAACCAGCTGCGTTCAGGAAATTGTCCCATCACTATCCAAGTAATTCAAGTGGGAACCGCTCAGGGAGGGGCCAGCCTTCTGCTTCCTAACACAGGAAACACACAATTCTCTCCATCGCTTGCTTTACTAGTTTTGTTTACTTGGGTGGGAGGTTTTCTTGAGTAAAAACTGCTGATTTGGGACCTGGAAAATGCTCAAACCAAAGCTTTGCATGTGTTTTCACACCTGAATGGCCTTTCTTTAGAAAGGTTTCTCCCCTGCTGGGGTACTTTGCTAGTAAGAGCTGAGCTTCTGGAGTTGAGCGCACTGCCTGCAGTTTAAGCATGACGTCGGCCCCTCATGGGGCAGGTAAGGAATACAGACACCACCTATGGTTCCAGACTGTGTAACACACGAACTGCCCTTAATCCCTAACTACACTTGGGTTTTCCATTCGAATGCTCACCAGAGAAGTGCTCCAGTGGTGTGCTTTTTTTTAACTTACAGCCTTGAGGTGGAAGCTGCAAACAGAGATGGACAGGTGGAGCCTGCCACCATGCCTCCTCCATTTCTGCCCACTTCAGACATAAACTGGTAGCAACATCCCAGTACATCCCTACTTTTCAAAGTAGCACCACAGCTGCTCCCAGGGAAGAAAAAGGGGTGTTTAATGCACCCCATTTGCCCCCTCTCCAGCCTTGCCTAATGCTGTTGTTATGAGCAAGGACAAGCATGTTCTGATGCTCCTATCTTCTCAGCCACAGGCATGCAGCTGACCTGTAGTGTAGAGGGAGGCAGCTCAGGGTCTCCACCGGCAGCTGTAACAATGTCCTGCAGTTTGCTTTCTGGACCATGGTCTCTGAACACCCTGGCCATTCATCTGGCTGGGGCTAGAGGTGCAGAGTATCGCTAAGCATCTGAAGAAAGCTAAGAGCCTCCCCAGAATGAAAGGCTCACTAAGGCACCCATCAAAGAGCTGAGACACAATTCACACACCTTCATTTCTACTTCACAGCCCTTCATGGTTAAAAATGTAACCAGAGGTCACTGGGCCGCCACGGCGATCTCCTTACCTGCCTGAGGAGCAGTGAGCCTCGCACCCTTTCCTGGGGGCCTAGTGGTGCACTCGATCTTCCTGGGAGACACGTGTCTAATATCACATGGAATGCCTGAGGAGAATTTTTAAATTAGGGAGATATAGAGGCAGGCATTGGCATGTTATATAGATGTGATAGCAGGGCCCGAGCACCACCCTGAAGCAGGCAGACTCCTGTTCTAAGGCGAAGGGCTGGATGTGGATAATAGAGCAAAAGATGTCACCCCAACTGAACGGAGCCAGGAAAGAGAGAATGCAGAGCACTAGGACTTAGGGCAGCTTGTAGTAAAATGAAAGAAAGCAATGCCATGCCATGCACTGAGCACGTGAGGAACCACTCCGCCGAGCTGGGGAGGGCACGTGTGACCTGAGAGTGTGAGGACATTTTCCAGCATCCTTGGTGTCACCAACTAGAGAACAATCCCAACTGGCAGAGCAAAAGGTCTAGGCAGGTGCCACAAGAGGGGTTGTCAAGGGGGCATTCCAGAAGAATCTGCATAGTAAATGCCTGCCTACTCCAGCTTGTCTATGTGGCGAGGGCTAAGGCAGGAGGGTGGGGAGAGGGGTTGCCTTTTATAGGGCCAAACCTTTGCAAAGACAGAACAGGAGTTTCCCTGTTCTTCACTCCCAAAATGTGGACACCCAAGGGAATTGCCCACGAATTGTGAATAAGAACATCCTATTCCTGTTATGTTTGCAGAGCTACAGTCCGACCTGGTCCCTATCAAACCAGGTAAAATCCCTTAGAGCAGGGGGCATGATGATTTGGAAAAGACAAAGATTGCTTCCCCGCACTCTGTGCCGTAAGAGATACAACATCTCCTACCACATTTAAAACTATGAACAATTTTCAGCCATTTCCACTTAGTTACCTGCAATGGTCACCTGGGCAGGACTGTCAAAGAAGTCTCCTGTAATTGTGATGTCTGTTCCTCCCCCAAGGCTCCCGGCTTCTGGAAACACAGATAATATTTCTGCAAGAGAGAAAAAAAATAGTAAGCTTCCGAATATAGACCAGAATGTGACCCAGATAATAGTATAATAATAGAAGCTATCAATAATTTATTTCTTACTTTGACTTTCTAAGACCAGCAATGGTTGGTATTTTTTCTAGCACTCATCTTTTTTAAATGCCTTTAAAAAGAAAAGGACTCACGTATGTGTATAATAACGTATGTTATACAAGGTCAATATTTGAAAGGAAGGGGAAATCAGTCACTCATGTTATCAGCAAAAATCCTTACATAATGCTTTCTTAAGGAAATCTGTCTCCTCAACTTAAGTACTTTCTTTACAAGTCCGAGAACAGTAGGTTATGCTTCGTGGAGGGATCATCTTCAGAAGCACCAGGCAAGGCTCAAGTCGACCAGATGGGTCTGCAATTAGCTCTGAGCTGAAGAACACAGCGCACTATCCTCAGCACCCTTGCCGACCTCCCAGCCTGCAGGCTCGTCCCCCGGGCTGCACGCACCACCACATATCCAGTGCTTTCATGGGGCCTCCTGATCGCGACAAAATCCTACAACAGTATGCCAATAGCCCCCGAGAATTTAACTTTTTTCTGATCCTTTCCTCTCCTGGGATCGAACTTTGACAGTTCTAAGTTTCACTCCCTCAAGGGGAAAGAGGAGTTTGTTCTCTGATAAACTGAAAATACAAAGAAGCTAACCATGAGCAGTTACCACTTCAAAATATGGATTTTGTCAGGGCATTTCTTATAAAATGCTTTTGCCCATCAAACAAAGCAGAAGAGATATACAGGGGCAAAGACTGATCCCTCACCCTCAAATATCAGAATTCACAACTAAAAATAATGACCGCCTTCTTTTAACCTACTATTTTATTTGAACCTTTCCACCTGCTATGTGGTGCCAGGAACATGAATACAAAATGGTTCCTGTCCTCAGGAGATCAGAATGGTAATAAAAGGCAGGCACACAAAAGTATAATTATTGCATCTTGGACTAATGAAATTCGAGAGAGGATATGAAAATACAGAGGAGAGGTTTAGGAGTGGGGTGGGGTAGAAAGAAATTTCTAGAAATGACGTCTAAGCTAAGTCTTAAGGGATGAATCTGAGCTGTCTGAGTGAAGGGGAGAAAGGAGGGAAAGGTCATTAAAGGAAGTGACAGTCTGAGTGTGGGGAGAAGAAACTGCATAGCACATGTAAGTGTTGCCGGAGCAGCAGGGAGAACGATGGAGCTGGAGAAACAGACCGGGGGGGTCAGAAACTTGTACCACTTCCTGTAGGGGATGGAAGGCCATTAGAGGACGGGAAGCAGGGGAGAGGCATCAGGTGTATGCTTGCTGTAAAGAATGGTGGCTCTGTGAAGCATGGATCAGCAAGCGACCAAGGGTAGATTGGGGGCCCCCAGAAACTACTGCAGTTTGCTAGGCAAGATGGTGGGGTCCTGAATTAAGGCAGTGTTTGTAGAGGTAGAGTGGATATATCATGTATCATATTTGAGAAATATCTGGGAGGTAAAATTGACAGAAATTGGTCACTGGATGGATGTGGAGATGAAAGGAGAAGAAAATCATGGATGAATCACAACAGTCGCCTACTCCACTTCTCTCGATATCTTTTGGAGTTAGAAGAACAAATGCCCCTTTGTCCAGTTTATAGATGTTTCATTACAGCTCAGAAAGGAAAAAGAACTTAACCAAACTCAACTGGAAATTGAATGCCAGCCCTTGAGAAGCTCAGCCCAGGGATCTTGGCAGTTGTCCACATCCCCTCCCCACACAGCCTCCTCTGCTATGAAAAAGTTCTGGCCTGAGAGTCCTCAGCCCAAGATATTAGTGCTGGAAACATGAAATCGCTGTGTGATCACAGATACCTGCCAGCCTGTCTGGCAGCCAGAGTTCAATGTTGATGCGCAGACTCAGGAAGAAGCTTAGGGTGGGGGGCAAGGAGAGTACACTTCCCATAGTATATTGGTTATGTGCATAAGATTTAGAATTAGATCTGCATTGTGGCACTGGGGCCTTCGGCAGGTTACTTTGCCTCTCTTCCTACATCTGTTCCTCTCTTCCAAGCCTGTTCCTACATCTGTAAAATAATGCAGTCAGGACCAATCTCATACTTGAATGAAATAAACGTTAAGATAGTAGGTAAAACCCTCAACAAGGGCCACCATCACCTCAGGCGCTTCTTCAAACTTACTCCAAAAGAGATTAGTTTTACCATTTAAAGAAAATTAAGGCAAAGACTGGAATTTGGCTTTCGCCAAATGAGGCAAGCTGAAGAGTGATTGGCATTTGCCCTTTAAAATTTCTTGCACTTTTAGCAAAAGTGCCTCTGGAATCTGAGGCTATCTCACAGACACCTTCAGGGGCTTTGTGATCAGATTCAAGCCTAGAACCCAAGTACTCTTCTCAAGTAGTCAACTTTCTGTGATGGAACTGAGTTCACAATTTTCAGCATTAGTATAGAGGTTTACTCCTCAGATAGCAACACAATAGTTCAGCATATTGCACCTAATGTGGACACTCACATAAGCACCTTATTCTCATCCAAACCAGAGGGTCATCTATGAGGGTAGGGACAACTTCAGGTGCTAATGGTCATGAGAAATGGCCAGAATAAAGGGAAGGAGGGTCCAGTGTTCAGTGAGGTGTGAGAGAACGAGTGAGGACAGGTGGAGGGAAACAGTACCTGAGTACGTCTGGTACAGAAACAGGTCCTGTTTAGCACTGATCAGCCATGCATTCTTGTGTACCATTGACCTTCAAAAAAGACAAAGTTGTGTTTTAGATGAAAACAGCATCTGAGATTACATTTTTTTAAGTGGGTGACTGAAAGGAAGATCATGGACCGCCCTATAGTGATTATTAGATCAGTTGGGTCCCAGGTCCCTTTGATGACCAGCAAATGACAACAAATGGGGCAAAGTTTGTTTTCTGATTTAGAAAATTATTGTGTGGGTATAATAGTACTTCATAGGGTAGTACATGCATTCAATGAAATGAATATGAAAGGTCTTGTTATGGAACTGGCCTAGAGTGGATACTCAATAAATATTTGTTTTATTCCTTCTTAAATTAGAGAGGAAGAGAGAAGAAAGAATCTCCATACTTTGGCCTGTGTTGCTGTAGATAATGTGTCACCATTATCACAATGAAATTAATTGACAAAGCTCTTTAAAGGAAAATGCTTGACAAATTACATAGTGTCAGAATATGAAGTGAGGCATGCAGAAATTCAGAACCGTAATTTACTATCCAAAGTGCTGTGAAACTTAGGCCTCTTCCATCTTGAGGAAGACATTTCCTGAAATGGTACAACGCATTTTATGGAACTATGCACTATTTTATAGTGTTATGAGATTACTTAAGAGATAGTTCTCAAAATGTTGCACCACAATCACACTGAAACATTTACATTGTCTTAAAATGAGTGTGTATGACACAATCACATTCACCCAAGTAAAGGAAATCAGGCAGGTACATGGAGTTTCATTGTACTATTCTGTTCATGTATATTTGAAATTTTCCATTGTAAAAGGTTAAAAGCAAGCAAGATGACAAAGAGATAGATAATATGAGATGAAAATTAATTTGCTTGCTACCAGTGACTTACTTTCCTTTGTTAAATACTGAAAAACTAACATTCTGGGAACCTGTAACAAAAAGAAACAGACGTTAATCCAGGAATATGCATGCATCACCTGTCTGCAATGTTCATTTCCAGCAATAATAGGATAAACATAACAGAGCATAGTGGGTAAGACCCCAGGCTTGGACGAAGACCCTGCATGAGAAATCCTGCTCCACTGGTTACTAGCTTCAATTTTCTTACCCGCCAAGTGACAATAATTCTACAACAATTTATTGTGAAGATCAAATGAATTGATATTTAAGCTGCTTCATATAGTATTTTTCAGGGAGTTCTCACCAAATGACAGTTATTGTCATCCTCATGAGAACCAATCTTTGAAATAGTATTTTTCTAGATACAGAGAAAGAAATGGATAAGACTTTTAGGGGGTGTTACTTCTCGAACAGACCGATGTGATTGCCTTCCATGCGGCACTGGACAGTCCCCAGACCGTGGTCTTCCTGTATGGGATAGCTGGCAAAAGAACCACAAAACCTGAGGTGAGAATTACCAGACAACTCAGTTCGGAAGTTCTAACACTTTCACCGGGAAAGTAAAAAATAAAATAAAATAAAATGCAAATTAGCTAGAGAAAGTTGTTAGTTGCTGAGGTCTAATGAGTTCACTAGGGCAGAGGCTTAGTTAGGGGAGGACTAACTAGGGTTGTCATCAATGCATATGCTACCAGTCAGACACAGCAGAGAGACAACATCTGACTTGCTCCTATTTTTATTCCCACTCACCCAGGGATATAACCTCCATTCAGTTTCTAAAATCTGTTTTATGACAAGGGCAGCAAAATCCTTATCAAAAAAAAAACTGTTATTAAGTGGGAACCCGAAAAAAGGATAATCCTGAGCCCACTGAAGACACCAGGAAGAAACCACACAATAGATGTGGTCCTACTAAATGCTAGTCCTAGGAAACTAGAAACTAATTCTCCTGATGGCTTCAAAGGAAGGCTAATCCACTCAGTTAAGAGTGAAGTGAAAATCCAGCAAAATGATGGCTGCCTGAACTGAAAGCATGTAGGCACTCCTTTTAAAAACTGTCATTGTAATAGAGAAATAAATATAAAAATGAAGATTTCTGTTTTTTCTTTGACTAGTGATTTTTGCTTAGTGGTCAAGAGCATGAACTTTTGAAGATGGTTAGTCAGCCCAGGTTCAAATTCCAGCTCTGCCACTTGGTCTTTATGAAATCTTGGGCAAGTTCCTTAACCCTCTCTGTGCCTCAGTTTCCTCATCTGTAAAGTGAGACTAATAACTATATGTGCTTGCAGGGTTACTGGGTGACTTAAATGTAAAAATGTTACAGCAGAGCTTGGCTATGGTAAGCACTTAGTATTAGCTATTTGTTTTTAAGAAAGTTTTCACTCCACTTCAGTTTGCATTTTGAATCAGTTACAGTGCTGTTTCCATTAAATCTAACAATAAAGCAATCAGTAGTTTGGGGTGATTTATATTACAAAATAGGTGAGTTTGAGTGTGTGTGTGTGTGTGTGTGTGTGTGTGGTGGGGAGTATTACACCCATTTGAAAGAACCTAAAAGCATATAGGGTATCAAGAAAAACACTTACTGGCTTCCTGTCTGCCTGTTCACAACAGAGCAGGCTGTGACCCATGTGTCTCCTTGAGCTTCCAAGATCAATGGGCTGGATTTAAAAATGGGAAAAAAAACAAACACATGAGACAATTGTATGAGGCTCTTAGTAAACATTCCTGGCCAAACTCACAGGATACATTATTATAAACAAGTTCTTCCCAATCTATAGGGCTTTGCTGCAGGTGGCTGAAGGCTGCCTCTTGAGATGTTGAATCAATTCTCAGCCTGCAGGTAAGGGGTCCCAAGACTGGTCCCCAGCCCAGGCTTTCATCTGCAGAGGGAGCATTTCCCTTTCCCTGGAACATCTTTATCGTCTCTACATTGGCCATATTAGGTCCACACAGACCTAGTGGGTAGTTTATGCTTTTGTTCTGAACCTTCCAAAGTCTGTATCCCAGACCAAGGCTGAGGTGGGACAAGTTGTGACTGTGGCATATTGTCAAGGAGGTGCTTGGGGCTTCTACCTCCACAGGCAGAGTGATTTCCTTTCAAGCCAAATTGACCATTACTTAACGCCAGAAATATAGATCCTGAGGCTAGTCAGATCACGTTCTCAACTTAGGCAGAATCAAAGAGATGGAAAAGAACAGAGGAAGATATCCCCGCCCTGTCTAGACACAGTAAATAGAATCTACTCAGCAGAGCATATAGTAAGACTATGTTCCTTCTACCTTATAAGTCCTCACTATAATTGCTTCATATGTTGAATAATCATGCTTGCTTAGAGCTTCCCACAAACACAACTTCAACACCTTCCCTCTTGTTGTAAGAATGGAAATAGGTTAGCATAAGCGTAGCCATCTTAAGGGCCTAGAAGCCATTTTCTGAGTGTGTGTGACGTAGAAAGAAAAACTGGAACTGGGTAAGGCCTTGAAAAACAATTTAATCAATCATGAGCACCAGAATCAGGCAGCGGTGACCCCTGGTCAGCTGGCCTTGGTCAGTTAATCCTACATACCAAGCTTATCGTGCAGAACCACCCTGACCATTGAGGAGAGGTCTTATCTTGCTCCTGCCTAACCCCAGGATGTATGTCTTGCAAGCATAATGTATAGCTGTGGGAAATTACTATGAGTTAAGTGCTTTGAAAATGCTATATAAACCCTTGGCTTTGAGTGCTCGGGGTCCTTGTTGAAACCCGCTGTGCCGAGCAGACACTTGGACCCCAGCTAGCTGGAAAAATAATAAACCTCTTGCTTGTTGCATTGATCTGCCGTGGCCTTCGTCTCCTCACTGGGGGGGAGCGCAGACCGGAATAAAGCTGTTGGGTCTTACATTGTCTCCCCACTCTCCCCAGCACAGGTGATTTATGGTGCCACTTTCCATTTAAAAAGTCTCCAGTGAAGAAAGGCATGTTAACAATCCTCATCATTCCCAGAAAACATTAAAAACTCAATGGCTTTTAGTACCTTCTCCCACATTTTCCTCTGATCACACATGGAGAATTTCTAAATGCACAAATGGATAACAACCAAACAGGGAAGTTATAGTGGTCTTTGGGGCCAACCCATCATTTTATAAAGGATGTATTTCCTTCTGAGAAACAAGGGGGAGAAAGGGTAAGAATGGAAAGATAAAATCCACAGATGCAATTACAGCACAAGCTGCACAGAGCCCAGAGTGACTAGTTGTCAGTAAATAAATGGACCAACTTAATCGACCAGTTGCAATTACATTAACAAAGTTTGCTGAAGCCCAGCTCACCAGGGACCATAAACTGCAAAGAGGAAAATAGCAATTCTGTGCCAACTGCTCACAATTTATTGCTCTCAGGGAAGCTGGTCCCAGGAAGTGATCCAGTATATTTGTAACTAGTTGAACGTAGGAACACACACACACTTACCTATCAATGTAGTCAACATCAAAATCAAAGGTGTCTGATACTCCAGTGATGATCCAGCCATACACATGTACTAGTTTTCCTGTTTTGAAAAAATGTTTAAAAATTTGATATACTAGGCTCAAACTCCAAATGTATAACATAAGCCATACTTCTTCTTGGTTATATCTATTCAAGATGTCCAAGCCAGTCATGACTCAGAATATTTATGCTTTCTTATAACCTGAACAAGAAAGGATCACCAGGTGTGCCCCAGTGATTGATATAACACACTAGAAAGGCTAATATAACCAATTGCTGTCATCATAGACTTGATCATGGATGCATGGAGCACTGAAGGACTAACAGGTCTTCCTCACAGTCCCACACATAAGGCTTCAAGGAGGAAGGGGCCAGTTTCCACACACTGCCCTGTTTCACTCTTTTAGCTGAAGACCATCCACCCACATGGGATTTAAGAACCATGGGGTACTCTCCATGTCATGAGACTTCCCTCATATCATGCAACCTGGATGGGTATTCAGGGATGCTAAATGTTTTTCCATATCTCAGAGTACAAAAGATAAGTATCATGGATGACCCAAATGGACAGGAACTAAGGAAGGACAGTACAAGACAGCCATGGAGTTATGGCTTAAAGGGTGGTCAATTGTATACCTTACTCTACCTACATCACGCCCTTGTTCAAAGACAGCAAACAGTTGGTGCCTGTCTTGCCCACTGATAAATAGATAACTTCTGTTGCTGAGTCTCCTCTCTGTTACTTGCTAGGATTTCCACTGCAAGTATTTCCTTCACACTCCCTTCTTTTGAGTTCACAAGAATCGGGGGTGCAGGCATCAGCAATCCCCTTTCAGCAAGGTGTACTCTCAGGATAACCTGTATCCCACCTGCTCACAGGAGTTGGGAACAGAGCTAAAATAACGCCTTCTCAGAAAGAGCTTGGGGTCCCTCCAATGCTGCATGGAATGAGTTCTGCCACAGTTGGAAAACACCTAAACTCAGTTCTGTGGAACTGCATGAGGCAAAGTTTTAAGCAAGCACACCCTACCAAGGGGATGCAGTTAAAGTTCATCACACAACACCACAACCTAGAAATGTGTGCCTTCCAAATAATCAGGGAATTTAACCATCTATGCTGTAATCTTCAATTCTTGTTGCAATCAGTATGAAACAAAACACTGTTTGTAAGCACTGCAAACCATGTTGAGGATAAGGGCACATGTGAGACTTATCAATGCACTGGATTCAGAGGACTTGAATCACTTAGTGGCACATTTAAGGCCACAAAAGAACATTACCA